>NC_066315.1:123163206-123784873 GCF_022539315.1 Serinus canaria
CTGAAAGATTTGTTGGCATCACTTAAAGAATGAATTACTAGTTAAACACTGCTACTGAAAATTCTGATACCACGTAAATGCTATTTACATTTGTAGTTCCTAATACTGAGGATGCTCACTTTTTATTCACTTCATTATACACATCTGGGCAGTTGCAAAACAGAGTGCCTGGACACAGGAAAAAGAATTGATAGGAAAAGATTATTATGGATCAAACAGGATTTTTCTGTGTAAAAATAAAGCAAAATTAAGAATTTGCAAAACTTGTGAAATTTCAAAATCCTAGATAGCCCAATTCAAAACCTTGGGTTTACTGAAGCTGATACCTTTGCAGATATGACAAAAAAATACGTGATGACATGTTTTCATTTCATGTAAAACTAGCCCTTTGCAAAGTGCAGTACACAACTCTCCAGGATATCATGCTGACATACTGCTTTTTTGCTTGCTGAAGTCATTTGGTAAGAAATAATTCAATTACAGACAAAGAATGTTTTGACCAAGCAACTTTGTAGACAAGAAGCCCTTATATTTACACTAGATTCTGAAAAGATTTACACAAATGTATAGATTTACATTAAAATTAGGTTATGTTTTAAGCTAATTTTCTGTATTTTTATGTAATTTTTTTTGTATTTAGAACTTCTTAAGCTACAGCATTAAGATCATGTTCATCAATTAGTGCTTCATTCTAATTTTAATAAATTAAGTATTGACATATTGCTTTTTCTATTTTGCCTAAAATAGAAAAAAAAAATCATTCTCTTAGATATCTTTCATTCAAACAAACTTGCATCCTGCCTTTACAGCCCTCTCACGTTTCCTGAGGAAATCTGTTTCAACTGTTTTCTTTTTTCCTGTCTTCCAGAGACAGCTTTTTATAAACACTTTAGTAACTTTTGTTAATCTGGCCATTACCATTAAACACCATATATTAACTGATGCTGGGTATCACATACTATGTTAAGGACTCTAGAATCAAACCTGAATCTTTAAGAGGATTGGCAAGTAGTAAATAACAAGACTCAAACATTTTTGAATGTTCAAGCCCATCTTTAGTTTTAATTACATAAAGAATTCAGATTTAATGCTGAAAGAGCATTTATATTGCTAAATTTATTTCCCTCAAGGGTATATGAGATCTCACATTCAGATTCAAATATATAAGGAGAAAATTCTAGGTGTCAAGATGTGTCAAAAACTAGCAGAATACCAGCTTGTTACTAAATTTATCTATTCTCTTCTGTTTCATCAGCTGAAAAAATTCTTGCTGTGAATGTGAGGAAACACCAGAGCAACCTGTACTTTCTTCTGGCTGCTGCCATCAGAAACAGGCTGATTTCCCTATTCCCAGTCTTTCTGCATTGCTGTTACAAATGGTCTCTGTGAAGCACAAAGAACATGATGAGTGCTTTCTGAATTGAGGAATAAGCTCAAAAAGTTGCAAGCGGAGACACACAGCTCCTTAAATCCCACATCTGGATAGAACTGAGAGCACGGTCAGTGTGAAAGCACTGTAGTCCAAGATGGAAAGAGCAGTTCAAGTGGGCACTCTCAAGTGTAGGACTACATTGGCTGTTAAGATTTTCCAGCTCCATATGGATGCAAAGAAAGGCTGTTCCCATCTAGCAGACAGACAGTATATTTAAATGCTCAGCTTGATTTTGTCCATGGCTTCCTTCTAGGTATTTTCCAAAGGTGCCATAAAACTCTGCTGAACTCGTATTAGAAAAAAATCTACACTATGATACCTTATAACTTTTCTAGTACATAACATAGTAAGTTATGTACTAGAAAAACCTGACAATGCAGATTAAAGCCCAAACTCCCCAAACTCCCAAACTCCATACTGCTCTCAGTTCCAGTGCCACCACCTCACAGGGAGATTGAATAAAATATAAATATAAAATCAAGATGAGACTTTACAAATGTTTCCGTATCAAAATATTTCTAAGAAAAGGTGCAGCACAAGTGTCTCCAGGAGATGCCTCTAACTTTGAACCAATAGAAGGAAGCCTCACTGGCAACCTCCAACATCTCTGCAAATGGCTAGCAAGCCTCTAATTCCATGTCCTGCTTCCAAGATCATCTTTCAACACATTGACAGGCAGCAGAAGAAAGAAATCACTTTGCAGTGCGACACTTACAGAGATTGTCCTGGATTCTCAACAGGGCCATTTTAGCTGGTCCCAGGCCATAGCAAGTAATAGAGAACCACCCCAATGTACTGGATCAGAATGAATGACAAAATGAAATTAGTGCCAAGAACATCTGGGACACTGCATGGTGCTGGAATCTATTGTGCAGGTTCTACAAGAGCTTTTGGCTAAAGCTTTACGTCCTGTTGTGCTGCCTATCTAGTCATTATTGTGAAAAACAAAAGGGACAAGGAATAAAGATGGCCAATGACTGCAAGGAGCTTGTAGATAACTAGACAGCTAACATTCATACCAGGCTAAGGATTTGGGAAAAGTCATTTGACAGTCAGGCATTCTGCTCAGCTTAATCACACAAGCAGGGCTGACCTGCCAACAGGTATGTGCTAGGTGATGACTGGTATTGGTTAAAAGTGTAAACTTGCAAATTGGAACAGAAGAAGTTTTACTCACTTTGCATTTTGTATATCCTGTTGCGTTTGTGCAAGGCACTAGAGAATCAGGCACATTGTTTTTTGTGGAAACCCTTTTATGACCAAGATGATCTGAGTTTTAATGTTCAATAGCTTCATAGAGGAGGAGCTGGAGCACAGTCAATATTAAAAATTGCCATTAAAATTTCCCACTTCTAAAATTATTTTGTTTTCCAGATCTTTTGGGGAATGGGGTGAATGGGGAATTGGGAAATAGCTTTGTTTTAACAACAAAATATTTTTCTTCTCCTAAAGAAAAATATTTGGGATGAGTATGGTTGATCTCCGCTCTGATACTGATGCTGGCAATTTCTGTTACCAACGCCAATAATATTAACAATAAAACAGATCCTTAAATTTGTATATCAAGTTCTGACTCTAGACATAGATGAACCCCCATCCAATTCCCTGTAGCACACAGACACTGCATG
Source organism: Serinus canaria (assembly GCF_022539315.1). Lineage (NCBI taxonomy): Eukaryota > Metazoa > Chordata > Aves > Passeriformes > Fringillidae > Serinus > Serinus canaria. Next base: position 123,166,267 of record NC_066315.1, read on the forward strand.
ATGTGTTCAAGACATTCCTTCTGACTTCTCTGGGGGGTCAGAGACAATGACCTACCTCCCACAGAGAAACCAAAAACTGGAACTGTCATCACATGTAGTGATGACAATAAATGACCACAGCACTCAGGCTAGCTCCTGCTCAGGAGAACAAAGAAATCTGACTGTTTTGGACTGGTCAGTGCAGAAGTGTGAGATAAATCAGGTGTCAGGAGGACAGTGACACAGCCCAAAGCAACACAGAAGCAAGAGACTGAAAAATGGAAGCGATTACTCCAGATTATGATCAGTACTGCCAGCAGAAGGAAGGCTTAGCTGACATTTCTGTTCTTGCTGGCTGTGTGAGGATCACAGAGGGGATCTCGGCAGGCGCTGGGCTGCTCGTGCAACCCGAGTTAACGGGAGCTCACAGCACAAAGTGACTGCAGAACGCTCCGTGCAACGCCGGCCTTGCCGCAGACACGGCATCTCGCCAGGTGCCTGCTTGTGAATCAAAATGCCACAGCCACAAGATCCAAAACTGATTTAATATAAATCACTGATTAAAGGTTGAGGAAAAATACTGGTAATTTAGCTTTGTCCTGCAGGATTTATCAATACATCTGACTCGTTAACACCAACTTTCTCTCCAACTTTGATGGTTTGTGGCTTTAGTCCTTTATGTAATCCATATTCAATTTGTACCAGAGGGCAATCTGGTCTGGCAACAAAACCATTCTTCTCTGCAGAAATTTATAAAGAATAATCTTATTACAATAATTCCTAAAGTGCCCTTGGGAAAGCTGCTCACAATGCCATGACATTATAGAAACAACATACAATCTGATACACATTATTTTCAAAAAAATCCTCCAAAGCAAAAAGGAGGTGAACAACAAATATATAGGCAAATACTGTTAGTCTAACAACAGTCGAATTATGCAACACTTTATACTCTTAGAGTGTCTTTAAAATGGGAGGCAGGGAACAAATTGGCAGGAATATCTTGGGAAAATACCAAATTTTTAAAGTTTTATCCAAGTAAGTACACCATCAGCAAACCCAGTGTTTGAAGATGAAATGTCTATGAATTACTATGAGGTATTTAACCGTGGAAATTGAAAAAATACAACATGTAAAGAAAATCCATGTTTTACTAAGAGGAAATAAGATATTACAGTGTCTATGTATATCCACTGACCCTTAGTGCCTTTTTTTTCTATTTGTAAAGAAAACAATCTTTCTCTTCCCTGTTAATTTCAGATTTTATATACACATATAAAACTATATAATATACATAGTTTTACATGTATATACACACACACATACAAAAATATTCATACACACTCACATGTGTATATATCTCAGGGTCTTACTGGATTTCAGAGACTGTTTTTCTTTTTTTTTGTGACTTAGAGAACACAACTGGGCAAAAAAATCAAGTAATTGCATGCATGCAAGCGTATCTTGCCACTTGTGCATGTAAATTACACAATTTGTAAATAACTGCAGAAATAGCATGCTCAAATTAGGCACCTGATTGCCCAATTAACTTGTTCACAGAAAATCAGATGATAACCTTCAGTAGCTCCTATTATAGATTCTTCTTTTCACTGCTACCCTATGGAATCCACAGTGTATATTCCAAACAACTGCATTGTTATTTTGTGCTTTTACACAGACACAAGCAGCACTGCACACTTAATAAAGCTATCAAGTGAACTTTGGACCAGATTTTAGAAAGTTGTTTAGATACTTAAAAGTCCTCTTAAGAGAATGAGCCAGCTTAGACAATAAAAAAAAAAAAAAAAGAAAAATATTTGGTCTAATTTCAATTGGTTCAAATGTTATGAAAAAACATAATCCAGGCATTTGTGGCCCTTCAGCCTCTATTAATAGGCAAAGTTTTGCTTCTGTTTATTTGATTTTTTAAGGTGTATAAGTATTATTTCACCATATACATTCACTTCCTAGTAAATCCTTCCTTTATTTTTGCATCGAAATAATCATTAATTAACAGTAATTTGATACAAGTGGACACAGAACACCAGGTTGCCACACTCCAGTGTATACTTCCTAATGGACAGAGAAACTGAAATACCCAAATCAATCCAAGTACTGCAAATAGAGAAACTCATTAATTCATCTATCAAAATGAGTTAAGAAATGATCTTTTACCACAAATGTTGCTCCTTTGCTGTTGTACTTCTTTTTCTGAGATGATGTTGTGGAATGGGTGTTTTCTTTTCTCTACCAATTTTTTTTTATCAAATAAATCTTAGTAACTTTAAAAGAAAAAGCTGAACGAACCATTATCTTAACAACAATCTCTGAAATAAGAGAAAAGGAAGCAAAAGCAGAACTGCTGGGCTGGATCATTTCCCTGAATTAGGCATTACATATAATCCTAGTGGCTGCATTTACCAGTTCTTCACAGGCCTCCTGCAGCAACAGCTGTGCTGGTCCAACTGTTCACCCCCCCTCAGAAAGGGGAGAGTAATAAGAAAAGCTACTGGAGCCCCCTTATATCCTTGTGGGTTTCAGTCAAGCATCACCGTATTTCTTCCCCTCAGACTTTTCGTGACAGTATCTGCTGGTGACTTGCCATTGCTGCTTTTCTTCCTCTAGAGGATCAAAATCCAATTTGGTACTTAAATTACTTTGTTCCACTCCACTGGTCTGTGCCTCTTTTAAAAAACTTCCAGGAGTGCTGCGTGTCCTTCTTGCAAAATCAGCTTTGCTTTTCTCCTATAAACAATCAAATGAAAATCCCAACTCTTCCCCACATGCCCTTTTCAAAAATATAATCACGATCATTTGTATCAGGAGAATTATTTAGCAGTCTCCAGTCTTAGTACAGCTTTTGCTGAGAAAACTGTAGCTTATATGACTCTGAAGTGTTTATTAGAAAGCTTTCAAAAAGAGATCTTCGTTTCAGGAAAAGAAAAATTGTTCAGTTTAGCAAATACAGATGTTCACAGCAGAAAGACTGAAATGGTTAAAAATGATCCTAGGGAGCAAGCAGCTCACAGAGTTAGCAAAATAATTAACATTTTCCTTTCTTTTACAGAAGAACACTAATAGCTGCTCTGGTTTCCACACTTACTGAGACAGATTTTGTTGTGTGGTCTTGGTTTTGCTTTTTTTTTTTTCCTCTATTGCTCCACACAGGTTTTAATTAGTGCTTCTCCTTGGCTACAAGTGCTTCATTTTGAAATACAAAGCTCTTAAAAAAAACAAAACACCAAAACAAACAAACAAAAAAAATCCCACCCCAAAAAAACCAAAACCCCCAACACCACATCACCGGAGGGGAAAATGGGAAATGATACAGAGCAGCTGCAGCAATCTGCTTCTGCTGTTGTCCTCCCCCTCCCCAAATCCTCTGCATAATTTCAATGGTTAGTCGATGAACCTTTGGCAGGCCTTCTTCCATCGGCAGGCAGTGCACCACATATCTCTGTTCTCCATCCCATAGACCTTCCGACACTTTTTCCCCTCCCCTCTAGGCTTCCTGTCAGAGAGAAAGGGAAGCTCGTTAACGAGATGCTTTAGTAGTTTTGTTTTTCACCCTAAGACCAGGACAACAAACTCAGTGGAGTGCAGGAGGCAGAGAACCCATGGCCTTTCATGGCATTTGGGCTGGTTTCATTCCAGCTGGGAGCTGATGAAGTGACAGGCACATGTATGGCTGTGACTCCATCACTCTCAGGGATCAGGCCTTCTCCTTGCCTGGCTTTCACAGCTTCTGCAGCAGCTGCTGAGCTCCTGGGATGATCCTAGGAACATACTGCCCTGACTTTAACCAGCAACTAAACCTGGACTTAGTGAATAATACTTTAGCCACATGAAGTGCCAAGCTATAATGGGCAGCCATAGCTGTTCCACAATACAGGCTAGACCATGTCAGGCTGAAGTGCTGCAGAGCTGCGGTAAAATATTTGGAATAGCTCAGAGCAGCAGACTTTGACCATCAACAGGTATCAGCTATGCCAAAGCAGAGAAAAGCTACCAGCTCCTAACTTTGCTGGTCCTTTCTGCAGTTTGCTCTGAGCTCATTGACTGAAAAACAACAAAGTGAGTGGGAAGTTTTAACTCTGCTCTCACTTGCAGCACATTCTTGTGCAGCTTCTCTGAGGTGCCCAAAGCCAGCAAGGTGGGCAGCGCCTGTTTTTAAAGCTGTAACAACTGTTCCTTTTCCATCTTACAACCACACTTGAAAGATTACAAGTTTAGAAAATGATCCAAGTAACTATTAAAATGGATTTTTTAATTCAACACACAGCAAGATAGCAAACCTAAGGAACAATGCTTCACCAAGCAATCCAATGTTCACTACTGCAACGCCACCTGTCCCAGAATCTTTAGATAAAGTAACTGTACCAACAGAACTGTTTAATACCTGTTTTACATGTTGCATGGCACACATGGGATTCCTTTCTTGCATACCCACATATTTTCTGATTACTGAACATTAATTAATGGGCACAGTCCATGAATTGGGAAGATCCCAAGTTTGATTTGTAGCATTTGCAATGATCTGAGAGTCATGAAGAAAAAGAAAAGCATGAAATCTTTTTGCCTCATTTTAGGGTACAGTAACCTTTAGGACTATGAGAAATAAGAGTTTCTTTACTGTAAGAAATTTAGCATTACAGTCTGATTTTTTAACCTAACTTTCTGAAGACTTTAAAAGTAGATTGTGGTCAAATATCAGTTAAATTTAGTGGTAATGAATGCAGCTTATGTCTAGGAAGACAAGGCATAAAAAGCTTTGCCTTAATCTAATTTATTTTAACACAGAGCTTCTTATAGTTCAATCGAAGCCAAATGTCATTCTGACTGAATGGTGATAAACACATAAGACAGTCCAGCCTTTTAGCAAAAAGTGCAAACCAGACAGTGCAGCTGAACTTTACCTTTGATAGTAGTGAAAAGAAAAATAGGTTCTGAACGCTTACTTTGAAGAGCTCTAGCAAGAACCTGCCTGACAAGTGCAATCAGGAATGGTGGTGGGCTTTTTCTGATCCTCTGGCCACTGACAACTCATTTACTGAACACCCTCCAGGTTGTGAGGCTGTAGTGTCAGCAGGAGCTAATGGTCCCATACCTCAAGCCAAATGCTACTCTAGGCGGTGATGAAAGAACTGTGTGGGACTGTTTCTGCTCTCCACTCCCTGCAGCACGATTATGGGTTGGTGAGACCTGTCAATACAGACAAAAAAGCTGCTTACAAAGAATGTACACATACAAATGCAGTATAAATACTTTTTCCAAGACAATGCAAATTATCCTGCATGGTGGCAAGGATACCCAGGAAAGGTGACTATACAAATGTAATAAAGTGAAAATTTTATTTAGCATTAGGTACATTACATTAGCCTCTCTTTGTTTCCCTGTATTTCCAGTCATCCTCCTAGACCAATCCAAAATACAGATCAGCATCACTGAAGGTTTTGAAAAAGACAAGAAACCCATTCATTCTTATTTAAAAGCTCTGAATAGCTCTTATGAAAATCTTCTCCAATTTAAACAAAGAAAATAACTGGAAAAATAAACTCTGTCCTGTGCTGAGATCAATAACAATAATCTCCTATGAAATAAAGGGATTTCACTTGTTGCTCCTGTCTGTCACTTGGCACTCTTTGTGGAGAGACACCCTTGGAGAAGAGGGTTTGTTGAAGAGCACTTCCAATGGGGCCCCTCGAGGTTTAACAGGCAGGGAGCACAATGCAGCCCTTCTGATCAAAGTTGCTAACAAGATCTATCTCCTTACCCTGCAGAGTAAACCTTCTCAGCAGGTGTCCTCTTTGTGAATGTTTCCAAGGGAAGAGTGTAGTTTGGTCTTCTGAGTCTTTCCAAAGAAGTCTCCTACATGAGCATGGGGCTTGGCAACATCATGCAAATGATCACAAGGCATAAAGCTTGGCCTTAAAAAATACCTAAATTATTTTGCTATGGTCTTATTTTGCTCCTGTGTAAAGGCCACAACCACTTTACATCTAAAATACCAGAAAAAAATTCTGAACACTCATTTTTTTTTGTTGTATATTGAATGTAGCATCTAGTGCACAGTCAGCCTCCTGCTGCCAGGAACTGCAGATGTGGTCGTAGTTCTCTGCACTGCTATGACTTTTCAAGTCCTGCCCTCCTGCCCTTTTCAAGTTTTACAATATCTGGAAGAGAGGGAACTGACTGACCTCACTTGAAGAGAATTACTGTATGTGCTTTGATTTTTGATACAGAGTCTATTTTAAAGCTACTCCATAGTAGCAAAACACTAATGCTTGCAACTGAGTGCAGACACTCTTTCAACTTTTACTCTTGGCTAGTAGCAAGAGAAATGTTTGATTTAACTGCATATGTGGATCTCTGGACAAACTTAGACCAATACTGAAATACAAAATATACCTGCAAAACTTGGAAGAAATGTCTTCTCTCTCTGCCAGCTTACCATGTTTTGTACATCCAAAGACCACATTAGCTCCTTTTGTTCTATGCCTCCAGAATACTAAGGGCAGCTTGCTCTCTGCTACTTTTTTCCAAATTTTTATCAACCACTTTCCTTGTTTTACCTAAGAACGATTGAAACACTGAAGATAAAATGCAAAGCAATAGCACTTTTGTAGTATTTGGCATTCACCAGACACTGTACAGTCTTCCAGTCATTACCAGTAACCAGAGATCTCTAGTCATTGTGCTAGGGTTCAGAAACATTTTGAAAAACAGAAGTTATTCTACGTCTACCACTAGTAACTGACACTCAATATATTAGCTGCTTGTCATTGAACAGAAGACTACTTGGATGGCCTCCTATGTTATAAGCAATTATCTTGCTTATTTCCAAACAGAGATCAGGCTGGAGCAGTAATTACAGCATGCAGACTCCTCCCTTGCATTCTCCTGAGAGGGTCTCTGCATGATGATTCCACAGACTGGCACACCAAGGCAGCTACACAGCAATGAAGCTGAGCTGCAGTGTATTTTGATAGGCCTTGCAGCAAGTCTAAACAATACCAGTTTAGACCTGCTGCAAAGGTCTAAACAATAGTATTAGACTGGTATTGCTTACCAAAGGTCTAAACAATAGTATTAGACTAGTATTAGACCTGCAGCAGGTCTAAACAATAGTTCAGTTTAGACCTGAACACTAAGAGCAGATTAAGAGCAAGCCCTGAGAAGGCAATCCTTGCTCTTGGAGGCTTTTCATATCTGAAGTGCTGTCTAATGCAGAGTGAAATAACGCTGTTTGTTTGAAGCAAGGACCTGGAGTTTCCAATTACAACTCCTGGGGGGGAAACTGTGGTTACGAGAAGATTTGTCATCTATAAACATTAGATTATCAAAGAACTTGCCTGTTCAACCTTTTTGGGTCTAACAGCAGGCAGATGTAAGTAAGTATCAGACGGCAGAGATCACACTGACATTCAGGAAGACTTTTAACATACATTATGTAAAAGTAGGAAGTACATGGTCATTATGTTGAATCCTCCAGTACCAAGACATATGGACTTCACCATGGCTCATCCCACTTGCATCATTTAATTCACTCTCCTCACACATCCCTAGGATGTGGCTGATTTAGTCTCCTAATTCAGCCTCCATTAGTAAAACAATCAGTCTGTCCTTTCTGCTTCATGCAAAGAACAACACCTTACAGTGGCTCATAAATGTTCCAACATTCAACCTTTCACCTGCAAAGTTATCTTAGAAAAATGTTATGAAAAAGTGTATTTCCCATCTGCCTTGGAATCTAACCTGTGCATGATTCAGAGCTTTGGGGCTTTGGAGGTTCCCCTAATTACAGAACCACAGAATAACCTGAGTTGGAAAGGACCCACAAGGATCATCGAGTCCAACTCCTGGCCTTGCACAGAACATCTTCAAGAGTCACACCACGACACCATGACCAGTACCTGACAGCACTGTCCAAACACTCCTTGAACTCTGCCAGCTGCTGCTGTGACCCCTTCCCTGGGGAGCCCGTTCCAGTGCCCAAACACCCTCTTGGGGAAGAATCTTTTTCTAATACCTGAACCTAAACCTCCTCTGATACAACCTCAGGCCATTTCCTCAGATGCTGCCCCTGGTGACCACAGAGCAGAGATCAGTACCTGCCCCTCCTCTTCCCCTCACAAGGAAGTTGTAGATTGCAATGACTCTCCCCTCAGTCTCCTCGGTCTCCAGGATGAACAGAACAAGTGACCTTGGCCACTTCTCCTCCCTTATGACTACAAGATGTCTAAATAAATGCCTGTGTTTAGATGTTGTGAACACTCCTGAGCCTAGAGCAGCCACATACTGAGCCCAGCTGATGCAGCAGCACGTATGGATTGCTTTGAAGTGCTAATTACTTGCTGAAAAGTACACCCATATTCACAAAGAACTTTCAGTGCTGCTCTGTTAAAGACTTTCTGAAAATAAGGACTTAATGCAACTCATGGTGTTTGAACACCCCAATTCCCAAGACAGAAAGCAGGAAGTGCTCAATGTCATTGAAATTCAATGTCCACAGAAATGAAAGGGGGAAACAGTATTTGTCAAAAAATAAATGTGAAAGGAGACTATATTGAAAATAGGTAGACCTATGCACTTTTTCAAATCTGTACCTAATCTTTTCCTGTTCAGTGGTTTGTCCAGGCCAGAAAAGTATTCCAAAGCCATTTTAGAAAACTGCTTAAAATTCAAGGGTCAAGCAAAAAGTAACACTTACTCTCTGAGGTTCTCTTGGGTGCTGCAAATTTGTGTCTCATCTCAGGGACCGTGTATGTCACAATGGTCTGAGTTTGTTATGCTGGCCCTGTCACATAGTCTGGTCTTAAATAAACCCCATCAGAAAAGGAGAAAGTCTGAATGTAGGTAAAGTACCTACACTCAGTGTAAGGGTGTAATTGGCAGACCCCTGATTTTGTAAATTTACTTTGAAACAGAAATAATACTTTCATTTATTATACAGTATTTAACATAAATTTGCATTTGCACCCTCACTTACTGCACATAATTTCTCACTGCAAGCAAGCCTTTGTAATTCGTAAATGATCACACTGATGACAAAGTAGTCAAATGTGTGCAAACCTGGAAGATTTTTTCTTCTTGTTATTTTTTCTTTGTTAAACAGCCTTATAAATGTTGTTAGAGCTATAATGGCAGTTCAAAGAGTTCCCTGAGCAGTTTATAATTCTGCATCACTGCTTCCCCAGGTTTTTGTATTGGGATGACTTTCAAATTGTACTTAAATCATTGCCATCTCCATCGAATTCTCAGAAAGTGATTTAGCGTTTCTTAAATTCTATTGAGAACTCTCCACTCCACAGCCACAGATCAGCATTGTTGCCTGAACAAGTAAACTCGACGCATACGTGTCTAATCCTGTCCTCTTAAGTGTCTGATTTACAATGTGACTAATTGCGTTTTTAGATTCCCAACACTCCTGGCACCAGTTTCTGCTACTTCACAAAAGGAGCCAGTTTCATAATTACTCCGTATCAACCCCATTGTTGGGAAATCAAATTCTCAGGGAACTCTGCGGATAGCATTCTCTGTCAAGGCACTCTTGTTGAAATTGCTGCCAGCATGATGTCTTTCACTGTTAGTTGTTCCTTGATGGAATTTAATAAATATTCATTGGCAGAGTGCAGTGTAATTGATTCAGTCACTTTCATTTTTATCAGCTCTGCAGGATGCCACAGCCTCTGCAGAAAATCTCCAAGATTTGCCAAAGGTTGACAGTAAGAAGCTTTGGAGATTCACTTGGTGAAGAGAAGGGAGGGAAATAGTATCTCTTATCGCCTTGTCTAATATTCACTGTCAGGAGAAAAAAAGCTATATGGTTCTTTGGATGAGCAATGTGCCTTATATAACACACTTTAAAGATTCATAAATTCATAAAGTGTAATATTAAATGAGATGTTATGATAGCAAAAGGGTTTATGATTAGAGAATATCAATTTATCACCAAACAGTGCTTTGCAATAAATGAAGATACTTTACATTAATATTTATTTCTATTAATCATAGGGAAGATTTCCCATTACTCATAAACAGGGATTTGCATTTACTTTCAGCAGTCCCCACACCAGACACTACAAGCCGAATCCCTTGCAACTCTTCATGAAGGTTTTTCACTCCCCCCCAGTACCACACCTACACTGTGGTGTACTACACGTTCAGAATCATTGCAATTCTGTGTTTAAGCAAATATCACATTTCTGCAGTCCTGTTGATGCCTTAGCATTTTAGCATCACTGTTCACAGAATTAGTCCTTGTATGCCAGCTTTTTTGAAGAAATGGTCAGTGTTGAATTTCCATCTAATACATACTCATTAAAAAGCTATCAAACTGCAATATGTGTTAATAACAAAATGCAATATATACTGAACATGTTTTCTGTATAAAACAACATTTTCCTGCTATTAATAGAGGCTACATACTGCAAAGCCTCCTAAAATGGGACTTTGCATTTCATTTTATTGTTTCTTTCAGCTGCCTTTCAAAAATACTTCACCTTCAGAGTTCATTTAGGTAACAGCCCCAATGCTGAATCCAACTGGCCTGTTAGCATAACCATCACTAGGCTGATTTTCCATCTAGTTTTTCAAGAAATCTCTTAGTGGCACAGAAATGAAGCACATAGTGCCAAGCTCTGCACCTACCAGAATGTTCTTTTGTAAGCATATAGTTTAAAAATATATATATACTATAGATACTATAGATTAAATTGTCTGCTTATAGATGCTGATGCAAAAATAACCTAACTGCACTGATAAAGAGTTACAAAGGTGTTAAAAACAGCCATGCTGGCAAATTCAGGCACATGTTCATTTAGTTTCCTTTGGGTATCTGTTGTGTCACATAATTCCATAATTACAGACTGTGAAACAAAGCAAAAAGATCTAAAAAAACCTTTTTTCTCCCCTTCTTTCCTTTTTTGATGTGCACTTACTGGAATGCCGGTGAAGGTAACTGGAGGCGACTGCCAAGAGATGCTAAAGCTACTGCCATTGGGAGTGAATTTTGCTGACCCTGGAATGTTCACCGGAGGAGTGGCCTGTGTGAAAAGAAAGTATTATTCCAGCAAGAAGAACCATTCCTATTCCAAAGGATCTTTCATTCCTTGAAATGGTAAATATGTGAGAGATTTTCCAAGGCATAAAAAAACTCCATGGTGACAAGCATTTTACCCTTGTGAGAGGGATAATCATGGATAAGCTAGTAAGGAAGGGACAGAGCTATATATATACACCAGTGTTCCTGAACCTTGTTTAAAGAAAGATGATTGCTCACAAAAGATTCCATAGAAAATTTTTAAGAGCTAGATCTGTTAAAAAAACAAGACAAAATCAAATGTCACATACAAGTAACTTTTAAAATAATGCCAGCAAGAAGCAAAAACTACTTCGCAGATGATCACCTGTTCCACAGTGATAAATAAGGCCATACTTAAACTCATGGCAGTTGTTTTACACAAAGTTAGTGTGGACAGCAAGGTTTCTTGGATGGAAGGGATTGACAGTAAGTGTTGGCCATTTCCCATTTATCAGAAAAATGTTCAGAGTCATCCCAATTAAAACAGTTCTTCCTATTAATAACTGTAAGGAGCTGTAAATCATCCTTTGGATTCAAAAAATGGCTCTTGAAATACTAAACTGAAGCAAGTATTTGGGCTCATTGAACTCCTATGTTCTTCTCATCCAGGCTGTAATACCCAGTGCTGCCCTGGGGTACAAGGGCGATAACCTGAGCTTAGGCTGTTGAGCATTTTTCATCTTGTGCCTTTCCTTTGGTTTTCTCACTGGGTTATGAATTTCCATGAATTCTTCCCTGCCTCTTTTTTAATCCGATTTAATTTTCAGAATCATGGAATTCATAGTTGTGTAGCTACCCTGCCTAGCAGGAGCGTGAGCAGCCAGCATGAACAAAGGCTCACTTTGACCCTTGAATTTCAAGCTATCACCACAAAAAAGAACCCTCCTTGGTTCAAACTTACAAAGAATTTGCTAAAATAAGTTTTCACTTCTGCCTTTCAGTTGATAGTACATGACAATAACACAATACACTCATTTAAGTAGTGTTTGTGTTTGGGGCTGCTGAAATTGTCTCACTGGTTCAGGAAGAGAGTGCTTCCTTGAGCCACCAAGCAGAGAAAGTGATGACAAACTACAACCTGATAGTCCCCATTAAAGATAATCTTACAAGTAAACAAGGGCTGAAGCAATCCCCTACAGCCTTTCCAAGAAAAGAAAGGTGAGACCACCAGAGGCCTCTGTGTATGACAGCGATGCTCTGTGGGCTGCCAAGCTGCTGACAGCTCCAAGAAAATCCACACAGACATGCAGAGCAAATATCCACTGAGCTCTACAAAATACAAAAACCTCTCTGAAAGGTGTCAAGAACAATTTGGCAGCTTCAGATGGTACCAGTAGTTGTTCAAACACGAAGGAGTGAATGACCATAGAGCTCCAGACAGAAAGAACTGGAGAGAGCTGGATGAGCAGTGAGGCAGCACTGCCTCTGCTCAGCATCCCACAAGGATGGCAGCTCAACCCCAGGGTCAGCTCAGCAATGTCCTCAGGTATTTGAGTAAGACCTGGAAGGGAAATCCTAGGTGCTGAAAGAGCCTGTCTGTAGCTTCTCTGTAGTTAAAATTAACAGGTACAGGCAATAGTTTTGTAAAGAAACATGAAGTTTAAAACTGACATATTTGGAAGTTTCTTAAAACACCATAGTGCTCAATTCCTTTTTCTCAGTGCCTGAAGATCTACCTCAGACATGATCAGACTTAGATATCAATCACCTTGTTCACTTGTTTCCCAGATGTGCATCTTTGCTCATCACGCACAGTCTGCTTTTTCAGGCTAACGTTTTAGTCAAACTCTTCTATAAAGTAAGCAACTACAACATTACAACCAGCTGAAGAATTTCTATACCCCAACTTTAATTTGCTTAGAGACCTCCACCTAATTGCCAGTCAAGATATATTAATGAATAATTTGCATTTATTTGTGCCACATTACCCTTATATCTGAAATAGCCCATGCTCATCCTCTTCCCCTCTCATGCCTGTCCTTTCGCTTTCTTCCCAGGCAGCAATTCCATCTTCTTCTTGTCCCTTGCTTTGCCTGAGGTATCAGTTCCAGGACTGGAGAGGCCGCCCATGTCCTCTTTCTACTTCTTCTGGTTGAAGCCCATCACATCAAATTTGGCTGACCAGAATTCTAATTCAGGATTTCAGCTGAAGTTATATGGGGTTCTTGAGGGTATAATGGCATTAAAAACCCCTCTCTCTCCCAGGTATTTCTTATCCAAGACAGCTGACAACTATTTTTCCCCCTTCACAGCTCTGTTGTTTGTTGGCTCACAGTCATTCTGTGCTTGATTAATGAATATAGGCTTCCTTCTTACATAATTTTCTAACTACCCTAGTTTATAGCAGAAAAATCTCATTAGTTCCTTGGATGCAGGACCTTGCATGTTCTGACATTAAACTGCATCCAAAACCTATTATTCTTAAGATCACCCGGTCATATAAGCCTGACTGTAACTCCCTTACTGCTGATGTCTCCCAGGTTTATTATCAGTGAAGTTTATTATAGTATTTGTGTATTACCAAACTGATTTAATGAAAGTGAGATCAGGGCCAAGAACAGCTTTTCATTTAACTCCACTAATGACATTCAAAGGCCCTTTCAAAATAACTCACTGCTGTTCTCTGTGACTTTCGAGCTCCTTCTCCTATACTAAATTTAATCTCTTGCTGAACAAATACTGCCTACATGTTTTAAGATCAAATGCTCTCCTTGAATCCAGAGGGATTTTTCCTTTGGTTACTGTATTGTTCTAGCATCATCTTTCTCAGGGCCTCCCCCAGTGCATTTGCCTCAAGTGCTGTACTTTCCAGAATTTCTTCAATTATTTTTCTAAATAATTTCTCACCCACAGGATGGGGTCAGAGAAGAGCATCAGGACTTTCCCCAGTTTCCTCATATCTTTCTCACTACAAGTAGTCTATTTGATGTTTTCCAGTCATAGAGGGAATGGCAATTAACAGATCTCTTCAGGATTCTTGCAACTGAACTTTGGGTTCTGTATTTTTCCCCCTTTTTTTTTTAACAGGAATCCTGTGATGAACAATATTCAGCCTCCCTTGTGCAAGTTCCTTGAGCTGCTCCCAATGAAATAATCTCCACTTCCTCCTCTGGCTGGTGAGATCTGATAATCTCCACCCTGCCTCCTGGCCCTTCTTTCAGGGCAGAAGGGATCCTGGCAGAGGATGCCACTGACCTTCTCTACGGAAGCTGCTTCCTTTGTCAGGACAGGCTGAATGCTTGAGCAGGGACCCTGCCTCCTGCTTCCAATTAGCAAGCTGTGAACAGTGGGGACTGTGTCACTTCTCACTGATGAAATTAAGCATTGAAACTAGAGCAACCTGAAAAGCCCACGGGGCTCAGGCACTTGTAGTCTTGTGTCATGGAATACATCAATTCTAATCCAATTCAAGGACTTTAAACACTTGAATTAGGATTTCCTTAGCCAAGTGCTTTACTCAGAGGCTGCTTGTAAAAAAGGGTTGAGTGGGTCTCCAAACAGCAGGGAAGACTGTCATGACTGCAAATCCCAAATGAAGCAAAACTTGTCATCAGCCTAGACTTGTTGCCTCACTCACTATGCAAGGCTTAAGGTACATTGAGAAGTCTTTCTCCCAGCTGGTTTAATCAGTCTCCAGGTTGGCATGCTACCTGATGCAGCTTCTACCTGTGATGCCAAGCTTCCACCCATGCTTTTCAACAAGCACAAAAGTCTAAAACAAGCCTGTGAATTTTCTATAGCTCTCTCTGACCTTTTAGTAGGTGGGCTCCAAACACACCACTTAAGTTTTATCTGCACAACGCTATATATGATAGTTATTGAATCTGATAAATTTAACAGAGTTCAGCTCTCCAGTGCATACACAGGTCACAGACCACACTACTTCAAAGACTCTATTCTTCTTTTATCTTATGGTATCCAGACCAAAACATGTCAAGTTTTAGTGCAGTTTTATAATTAATGCTCTCTGTCAAAACTTAGCTGGAATGTTCTAGGACAGCAGTTTTTGCCATTTGAAAAGCATCACCTCCAAAAATAGGAAGGTACCATGTTTGTTTTTTCATTCTTCCTGCTCTACTTTACAACTGCAAACTGACATCTCACACAGTACAAAAACAGGAAATGAATTGTTCCTGGCATCCTTGAGATCAGTCTTACACTTGTTGACACTTCAAGTAGAGCTTGTACTTATTCAATAAAAACAAAGCTGAATTGAAGACTCTGTGAGGGATTCAGCTGACTGGATGGGAATTTTTACAATGCAGGAAACCCCATCTGAGTACACCACCTAGGGTTCTCCTCATGCTCAGTGAAAATTGAACTGATGTAGGCAGTGGGATACACAAATCAATTCTTCTCAACCTGAAGTATGCACCAATGTATGGTTGGATAAACAGCACCCCAAAATCCACCAGCTGTGGCGGGCACATAAACAAACAAACAATGAGCTCAGAAGAATACATCTCAGTTTAAATTTAAAAAACGCCTTTGACTGCTCTGAACACCTTGCACCCCATTAAACCTGAACACTGTGATGTGACATTTCTTTACACATTAGTGACACTAGTGTAATCCCTGGAGCTCATACCACTGGTGTTACCTGGTAAGCGTGGTCCGTGTGTACGAGGTAGAGGTTGGTAGGAGCTGAGCGGCTCAGAGGTGTCATCACTTTAGTCTCGGTTTTGGCACAGGAAGTTTCAGGACGGATGGCGTCTTGGGTGGGAAAGGAAGGAGGAGATGCTAAAGATGGAGACACTGGGGAAAGACTGCTTAAGCCATCAGCTACTGAGTCCGTGTTGAGCCTGATTTCTGTATAGTAAAAATCCTCCTCTCCATCACTGTAGTCAGACTCTCCTACACGTCTGTATCAAGAGAAAGAAGTAGGAATTGATTGAAAGCCAGAACCCAGAGGTAAATTTTAAGTTCTAGATGCAAGAATGAATATATTAATATTGTCAATAAATTAATATTTGCAGTTTCAACACTTCCTACTTTATCTGCATTCTGACTGCAGGTAAGTGGAAGAGGAAAATCATCTAATGTGAAGGGAAAGGAAGTAGGAATTAATTTTTTTCCCCTCTCTGTGTTATTCTTGACCAATTCTTTCACCTTGGAGTAGATGCTTGACTCCCTGAGATCAAGTATGAGCTTCTCATCTGAAACTATTGTAAAGTTAACAAGAATCTCAATGCACTCTGTCTTCAAAAATCACAGCAAAGATAACAGACACAGGCAAAGATATACTTCACTCATGTCACAGCAAACAATATGCAATCTCATCAGAAGTTACTTAGTGATACCAAATATACTTATGGCTGCCATTCACTGTAACTTTCTGTAACATAACAGAAGAATTTGCTAGAAAACAGTCTCACTCTGACACAGAGAAAGCACTCATACGGGCTGGCTTGCCACAGCCAGGACTTTCTGGTCCTGCTCTCCAGAGGCAGACTTATTGAAGGAGGGCATGTAGGAGGTTTAATTGCCTCAAAGTTTCATCTGATGTGCATTTGAGCACAAGTGCTAACAGTGAAGCAGCCCAGTCAAAGCAGTAGCTCCCAGTAGACTACACATTATCTTGAAGTCCAAACCAGCAGGTGCTGAGAGAACACATGTCCAGCAGGTTTGAAAGGCTCCACCAGAGGTACCATTCATCAGAATGCAGCCAGTCACTCACCAAAACTATTCTTTCCAGAAAAGTTTCTAGCTCCAGCAAATTCCAGAAAGGTTTTGCTACTTGTTTCTGCCTCTCCCACACCACAAAGGGGATGTCCCAATAATATAAAGCACAAAACAACATTCCTAGCTGCATTTTGAGAGAGACTTTCTGTTTCCCACAGCCTACTCTTAAGCCCAACGGTAATTGTTGACCTCTTCAAGACCATCCTGAGCTCCAGATCTTTCTTGTGGTGGCTTTAATTTTTAAGCTGTGGGTAACACAGACCTACAGAACAGAGATGTATTTTCACCTAACAGGTGAAGACCGTGAGTCCCAACTGCAATTATAAATGAGACAGGTACATCACTCAGTGAATTACACGGGAGAGTTCAGTTCAGCAAACTACAGCTCTGAAATAAACTTGTCTCCTAAAAGATCAATTTGCTTTTGCTTCTAGTCCAAGTAACACACCTCTGTGTCCTGGTTTTGTCTGGCCTGGAATTAATTTTCTTCCAAGTAACTGGCCCAGAGATGTCTTTTGGATTTAGGATGAGAAGAGGTTGATAACACACTGATGTTTCAGTTGATATTGAGCACTTCTTACTCTAAATCAAGAAATTTTCTGTTTCCCATGCTCTGCCCCTGGAGGCTAGGAGGAAGCACAGCCAGGACAGAGGGATGTTCCATAGGATGTCATGTTCAGTAAATACACTGGAGGGAGCTAGCTGGGAGGTGCTGATCACTACTTGGGGACAGGCTGGGCATTGGTCAGCAGGTGGTGAGAAACTGTAATGTGCATCACTCATTTCTCTTCAATTCTGTTTCTCTCTCTATCCCCTTAACTTAGAAGTATTAGAGTCACTAGTATTACGGTTATTATTATCATCAGTGTTTTATTTTGTTTAAGCCATTAAAATGTTCTTGTCTCAACCTAGGAGGTTTACTCTTTATTCCTTTGATTCTTCCAGGGAAAGAAGGGCATGGTGAGTGAACAGCTTTGTGGTACTTTAAACCACGACAACATGCAGCTCAGTTTCCTTTTATTTTTAGGTTTCTTATGTGGTTTGTGGTTTCGGTAGGGTTTTTGGCATTAATAATCTTTTTAGCATTAATTCAACTCAGAACTGGCACAAGCACCTGACCTCATGTGAAACAAAGCTGAAAAGTATTCATGCAAGACCCTGAACCTGTCTACCACAGAATGTCATCCCAGACATGATGTGCAGACAGCACACATGATGTAATGGCACTGAGCTGTGCAGCTGACAGGGAAGTGCAGTGTAACCTCGAGCTCTATTTGACCTTCTAGCAAAGCTTACAGAATTTCAGGAAAGAAAGTGCCTCACTGCTGGAATAAGTGCTCATTCACCTTGATGCACTATTCCACAATTTCCTCAGAAACACAGGGATATGAGACAACAGAAGCCAAGGGCAATCCAGTTCATGTCTCCAGCCAAGGGCAATTGCTCCTCTTCTACACCAAATCCTTTAGACTCCCAAAAAGACTGCTCTCTTACCCAAGGTGAATGGTCCGTATGTGTTTCTGAATCCCTGCAGCTGTGCTCAGTACCTTCCCACAGTTCTTCCACAGGCATTTGAACATCACTTTCATGGAGTTCTGAAAATTATGAGTAAAGCAACATTAGTTGTATGGAAGTTGTTGGGATATTAGGAAAAATTTCTTCCCTGAAAGGGCTGTCGAGCATTGCCCAGAGAAATGGCTGAGTCACCATCCCTGGAGGTATTTAAAGGACTTGTAGATGTGTTGCCTGGGGACATGGTTTAGTTCTGGACTTGGCAGTGCTGGGTTAAGGGCTGAAAATTTCTGCGACCCTGTTCTTCTGGCAAGGTAGAAAAAACCCCAAACTACCCAAACAAGATAAACAGTTACAAAACACTGTGAAGATTCAAGAGCCTTTGACTCAAATACATAACAATCTAATAGTCTCTTGTCAAAGATATCACCCTACTGAATTCAAGAGAATCCAGTGAAAAGCTGCAGGAGCATCTTGTGACAAAACTTACCCACTCTGTTCGTTGGCAACACTTACATTTTTCAGTTCCTCCACTAAGGGAGGCAGATGATATAAAAACTTCCTATGCTTCTTTCAAAAAAACCCTAATGAGGACTTCTTACTTTATCCAAGGCACCTTCTTAAATTAAGGTCTTTCCAAAGCAAGCTCTTATGAATGTTTTTGCTCATGATATTTGCAGCACAAAAAAATATTGTGCCAGAAAAACCTAGCTTCTGTTATGTCCATATTTGCCATGAGTGGGCACAATATGCTTTTGTTTCACTCAGAAGCTGCTCTAGACCTTACTCAGACAAGAGAATGAGAAGTTATCTCATTCAAGAGTCTGTGTTCAATATTTTAAAAATACAGGTATAATTTAATTTAAATATTTCTTTATATTCTTTAATATAACTTCATTGATCCCTACTGAGTTATCACTGATTTAGAGCACATCCAACAAGGCTATCACAAGGCCAATCTTCAACATTTTGAAGACTATGGAGAAAAGTAGTCTTAAAACAACATAGATATTACAAACTCTAGAGATATTTAAAAGCTAATTTTACCCTAAAGTAAAACTGATTTTGTACAGGTTAAAGAAAAAAATAATTCTGAATAGCTTGTAATTCTTAAAAATAATTTTCTCTATTATTACAGAACACATTATTAACAGGAGGAAGAGCATCAAAATACTGTATTATAATTCTATAATTTCTGTTACATATAAGATTAAATTAATATCTTCATATAAAACTCAATTTAAAAAAAAAAAGGGAGAGAACAAGCACATCCTTAGGGTTAAGTACATTTCACTGTGCCTTGAATAAAAGCCAACTTGGTGCTTTCTTCAATTTGGACCCTTTGGAACTGCATGCCAGTAGATGGTTTCAGCATTTGTTAGAAAGATGATGATCAGAATGTAACTGAAAAAAGAATCTCAGTGGATGAGCTTTTTAAAATACAAGTTGATTGTAGTAGCATGTTCTCGTAGCTCCCTGCAGTCTAACATCTCCTGTTTTAATGTATGAATGCTTAGGGCTTTGAGATTTGAGGTACCTGATCATACCGGTTGTATGAAAAATTTCTGTTTGGAATAAATTGCACATAAATTGACTATTTTTTATTTGATAATGCAACTATCAAACAGATATAGAAATCTTTCTTTTCTCAAATTAAATATAATCCATCCAGCAATTCTGATTCATACTTTTCTTACTTCCATAATATAATAATAAATACTATTATCAGCTCAAAATCACAAAACCAACCACCAACTATGTCAACAAGATGAAGACCATGTTTATAACTGACGTCCTAGGAATTCCAATATGACATCATAAATATCATATGCATCTTTCTGAACACAGAATGGTTTTACATCCATCCCCAGTTTGATGGTAAAATCAGTCTCCTTAGCTCCACTGTGGTTTTGGATTTATTGTCACTTGTAGGAGTTTGCAAAAACCCACGCACTTTTAACATAATCAAGTGAAAGCTCACTCAGCAGAAATATGCATACATTTCTTCCATTTTCTTTCCAAAAATTACTATTCAGGTTTAATGTTTTATTTAAGAAAATACTGCAACATAAATGGTTTGGTGAGGAATAACTACCTTAGAGGAAACTTTAAAGCAAATAGTAAGGTTACCAATCACTCTATTTCCAGGTTCACTACTCCTGACTTTTGCAGCCCTGAAGAAGAAATTTTGAACAGTTTTGTTTCAGCTTCTAAAGGTGCTAACCTGTACTCAGATCAAACACCATGCTGGAACCAGAATAAAGAAAAAAAACTGCAGGAAAGCAAGTTCATTTATAAAACCAAGTTTGGCATGGAATGTTACTGTTTATCTAAACAGAAAATTTGCCATACAAAGCCAAATCCTTGTGAACCAGAACAGATAGTGTAATAGACCTATGGTGAGTACATAAATAGAAATATTTGAAAGCAACTTAGGAAACAATAAAAATGGCAGCTGCAAACCCATCTGTCTCATCACAGCTGAGCAGTAAGAGTGGTGCTAATAAGATGAAGGTTAACTGAGAAGTAAAAGGCAAACCAGGACACTTTTACACTCCTGCTCCTCCTGCCCCACACCCCCCAAACTGTCTCTCTGTTTAGTGCAATGCTCAGCTCCAACTTCTAATTTATTATAACAAAAGTGTCCTCCAAAATACTTTTTTTCTTCTTAGCAAGACAAACAAACATTTTCACCCCTTTCCCATGAACAAGGAAACAATTGCCTGGGTCAGCAAATAAGCAGCTTCTGGAGCAAGAGGATAAATCTGAACAGGTTTAAACAATCATTAAAACTTCTTCCTGCTGGTGATGAAGCAATTAACTGTCTCAGACTGAGCCAGAAACAAATTCACTAAGGGAATAAATTCTCTGTTTTTTCTCCTTACAAAAAGCGCTTTTACATCTTGCTATACAAAATCTGTCCTGTTGTGTTGGGAGGGAAGGAAACTTGGACCAGTGCCATCTCTTTGTTTTCTTTTTCTTTCAGAGAAGCTTGCTGGCTAGCAACGGTGCTTTTTTGGGGTTAGTTTTGGACCTTTTTTTAATGTCATGTTTTATTTAGCCTGCTTTTGCACTCCAACTAAGGATAAATTTGGCTAATGCTAATACTATATCAAAAGCCATGGGTTTGAGCTCTCTCTCTCCATTTTCACTCCGTATGTTTGTGCAGAGAAACCTTCACAGTATTAAGGTACCTGACACGCTGTCAGACAAACAGCACTTTCAGGGAACAAGGACTATTAAGGCCATAGTCAGTTTTTGTGATGACATATAAAGGCTGCCTGTTGCATCCTGCACACGGAGAATTTGTCAAAGTAGGACAGAAAACCCTTGAATGGCCAGAGGCAACACCTTCTGGAAATCCCTCTAGTGTTTTCTGAGCAGGAGGCTCTGTAGCACCTCACCATCTGGCAGGAAATATGTGGTGCTGATGGCAGCATGGTTGTGCAGGAGGTGACCACGCTGAATGAGACACAGTGACTACATGAAGTCCCTATGTTAAATGCATGCCAAGGGAGGATACACAAGCAGAGGTATTTGGGTGTCCTGTTCCTCTCTTACAACAAAATAAGCCTACCAATATCCTATCTACCCGTGGATGTGGAATTTCACACAAGGCTAACCTTTCTCTTCCTAGGAATGGGTTCATCAAAGAGAAGGTTGCTTGTTTCCCCTTCATCAATACCATCATCTGGCTGGGAAGGTGTTCGAAATGCTTTGAAGCTGTCAGCTGACAGAGGTGGAGATGGGGTGGATGGGTTGGACTGGTCACTGGGAGCGTTCCAGCTCCAGTATCCACTGCTGCTGGTACTAGAAGGCACAAATCCTCCTTCTTTCCAAGATCCATTCAGGGATTCTGTCAAGAACAACAAAAGCTATTATTACAACAGTATCATCCTGCGAGGGCTAAGAAGCTCTTTTTTCTAAGGTTTAGATGCCTGGTAATTAACTGCACATTCAGTAAAGGAATGTGAAAGCATTGGATGTAGAAAGGACAACCACACCTAACTCAGGGCACACAAATTATATATTCCATGCTTGATTTTTATTTTATTTAAAACAAAAGAACAAAAGCAGCAAAGTATTTTTCTAAAAAGAAATGTTGCATTTGAAAAGATAACCTGTTCTGAAGCATAAACAGTGATAAACCGTCAAATATTGCATGCATGATTTAAGAAAAACATTTAAATTGACCTTTAAAGGTCCCTGCAAACTCAAACTATTCTATGATTATACATCCTCAACTTCCAACAGGAACGCGTGACTCTGGTGTGGCACCAAAGCAAGCTCCAAGTCACTGTACTGCCAAGAGGAGATGCCCTGGGAAGGGGACACACACTCTGAGCCCCAAAACAGTAAGCAGATCCACAAAAACACGACCATCTTCCCAGTACTAAAACACCAAAGGAAACCATAGTTACACTCTGTGTTCTTACAGTCTCTCAATACACCTGAACCTCTGTGTGAGGTGGTATGTATCCCTTGGGATACACAGGTGTGCAGGCATCTGGTTTCAGAAGTAGAACACACAGACACTGGGTCATCTCCACACCCACTCGCTGGAGGAACTGCCTCCTCAGTGCTGCAGCTCCCCATCCATTACATGCTAAGAAGACACTGGAACTGACAGCCTACACTCTGCAGCACCATGGCTGGGAGTACCAGCACTGCCTGTGCAGTCTGAGGCACGGCTCAAGCCACGCTTCCTTCACGTGCAGAGGTCCTCAGGCTTTAGACGCCGGCATGTCACTGTCAGCTTGTCACTGTCACCGTCCCTAAGGGCTGCTGGCAGCAGAGGAGCATGCAGGTCATCAGCTCAGTGCAGGCATGGCCTGAGCACATGCAGGGTGCAGCCACAGGCCGCTCTGCCAGAGCCCTCAGGTTCTCACAGGGCTTGGGCAAATGTGCAGGGACTGTTTAGGTGCAGATTCTCCCTAACTAAGGCATTGGAAGCTTTTCCCAATGACATTGTAGGTGCCTGAGTATTGTGCAACACCTGACTTTGGAACTGGCAAGCAAATAACATCTTATCTCTTCATGAAACAGTAAGGGTGAGACAAGTAGTTTCAAGCCAGTGCCTGTCTTTAAAAGATCTGCAGAAGTCACTCCTTCATTCCTTCTCAATTTCTTACAGATAAATTTAACTAATGATATTGGCAAGAAAGTGAGCTCTCAAAAGCTTACCCCCAAACCAGTGAATTTTTGGCCTTTTTTTTCTCCTAATGGAGTTGGTTTTGGACAAAATCCTTAATGACTAACATCAGCTGCTCAAAAAAACAGAATGCAGTGCCCCCTTCAGTAGGCAGCTGCTACAGCAGTATTGATTTACTGATCAGGACCACACAGCATAAATAGAATTGATCCTCTCCCTCCACCCTACCCAACTCCTCTTTGGCAAAGGACAAATATACACATTCTGGCAGCTCCGAAGTTAACATATGAAAATGTCATGTTTTGTCTCATGATTACAACCTTAACCTGCTGTAATGAAGGTGGGTTTTGTTTCTTTTATATATTTGGTACTTCTGTCTTGTGCCAAAGCCAAAAATTACATCTGGTATCAACTTGTGACCTTAGCATAGCTTACAATTTTCATATCTTCAGAAAAACAATGAACACTCTTTCAGCTACTACTTTCTGAAACAGTTATGGTGCTATTTATATTCTCAGTGTGTACAGCTTCTCCTCACCTTGCTGAGAAAGAGATGTAAACCAAGAGCATTTTTTAAGTAGCATGGAAGAGACTGAATGAGGTTAACAACAGGAAAAAACCAAACACTGGTTCTCATTCATACTAACAAATCTGTTAATGTAAAGAGGTTTAATATATAAATAAATGCAACTTACTCTTATTTTGGGGCTCTTTTCACACTGCTGGAGTTGCGTGAAAGAGAACCAGACCAAATATTATTCAACTGCAGAGAAACAAGGGCCAAACTCTGATCCAGTTTACATGGGTGATCATTCCCAGGAATTCCAGCACAGATCTGACTTTAATATTAAAGCTAATGTAAATTGGTTTTTTTTGTTTGTTTGTTTTTTTTTGGGTTTTTTTTTTTTTGCTTCTAGGCAAAATTCCATTTGTTTTAACAAACGGTCCTTTAATTATGCTGCTACTTATTGCCCTTTTTTGGAAAAGCATGTAAAAAAAACTAATCACTAATACATTTGTTGCTTGTATTACTAGGATCAGAGCCTAGCCTTGCAACACCAAATAAGTTTCCAATGATCCAGTCTTTACACTTCTATTAAATTCTTTAGTAAGCCTTGACTAAGGCAAAATTAAGATATTCAGGGAGAAGGTGCCCAAAACCAGCTTCAAAATCTTGTCTGTGACTATTGAAAACATGTGAATTACATTTTCAGACTAGTCTTCCCAGATTTTGGGAAACAAGCAGTCAAGCTATATGAAGAAATATCAAAGAGCACTCAGACTATGCTGAGAAATATCAAAGGCAGTTAAACAGCCACCATTTGCTTATTAGCAATTCAAAAGGGCTTGTTTGGAAGATCTTTCCAATCAACAGCTGCAGCTAATGTGCACTGCTGCTCCTGGCAAGTGTCACCTGCTCACACTGACTAAGGTGGCAGATACTGCTTCACCCACAGCAGAGCAGCTCCCCAGGACAGGGATGCAGCAGGAGACATGTGTATTCCTTGGCCACACCAAATCCCTGCCTGCCACATCAAGCACAGATCCATCTTCAGCTGTGGTTTTGTCTGTGAGCTGAGCAGCTGGAGAGCAGGTGTGCTTTTACCCTTCTGCTGGCCTCTTCCAGGGGCTGGCAACATCCTGTCCTGAGGTGTGACAGTCACCAGGGATGTCACTGGTTTCCCAGTGCTCCTCAGAGCAGTGGCACTCCAGTAAACACTTCCGGCTTTCAACACTGGAAAGCACATGAACAAAGGCCATGGGTGTTCACAGCCAGAATTCCAACTAAATGGATAAAACTTACATTTTCTGAAAATAAATGGAAATACCAGAGCATTGACATTTCTTATGAATTCCTTTAAGAACATCATACAGTGGATCATGCCTGCTTCCATGAAGAAAAGCAAGTATTCCTAAATCTTCACAATTACTGGCAGTAGGAGAGCATCTAGTTTTTTTTTTTTTTAGCAGTTACAAGTGAGTAAGAAAAGTCAGTCATACAAACAATGCTGAGGTACCCTAACAAGGGTATCCTAATTTAAATTTTCCTTAAAATAAAACACTCCTAAATATTTATTGTAACTCCAGTCAATCTTGCGTAGATCAATTATATTTCATAATCAATCACCTCATTACCTGAAACTTTTTATATTTGTTTTTATTTGTGTGTCTCCTGCCATACCATGAATGAAGTGGTCTTTAAACAGGTTATGGATTGGATGAAAGAGCAGCAGAGAATTACACACAGCACAGGAACTGGAGGTGCAGGGGGAAGCAGACTGCTTGCTGTGCAGATTGCTACTGCACGGCCTCTCAGCCAAGGGCTGTGATCTGGAAGTGCTTTGCCTTATTGTGGCTTTGGGTAAAATCTGATCTAATTTCCATGGAGTGGATGACAGGAACACTTGCTATCATGTTTCCTGGATATGGCACTCAGGACATGGCTTAGAGGTGAACATGGTGGTGGTGCCAGGCTGATGGCTGGACTTGGTGATCTCAGAGGTCTTTCCCAATCCTAACCATTCTACAATTCTAGGATTGTATGTGTGCAAATGCAAACAAACTCTTTGAAAAATTAAGTGTTTCGGTGATGTCAAGAGACTTTTTGAAGCGCTCATATCCCTTTTATGGAATGGGCATCTCCCATTTCATAAACCAGAGCTGCTCTACAGTTAAAGAAAATGTTTCTTTTAATTTCTGCCAGTGCTGCACCAAAGACTTTGACTAGGTTAGAGCAAAGCTCAATATGATCCCCAACACACAGAAGACAACCACTCACCCTTTGCTCTCCACCATGGCCACAACTGCTGGAAACAAGCCCCCCAATAAAGGGCCCCAGCACCCTTTCCCATAGCCCCTGGCTCCAAAGGCTTACCATTGGGTCGGACAGGAGGGCTGCGGACCAAAGGGCTGGTGGATAAACTGGTGAGTACCATGGCTGCTGTTACTTTATCCATGTCCAGTTCTTCCAAAGATTTCCTGAAACACAGAGAGTGGGAGGCAGGAAACACATCAACAAAAATTTCTTTTTTTTTAGTGTTTTTTTTTTTGTTGTTTTAATACCAACCCAAATCCTAAGCCAGCACAGTAACAAAAACAAGCCACTGCACAGAGTTCTCCAAGCATTGGTTTTCTGGCAACCTGAGTATATCAAGAGGCTTCTATAAGCAAACTAACTCAGAAAAAGAAGTGGGAAAAAAGAATACATCTTTGTATAAAATTTTTCAGGATTACTGTGACTCTCTATAACTTTGGCTTTGTTCCTTTTTTATTTTTCAGAATTTCAGCTATTCATATTCTTAGAACAAAGTGTATTCTTAAGGTAGTTTTCTTGGATAAAGACAGAGATGTAAAATTGGGTGAGATTACTAGCAACATTATCAACATATGTTAGTCTCTGTAGGGTAAAGAAAAATTGTGAACTGAAATGAAAAGATGAGAGTTTGTTGCTTCTGCTTAACACTATTAACATTTCCATACTCTCTCCAAAAGATTGATCCTAAATTTTTCATGGTCAGATTAAAACCCAAATATTTTAAGTAATTAGGAAACTGGCATAAAAATGGCGCAGGAAGGGTAGGAGGGTAGGGGAGAGAAAGGGAGAGGGAGAGAGGGAGAGGAGGTTGTTTTGCAGCTGTGATGGGTGCCTGAACCAGCATGATGGCACAGGGGCCCACTGCTGCCTCAGTCTGGTCTCCATGGGAACCTGAGTAAATCAGAGGAGAGGACATGGAGAAGGAGTAATAAGGGAAAGGAGAGCAGCCAGCTTTTCAGGGAAAGGAAGAGAAGATTTGGACAATGCCAAATGCCACCAGGAACCAGGATTCAGTGACCCATTGCTCAAGGAGTCATGGGGCTTTTTTAGGCAAGGAAGGAAAACTTTTTTGTCTGTAAAAATTATATTCTGTCTTTTTTACCCAAGAGTAACTCTCTCACAATGTAAAATTTCCGAGAAGTCAATGCACCAAAATAAAACTACCAAACCCGCTACTTTAGCAGACTTTTGCTTTCCACCCTTGTGGGCTGGAAATCCTTGTGGGATTTCCGCCTTGTAGGTGGAATCAAAACAGACAATTTTTTGAAAATGTTTGCTTTCAGACATATGACTGATCATCCAAAATCATCTTCTCAATTCCTAGAGATCGAGTTAATTTTGTTCTTACAAAAGGACACTTCCCCCCAGCCCTGTATTCTGCTTTCTAAGTCTCTGGAGATATCTCTGTGCCTTGTCTGCTTCAGCTCTACTGAACAGATCCGGCTGAGTCTAACTTAAAGCCCAAGATAATAAGTGGTCAGCTACCTGCTGTTTCCCATCAACTGTTGGTCAGTAAGTCACCAAGAGGAATAGGATGTGTTGGGTGCACTCCCTTTTCTGGAATCCTATCTCAGACATCAGGTGGAAGGTTCATTAACTGGAAACTATACTACAGTGAAAGGCTCTTGATATTTCAGTGAGCAAACCTTGAACTTGCCCATGAAAAGGTTCACAGCTGCTTTCTGGCTGATGCAAGGACCCACACAGATGCTGATGAACACTCTCCCACGCTGCACAACAGCTTAACTCTCACAACTGTCTTTTGCAACACATCAGTGCCTGGAGCTGAAACACTGATGATGGTTCCTGCTGTATTCTGATTATATCTGTAGAAACCCTTCTTTCCTCCAGCCAAGGCTTCTGCAAAGAGCACAGCAGCCATATGGTCATCATCAAGTATTGGAAAGGTCTTGGATGTCTGCTATAATCAGCTGAATTCCTAATCTGTCACCCATTAGCTCCTCATGCCTGCAGAGGAGTGTTTCACTCAGAATGCCAAACTCCTCTGGGCTCAGAAGACCCTTCCTCAGGGTTGACATGGAGATGCTACACTTTCTCAAGACCAACACTGCCAGATGATTTTCCAATTACCCAATATCCCAGTATGAAAATCTAGTTTCTGAGAAGGCTTCACCTGTTCTGTAGCCCATTCCTGTCAGACTACACCAACTGTTCCTGTGACTATCCAGCTGTGAATGAACTACTACTGCCTTTCTGCAACATATGAGAGCAAAATGAGCAGAAGTTCCTGATAAGATGGAGAAGCTGATCCCTAGTGTTTGCAATCAGCCTTCCAACAAAGCTCTTCTGTCTGTGTGGCAACAGGACTAACATATTCCCATCCAGGCCTCTCCAGAATTGCAAAATCACACTACAGCAGTTGTTGCAAGTGTTTGCCAAGTTGGTGTCAAGATGTCAGAGCCTAGACCCGGAGCTAATCACAAAGTTTGCCCAAGCAGTTTATAACTAACTTCTTCTAGTTATTTTGATTTTTTCCACTCCTCTACAATGATAAGCACTGCTGTTCTGAAAATCTAGCCCTTGCTCCAAATAATTTTACAATGTCCCAAGATTGTCAGCACTGGCATCTGTGCTTAGGGTGGAAGTTTTCACAAACAGGTAAAGAATAGTAATAGTCATGAGAATCCTTGCCATTTCCAGCCATGCTAAACCACACTCCTGCAATTACTGGAATACTTTTTTCTTCCTGATGCAATTTACCAGGATAAGAGCCCAAATAAAACGAACTTTGGACTTTCTCTCTGCCCATTCTGAATGACAGTCATTTTTACTATTTACTGCTCCTCAACTGCATCCAGCAAGCAAGAACACTCCACTCATACTTCCCAGCCACAAGAATTTTAGCAGCTACAAGTTACGTGACTTGTTCCATTTTTACAGTTTGGCTCATAAATGTAAACACACATATTTCATATATCAGACAGCCAGTACTGCAGCAGCAGGAGCAGCCTTTGAGATACAGGAAAAGAACAAAACTGAAGACAGCAACCACTAAAGCCATCTGCATTTAGTCAGAATCACATGTGAGTTCATGCCTTAAGATTTCCCCAATATTTTCCAGCTTTCTCTACAGGAAAGCTGAACCTGCACACAGCTGTTCAACACTATTTGGACTCAGAGAGGAGAATAGCTTGTTACGCATTGATTGTTCCCGAAACATTTATCTCACCATTGCTAAGGTGATTTTCTGTGGACTGAAATCATAAGCCCTGATGTTACTGCTATTAGGTGCAATGAAATTTAAATCAGTTGTAAGATCATCTACTAGATCAACTATGAAGATTTCTTCTTTTCTCTAACCTCACATCCCAGTCTTCTGTATGGATGTATTTGTGTCAGCCCAGACTGCATTTGAGAACCAAGCAGTTTTGGATCCTTTCCTTCCAAGTGTTTGTAAAGCCAAACACATGAAATAGCTGAATTATAATGAATCAGCTGAGATATTAGCAGTAGAAGTTACAGGTCCTTGGAGGTAGACATTTTACAACCACTACAGGACTCTTTGTTTCATGTCTCCCTGCCTCCTCAGCAGGGGGAGTGGTTTCACTGGATCCCTGCAATACACTGATCTAGCCAGCCTGCCAATTAAGTGTCCTTTAACAGTCAAGGCCAATCAGACTTGGTTACTTTTGACAAATCCTTTCTTTGATTTTGCTGATGAATTGATTGCATTTTTGATAATAATTTATCAAAGTCAACCACCAAACACAGTTTCCCCAGTCAAAACTCTCTACAAGGAAAGGCTGGGTTTAAGCTCCAAGAGATGAGAAAAAGAGGGTCCCAGACAAGTCCGAGGCTATGCAAGTGTTCCAAATCACTGCAGTGTCCAATCTCCTACTGTCCCATTTCTTCTGCCAGCTCCTGGCCACTGTTACCTTCAAACTCCCTCCTATGTATTATTCCCATCTGGACACATCTATGTGACAGTTCTATTTTTTTTTTTTCTATTTTTAAGGCTTGCTCTTAAATAAACCTTTAAAAATATAAATTTTATTCTAGTTTTTCAGTCTTTAGACTACTCTTTATTACTTGCCTGGCTTAGATCAAAAAGCCTGCAGTTCTTCCTCTTGGAAAGACTGCATTTTAAGTCAGTACTTTACCTAAGCACATTTTAAGGGTACTGGAGAATATTCTCAGAACAGAGAAAGCGGTAGTGGTAGCAGGTGCTTTTGATAAAATTGGCCCTATTGAAGAGCACAACCAAGTTTACTTGAAGAAAAGAAAAAAAAAAAAAACTAACTAGGATTGATAAGAAGAGAAGCAGTCAAGCACTATTATTCCATGTTAACTGTCTACTTAACTGTCTACCACAGCTTATGGCAGTGGTTCACAAAACACCTGGACCTTTTGTAAGAAGTACCATATAAATATGTGTGCTTTAACAAGCTATAACTGGGACAAAATAATACAATATTTAAATTGCTCTCTCCCTCCCATACTTACATATGCTAAATTCTCATAAAGAAACCTCTGAAACCTGAGTCTGGTCACTTGACTATAGCCACATCACACTGATAATGCCATACTGAGCACTGCATCAATACTGATAAACATGTTGTTAGAAGCTTTGAACACCAAAAATATGATTCATCATATAATGAATCATCATCATCAGTATACCACTAATAACAGAAGCACTTCCAAAGTGAAAATCCTAAATTACATTTTACAGGGAAAATAAAAAATATTTTCATTTTCTTCAATTTATCATTAAAGGCAAAAACCAACATCCCAAAAAAGAACCAGCAAGAAAATCCATGGACATGACTGTGACTCCATGTATTGAAAGTACCTACAACCACTCTTCAGTAAAGATCTACATCATGCTACAAAATATTCTTAGTCTATACAAGACTTTGCATTTACCATAATACTTGGTTACCATGTAATAACTCAAAATACTGACAGTACAGATAAATTATCTTACTTTTTGCTCTTGTGTTTGGTTGCTGATTATGGAGATTAAAAATTACTCTCTTGCCAAACACAAAACCAAAAATTACAGAGAGAATAATCCATACAAATAGTCCAAGGTCTTCAGTGTTCTTTAGTAAAAGCCATAACTTTCACAATAAAGCAAAAAGCAAAGGAAAATATTTCCAAATATTATATTAAATCAGCATAGTACTAGAATGATATATCTCAGCACACTGAGAGCATTACTGTTTACATATTTAAAAAGAGAACTGGTGCTTGATATTTTAAAGAGAGATACACTAATAATGCACTAATTAGAAATTAGGGACTTCTGCCTTTGCTCATAGTGGTCAAACATAAAATTAGCATTTTCCATGCTAGCTTCATATTTGCAGACTAATTCATATGCAGAACAAAGGCCCTTCTTTGTTTCTGATGTCCTTGTGATACACAAGCATTTTTTATACTGACAGTGACTAGAATTAATTCAGATAAAAATACAAATATAAGAACTTTTCTTCTAAAAAAACATATATACCTGAACTTCTCAAGGAACAAAAGAAAAATGCATCAAAGACCACCTCAAGGTTCTCTACCTCCTCCTGGCCAAGCTAATGCATTTTGTGGTTCAGTTATCCAAAGAGCCCTTGGAAGTCTGGCTGCTGTGTTAGAGCCTGAGAGCACTTGACAGAGTCCTCAGTAACTGAGACCCTGACTTTCCATGTGGACTGTAACGGTTTAAAGATGATAAAAAGTCTCTGCACATCAGTCCTAAGAGATGGGAGACATTCACAGAATGGTTCTCAGCATCCTGGAGTAGAAAATACAGTTTAACAGAACTGAAGAGAAAGTGGTAACACAGGCAGGTTTCTCAAAGTGGTTTATTTGAAGTTGCATCTAGCACTGTTCCACAAGGAATGGGCCTGTTTTTACAAACACCTATTTCGCTATTGTCTCCATTTTCACTAAAACCACTAAAACTTTACAGAAGAGAATCCATTCATTTTTACTACCAATTTGTAGGTGTAGATATCCAAGAAATTGCAGTGTTTTGTTCCAAAGGTTGGCTGACATCCTCTCCCACACACAGGGCTCTCCCTTGACTCTGCTGCCCCAGCCACCTCCTCAAGCTAGGTGGCTTCCCAAGACAGGTGTGTCCCCAGGAGTACCTGGAACACCCTTTCCCAGTGCCACCTCCCCCCTGAGGAGGTACAACCCAGTGGTGATACCCAGGCTGCCATGGAGCCTATCACCACACCAGGCCTCTCCATGAGTGCTGGTAGAGCTGCATCAGCAATGAACAGGATGTCTAATTTACTGTGATTTCTGATGTAAAAACATCCCATGGAGATGCTCTGCTCCTGCTGCCCCCTCTGCAGCCCAGTGGCAGGAATAGCTGCTTTGCCCTCAAAGGCTCCCCAGGAAAGGTTGCTTAAGTTTTGCAAAACAGATGGAAAATGCCTTTTTCATGGAAACCTTTTTATTACTGCTTTTTGAGCAACTTGTCTGACTTCCTTAAAGAAAACGGAAATTTCAAACCTATCCTATCCATATGGAAACAAGACTGAACTCTAGATCTTACTATCTGATTTACAAAATATGGGATACAGTGTGCTGGGAGTAGGGAGGGAGAGGATGGGTAGTAAAACACTGCTCTCATTTTTGGCTGGTGATAAGATCTCCAGTTTTAAATGCTCTGCAAAAACAGCAACAGTGAGGCAAGCCAAATTCCACACTAGGAGATAAGCTGCAGTTTACAGGAACAACTTATTCTATATATTGAAAAGATCAATCCAATGAGTAATTTTTACTTTTCAAACAGCTGCAACCTATCAGGAAAACTTATCTGGTGAAGAGCCCTTGGGGCAGTGACTGAAGATTAAGTAGAAGTATGACACAGAAATTGTCTGCTTCAAAACAGAGCAACCAAACAAAGGGTAATCTCTTGATAGATTATGAGTGCGAAGCAAAAATTAAATTAAGAAAGGAATAACAGAACCCTGAAGAGAACGGTTATCCCTTATGGTCACCCACAAATCTTGAGGATTTTTGGGGAAGATTTTCTGTTCAATTTTTTCTACTTTAAAGGCCACTTGCTGATGCAACAAATAACTCTGTCTGCAAACCAAGCCTCAACAGTGCTATGAAGCAACAGATTAGTTATTCCAAATTTATCCAAAATATTCATGTTCCATCCCTTTCCTGCCTGTGCCTTATGCTACTGTTCTAGTTTGTTCACAGGTACATCCCCACTCATAAATGAGATCACTTTGACAGGGTACTGTTTACAGAAAGAAAACTTCACACTTCTGATGCTTTCCTCAGGGAAAAGGGCTGGACCACTTGCTCAATGCAATACAAATTACCAAGCTGAACATGAAAAAAGATGGAAAAGAAACAAAACAAAAAGTCCATAAGTCTTAATTTTTGAGAAGAATGATTAGCTGAAGCTGAAGATATCCTTACAGCAGATGCTACAGGAACTTTGTCTTTCCCAAAGTAAGAGAAAATGCAAGATCAAAAATGTTTTGCTTTTCCTTCTTGCCCCCTTATTTATTGCAAACAGTGTGATTCCTACACTGTATTAATATTCCCAAAATATGTTTTATAATATTACTGCATATATACAGTCCTAATGCACATAAATGGGTAATTTGCCTAGCACAATTTGTCTCCAGACAGTTGCTGTAAGTCAAGTTTAAAATAATATTTAACTTTTTTTCTGCCATACATTAAAGTATAATTTTTTGGTAATAAAATATACACTGATGAAGCACTTGATAAAACCTGCAAGTCCTCATCTCACCAAATCAAAGAGCACAGGCATGTTGTTCTGTCACTAATGTGAACACTTTGCAGAAATCAAGTCAGTCTCAAAAATGACCCAAGGGTCAGTTTCTGTTTATTGCTAATATTTACATGTCATTCTTTCTACTCTTTCCAATTATTTGGAAATAATTATTTGTTTCAAGCAAGAAGCAAAGAGAATTGTAAATAAAAAGCCACGACTCTGGACAATGCTGGCCAGTGCTACCAGCACTGCTGAAAGAGATCTGGAAACTCCAGGCAAGAAACACCTCTGAGAGGATTCTCTGCTTCCTACCTAAGTGAGATTGTACCTCTCAAAGAGTGGGACCATTAAGCCACTGTTTCTATGGCATGCACAAGCCAAATGGTCACAGCACTGTAAACTATGTTCCAGGGTTTCTTTGCTATTGCAGGCATTCAGGAGACACACACCACAGTCCACCTCACAACTGGCTGTATTTCTGTCCTTCTCCATCCATTAGAAACCTGCTTCAGAACAGGGAAGGCACAGTTAGTCCATCTTGCCCTCTCCAGTCCTGACTTCCCTTCATCTCCTGTCCTTGGGCCAGTTCTGCAGGGCTACACGGACTACAGTACCTGTGATAGCTAATTCAAAGCTATTTTGTCTATGCACACATTCATGGAGAGCATCCAGGTACACGTCTCAGATGGGTTCTTTCCATTTCCCTGACCATCCTACAAGTCTGTGTTCATCTCTTGTTAATAAGAGTACATCCATCACGAGCAAAGGTGCTCCAAGTGTTGTTAACATGGTCGTGTCAAAATCATCTACAAGAACACTGTTATTTTCCTGTTCCTGTTGAAATCTATGATTTGACTCACAAGGATAGCTCAGTCACCTGTAAGGAAGAGTAGAACACCACTGCTGCTCTCTCCATTGCTTGTTTACAACTAATGAAGTTGGAATTATTTGGTGCTAATGAACTTTTTGTTTTGAACAGGTGATGAAAATGTTTCCTTCTAAATACAGTAACATACACAACTGATTCTTATCTTTACATCCAGCCTAATTACAGGCCAGATTTTAATGCTTTTCCTTTCTTAGTTTTCATTTTCTCAGGGAAGATCATTATTGAGATAGCAGCACTTCCAGATACTTTTCAAGTAGTGCAGTAGGGTGCATGGTACAAATACCAGTAACACATAAACTCTCATATCTTATATGTGGGACTCTACAGAGTACTTGCAGTACTCTGCAGTCAAAGGAAGATGCAATAGAGACATTCCCACAAGTGACATATCATCCTATCCCCATGATCTACAAATTTCTTTACACTCTGTGACCAGATTAGAAAAGCACAAAAAGAATATATTCTAGATATTTCAATACATCTTCTATCAGCTATGGCTCTTCTTTTATCAGCTATACTCCTCCCCATTTTCTCCCTCCTCCATACATTGTCCTCCCATCTGGGCTTCAGTCACATTCCAGGGCAAGGAGCAGAGAAATCTAGCTACATTATTCAGGAGACAAACAGTGCCTTGTACCAGGTTTAGTTTGATTTAGTTACCTCTGCAACTGTTCTATTGTTTTCATGCTACCAGACATGGAGAGCAGAAGCTCCAAGCTCATAATTGCTTTATTTGTTATGACATCACCTCCTATCAATTGCCTTTTTGATGTGAGTATATCCAGGAACTTCAGCATTTCTTTACATCAAGCTCCTTCCATGTTTATCAAACCACAGTTCAGGATACACCCTAATGTTGAAACGAGAAGGAGTTTTGGAATAAAAATGTCTCAGTCAGCCAGAGATGTCAATGATGTACTTTATAGCAATCCACAGCTCCTCTGAATTACACATGATATACAAAGTGAAGCCCCTGAGGCTATTCCAGTGTCAAGAAACTGCCTTTGCCAATTTTATGCCGTGATGACTCAAGAGACAAACTGATGTTCTGACAACACACTGCAATGTGTTGAACAGCTAAAGGAGACCTGAGTCCTTCTGTTTTAGGAAAGAGAGCGCTTGATTACAGACTGAAATAAATCCCACCACATTAAAAATACATTGTGCAGTAAGCATCACCATCTTGTACATGCTCTACACCAAATAAACTTGCTTTGGGTGACACACAGTTTACCACTAAGTCTTTCAGATTTTTCAGATAGGTTGCCTTTAAAAAAAAAATAAATTCACAATTACAGATGAGAGGTTTCTGTTGTTTCTTTAGCACTTGAAATTTCAACTGGACATTTTGAACTGCGAAGTATCACCACCAGATAATCTCCAAACCTAAACAACACAGTGTTTTTAACAAGGGCAACTGACTTTTAAACAATTAGGGCACAAAGCCATCTCTTCACTAAACCATCTCTTATAAAGAAGAAATACATTAAACCAAACATCCATCTTTCTTCTTGTTTTTTAAACAACTCTTCAAACTTTTCAAAGGTCAAAAACAACTTAATTTCTTCCAAAAGAGTCAAATACAACCTCTTGACAGCCATCTCCTCATCCCATGAGTTAAACTTTTGCTGAACAGGTAAGAACTAAAGATATGTTAAAAATTATGGATATGAAAACAGAGACTACAAACCAACAAGATTTGAGTAGATGAATGGACAGCAAGGAAATGCCACTGAAGCTTCTGGGCAGAGTCGGACCTATCAGGCATGAGCCAAAGGTGCTTGACACTACCTATACATCCATGTTAAAGCATCACCATGGTTGCCAGCTTTCCTTTTTTTTTTCTGGCTGAGCAAGCCATCTGCAGAGTCGATGTGTGGAGAAGTTGGGGCTTTCCAAGACCACAGTCCCCTGCATGTACACTGTACAGCATGTGCATGTGACTGTCAAAGAAATCCCAGACAGGAATAACTGCACCAAAATTTATGTATTTATGTACAGCAGAGTAATATCAACAAGAAAATGAGGAAGTATGGACCATTTCCCAGCTCACGATGCTCTCCTAGGGTACAATTTTCTAACTCATACATATTTGCAAGGAGAAGTGGTGGCAGATTAGTAATTTTTTTTTTGATTCATGTAGTGTTGTTAAGTGTCCAGCATCCCAAATAATGAGAGTTAAAAACCCCAACACTAGACCTAGAGCTTTGATTTAAAGTATACCATGGGTACAAGTCCCAGTGTGAAAAGGGATATTTCACACATAGATCTGGTGATATCGCAGCTGAGAATGATCATTCTTGCTGTAATAACATGAACTGAAAACGTTTGTAGTGGCAGGAAAAACAGTACCATGCACCTCTACTTTGCATTACACTGCACTAAGGCCATCAAGCAAGATGCCACAGTTCACTTAAACCATGTGACATTATAGTATCTATATCAGACCTTCAGATCTACCCTAAATTAAATAAGCATTTCACCTTTTATCCCACCACCAACACTTAAAGTAGACTTATTCACTTACAAACAGTTGTAGCACTCAAAAACCAGTAGTATGAGTGATGATTCCTGACAATTATGGATACACAGTGTTTTTTCTTTGAAGCCACGGGGAAGTCACTTTCTGAACTCTTGTTTTTCACCTTTGATTCCCTTCTTTGAGGGAAGTGAAAACATTGCCCTTTTAGAGGGAGATGACAATGAAAACACCAAAACCAAAACCAAAACCAACCAACCAACCAAAAAGTTTATCACAGAATGGCCTGGGTTGGAAGGGACACTAAAGATCATGGGCAAGGACATCTTTAACTAGACCAGGTTGCTCAGAGCTATGTTGGTTATGTTTTCAAAACACATGCCACAATCCTGGTGGAACAAATTGGACCTGAAGTTAGAATCTGACCCTGTAACTGAGACAACTGCAACACAACAATACCAAATCATCAACAATTAAGCTTGCATAGTCAAGCAGAGGGTGGACAACACACAATGCGAGACCAGAGGAAGGCTGATATTCAATAATGTGCAATACACAAAACACCTTCCAAAGTGGTAGAGGATGCAGAAAAAGCTGGAGGCAGCAATTACCACATATGGTTCCACGAGGATAGTAGGAGATTTGGGCAAAATTAGTCTGCAAATTATTGCCTTCTCTGTCATTTGTTTACAAGCAATTTATCTATGATCTGTAATACCGTTACAGGAAATAACCAAAATATATATTTACATTTAAAGTGAAATAAAGGCAGAGCTTCATAAACTATCTGGAGATATGAAGATGGATTAAGAAGTCCTATGAAACTTATTTTTAATAAAGCATTGTAAGC
Source organism: Serinus canaria (assembly GCF_022539315.1). NCBI lineage: Eukaryota > Metazoa > Chordata > Aves > Passeriformes > Fringillidae > Serinus > Serinus canaria. The sequence continues at coordinate 123,204,437 of NC_066315.1, forward strand.
ATACGAGATGGTCAATTTAGATGGAATAAAACTGAAGGGAGGTTTTGGGAATATTTATAAGTACTCTTGATCTGAATGCTTTTCCAAGAGGCTTTTAACATTAAACATTCACTGTGCTATGAAATATATTTGCTCTATGAGTCCTGGGCTTTTTTTGTGTTTATGTTTGCTTTTTAATTACTTGAATACTTTGTATTGAAAAGAATGAAGCCACTGATATAATATGTGGTAGCTGAAGAATGCATCTGGCTTAACTCTGCTGTCATCTTTAGTCTTCTTGCTCCGAATTCAACCTTTTTTTCATTACAAGAACTACCAAAACTGTGGCCTGCAGGCATCAAAGGGAAATTGAGAATATGCCACCTCTGGTTAGAATAATCAGCCTCTGGTTAGTTAGGTCCATCTTGTTCCCCAGTTTGGTCTCCTAGACAGAAACACTTCCTTGGTAATGTATGTATTTGTGTTAAAAGCTGTTTAGAAAGCCAAAATACAATAATGCTGTACAGACTCAGTTGCTGAATATGTTCTTGCAGTTTTCAAATCAGGTAGCAAACCTGCTCACTACCTTTATTTTTCATTATTATTTTTGTCTAGGAAAACACTGCTCTCACAAATATTACAAGTGATAATTACCATGAGATAAAACAGCTGGTCACTTATTGTGGGTCTGGCATTATGCTCATGTTATCCATTCTCAGACTTCCATAAAGTTACTTCTGCTGCTGAGGGAAGTACAACCATCATAAAAGTCACCAAAAGAAATCACACAAAACATGATCTTCATTTTCCATACTGTTCTATGCAAGCAGTGCTCTGTAGTAAACTACAGATGCATGTTGTAAAATCTACCAAAGTCTTACTGAAATGTCCATGTTACACTGGATACTACAAACCTTATTTCTGTTTCCATCTGTCAAAGACAATACAGACTTCAATGACAAGAAGGCATAGTGCTCCATTACAGAATTCAATTCTCTTCTTCCTCTCAGAAAAGAACTGGACTCTTTTCCACTATTAGTTGATAAAGTACAACATTTTCCATCTTTTATTTTCTATTTTCATACAATTTGCAATTGCCTAATGGTCTAGTTTCTTTGTCTTCAGATCACAAATGCAGAAGTGGCTAAGCATGTGGAATGTTCCACACAAATGAATTAAGAGTATAGTCAGAAAGGCATTTACCTTTAAACATTTAGCTAAAATTATTTAAGGAATTCTCTCCATATGCAACAACAGCACCTCTTTCTTCAGAATAGAGTCTCAAAGGAGAACTGTTATTCGTTTACTCTAAAATTATACCCACTAGAAACAGAGGCTTGGAAAGCTGGGAGGACAGTAAATGCAATCACATCCCACTCTGCACACTCTCAGGCAGACTGTCCACAGTTTTCTTAAATTCAAACATCCTTGCCCCTCATCTTAATCCCTCTGTGATGCTCTGCTCCAGTCTTTCTACACTATTATCTTCCTGACACCAGACTTCCCTTAGTATCCCTGTCTTTTCCAACAACCATCAAAGAATTTCAGGGAGAAAAAAACCCCTACGATTTAATGAAAATTCTAAGGTTAAGGCAAATAAAGACAATAACAAGAAAATAAATAAATCTTTTCATAAAACAGATGAAAAGGAGAAGCTTTAGCTTGTGAGCAGCTGGCAGGTGCCTGCTTAACATCTGCTTTTATTAAGTCCTCTCTGCAGTCCTGGACAGCCACAGCCTCCTCTTTGCTGCTCTCTGGGGAGCCCACAATTAGTGTGTTTGCTACTGTGGACTAAAGAGACACACCCTTCATGGAGAATAAGTTTCTTCTTCTTCACCAGTCACTAAAAGCAGCATTCACCTGACAGCAGGTTTTAATACAATACAAACATGAGCACTTCCACAGGGGGATTACACTACTGTCCTGTAGATACACTGTATTTTGTTCAAGCTGGAGCACTGCAGCTATACACTATCTTTGCTGAACACTACGGCATTTTGAAAATCTACCAGTTTTATTTAAAGAATAAGCTATCTTGAGAACATCCATAATTTTTCATTGTTTTTCCCCACAGAAAAATGAAGGTGACTGAATTTATGCTTTCTCCATTACACATCTCAATACAGATGTAAAACTGCAATGCAGCTGCAACTCTCCAGTAGAGCTGATAGCAGTCTCATCTCTACCATCACCCTTTGGCTTTTAAAAATAGATAAATCATATTATTTCTTACTTCCCTTCAACAATCTTTTCTTGTTCACACACAACCTTGACTCTTCCCCTACAAAGCACAACTTGGCAGGTCACTATTCTCCTGGCTAACTTAAGGTAATTTTTGCCTTATTTCATCTCCAGCACGAAGTCCTCATCTAACCTGCCATTAAGGAAAAGATGTAGGTAGGAAAGTACTCCTGGATCCCCAGTATGATCTACCTGACACGAGTCACTATGGAGAAGTGTCTGACAACTTGCACAGCCAAGAGCTCCTCCCCTGGGCAGTGGGAATTGCTCTCTATCCTTTATGTGACAGGATTTTGTTGTTTGCACTGCAGATCTAAGCAGATGAGGAAATTTAGGCCAGCATCTTTCTTTAGAGCATGCTGGGAGTAAGGAAGCCCAAGTGATACCAAGTCCATCTTAGAAGGATGTATCCTGTTTGCAAATAAAGATGATGATACTCTTACAGCCCTGATCATTGTGGCTGCAGCTTCAGCAGTAGGTTCAACTCATCCCTTATGCATTAGCTAGGTTATCACAATAATGCATTATCACAAAGGTATTAATCTCAGACAGCACACACAGATCCCTTCCCAGAATGACTGTATGCTGCAGGCACTACTCCATCCAGACAAAACTATTAAAACTGCTTGACTTGGAACTTTGAGAACCAAAGGTCTCACAACGTGGCCAACTAAATCAGATAAAAACCATATTTGTGACAAACAAAATTGGGAAAAAAAAAGTCATTTCTGTGCTTCAGGGATGACTGCTAACCATGAAGAAATACATGGTAGAGCCATTGACCACAACAGCTGGACATTTTTACTAATGTTGTGATAATGTACAAGATAATGTACAAGATCAAATTGGAGCAAAATGGGAACAAAAAAAAAAAAAAAAGAGCACATGTGCATGTGCACATAAAACTATAAAAAGTACAATTTTATGACTCAATTTTTTGTTGTTGTTTTACATTTCATATTCCATCCTTTTGTCTAAAACCTTATAGTTGAAATTTTTTTTGTTCACTGATTACATATACAATAAGATAAAGAATCATGCACCCAATGTATATTTGTCCTTCACTTTAAAGGAATATCTTAAAAAGATAAGCACTAATTTACAAAGCTGGAAGAAAAATCATAGTCACATGTTTGTATCTGTACACGATCCAGAAATGGATTTCCTAACAAAAGATATTCAGCTATAAACAGCATTATGCAGAGCAAGATAAATCACTTAGAAGCAAACATCTGTAATAACACAGCCTCCAAAGAACACTTCACAAGCAAAAGTACTATTAAAACAATAATACATGCTTTCAGACTGATTTCTCTTGGTCTCAGTTTGTAACCAGGGACTTGTTTTGAAGATGTGGAGATAAACTCAAGGGCAGATTGAGCTTGTGACAGTTTCCGTCCGCCTGCTCTCCCGCCTGCCCTCCCTGCCCACTGCTGCGCTGAAGGGATGCTCTGTCACAAGGGATATGTCAACCAGCCGACCAGCAAGGCTGTTATGCAACGCGTCCATCTGTGGTTCCTCTGCTGGCATTGACTGCTCGCCTCAGGAAAGCCAAGAGTGTCAGCAGCCTGGCTTTGTAAAGACTCTCCTTGTTCTTTAAATAACTCCAAGGATGACGTTTGTGTGACTCCTTGCTGCCATACCTGGCTCGTGAAGAGCAGTGCATGGAGTCCTGGCAGTGCAACACCAATTGCATTGCCCCTGGGACTGCAGTACTGGGAACAGGGAAAATCCTGCCTTTCCAAAAGAGAAAGCCAGCAAAAAACCACAACACCCACCAGAACAGGAGGTGAAATGCAACAGCTTCATCCCTGAGCATTTTATTCTACCTGACCCTTCATCCAGGCTGACATCTGATGACCAAGCCTGTTTCTGGCTGAGCACAGATCCAGACCAGGAGAAGAGAGAGAAAGCTGCTCCCTCCTGCTCCCACTGGTCTGTCAGTGGTCCAGGCATGCCAGCATGGGAATGTGTAAGACTCTCACTCATTTGAACTGGCCTCTTTTCTGTATTTCTGCCCAGATAACAGAACTGCTGGTAACTGCAAAGATTTGTCCCCGGTTTAGTGGTGTTTAGATAAACACAATCCTAAGTAACACCTACACTTTAGCCAAAGGTGAATAATTAAAAACTGAAGACTTTCAACTGGATAGTGTTGGGTGCAAACACACAGTCAAATACAAAAAAAGAAAGAAAAAAGCTTTGGCCAGCGACTGTAAATCACACCTTCCTTCAGCACACCTCATTCCCAAACAACATACCTCAGACAAATTTAAACATCTAAAATGTGAGAAGAGACAAGTGCACCATAAAGCTACATGTGTTGGGCTGTTTAAATATATTCATGTGCTGTCAGACAACTCCAGCAGACAAATGTTATTTTGGTATCCACTCAAGAAGACCATGTCTGAACCACCCTAATCATTTGATGGTGGATGTTCTATCAAAAATGTTATCTTTTCAAATACCTAATGAAAATCTAAAGCAAAATAGAACTGTGCTGTTGCATGTGTCCCCACTGATGCTTCATCTAGAATAACCAGTAATTTGGGACACACAACCCAGCACAACAATGTAAGGACCAGTTTTTTAAGAAGTCTTTAGGTGAAAACTTTCCCAAAAAAAGTTAAAAGCAAAAACCAAATTTCATTGCAATCAGTTGTTGTAATCAATGTGATCAACACAGCTTCATGCATCACTCTTAAATCAGAGAAGTGCAGAAGTAAAGCTGGCTTCACATTTCAGCCTGAGTTACTCAGGGAAGCCCAAAAGTCTTGCACAATTCTGCTGTGGCATTATTGTCACAGTGAACAGCCAAGATTTCAGATCAACTGAATGCAGTAATCAAAAAAGTAATCCCAGCCTTCGTTTTTTGACTTATCTCCTAATTTTTTATTCCTCAAGAATAAGCAGTTAAGTCTTACTCAGTTGATTTTTTTAAAAAAATACCATCAATGAAAGAATCAAAGAATATTCACTAGAATCAAAGAATATGTGACTTTAGAAGTTGCATTCACATAAACATTCACAAGTAACTTAAGTTTAGAGTAAAATAGAGCAAGTGAAGGCTGTATTCTCACTAACATGGAACATACTTCTATAAATAACATGGAACCATACCTCTTTAAGTGTACAACACATTCTCTAACACTGTAAAATGTTTGCAAAAGTAATATTCAGTATTTCTGAGTCCTTATGAGTGGGTTGGGGGTTATTACAATATCACTCAAGAAAAAACAGCATTTGCTCCAAAAAGTGGTAGAAGAGAAACTGCTATTAAATAGAGAGACTTTTATCTAATTATTTCTGGCAAGGATCTGCATAACGTCTGTTCCCAAAGCTAAATCACAGGGACAAAATCTGTGGGGTCAATATTTATTTTTGTTAACTTGAGCCTCACTTCAGCTTCAACTTTTTGTATGAACAGAAATCAGTAAAAAATAAACATTTAGAGAAGCTTTTTTGCAGCCAGAATTTTTACTGTACTTTAAAATCCAGCTCTGGAATATCCATTTTCCCAACTTTTTTTCCCATGGAAGCTTTTGTCAGATGAAAATCATGCATCTTAGAAGATGACACTGAATAGGTACAGAGAGAGTCCAGAGGATTTCAGCACATTTACTGATTGCATTCTTCCACATTAGACTGCTGGGAGAAATCAGTAGCTGAAATTTTGTTTCAGTAGCTTACAGTCCTCTATACTGTAAAAAAACCACACATGATGAAAAGGGCACTCTTTTTAGCCCCTATACTTGCCCTCAAGAAACTTCATTAAGTTATATGATGCCTTCTTCTTCTCTTAGAATATAATTTGACAAGGGAAGTTTAACAAGGTAAACCCCAGCTTGCTAATGTGGAATGGTAATTGATTGCATAATGCTTTTTAGAATCCATTTATAGTAGGAACAAGAATATAGTTATTGGTGGAAAGTGCAAATAAATACCTGCTCTACTCAGAAATCAGCTGACAGGCTTGGTGACCTGCTACTTGATTTAATTTCCATTAATTTTCCAGTGGAAAAATTGCCAGCAGGGAACACAAAAGATTCAACAAGAAGTTTCTACAAATATTTGGCTCCTTTACCCAAGCAATCCTTTTTCCTGTGCTGTTTTTAAGCTAAATGTGCTAAAATCAATGTTTTTGCACATGACTGGCTATTCCAAGCCTAGTGGAAACAACCAAAACACAGGGTACCAGCAGTGCAATGCATGAAATGCTTCAAGAAGTTCCCAATTTATGAAATCAAATAGTCAGCTAATGAAAAAAATATATTTTCTTCAAGTTGTCATAAATATCAAGGATTTAATCCTGTAAAATTTAGTTCACACCAGGAATTCTACCAAAATAAATCTTCTTTTTTCCCCTCTAAAACAGAACCTCCATCAACCCAGAAAATGCCTGTTTGGCATTTATTACAGGATTAAAATGTATTGGTATTATGACTTAAGCCCTATAAAAGGGAGTTTGATGAACTACTTCAAATTTATTTATTTATTTATCTATTTAGGTAAATGAAATGTGGAATTAAGCAACAGCTGAGTGGATAAATTTGCCATGCATTTCTAAACCAGGAGAAAATGCTCCAATTAATTTAAAACACCATTTTGGAAACTGAGTACTAGAAATGGCCACATGCAAATGTGCACATCAGGTCACTCTGAAATGCTAATTTTCAAAATGTGAGCTCCTGAAAGAATAACTAAACAGGAACACAAATTAAAATTAAAATACAGCTGCACAACAGCACTTATTTATTTATTTATACACACACAGACACACAAGTCATCTCCAAGTTAACAAGCTGAAGACCCCCTAAGTAAGATGTCTGGTGCTGGGGAGAAGGCAGCACAACACTGCTGCTTTCCTTAACATGACAACTCAGGATTAGGCCCAGGCAGGGACCACTGGGCACAATGCCAGCAGATAGAGTTCAACCTTGCACCCCCTATTTTCCAGACAAAGATCTTACAACTGCAGGATTCTGGAAATTGCAGCTGCATCTCAGGAAATCCAAACCCAGCCCCAAATTTTAAAACTGCACCCTTTTGAGTTTGTTAATAGATGAAACCAAGTGGTGGTTTCCCTCCTTCCACTCTCAAACCCATCTTCTCCCATTACACCTATACGCAGCAGTATCTTAAAAAATACAGCAAAACCCAGAAAAAATGTTCAGATGGCTTTGGTAACAAATCTAGGACATCCATGCCTGTGTTTAAGCTTTTAAATGTAGTAAAATATTGCCTCCAGCTTGATTATTTAGCTTCCTGGGTACTAAAAGGGTATGGTTGAGAGCACTGAGTATTACTCTCCTGCAAGCCACATGCAATGACCCTTGATTTGTAGTTTCCATATGCTTAACTACTGTAATTGAAGGATGCTTTTTAGTCACAGTTCTGAAACCAATTTGTATCTTTATCAAGACTAGCAGGAAAGCAGCACTGCCTCTCCCTCTGCATACATCTGCTGAAAGCTCCACATTTTATTCTCAGTGCTTAGAACTGTGCACTTGTTTGTGCAGCACCCAAGGCTGCTCCAGCTGTAGGACCTGCACTGAAAGTCTTGGTTGCTCTCAAGAAATTCTTCTCTCACAGAAACCTTTTCACATTTGGAAAAAAAATGTCCTTAATACATCAGTATGTTTTAGAATCTCCTGCCATAAGCAAAGAATGTGCTTAAAATAGTCCTTTTGAGGATTTTTAAAACCATAATACATGGGATATACAACATGGAGCTTAAAAGATGCATTAGAAATAGGTGCAAAGCTCTCTGACACAGGGTGAGATTCAGGTGCTGTATGCTTGCACTCCTGTTACTGTCAACAGAAACCTGGTCACAATAATTAGCAAAACACAAGGGTAGACACTACCAGAAGAGTTAAGCTTGAGCTTGCCTAAATCTAAGTACCCAGCATCTTTGAGATGCTCTAGCATATTCTCCCCTGTCCGACACAGTCATTAGCTGCTGTGTGAGTCACACACAAAGCTCAGCACAGGCATCTCAAACACCTGATGGCCCCTAACATTGCACTGGATGTTTGTGCTGGCCAACTCCAACTCCCACTTCCTGTTTCCTTCAGGTAAGATGAACTGAACTCAAAGTCAACTGGCCTCTGTAGTGAGGAGATATCCTGACCACAACAGCTTACACAAGATTTATATCTGACCCTCTGAAAGGAAGATTCCCTTCTTAATTAGTTTTTTTAGTATAGCAAAATAGTCCTAACTTTACTTATGGAATGGCAAAAGAACAAAGAAGTTTGCTCAGCATCAGCTACACCACCACAATCAGCTGGTGCTACCAATTCAGTTGTGAAACCCAGAGCAGATCCCCCTCCTTTGTTACTCCTGGAACCAACAGCATCCCCAACAGCATTTCATAGCAAAACCATCAATTAAACTTTACTTCCACGAAATCAAGGTGTGGGCTTGTCTCAAAACTTCTACATCTTAGAAGCAGGCTTATTTTTGCTTTTGTCTCTGAATGCAAAGATTAAGTTCATCCTTGAGCACAGCTGTACAAAACATGCTGTAAAATACTGGAAACCAGAAAGTGTTTATTGAAGATTATGTTTTTTTTACAGAGGGACATGCTGGGTTCTTAGTCCTGAAGTCATTTTGAGTTCACTTCTGAATAAGTGTATTTTGGCACTGCTCCCATTCATGGTGTGAAATTAAAAGATTACTATTTTGAAAATATACAAGCTGGCATATATACAATTTGTCTGTCACAGATAAAGATGACTACAAGGAAGCCAGCACTTAAACTGCAAGTCTGTTTGCTTTCCTCCAGACTTTCCTAATGCTCCTGGAGTGGGAGAAGAAAAGGGAGGATTAGCAGGCTCCCAGCTGAAACATGTTATAGGTGCTGAAGAGCTGTTACCTGCTGCCCATGCTTCTAGAACATTTTCATGAAGTTGAAATGTATCCTGCATCTTCATCTGTTCAAGTTATAGAGTCTACAAGAACTACACGAAGTCCTTCCACAACCTCAGTAGCAGAATTGTTTTAAAAATCGACCTGAAGGGTAGAAATACCTGGGTTTTTTTCCAAAAAATATTCTTTTCCCTTTAGAGAAGAGGACAGCCAGTGCAGAATTGCCATGTTCTTACAGGCTGCAGTAATTTTTAGAAAACAATGAATTTCTTAGTGGGCCAAGCAAATAATTAATCTTTTTCTTCACTTCCAGGATATTCAGTCTCTCCCCAGAACCTGAATGCAAATCTGAAAGGGGGACAGGGCTTTTAGAGCAAATCCCACTGCTTACCTCTATTTTATTTCAGATTTCCCTGTATTTTTATTGCTTATTGTTCTACAGCTACCAAGACAGATGCATCTACAAGAAGTGGCTAAATCACCTTACATAAGGAATTAATAATTCTATAAAGCTGTTACAGACAGCACCAATAATTAGAGTTTAGAAGTATAGCAGTTCACCCCATTCTCAACTCAGAAGGCAGGTGTTGCATTAAGGGAGAAGGTACAAAGTACCTAGAAGAAATCAAAATAATGCTGAAGATTTATCTTACTTCTTAGAGGTGTCCTGAAGTATTTTCAAATGATAGGCACAAGTCACCCTTTGAAAATGACATCTAAATCTAACATCTTTAGAAATATCTGTTAAAATGCACTTCTGAGGAGAATTTCACTGACTCTTAAGTATACAAATACAGTAACACCTCTAGCCTGGAGCCAAGTACAGCTGATGAAGTTCCCAGGTACTTTAACTGATTTTCAAATAGCTGCTCTGACCCATTTGCAAAATGACATGGTTTCTGACGAACACCCAGACTGGGCTGTGAGACATTTTGGGATTTAGAATTTTTATTTTTTTAAATCTCTGTACAGAAAGGCTTACCCTATCTTATATTAAACACCACCAAATTCCTTAAAGTAGTGAAAGGCAAATCTATTTAACTCTTAGGTACTTTCTTGTGGGTTATTTAAAAAAAAAAGTTAAATAAATAATTAGTCTTAACATGGACACTAGAAATAGAACATGCTTGTTCTTTTCTAAGAGCCCAAGTTTTAGATTTAAACTCCTATTAGAAATTAAAACTCAGTTATTGAGGGGAATAACACAGCTTTGCCAGAGTTACACTGCATCTAAACAAGAAACATATATACATACACACATTAGGTCTACATACCCACCTTCCACAAAAAGGTAACTCAGATTGCTGCTGGAAACTAGTAGTGCAAAAATGTTAAGTAGTAGGAATGGGGGGAGAAAAAAACAACCTGCTTATCCTTTTGGGAATGGCAGACATGCCATTCTCTAACAACATTGTGGAAGCAAAATAGAGAGTTCACTCTTTTGTTTTGCACTGATGCTTGTTTTTATTTAGTAGAAGCTCTCCTAGGTCTTTAAATAATTCATAATGCAGTGTCTGTTGTTCAGTTCAAGGAGGGAGCCTGGAGAATGTTAATCAAACCAGAGATGAATTGGCACAGCTGTAAATCTGCAAGGCCCCTCCCCGATGAGCTCATCGCCTAGCAGTGCAAATTAGAATGACATCATGCTTGCAAGCCGCGGGTGCACTCACACTGCTCCCTGTCTCCTCCTCCCCGCACAGGATTTCTCCTACTTTTTCACGCAGCTTTTTTCCCCCAAAAAGATCGTTGTAGTGATATAAGTAGGGAGAAGGAACAGAAGCTGGAGGACCTGCATGAAAATCCTGGGGTTTGTTCTCTTATATCTGTCACAGGTCCAGCACAGACAGGAAAGATACATCTTTCTATTTAGAGAAGAATGAAACTGCATCTTTATCAGTCCAGCTGAAAAAAACCACTTTAAAAACATTAGAGACATGCCTTTGAATAAGATCTACAAGCACTTCACAGAGTACCACTTCTATTTGCTTTCTTATAGAGCATGCAATTAGATGACCTTTGGATTACTCAAAACTAGGTCTCAAATGTGTTCTTTTACATGTATTTGTAAAAGAAAATGTTCATACTGCCATGCTGTTGGAATCTCTCATTTCTCTAAGCCTGTTTCAATTAGTCGTCAGACACTTAAGGCGCGGATATAAAAATATGCAACACAGATGAATAATCAGAACTGATTAATAGCGGGTAACAGATAAACTGAACAGTTAATAAAAAACCCACAAAAATAATGCATGGGAAAGAAATGGTCCAGGAACAATTTTGATACAAACCTGCAGAAATCCAAGGTGTTTTCCTATTTGTCCATGAACAGAAGGGCCAGCTGCATTTGTTTACTTTTATGAATATGTTAGCCGAGGTCCATAACCATAGTAATTTCAGAAAGTACAGTAAGCATTAATATTAACAAGCTCATTTAGGTCTATTTCATACTCTTCAATAATTAAAGTTATTATTTACTGGAGAAGTTTATAAAATTACTGATTGCAGTAGAAAGCCCAGCTCAGCTGTCTGATGCAGCCAGCATACCACTCAATGAAACTAAATTGGGAACACCTCTCAGTCTCATAGCATCCACTGGTCTGGTAAACAGCCCACGCCAAGATCAGGTTTCTTTCTTCTCACTAAGGGGATACTATATAAACTCCCATATGAGAATATAATGGGGAAGAAATATAATCTAGGGAAATTTTTAAACCCTATAATCACATATTCCTCAGAAAACACATAAAAAGTATGCTTTCTGCAATTTTGAAATCTCACTTTTTTTTTCCCTTTATAAAAATCCTTGTAACAACTGAAGTCAACATACCCAAAGCTATGTAATTTAGTTTTAACAAGCAGTATCACCTTTTAGTCCAGACCGAAACCAAGTTTCTGCTTCCTGTGAGAGTGACAGAATGTAGCTGCAGGAGGTTTACAGGTTTGCTAGTTCTATTTCTGAACTCCTGGATTTTCTGTGCCTCATGCTGCCTGTTGAACTATGGTCTCTAATATCCATAGTTTGAGGAAAGAAAGCAGGCACACAGTGATTCTCAGTGATGTCTGAAGAGCTTTGCAGACAGCAATACAGAGGTGAATTGAAACAGGTCTCAGAAGGAAAAGAGTAGAGCTTCTTAAATGCACAGGAAAAATAGAAAATGAGAAGAAATCAACCACAGACAAACTGCAGAAGCAGCACACTTGACAGTGATGAAGGATGCAAGGCAGCAGGATGCACCCAGAAGTCATTACCATGTGGCCTAAGCCAAGATAAAAGATATGCCACAAAACGAGAGGTCTCCTGGCCATGCAGCAATCACGGCTGCTCCCTGGGGAATACAACTGGGATATTTCCAAAGGGACAGAAAAGCTTGAGAAGCACTTGAAAAAAACAGAAGCAATTGGTAAGAGGAACATTGGAGAGGAGTTGCAGAGGGTCAAAGGACCATTACACCTTGACACAACCTGCCTGGTGTGAGAGCAGAGGAGTAAAATGGTCCATAAGGTTAGAGGACTTTTTTAACTTAGAGAACTTCCGTACTACAACTTTGCATAGCATTTTTAGTGTTGAATACAGCAGTGTCATTCTGGACTAGGACCTTTTTCAGATACCAACAGAAAAACAAAACTGAAGAGGTTCAATAGATTGTGAACTAATTCCTCCATTAACAAGCAGGACACCTTGTAATTCCAAACTAATACAAGTCCCAATTATATTTTCAGATATGAGATTAAGAAACCCAAAATACATACACCCAGAAAATAATAAATGCATTACCGAACCCATACTTTAGCTATAGACTTTGGGACATGTACAAACACAGGATGCCATAAACCATTGCCTGCACAAATGCTTAGGATCTTCCTTCCATCTCTATTCCAAAGAATCCTGCCTAGCATTCCTATGTAAACAGCTACACATCGATATGCTCAAGATTTCAGAAAATGAGATTTCAGCAAAGGAAAAAAAGCCAAAACATTCCTTCTGATCCAAGTGCAGATTTTGAATCTTTTAAACAGACTCTGTATTATGAAGAATTGGAAATCTCCCATGTTAGCATCAATGTCTTTGGCAATTAGCCCCCAGATCCAAATTCTGTAGCTTCATTCTACCTCAGTTTGAGGAAACATACTTATCCTTCCATATTTACTCATAATGTTAAACAGCTTGTACCTCTCCCTTCTCCAAGCTTCCCTCCTGCCCCCAGCTCCCATGTGGATGCTTGGAACCTGGACAAAGTCTAACGAGAAACTTTAGAAAGTCTAGATGAAACAACAGATTGTTTGATCTCTCTGTGCTATCACTCTGCCCCAGAAGATGGTAATAAAATGTTCCAGTAATGCTTCTGCTTAAAAAAAGAAATTTTATATTTCTAATTCAGAAAAAAAAAAATTAACCAAAGCTCTTCAGCATTTTGTTTCCATCTGCACAAAGCAACTATTTAATGCAATCTAGTGACTAATGGCAAAAAGTTTTAGCCCTTAGTGCTTGATAAGTCTCTTCAAGCAGAAAATATATACATGAGGAATTACAATATGGAAAAATTCTGTTGACATAGAAGACTTTTTATTTCTGTGGCTTTCAAATGATATACAGAATGACATCGACTTGGACAGTCAAAATGATAGGTGCATTTTCATTACTTGTTATAAACCTTTTAAAAATAATCTAATTCTGTAAAAGTTATTATGAAAATCTGTGGAATATAAAACATCTTTTCTGGGGACTGTGTACAGGCAAATGCAACTTACAGTGGTTTAAAGGATGGTTTAAAAAACCTTCCAGAAATACCATAATTGCATGCAAAACTTGCTTATGTGCCTTTTTTAATAATGGGATGTGTTAATTTATATTTCTTTGATCTGCATAACACAAGCTCAGAACCAAGGACTGCTGCCAGTTTCTCGCAGGCAGGGATCTAATCCACAATATGCAAGATGAGCAGGTGCATCAATACCAGCTGCAAAAAAGAGGCATGCCCAAAACCAGAAGAGGGAAAGCTGTGGTGTAACATCAGGCAGAAGTGGCACTTCAAGGAATATCCAAAGATCTATGGAAAGATTTGGTTGTACAAGCCATGGAAAACACACAGCTGGGTACAAGGGAAATATATACAGAATATGCAAGAAAAGGATTTTTGGATGAAAAAACCAGAAAGATTTCAAGAGCTATGATGATTAAATGTAAACACAAATGGACAACAAAGAAGGATCATGAGCAAAGGGCTATGTGCCAAGTGGAAGTAAAATCATGGCTGAGAACAGAATTTTCACCCCTGTGTAGGTTCCAGTGGACTAGGGATGTGAAAATGGGAATGAACAGATTCCCAGGAAACAAAACATGCAATCTGTAGGACAAAGCTCTAAGAGACATGGAAGCTCCAGCAGAGGTACTGAAATGCCAATGGGCAGAGCAGAAGGGCTGCCTGGCTAGTGCAGGATTTCAGAAACCATCAGAAAAGACAAAATTGCACCTTCTCACTAGACATTTCATTTTTCTGCCAATACAGTTTCTCTTTGATGTGCTAGTGAAGCACTATTAAATATTACTGATAAAAGAGCAAAGAGAAAATCAGCTTAGTTCTTGTACTGGTCTGATTAAACAGGGAAAATCACCAGTTCACCAGAGCACAGCTCTACTCAGTGTAAAACACAATCAAGTTACTGTTGGTTCTAAATATGCTTACTCTTCAGTTAAATACCACCACCAGAATCAGGAGAAAGATTTCTCTGCTCTTCTAAGCTAAGCATGTCCCTAACACCTGTAAGAGAATGTTCATATTGGTTAAATGCAGCTTTTCCAGTTTCAATAAGGCAATACTCTGTTTGGAGGATCACCATTACTCCAAACTTAATATAATATCTGCTGCTAGATAAACAACTGCAGGACACTAATACACTACTTCAGACCATCACATCAGTAATTTACCACGTTTTGCTTCAGCTGATTTATCCCTGTTTTTTGGGTTTTTTTTTTTTGTTTTGTTTTGTTTTGTTTTTGTTTAAGAGCACACAGACATATTTCAAACACAATTTTGTTTTCTTTGTCTCAGAAGCTTCCATTATGTGGACTAAATATGATGAGTTTATCTAATGAGATTAGAGTCTTTTAAGCATTTTTATGCTAGTCAATCCTTATGATAGGATGCTTAATTTGGAGAGTCTTGCTGAACAAAAGCAAAGCACTGCAAGAGACCAGTAACATACAGTGTTGGAAGCACTGATGCTGTAACAGAGCCACTTCTACCACTGTGACTGTGACTGACATGTATTCTTCTGTAGTACTGTTTATTTATATAGAAACTCTATATAAATATATACTTTTAAAATATGCACACATGCCCTACACCCCATTTTAACTTTCCCACTTCTAGTAATTCTTCACGTAGCTTAGGTTGATAAGCGCGTAACTGCTGAGAACAGTACACAGGCTTGGAACCCCCCCATCTCATAGAGGCAGAGGAATCATCCAGCTCATTCCTGTGGCTTGAGCTGTGGAGAATATCAAACACATGAACATGTATTTTCTTCCCCCAAAAATGTACACTCTATTTACTTTTATATTTGGGTGAGGTGCAAGGCTTGGTGTCACAGACACTAAGCTCTTCATAAAGTCAGCTACAATGAAAGAATGAATGATGCCTTTATTCTGCTTTTATATCTCAGCTGCTGTGCACCACACTCTTCTGTTTGAAGACCAATATGACTGCAAAATGAGCTTTAAACCAGATAAAAACATAAACGTCTCAGTTCTTTATTGTCAGACCACTGTTAAAATTTGCTATTTAACACCTTGTCTGGACTGATCAGAGAGACTGGCAATAATCTAAAATTGCAATGGTGCAGCAGGACAGAGAATCAGAATGTACTGCCAAGGCTAGCAACTCCCTTGTGTCAACCTAGACAATTCACTTAGCCCATCATTTTCAGAAAGTGCAGATTCAGTTTGATAGTCATATACAAGTCTCACCACAAAATACGTGGGACAACTGCAAGTCTGGATCCTCAGTTGCTTCAAAACAACACTTTACATAATTTGTGTAAACACCCAAAGATAAAAGGTTTTAAATAAACAAAGTTTTCAGAATAGATGCTTTTGACCATCATTTGAAACCAAATACAAGAAAATAAAAAGTAATTTAACACCTAAGAGAAACAAAGGACTTTCCCAAGGTCATTTGGCATAAAGGCAGGAATGGCACAGATTTTTTTATAAGTGTGTAAGACCTCATATGGAGTAGAAGGTATTTTGCTTTGTGTTTGGATCAGAGGTTTTTCCCTATTTTTCAAGTCAACTTTGAGGCAGAATTTTTAGCAATGGACTTTAGATGAGAAGTGTAAATGGGACATAAAAGTCAGAAAGAGAAGCTGCCTGTTGGGAATTAAAAGAAGGAGAGGAGCAGGGCTGGCCGTCAGAAAGTCTCCTCTTCTAATCCTAGTACAGCTCCTGCTTTGCTGGGCAGCCACTTCCTCCTGGTGTATTGCTTCTTGGACATCTTTAAAGTGGTTTTGCTTAGTGTTCCCAGTTTAGAGCACATTAGTGTCTGTACAGCACTGAATCATTAAAATGCTGTAGAAAGAACTATTACTTTTACTGTCAGCACAGTTGCTATCCTATACACACCAAAGCAGACCTTTTTCCCTAAAATAGTTATTGCTCTGTGCGTGTCTGAAGTTTGGTTAAAAAGCAAAAAATCATCTCTTCTAAATTACACACACATTAATTAGCTGTGCTGCAGTACATAACTGTGTGCAGACATGGACAAGGGAAAATAAATGAGAAATGATTCGCAGCAAATGGAGTTAGTAAAGCAGCCATTCTCAGAGCAATTAATTCCGGGAAGACATGAGTTTGAACTGCATGATGCACTTGAAAATACCTGGGTAATGGTCCTTCACTTTTAACACTGGGTCATCTGCTCAGCCATTCCCAGGACTAACTTCAATGCAATTCCCACAGAAGACAATTGAAGTATTTTTGGATGGGGGAAGGGGAAATAGAAGTGACCCTTGAGACAAACCTGAAACTTTTTGAATTCGTGTTCACAAGGCTTTACAGGCATGCTTATCTATTGATCTATTCTATACACACATATACACACTTACATAAACGTGTGCTTCATCAACACTGTTTGCAATCTGGAGTTTGTCAAAACCTATCTAGTGCACCACTATTCAAACAAATAGTAATCAAGTTTCAAAGCTGCACAGATGGATGGTTGCCAACTTCCCTGCTCCTCCAGAGTGTAAAATAATGCTTCTGCTTTATACCTGCTGTAAACAAACTGTTCAAAGCACTGAATCCTCAAAGCAAGCCTCTCTCACTCCAGCAGCACTCTGCTGTTGGGAGCCTACATACATTTTGGGGGGCACAGAAGCAAGAGGTGGGAGCAGAAAACACAGCTGAAGTATACTAGGCATTATAAAAAAAAGACAACTCAGTTTAAATTGAAGAACTAGCAGTGCTGATAAGACTACTGCTTTGCAAGTGAACAACAAATATGCCTTCTCGAAACTAGTTCTTGTGCCATTCTTTGGTGGATAGAAGTGTTTTTCTTGGCTTCCAACTGTACATGAACTACAGCAGACTGGGTGAGGTCCAAGCTGTGCCCATACAATGCATCAGTGTGGAAAAACAAGGGCTGGATTCAGCTTTCAGAACAGGTTACTTGTATCAGCACACTGAAATGCCATCAATCTCACCTGGTTATTCTACTCACTGACCTCACACAGGTACTGAACCAGTGCTGGAGCTCCTTTAATCCTCTCCACCACTCTTTTACCTTCTGTGTTAAAACTGGAGAAAAGAGGCAGAGGCGGGAAAAGAATAATAAAACCACAGAAAATACAGATGCTTAAAATGCATGACCAAAAAAATTCCTCATGAGCAACACAGAAACCACAGGCATCTTTGGTTCCTGCTCGTGCTCAAGTGTTTCTGCCACTGTGTGTCTGTGCTGATTGGTGTCAGTCTCATCCCCATTCCAATCCATCTCCATCCCAACCTACCCCAACTTCCCAGAGGGTGCTTCACTCCCTTGCCTTTGGCAGAAGGCCAGAGCCTGAACATCTATGACACAAGGAAATGGGATGATCACCCATGGGATGCTAATTTTCAACTTTATTCATGCAACCTACATTAAAAGCAATTGGATATAGGATGTCACTTCCAATATGTGAAACAATGGCAGAGAAAATAAATAAATAGAGAAGGTTATATTGTTTCCATGCCCATTGGGGCATGGAGAAGAGGCAATGCATGCAAAAACAATGAAGGTTTTAGCTGTAATTGGAAAAAAAAAATTACAGCAGAAAAAAATATTTAAATCCTAGAACTGACTGCCCTTCCAAATGATGACATGCCAACAGGTACAGACTTGGAATAACAGATTAGACAAACAGTTATCAAAAAGGGTAAATACTACTTAGCTTGCATGATCTAAATGCCCCATGGAGGATTTTTAACCTATGGTTATTCTATTCCAATGCTATAAATCATATTATGCCAGTATCTATCATATCTTCTAAACACATCTCTGAGGCAACAGTATTTAAGCTACCAGTTAGTAAGTGAGCAATTATTTGGCATAGCTGATGATACAGGAAATATGGCAATATACCAGAAATAAATATGCAGTCATGCATATCCTAAGCAATAGAGTTTGGGCATATTTTTTAAACAGAACTTGGTATGAGTTTAAGGCTGTTCAAATCTGTTCAAATATTTTCCATTAAAACAACATCAATTCTCTCTATCAACAAGGCAAGGCTCTGCAGCAATGACAGAATATCCATTTTGCCATCAAGAGAAATTCTAGCATAAAGAATTTACTCTATACACATACACATGGGTATGTTCCAAGGGAAATCTTTATCGATTACCACCTAGATTTCCGTAAAGTCTTTTATCAATTCCATAACCTTTCTCTGCAAGATAGGTACTGCAGATGATGGTCACACCTTGCTTTCACTGAAATCAACTAGGGAGGCTGCACAGCAGCAGAGTCCCTTTGCTTCAGTAGAGCAAGAGCAGCCCACTTCATGCACACTGTGGCACTGCTCACTCCCATCTCCTGCCTGTCTTCCACAGGTAGCTGTGCTGCTGAGTTACAATGAGCAACACTTCCCAATAGCCCAAAAAGGGCATAGTTTTGTGTGCTGGGAGGAAGCAAGCTACCTTTAAGCTCACAAAAGATAATTTCCATAACAGATACCCACTCACATTTGTGCAGAACTGGCTGACTGGCAGGCTCCTGTCATTGTCTAAAGATAATGTGTGTGTGTTTTGTCTCAAGTATAGTGTGAACAAACCAAACTCATTAGACTTAGCAATATATACTGACAAAACTGATTTAGGAACAGAGGAAATTAGCCATGTGCTCATAATGGTTGTTCTCCAGGCTTCTGGCTGTCTATCCTTCACTTGGCTTGGTTTGGGATTTTGTGTTTGGCATTTTTTAGTTTGTTGGTTTTTTATATTTGTTGTGTTTGTAGTTAGAAAGATAAGCTTCTTCAAAGTCAAGTGTTTTCTTTAGGTTGTTCTGTTTACAGAAATGGGAAACAATTTGTCCTTCACTGCTTACATAAAGAAAATAATGTACATGGTGTTTGTGGCCTCACCACACGCGTTACTCAGCAAATTTTAATTACCCTGTTGGTGATTTAATGTTGTGTAAAAACATATCCTAGCATGTATACACATCTGCCCTTGCTTATTAAAATCTGTTAGTTTTGGCTAGCTCACAGACATGAAGATACTTCCCACCAACCAAAGCAGATTTTGAACTTTTGTCTGTTGTTCACTGCTCTCTCCCAAATAAATATTGAGTATAATCATATACCAAATGTTAGTTATTTCATGAAAATAGTAGCAAAAAAATTACAACTAGCTTCATGTATGTAGTTAGCCAGATTTGCTTTTTCTCAACTATTTCCTTCCCTCCATGAGCTTGCACAGCTCTCAGAAGCCTTCCTTCACACTGGGGGGGGGGGGGCGGGGCAGGGAAAGGTTGCTTGGATATTTTTCCAAGCACACAAATACAGTTAGTGCAAGAAATGGGAACTATGTAATTCCTTAATAATACAACATATTCCATACATAGTTTATAGAATACATCACAGAAGCCTAAGATGATTTGAGGTGTATTTGTAGTGGAAGAAAATATTTTTCCTCACTGGAACTGAAGGGAATGCTTTCGAAGAATGACTGTGAAAAATGGTATTCCAAAGAAGGTGAGGTTTGGAGAGTCAGTGGCGGTCTTAAGGGATTACTAGAGAAGAAGCATACCCACTGATGGAACCTGGGCAGAGCAAGTGGGAGGAGGAGAATACACAGCAAAAGGTGGCAGGCTGCAGAGTGCAGTAAACAGATCTTACAAAGCACGAGGGCACTCTAGGCCAGATGCTTTCTGAACGCCCATGACATCAAGGGATACATTTAGCTCAGACAAGCTTTAGTTTTAAATGTAGGTAAGAAAGACAGAAACACAGAGAATGGCTAAGTATTTGCCCTCAATATAGGAATGAACTGAAGGACAGCTTGTTTTCAGTTTTGAAGTCCAACTAAAGATTTTATCTTCCATATTTCCTGTTTCTGAGACATTTGTAGCAAGTAAGCAAGCCATCCTTCTAGGACCACTGAGAGGCAAGTAACAACAACAGTAGTTTAAAAGGTACTAATGACACTGTAGTACTGCCATGAACTGCAGCCCTGTTATAAGGATTATATTTCACCAGGCATATGCAATAAAAACTACCTAGGAGCCAGAGTCTCCCCAGCTGTACCCAGGCAGCCTCTCCATCTTGGGGAGGTGGTGAAATGAGGTCAACTCATTTCCCTGGTGAAATGAAGCCAACATCTCCAACTGCTCCAGAGGCTTAGATGCAACCATGACTGTGGGGCAGCAGCTGCTGAGACCTCCATCCTGGTTGCACAGAAGGAAGCCACAGACGGATGGATAGCACTGGTAGGTGGGACATCTACTGAGTCGTCATGGTGTCTTTCACAGCAACTTTATTTTTCCCTAGCTCTTAAATCCAACTCTTCACTGCAGAAATGCTGTCTCTCATATTCTTCTGCCATAATAATGACAGGCAAACTCAATTAACACTGTAAGCAGTTTGGATGTCTGCACAACAGGTTGCCAAAAAAATCCCAAGGGGGAAAAGCTCAACCAAAGATAACTAAGAACATTTGTTGCATAAAGTAATTCAAAGCTTCTATCTGTAGGACCAATAAAAGACATGTTTATTATATCTTAAATCAAGATGTGAAAGCTTGGTTTTGAACTGCTTTAATGTTAAGGATTTATTACACATGCAATACGTATCTAGTTTGGTAAGACCCATCCAACACATTCAATGCAGATTTTCTCTTCAAGCTTCTTACTGAGATCAGAACATAATAAAATGCCAAAATTGTGCGTTCCCTTGCAAATAATTTATTCAGAGATTAGCAAGAGAGTAATGTATCTTCCTTTATAATACCCTGGATTTCTGTCAACATCATCATCAAATATATACCACAAAATACAATAAGTGTAACCACAAGCCTTTTTATATGACATATTTTAAAGGACTTTCAACACTGATTAGATCTTTACTACTGCTGTTATTATTCTTGTGATCTAAAAGAACTCTAGATAGGTACTTGAAATAAAAACATTAACTTTGAAAGATTAACTATCAGGAAGACATTTCTCTAGATACTAGAGATGAGCACACAAGTATGTCACTAAACAAATGCTTATCCCCAATTTAAAAAAATAAAGAATATGTATATATATATATGTGTGTGTGTGTGTGTGTGTGTGTACACATCCATAAACATTATGCATGTGTATACACATCCACAAACATTATTTAATAGCTACTCTTCACTTACTGTGAGAACTACTCATCTGTAATCTTGGAGCCAAGGGCCCAGTGAACCCCATAAAAGCAACCACCATTATATAAAATAAATTAGGCTACACTGAGAAGCCAGAGATGACGTAAACATTCCACATACTAATAGCCTTTCTATTAGAGAGAAAAGAACAAATCATATAGTCCAAGAGGGCACTGAGAACAGTCCATGACTTCAGCATGAAGTCGTGAAGAGTTAAGCTAGGAAAAAGCAGCCAAAACATTATTTCTAAAGCATCAGCACAGGCTTATAAGGAAGTGACATCAAACCTTTCTTTCACAGACACTTTTCACTACAAAGAAACTTCAAAATAAGCACAGCACACCCTCTTCATCATCTTCTCCCTCCTCATCCAGCCAAGTGAGAAATCTCCTCACACCAAGCCATCAGGTGACAGCACAGTATGTGGCACTGTGTGTGTTTATAGGAAAGTACTAAGTGCCTTTTTTAACACCTTATGTCACTGCCTGCCTTCAAGGGAGGAACCAATTGGACATACACAATGAAAACAAAAAACATGATCCAAATTAACATACACAGCAGGGAGCATAAGCTTGGGAACACCGGATGAGATGAAAAATGTCCTTCACATACAAGATTAAGACTACCAAGTATTTAACAGAGGTTTTCCTGGGGAAAACATTACCTAAACACATGCTCTACACTGCATTATAAAGCTGATGATAATGACAATACATCTGCTACTCGTGGAAATATCACCCTCTGTTCTTCCTCAAACAAACAGCCATGACATTAAGTTTTGGGTAACAAACCAAATCAAATTAGGAGCAGCAGTTACAACAACTTACAATATAAGAATAATTTACTAAAAGCATCAATTGGCTGTTGACTCCATTTACCATCTGGAATATTGCCATTACTATAAAAAAATACATATGTCAACAGAGCAGCAGCCTCAGTGCAGTATGCTGGTGTTGATGCTGCAGAGGACAACTACTTCCATAGGATAACAGCTCAGTTGTGGGCTTCTGGTAGGCCCCTGGAGAGAAGGAAGGACAACACTCAGATATCTAGAGTTTAGTAGAATGCATAATTAAGGGAACTCTGCTACTGTATTTTGGCAATTTTATTCTTTACTTTTCTCCTCAGTTCCCCAAGGAGGCTATCACATATGCAGCCACTAAGAGAGAATGTTTTATCCCAAAATGAGAACAAACAAATGTTTTTAAACATTGGTTTTACGTAGAGTGTAAAAATACATTTGCTTGGGAATGTTAAAAATTTTTAGCAAAATTTCTAATCTATTTTCATTTTACTCATTTGATGGAAGAGCAAAGAAGCAAAGTACTTTGGGATGAACCTTCTCTGCTGAGACAACTAGTAGCAGAAATTAATATTCTAAGCACAGTTTCCCCCAGTCCTCTGAAGATGCTACTACCTTTGTTCTGGTCACTGGGTACCAAGCACAGATGGGCTGAGGTCACAGTATCAGATCACCTGTAGGAATTCTTATGGCAGAATTTAAAATAGAGACCCATGCAAAATTGCAAAGCTGTTTATGTATTGAGCTTGACTATCATACTTGAAGAACAGAAACTATTCTTTATTGTTGGCTTGAGAAAATTGTGATCAGGGTTAACTTTTGCAAGCTTCCAAAGAGCAGCTGTGTATCCAGGTATGGAGCTAGGCTTTCCACACGTAGCACAGGTGTGGTGCAATACCACACCATGTTACCCAGTGCTGCTTCAGTAACAAGATCAGATGGCATCTTTTTTGAAAGACTAATAGCTGATAAAAATTTGTAGAGGCTTTATGCAGACCTTGTGTATCTAGCATTACTTCAGTTTCACCATGTTCTCAAAATGATCAAGAATTTGAGAGGAAAGTGTTATAAACGATATTAAACTATGCAGATTAGTAAAACCACAAGAAGTTGGGGTTCTGCTTCAAATAAAAACAGCCCTTTAGAAAAAACTAATTTACACACATATACTAATAGATGGATATTATTTAGATTATCTAGATATTTTTTAGTGATTAAGTGCTCTCTTCTTTGACAACACCCTTATTGTCACAAAACCTGAAGTAGTAATAGGCAGAACAGGTATCTGATGCATATAAACAATAACATAAATATTTCTTATAGTTATTAATAAAAGACATCTTAAAATAGACTAACCACTTATACAACTAACACACCACATGAATCAGTCACAGGAGTTTCATTGTAGTGTAGTTGTCTTAGGGATATAAAAACATTTATAACTCCTCATACACACAATGCAAGCATATTGCTATAAATGGAGAAAAGCAACACTTTCTATCTCCTTTTTCCAAAATGTGTAAAATGAACGTCTTCATGCATATGATACTAATTGAGTTAAGACAAAAACTTCTAAATATATTTTACAAATAACTGTCAGTGATACGATTTCTCTCAGAAAGAGAGGCTTTGTGTTTTTGATGACCTCAGTGATACAACATCAAACACTGAAGAAACTAGAATATTTTAATTTTATAGCATTTAAATAAAATTATAGCTATGAACATAGCTATGATGTGTGTAATCTGTGTAACCATATATAAGGTAGCCCATTCTTGCACGGTTTTCACAGATACACAAGTTTCAAACCATGTACTCATTGACTTTTTTCTTTTTCTCAGCACAGATGGCATTTCAAGAGGAATTTTTTTATGCCATAGCTAACACAAACCACAAAGAAATTACTCTTATTGAATATTGCCTGCTGTTGAGGAGTGTTTTGAAATGACACTCCATTTTTTAAGGGAACTGAAGAGCTGAGAACAAGCCGTGCATTCACATCAATGGCTAACACAGAGAGCAGCAGGGCTGACTGAATGCAGCTCTTCACCAGCCAGCGCCGAACGATCGCTGCAGATTAGGGACACATTTTTCCTCTGTGCCACTTTTGAGGAATTCATTGAAATTTGCTTCGTAATGAGATCACTGTCTGTTGGCAACTTCCATCACACAGACAAAATTATGTAGCCTTTTGTAGTGGCTAGCAGTGGAAGAAGATTTTTAGGAGAAGTAGGTGTATTTCAAAAGATCTTCAAAGCAGTTCTTTGAATACAGGATTTCCTAGAGAAATGGGAAACTTATTTATATAAGTATATAAGCAAAGCCTCCATGTGAAGATAATAATTACCTAAAATCATACAGACTCCAACGTCAGTCTGTAGAACAATTTAGCTTTACCACACTTAATTGAACCATCAAATTTTCACACATAGTATTTTTCACTGAATATCAAGTCCACAGTTAAAAAAAAATGGAAACTAACACTGGCCAAAAATCCAGATGGCCAAAGTCACCAGCTGGTGTTAAAGTTCCCTCTTCTAACATTAATACTATGGAAATCTGGGAATAATGAACTCAGAAATGATGACCAGGTGCTACAAAAGGTCCCACCAAAGAGAGATTCACTTTTTCATGAGAAGTAAGCTTCAGTTGTATCCTTGTTAGGTCTACCCCTGTTAAATCACATCCTGCTCTCACAGAATCAATTATGGTAAACCATGCTCAAAACCCACAATCACACATAGTTGCCATTATGCCCCATTGTGTGAGAATCATTATCAAATATGAAACATTACAAGTAAAGAACAGCAAGAGCATGTTTCTTTATTCAGGACATTAATATTCCTTCTGCTTTAAACATTACTGGGGAAAAAATACCTCAAGAGAAACGTTAACTAATCCAAAATTTGTACTTTAAAAAGAAAATTATGCTGGCAAAATCCTCCTGGGTAGGCCATCCAGCATATCCAAGACAAGTGATGAAAATAAATTGTACTGGTCAGATAACTGGTTCCTCTAGAAGCTGCAACTGATTGAACATGATGGTCGTGGGGACATCAGTAACACAGTCAAGTATGAAATATCTTGCAAGTGTCAAATCTGCACACAGCACAGCACAAAGGAGAGAAATGGGGGAACTGACAAAAGGTCCACTGAAAAGTAAAGATACATTATGCACAATTTCAGAGCAAATTTTTCTTCAGCTGGGAATGCTACAGCTCTTTCAATAAAATCCTATCCAGCACATTGCTGTGGTGCTCTGGCAGAGGGGACTTCTGAACAGTAATGCCTGAGTCCATACCACCAGTGAGGAAATAAAAGCTTATTTATAGGAAGATTAACCCTCCCAGTGGTCAGCCCCACCTAAAATGGGACAGCCCAACTCTGCTCCCCAGCATATTAGAGACTCGATGCATCTCACCACTCGAAAGGTGAGTTTCCAGCAGTTTGCAGGCTGTCAGGAATGCTGTCATCTGTCTCAACATCATAAAAAGATGGTTCAACTATCATGGCAACAAACACTATGCACACCTAGGCAACTAACCTGAAGATGGCCTTCCAACAGTTTGATCCTAGAAGGCACCACACCATTTTGTAGCAGATCATGACAAGCAGTTTACTACCGTCAATATAATCAAGCTTTAATGACTGATTGGGTAAAATTCAATCAAGCTGCACACATATTTAACTAAACAAGTGTAGTAAACAAAGCAATAATTTACTACTTCAATAATTCACTGGTGTATATCTTTGGAGAAGCTACTTTTAAATGCATGGTATTGCCAACTATCAGATTTTTTTACAGAAGCTCTGAAATATGGGAATGACACTGGGAATAGTTTTTGTTGTATAAAAACAACTGTTATCAAAGTTTCTAAGTAGCATGAGTACAGAAAATTAAACTTAAGAAACAGGGGCACTCAACCTACAGGATTGTGAAAAAATGGAAGAAAATATCACACCTCAATGAAAAGCTATTGGGCTAGCAGGCAAATTCAGAGGGCTCAGAAGCTCACAGAGCTACAGTCAGTAACTCTGAAGCACAGTCTGTTTTTTTGGCCTTTTGTTTTCACTCAAACTGAAAATTCTCAGCAGCCAACAAATAGTTGATGCCCTGTGAAGCTGCCCCAGCAATCCCCTCAGCAAAAATTGTGAGAGATACAGGAAAGAAGCTCCTCCAAGAAAACTGAGGACTAGTCTAAAACAGATGGAGAAAAATAACAGAAGACAATCTCTGAATAAACACCACCTCTGGATAAACAGAAAAGCACAACTTGATCAGCAGGTTCTTCCCTCTACAAGCAGATTGGGAAGTCCTTCCAGTGAGGTTATCATAGTTAAGCAGATACTGCTTTTGATCTTGAAGTCAGGCTCCTGGAGAGTTTTGGCTATGAAAATATGCAAATGTTTCCATTGGAATGCATGGTGCATAATCAATCATGCCCAGCAGGCCTTACAGATCAACAACACACTCTAATCAGAAGCCTGCCCAGAGCTATGTTCCTGGAGAGACCAGGCAAGAAAATAATTTAGGGATGAAAATACATCACCATCTGTACTATTTCTTTATAATGATGGTCAGGAAACATGGCTGAAATTCATTTTGCCCCAGCTTTCTGTAGCTGTTCTACAAAGAACTAAAGAGACAATGTTGGAGAGAATTCCTAGAGGTATTAAATTTACTTTATTTCAATTATTTCATATAATTTTCCATTAAATTATAAACTAATTAGCAGATAAAATATAGGTACAGCAATAAAAATTAATTTCACAGTAATAGAGCAGCTTTTTTAATATAAAAGCATCAAAAGATAGCAAAATCCAATATATTATTGTCATGGCAAATGTCAGTGCTTAACAGCAGTGAAACCAAAGAGCACAGCAGCTAGGGTTTATTGCACAATAACTACTTTAACACTCTAAGGAAGTCTTTAAGCAACTGATGGTTAGCTGTGGCTTGTCCTTTAGCAGCACAGACTATTTAGAAAAAGTTGGGCAGTTAGAAAATTTATCTTTTGTTCTTTTCTTCAGAGACAACAGAGTACAGGAGGACTGGGGAAACGAGGATGATGTATCAAGAGGTAAATACAAATTTCACAATATTTTGAGGTCATGCAGCAGAAAATTATAATAAAAGAAGTAAAAGAAAATCTGTTGTTTTATTCAAACACACATACCCATCAGAGGGGTAGTAGTGATGTGTGCCTAGTGCTTTCTGGACCACCTGAAAGGACCTCCCCTGACATTACTGCATTTAAGTTCTGAAGGATTTCCAGCTACCATTGGTCAAAACACTTCAGTCTTAAAAGGCCTTTAACACCACCATAATTTTCCAACATTTATTCTCACATCTTACTCAAAAAAAGGAAATATCATCCCCTGCTCTCCACCACCCACCCTTCTATCCTCCTTCTTCCAAGAAGTAGAAGCCATTCCCTGTGTACTTGGCCTCCACTGGGTCCCTCCTCACATCCTCACACCCACTGTATCAGCAGTCCGGGCTCTTTCATGTCTTTCTCTCTGACATGCTTTGGAACTATGTGTCCATGAGGGCAAGTAACTGAAGAAAATACAAATGAGCAAGAAGGTTCTGTTAACTTCCACGCTTCTGCCTACTGGGAACATCCTCTCTGATTACACTTGACCTCTACAGACACAGCTGGCTGAACTACTGGCAAACCTGGGCCTGCTTCTGCCCACCAGACAAAGTGATTAGTCCCACAGTGATACCACTCTCTTTTTACAAAATGGCCTTTCACTACTCACATCCATGGATCTGGCTGTGTTTGATTGCTGCTACTTGAACTGGAGATCAACTAAAAGTGTATTTTTCTCTCTTCTACAGATAATACCTCAATTCTCAGAGATAACTGCAGTACAAAGCCTGCAGTTCTTTATGCATAAAAATGGACAATAAATTCAATGTTTAAAGGAAAAATAAAGAATTCAAGTTTCCTCATTATATCAAATAATTCATTTGCTCAAGCTGAACAGTTTCATTTATGCTTATTTGCATTTCAGAAGAAGGAACGCGATTTAGCTCAGATAAATTTTCTTCAAAATGACCAACTAAAGAAATCTGAAAAGGGAAGAATTAATGCTGTTAACTGTAATTTCATTTCTTGCATCCCAAAAATAAAAATTATAATGAAAAAGTCATGATCTCCTCCTGTCTTAGTCCAAAAGACACTTCCAGTACAGGACATAACATAGAGAGAAACATCTGTAGTATTTTCACAAGGTGAAATAAAAATGTAAACAACAAACTTAAAAATTCTGCATCCAATGAAACATTTATTTCACTATTATTTCCAGGCACCTGACTACCAGGCCCACAAAACAGTAGGACTCAGTTAAGATATTTTAACATTTCTAAAATGTCAGAGTCCATAAGCAATAATGAAGGCCCTGAAGCTGAATGGCTCCAAGAAACATTATGCTGGTGTTTTACTGAACTGTTAGTTATTCTAGATAAAGTGCCTCACAAAGATTTCCATTCTTATTCATTGAGATCCTTAAAAGAAAGGATGGCCTTTGTTTCATTTTGTGGAAAAAGTGAAGTAAATTTATCCACCTCTTAACAGCTCTTTTGCAAACCTTTTTCAGAGCTCTTTTGGACATACTTATATGCCCCTGCTAATAATGAAACCAAAGCTTTGATAAATTTCTATCTCAAAATCACTTAAATATTGTAATGGATTTAGTTGGATCTGCAAAATGTTATCTTTCACTTCAGCATCTGAAGTGAAATGGGTTCCCCTCAGTTCCACTTAAGTTTTAAAACAAAATAAATAACAAGCTTCACTTTGACTTATTACTACATATGCCCTCTTCAAAATAAAAAATTTGGGGTTTTTTTGTAAAGAGGGTATACATAGCAACAAGAAAATAAGACCATAGTAAACCCCTTATTTGTCCCACATAATTGGAAACGCTATCTGATTAATTCAAGATGACCTTCCACAACTAGGTATAACAAATCTGCAAAGGCGGGTGGATTTTCTCATCAGAAGAGGACAGCTGACCCAGTGAGTCCTGCAGGAGGCAAAGGAACAAGGAATTCACCTCTGGGGATCATGCAACTCTCTCAGCACAGTCCTAGACAGAAGACTGGAAGGGGCCTAGAAAGAGACAAGAAATGCATGGAGTCTTCTTGGAAAACACATCTTAGAGATCAAACTGTGCTGCCGAGGAAGAGAGACTGGGTGCTGCCCTTCATTACAACAGCAAATATTTAGGAAGATCTCCAAGCAAAAGTTGAAGTGTTCTTCCCATCAGTTGTGGACAAATGGCCCAATAATTCACCTCAGCTATAAAGCAAAACTTGAACTTGACTGGAAATATGTAGCAAGAATGACGAAAATGTTTATTATGCTATTGAACATAAATTCCAGGTTTCTTTCCTACTTCATTCTTTAATTCTGCTAATGCTGGAGCTCAACCTGCATGTCTGAAAATACACAACAACATAACACAGTAATTTTTATGCCCCCAACAAAATACATGCAGATGGAAAGAACAACTTTAGAAGACATCTTTGTAAGTGAACTTATTTCCTATCATCTTAAGTATCCTGTGCTCACAACTGGTGTCACAATTAGCTTAAAGAAGGCATTAAAGATGTTTATTCATCCTCTTTTCCAGCTCATTGGGGAAAAAATATCCTTCCCTCCAAGGAAGGATGATCTTGTAGCTACAGAAAATGGGGGCTTGACTACTACTTCAAGTAGATTATCTGCATGAAGTCACAAAAAATGCACTTAGACTCTGTACCTCAGCAGCCTGAGTTGTTAAATGGAAATGCTAACATATGGTTTGAGCAGAAGGTTAGCCTAGGTGACTTCCTGAGGTCCCTCCTGACCTATATGTTCTTGTGATCCTATTTGCTTTGAGACACACAGGATGAATGAGAAGGGCACTCAGACATTACAAGGTTGATTACAAGTGAAAATCTCGAATAAGTACCCTAACATTTTCAAGGTTGTAATACATAGCTTTTTACTACATATATACGGTGGGGGGGAAATCCTGTAAAAATGCTCATGGACTCAAGTGCAAGTGACATCTATGACAGCCAGAGAAAAACATCAAGTGATCCTGCTCTGGATGATGTGGTAGACCTGCTGGTTATGTTGGTTTACAGAAAGCCAACAAACTGAAAAACTAAACATCTGTTTTGACTACAATTTTTTTAAGTAGCATCATAAACTTGAAAGGCCTTTTACTGAATTACGTGCAAATAAATTTACCAGGTAGATTAAGCAGAAATCTTTACAGACAGACTGATGCTAACATGAACAAGAAAAAGTACTTGCCATCTTGCAACACAGGATACCCAATGAGTATAAAGTGTCTGCAAGTATGAACAGTAAAAAATTTGAAAAATAAATTGCTAGCAAGTAAGATGATTTTGTATCTAATTTAGAAGATTACTTCTTAGGGTGAAGCTGAGTCAACAATCTCTTCCTCTTAAGACACATACTTTTTTCCAAGTACATCAGCTGCAGGACATTCTAAAAGCAAAAACAATGCAAAAGCAATAGCAAGTCCTACTCTGCAGATGCTCTCATTTTCTGCTACTGGTGTTTTTAATTTCCTAGTAGATCTCTCAAATAGGAAGGTTGTGACTGACTTTGGACTGCCTGGGCACAAACACTGGCCTGAGCAGTTCATAGTGCTGTTTACCAAACTTGTATCTAATGTTCCATTAAAAAAATGGCATGGAAGAAAAAGGAATAAAGCTTAAAACAAAGCACAACAAAAAATCAAACTCACCTTGCTGGAGGCACATCAATATTTGAAGAAACAACCTTGCGCTTCTGCTCCAGAAGACAAACAGAACGAGTGTTTTCCTTTTCATGCTCATGAGCTCTGTTAAGTTTTTTGGTCTCTGCTGTTTTTAAATCTTCCTCCTTTGTGGTGAACAGGAGAAACTGTTGGTCTGGCAGTTTTCGACTGATGTCACTTTTTACATCCTCCTGTTGAAATGCATGGAAGGTCATTTCACGCTTGATGTTGGCTGCCTGAAAAATTGAAAGCAATTATTAAATTTTCCTTTAATTTGCCTAAAATGAGAAACAACCCACTACCCACAGGCATTTGCTTCTAATTAATTATTTGAATTAGTGAATACCATTTCTTTGTCCTTCATAAATTCTGAAACTGCCAATAATTTCTCAAAAACGTTGAAGACTAGCCAGGAAAATAAGCAATTTTTGTCCATTTGATAAAGCGATCAACCTCTTTATGTTAAATCAAAAAGGTATTTGCATTAGAATGTCAGAAACCAGATTATAAACAACATATCTTTAATGCACACACATCTGTGCTGCATAGCTATGCAAAAGAAATCCTACCTGCCTTCCTCCTGAAACTGCAGGAAAAAACTCAGAATTTTTCCAGATTAAACATAACAAAAAATTAAAGCGCTTCCTGCAGCCACATACTGGATTCTTTAAAAGCTGTATTTGCAAATCAGGGGTTTTCTTGGAGCAGAAAAATAATTTGCTATGATCCAAAGGGGATCCCTTCTCCCAGAAGGCAAAGGGGAGCAAGTAATGGCGGCAGGATATCTGTGAGAGCCATCACAGAGCAGGGACACACACCCAGGAGCAACACCAGGCTGTCTCTTGGCTAGCACTTCCCAGATCTCCTGGTCTGCCACTCCCCACAAGCAAAGACTTCCCAAGCAAACAGGTGTCTTAACAAATACACTACCATGCTGGAATACAATGTGCTGGTGTTTATAAAGCAAACTATTGCAGGGCTGCAGGGAAGACCCCGAAAACTCATCAGAACCAAGCAACTCCATCTTCCCAGCAACCAAAACAAAGCACAAGGACCTAGATTTCCTGTGAAATCCATTCCCTGGACAGCTACACTTCCACAGTTTCACAGGGGCAGACCTATCTGTGAGGTGACCCCTCCAACCAACCCAAACAACCAAGCAAAATACGGCCCAACAAAGTGGCAGCTTCTCCTGCCTTGAGCAGAGGTACTTTCACACCACATGCACTTGCTCAAAGAAATCTAGGTGCCTTCTAGAGCTGGCAAACTGGATTTTAAAACATTTTAAAATTATTGCTGATCTTTACATTGAAGATATCCAAGCTGTATTGTCCTCAGATAGTAACAGCACCAATAAACTGAAATTCCAATGTCAATTCTTCCAACTTATTCCTCCTTTTCATCATCCAAAAAATTAATCAATGTATTTGTGTATATATTTATGTAGTAAAATATATTCCTCTCCCCACAGATCTCTGTAGATTTCAAACCTTGGCAGTTACAAAAATGGTGCAAGCAACTTGAAGTTCACAGGAAAGATACTTGCCACAGTAATTTTGCTGTACTCTGTAAACTGTATCACATCATTAATGCATAACTATTTAGGACTGATGATTTAATTGTTTCTAGTGCTTCCACTGAGGGGCTTTTAACAGTTGCTTCAAGAACAAAACAAGAGTTATTATTCTATGAACGTAAACAGTAGAAAGAATTAGACACTTTACACTTCTTCACACACAAACAGATGACACATTACCAAGAAAATCTGCCTGGAAGACAAAACAGTCAGCATGTGATCACACAGAATTAGGAGAAGACATATAAACAACACAAATTGAATTCTGATTTAATGATCTTTTTAAAAAACTTTGTAGATTTACAATTAGCCTTTTTCTGGGTGCCTGAGAATCACTGAAATGCTGAGTTGCCTTCAATTTTCATTAAAACTGACTTATAAGTAATGCAGTGAAGTAACAAAAAAGCCTGAAAATACCCAAGTTCCAATATCCAGCCCCTAGAAATTATGTAACACCAAACAAAGCTTTACATAAGACTTGATTTCCATCCCCTCCACTGCTGCATGGTCTGCCCTTGCATGACCACACCTCCCTTCCTCCCTGCCCAGGATTTCCACCTCATCAGCTGCAGAGGAGGCTTCTGTGTGGGGCAGGAGCAGCTCCCCCGCTGTGCATGGCAGGGATGGCGGTGTCACAAGTACTGGGCAGCACCAGCAGCTGCCTCCTTACCCTCTA
This sequence comes from Serinus canaria, assembly GCF_022539315.1. Classification (NCBI taxonomy): domain Eukaryota; kingdom Metazoa; phylum Chordata; class Aves; order Passeriformes; family Fringillidae; genus Serinus; species Serinus canaria. The sequence continues at coordinate 123,238,257 of NC_066315.1, forward strand.
CAACCCTTAGTGTGGAAAACTCTGCCTAAAGCATGCGAGAGGGACAGCCTCCCTCATTTCCTAACTCTCCCGTGCCTGACTGAACTCAGCTTTCATCAGCATGGTTTTATCTATTCTTTTAATGCACTAAATGCATGATTGTACCAAAGAAAAAAACGTATTTTTGTCTTCTATTTATGAAATTTTAGATTTTACTCAGTTTCAGCAAATATATTGTGCCATACATTGCTGAGTTTTCTTTACAGCCCTAAGTAGTGACACCAGAAGGTTGCAGGCTCAGACTACAGCTGTATCATAAAGCCAAAACCAAAAATAGCAGAATATTTTTACTGTGATACCAGATTATCTATTCTTATATATCGAATTTATCCACATGCAGTTCAAACACATTTCATACGTCAATATGCCACAATTAATAGTCAGCCCCATGCATACATATGGAAGTGAGGAAAGACAAAAATCACAGAGCAAATGCTTAGGTTGCAGAAGCAGCTCAGGTTCTTCAGCCAATGGCCAGAAAAAGCAGAAGACCAAATCCAATGCTTAGACTAATTCTCTTTCTCACCTTCAATTTTCAACAGATGCTTGGAAATACTAACTTCTTTCTAAACTTTCCCTTGAGAGTGACTGCATGTAAAGAATCTTTTCTGCTTCAGAAGCAGGTGATCATGAGAGAAAGCCTAGAGTTTTCCTTGATGGGCTTTCTTCAGTAGCTTTCTCCTACTCCACACGCAGTTTTTCTATTTTAATTTGTCCATGTCTCTGGAAGCCATTTCCCCTTGAGACACCTGTCCTGTCTGGAAGTGTATGGTGTCTTTTGCTGGAAATCCAACCACCTACACAAGCAGCCATTGATGTGAGTAATGCTGAGGGCCACGGTCATTTGAATGATCAGGTTCCTCACTTTGTGGCAAACACTGATTAATGACCAGGACACCTCAGATTTCAAGCTCTGCTTCACCAGCACACATAGTTCAGAGATAGTAAGGATAATTCCCAATATATCTTTCCAGACAGTTAACTATTCTGTCATATTTTATCAGTAACTTTTTTTTTTTCATAGATCCTTAATATTCTTTTATCCACTTGAGTCTTAGAGTGATCCTTCAAGTCCAGAATGTTTCAGCAAAAATCCTGTGGAAGATCTAGTCAAACCTGTCTAGGCCTGTCTCACAGACAGAACGTAAGACTTTGACACCATTTTATTTCAGCTTACTTCCAATACTTCACATTTCTCCATCCTTTGCTGTTCTCAAATTCCATGATTACATTATTCCCGAATGGTTCAGCTTTTCCTGTCCTCCAATATTGCCATCTTATTGCCTCCAGTATCAACTACTGGTAAATTTTTTGTCCTTTTCATGCACTTGATGAATTATCACTCATACAAGCCACTTGATAATAGGCTGTTTTTCTATGCAATTCACTGTGTATTTTCACCCTTAAGCCATTAGCAACCTTCAGCTAACTTTCAACAGAGTTCTTTACAACCTGGCCTCAGGCAACCACATCACTTGGAAGCTCAGTCACAGAAACAGGAGCTATAAACCACCTGTAAATTAAAAAAAAATAGTATTGTTTCTCTCTGCAGTTACCTCCTCCTGCCTTTGTCAATTCCACCCGTCCCATCACTATTGGGCAAGGGAGACTTCTGATACTGTGCTCCTTGGAAACAACCATATTACCCAAGCGTTCCCCACTGGAGCTCAAGCATGGGACAGTGCCAGAGCTGAGGTCTGATGTGGTGTTACTAATTCAGTAATCATCCTGCAAAAACTGAAAAACATTTCTTGCTTTGGTTTCTAAGTCAAAACTTTATTAAGAAAGCCTTTCAATTTCTGCTTCAAAGTTGTCAAGACAATCATATCTATTCAGATTGAGGGTTTTACTTTTAAGTTAAGGGTTTTACCTTAAAGCTTGATTCATTATTATTAAACAACAAAGTTTAATAATCCATGTGACAGCTAAATTATTTGCACAGTTACTATTTTCAGCAGTATATTAATAGGTTTTCATTGCAAACCTATCTTAACCTGCCTATAGAAAGTTTTATATGGTGGTATTTTGTCATAACCAAATTGCTGGTGCTGAACTCCACATCAAGGCCATGTGTTGCAATGTAAGTCCTGTCCAAAATGAGCATGCTTAACACTGACACAAACTGGGGCATTTAGAGAAGTGTTTCACTATTCCTTACAGATGATGTACAGGCTGCAATTTTTCAGGAGTTTAGGCCTTAACTTATGTGCAATCAATTTTTGCCCTACCCTTGCTCTTGCACATCCTGATAAGATGCTGACAATGCAGTCAAACCTCGGTCTCCTCCAATTTCAGTTAAATTTCAGCTTGCATTTTACCCTGAACAGCAAAAAATTATTGATCAAAAAGACAACTCAGGCACTGAATTGCCTATTCAAAGGATCAGTGAACACGAGAATAAGTAGACCTATCACATTTATATGGAAACACAGTGACTCAGATTTGACAGATTATTATGTCACCCCTTGAGTATAACCTGACTGGACTTTATCATCTTCCCTTACTTATGGTACACTGCTGCTTAAAAACTGAAGTTATTGATTTACAAATAGCTCACTAGTATTTAACAGGCATTAAGATATCTGTGTTTCCTACACAATGGAAAGCACTGAATTCCCAAGAATATTAGCATTGTGACCCATCTGTATGGAAATCTATCTTCAAATGTGAAAAATTACTCCTACCCGTATTCTTTCAAATTTCCTATTTTTTGGTGCAACACCTGTGGATTCAGGTGGGCACAGCAGGAATAGAAAAATAATTTTTAACAGGCTCTCTAACAGACTACACCGACAGATGGAAACACAACAAAGCATTGAAAGAATTGCCACACCACATACCATGCCTACTTTGCTGACAGTTTTATCAACATCTCAAGGGCTGATTTCCACATGGCAGCTGCCCAGCTCAACAGAGCACTGCCTCCCACCCCTGTGACTCGATGAAGCACCTTCCATGAGGCTACACCGATTTACACCAGATGAAGAAGATGCTATCACAAGCATGACTGCATCTGCCTGCCAAGAAACAGGCCTGCAGCCACAGCCTCGGCAGAGAGGGGCTTGCAGCTCACTGTCAGGCAGCAGAGCAGCGAGAGCCCAGCAGGCCTCCTTAACCTTCTGGGGGGGACACTGGATAACTTATGTTTCTCCTCATAATGTCTCCTGGGATCTGGAAGGGCTAAGACATATGAGAAAGCTGAGCATGTCCCTTCCACACACACTTTGAATCCTAGAGGACTGTAAAATAAATAATCTTCCAACTGTGGCCTATTTTGTGCCATTATGTTTTGTCCATACAGATAACAAAGCTAACTTTACAATAAAAGCAAAGAAGTACCTCTAAAATACAATAAAACTATTTTACAAGGCAAGTATCTGTAGAAAAGTTGACTGCATCCAAAGCTCCCTATAAACAAACACACTAGTGGAAATACATTTTGGGAATCTAGTTTAGGTAATCCCACCATTTCTTAATAATCCTGAAGCCATTGTCATGTATCCATTTTTGTACAAACTTCTTTTTCTCCCTCAACCCATAAAGCTGTATTTCCTTTAGCTCACCTACACACCACTCTAACTGGACTCAACTCCAGTGTCACTTCATTCCAAAATCAACAAGATCCCTCACAAGCCACACTAGGCTGTTTTCTGGAGTGGGGGAGGGGTGGTGGTATGTGTGTGTGGGTGTAACATGCTAATTAAAAAACACATATCAAAAAACCCCACCCCACCAGCAATCTCTCAACTCACTGCTCCAATTCTGGCTATTTGCATTGTCAACAGATAAATAATTTTAACAGTGAGTCCTAGGCCTATGCACAATATTAACACTACACAGCTGATCAAGAAGACACAGTTTTGGATGTGGATTTTTGGTTTCCATCGGATTTATGATGTAATCAGCTGATCTAATTCCATCAAAAAACTCTTTAGATTAAACACCAATTAAAAAAACACCAGATTAGACAGATTAGCTATGAGATGGTTTAGCACCAGCCAACCGGCTGTATAACTCTGCTGCTTTTCATAAACAGTTTTTTGATTCTGGCTTTGTGACCACCTCTTTCCTTTTTCTGAAATAGATGTAATCACCCTAAGTGTTTGGGACTGCCAATAAAACTCCCAACTAGCAAGAAAACAAAAGTTCCAGGATTTTTTTAATTAAACAAGGCTTTAGCAACATTTTTGATCCATTACAAAACAAACGGGCAGCTCAATGGGGAAGTGAAAGAAGGAATCAATATATTTCAGTCTAGCATGTTAATGGGAAACAAGAATGAGATGTGTATACATAACATAACACACATTTAAAATGTTCAGCCAAAACAAGAACTCAAAAAGGCCCTTTTCAGGCCAGCCTGAACAGTCAGACAATGCTCTAGGGACAGGGATAAGCCACTTTTCTCAACAAGAAAGAAATCAGGAATAAAGTTCACAACAAAACACAACAAGCAAAAATGAGAAACACCAAACTTGCTACGAAAATTAAATGCAAGGAAAAAAAATTAAATTAAATCTCTGGAAGGACAAAGATTTTGGTTCACTCATATTGCTTTGTACAATATTTCCAGTTCAGGTTCCTATAACAGAGGGGTTTTTTTACATTAAAAGGCTCTAATTTTTGACATTCAAAAACAGTGTCCTCACTGGAAGGAAAGAATGCATCAAATTTCCATTTTGCCAGAAATCTCTATTCATAGTGAAACACAAAGAGATAAGACAGATTTTCGTAATGATGCTTGGAAATAATCTGCCCTGAATTTCAATGTATTATTACATTTTCGAATATACTTTGCATTTAATTACTCGCTTCACCAGTAGTTGCTCATTACATATAAATCATGTTGATCTAATCACTCTAAGCATTTATAAATTGTTGGTCTCTAACAATATAGAACATAATGCATTTTAAGGTCACTGTAAGTGTTCCTTACAATATATAGTACACATTAATGTACAGTAATGTACTATTCATCTTCAACCAGACTAGGACAAAATCTCTATCTTCATCTGACCAAACATAGAAAACCATCCATAGAATATATTTTTTATGTATTAAAACCCAACTCTAAGCATGTTAACTTGCCTGGATTCACAATACAGTGTTATGCAGCAAGAACTGGAGTGAGCAAGAAGTTTCTATCCTCCCATCACCCTTTCGTGCATGTCAGCACTTAGCTGGCTGAACATAACTCATCTACAAAAACCACATATCCCAGCACCAGTTTAAGGTGTTTCTGAGTTATAGAGAATCTACCCAGATGAATGACAGAAACTTTCACTCCCACATTTGAAATCTAGTACCCAGCCAGGTACCTGTTGTACCCCAAATAAAACCTCCACCACCTTCTGACATCTGAAATACTATACTAACTGGCACAGGAAGCATAAATGTTATTAAAACTGGACAGAAAGGTCTCACTAAGATTACAAGGGAAGACAGCAAGGAACACTGGGAATTCATGGTCCTTCCCATACACCATTTTCAGGTCTGAACAAATATAATTCAGAGGTATTTGTGCCTTTTTCTCTCCACCACATCAATAAATAATGAAGATGTGGAAGTACGGTTGCTTTCTTTCCCATCCCATATGCAGGCATAGTAAGTTCCTCACAGAAAAGTACACGACATAACTTCTAACATTATCAGACACCAATCAGTAACAGCTACCAAATTTTACTACTAATCACTGAAAGTGTGCATCTTTGAAATTTGCTTGCAATGTTTAAGTCTCAGAGAAATAACTCTGTGTTCTGTGTCCTGGCTATGCTGTGTACATAGGGGTGTGACCTGCAGTGACCACCCTGCAAACCCAACTAGCTGGGTTCCAACTGAACACTGGCCCCCAGGCTTGGCATCAGTGGCAGGATCTCAGCAGAGCTATTTCAGCTCTGTTTTCATTTTCTTAAATAAAACAAGTGCCTGAGAAACACCCTGCCTCTAAACATCTAAAAATATAGTACCTTGGAAAGCCTTAAGCAGGAGGAAAGTGGAGGGTCAGAGTTGCAAAAAGCAGGTTAATTTTTTATTTAGGAATTCTGTTGCTTTAATCTTTGCCAAGCATGCTTACCACTGAGTGCTTGGTACTCCACCACACTTTTAGCAGGACTTGCAGGCCAGGAATGGGCAGTCATAATTGCCTTCCCAATTACTGGTTGCACAGAAAGTGAATTTAAAATTAACTAAACCAATTATCACATATTTTTTCTCACAAGGACCTACGTGCCTGGCCATGCAAGTGGGAAGGAAGGGTTCGTGCCAGGCAGCAGGTTTCCCTCACCTCTCCTGCAGTGAAAGCAGTGTAAGGAATGCCCAATGCCACCAGAGCAACCTGTGGCCACACAGATGAGGATCTGGAAATGTCTGCCCTGGGCTGGTCAAGAAGAACAGGAGAAAAGAGGAGGATACACTGGGGTCTTGCTGGTCACCTCTGGGGAAGCTTAAAAAACCCTGGAATAGGAGAAAAAAAACCCAAGCATGCTAATGTGGGCCAGCAGGGAAGTTCAAATAAACCTTTTCTGTTCTTATCTCTGTTGCATTACTAGATGTACTTACAAGCAGCAAGCAGTGAGCAACATCAAACCAGGTGTTCCCACTGCACTGACTGAAGTTCTGAAACCTCATGTCAGGGTATTTTTTATGGTATGCCTATGAATATCTATTTTCTATGAAATGGTGATTTTACTTGTAAGAGATGCAAAAAAGATCCTAGAACACAGTGGGGTAAAGTACCTACTGTCTTTGCTGCCCCTAATTTTGATTGTCTGGATCAAAAAGTTGTATACACCAGCTTATGTAGCTTAATACAGCTTTGTGTATAGACTGTCTTACTAAATATGGCCTTTACTAGCTGAATTTCATGTGCAAATAAAATATATTTTAACTATTTCAAGACCATTGCTGAAGATGTACAAGACACTCCACCTGTTTCTCTCTTCATCTGCTGGTGATCTGGGATCAGCAAAGACGGCAGCAGCTCAAAGAAGTACTAGCACTTCTATAATCTCATTCAGGATCAAGTAAGTAAGAGCTCACAAAAATCAAACTAAGAGGGAGTGGGGAACTCTCCACACTTAGCAGAAGGTTTTGGAAATGCTGCCTCATTGCTCCTCAGCAAAAAAACCCTTCATTGGTACATCTGCATTTGAAAACCCTCCTCCTCTTGACTGGACAGAGATATAAAGTAGGATATTTTTAGTGAAAAAAAAAACAGGTTAGCTTTATTTTCAAGATCTCTTGCAATTAAGATACAGAGGTGTGAGATTTCTGAGGTCAAAAGTTATTTTCTGACTTTGAAAGCAGCCAGCTGAGATGAGATACTGTAGATCTCAGATCACTTAGAACAGTATGGAAATGCAATCCATTTGCCTTTACATCCTGGAACTTTGCTCTTTTTTGTTTGTTTAAATTGTGGCATTTCAGTGAAATAAAACCAAGGGAGTTCACAGATGTATGCAACTGTTTTAACATCTGAATGAAGTAAGTGCTGTGAATGAAAGGGTCAATGCTGATCCCTGATGCTGAAAGCCTGGAAGAGATATTACAAGACAAAAAATAAGCACAAGTCCTTATCTTCTCTAACAGATCTTGACCCTGGAAGTAGAAAGCATGATCCCTCAGCAGAGTAGAAAAAGCAAGAAGCACTGCTCCAACAGAAGATTCTCCCAAGTATGAGTTCAACTCGAGACAAAATCATGTAGCAGGTTTTCTGCTCAGATTAGGAGAGGTGCCAAAAAAGAGTTTATTTTTGTGTCTGACTACACAATAAACAGTATCACAGAGTTACAACTCATTACCCCTGGAAGCAACAGAATAACATCAGTAAAAACATGCAGAGGCGAAAGGCCACCTTCTCCAGCTGCTCCAGAAAACAGCCCTCCATCAAACCACTACAGGGATGCAATAATATCTCACAGTAGAAAAGCCTTCACAAAGAACCTGAAGGACCATCAGGCCCAAAGTAAAGTACAGTCCAACTGCCACATGGCTTCTAAAGGATGAAGGCTTGCTCCATTTCTAACCTGCTCTTTCCTCCATATGCCTGTCCTAGCTGAGATATCCTATCTTTTCCTCTGCACTATCAGGATGTTTGGCAAGCTCTTCCTTGAGCCACCATAACTGAAGGACAGCACAGAGTCTACAGACGCTGCTGCACATGTTTTCCACTGTTTCAGTAACCCACAAAAGCACACAATGAATTCTGGCACAACCACAAGGCTGCCTGAGTAACTGGGAGCTGGAGGAAAGGAATACTTTACCCTTTTTGGAACTGATGAAACATAAACTCCACAAACTCCAGTTTGTGGCACATCCAGTGCCCAGGCACAAAGCACTCTATGCTATCCATGTTCCTGCTCCAGCAGATGGACCTACCAGCATGGAGAAAGAAACACCTGCAAGACCAAGCACTTCTCTCCTGCTCTGAAAAGGTAGGGACAATTGTCTGAAACAGTGTTGGTCACACATACTGAAGCAAAATATCACTGTAAATCCTTAGCAACCACCAATTCACCTTTATTAATTTCACTGCTTCTTCTGTATAGCTCTGTAAATCAGATCTGAATGGCTGTCCATGGCCTTATAGATCACCACTGACCTAGATCTAAAGGCAGCAAGGCCTGCATCACAGTGTTCTCTTTAAAGTATTTTAAAGTAGAAATATCAGATTTTTTTTCCTCTGGAGGTACTCACATTTCTCATCACTGCATTATAGAAAGAAAACTGTTGAGAAATATGAGGTAAAAAGCATTTTGGATCCAATGAGAGGTTTTTTTATACCATTTTAAAGGGACATGCATACATACATAAAAGACCAGGCTGGCTCAAATGTTTATCTTGCCAGCTTTACAATGTCCAGCTTATAGAAGGTGATTGTACAATTTGCTCTCTATGTCAGTATGATGTAGGCATCAGTCACTTTATCTGCTGAAGCACAAAATAAAATTTAAGTAACCATGCAATCCTGACTGCTTGTTTTAACAGCACTGCCCATCTAAAGTTCAAATAATCTTTTATCCACCATGTAAAAAAATGCATGAAAGATGGTAAAACACCAAGCTATATAATTTCACGCATCAGTATCCTATCACTGAGGCATTTTACCTTCCCTCTGATTCTGTGTTGAGTGATCATAACAGTCTTTTACTATTATTGGGACCACTATGAAATAGTTCTAGTCTACTAGTAGATTTATACTTGTGTTCAATTAATTGGGCTGAAATCCTAAATCTGCTTAAACTAGCAGGACTTTTCCATCAACTTCAGCTGGGTCAGGATTTTATGGAAATTAAATTCTGTGTGTTTTGAAAAACACAAATAAAAAAATCTGTATTTTTATTCAAAGTCCAAGCAACAGAAGTTGTTCAGTTTCCTGTCTTCATTAGTTTTGTTGTCAAACAACAAATACCACCCACACATGTACTTTTTAATACAATACGACAAATGTCACTGCAATAATCATTTGAGATTGGAAAGTTTGGCCAGGTGCCAGAGTAGTGAAAGTGATCCTATCACAGATTGTTCAGCAGCAGCAGTGGTAACATTAAATTCCTGTGTGCTCTGCTCAGCAACACGCTACAGTGAAAAACATGAACACAAGTTCATGAAATTAAAGCTGATTCCCAGAGGAGCTAATGAACATTCTTTTCATTCACCTTCTATTTTCTGTTCAATTTTTGTAAATAAATAAAAACACTTAAGAGTTTCTCTTTTGACCTATTGTCCTTTTGTAGTCTTTGGGCTGGCCTTAAGCTGCAGTATTAGTCAAGCTGCTAAACTATTTTTAGAAATAAGCAATTCAATAAATCACTTGAAAGCATTATAAAGCCAATGTGGACTCATTCTGAGGGAATAAAAAAAAAAAAAAGCATAATTGCTCAATCCACACAGTATTTACAAAGCAGACACCAGCAAGGACCAGCATGCTCCTGGCTGGCCAAGCAGCCAAATTCTCATCTTTGAGGCACCAATTTATCCCACAGTCTTGTAAGAGCTCTCCGTTGCTCTTGTAACACTGGAATTTCTAATCTAGCAGCTGGAAAAACAGAGTAGGACTTGAGGGTTCAAAGCTGATTTACAGGGTTCTTAGACTTTTCTGTAACCTTGGGTCTGAAGAAAGCTTGGAAGAGCATAGGATCAACAAAGGCACAGATGGTCTGTGCATCTGCACTTGTCACAGGACACATTACAAATGTTAGTTACCAGCCCATGAAAAGCACTTTCTCAATACTTAAGTTTTAAGATAAAAAAAATGTCACTTCTGTCTCCAAGGAAGAACCAGGGAACTACAGGCTGGCTGGTTCTCTTCATCTTGATCCCTGGGAAGGGATCACAAGACAAGGAGGGCTGGCTGATACATCTGACATCATGCTGCCACTCAGAGAAACCTTGACAGGTTAGAGAAATGAGCCAAGAGGAACCTCAAGAAACCCAACCAGGGGAACTGTGAAGTCCTGGACCTGAGGAAGGACAATCCCAGGGAGGAACAATCTCAGGCACTAGTTTGTGCTGGAGACCACCCAGTTGGAAAACAGCTTTGTAGAAAAGCTGAACCATGTCCTGTGCTGCATTAGGCAAAGTACTGACAGCAGGTGGAGGGAGGTGATCCTGGTGCCTCTACTAAGGCACTGGAGAGGCCACACCTGGAATGACAGGTTCAGTTCTGGGATCCCAAATACAGGAAAGACACGGATACACCAAAGAATGTGCAGCAAAAGGCCACCAGAATGATTTCAACATGGAGAAGAAAAGGCTTTGGAGAAACCTTATTGCAGTCTTCTAGTACTTCCAAGGTACAAAGGAAGGAGAGGGATTTTTTTATATGGGCAGATAGTGACAGGACAAAAAAGCAATGGTTTTAAAATGAAAAGAGGGCAAGTTTAGAATAGTTGCTAGGAAGAAATTCTTTACTCAGAGGGTGGTGAAACACTGGAACAGGTGCCCAGAGAAGTGGTGGATACCCCAGCCCTGAAGTGTTCAAGGCCAGGTTGGATGGAGCTCTGAGCAACCTGGTCTAGTCAGTGAGTGGCATCCCTGCCCATGGCAAGAGGCTTGGAACTAAATGATCTTTAAGGTGCTTTCCATTCCAAACTGGTCTATGATTTTGTGACTAAGAGACTGGACTATCTCCTACGAGGAGAGGTAGAACTCTTCAGCCAGGAGAAGAGAGGGCTCAGGGGAATCTTAAAAATGTCTAGAAACAGGGAATGGAGAGAACAGAGAGCCAGGCTCTTCTCAGCAGTGCCCAGTGCCAGGACCACAGGAGGTTCCCTCTGAACATCAGGAAACACTTCTTCATTGTGAGGGTGACCCAGCAGTGGCACAGGTTGCTGAAACAGGCTGTGGAGTCTCCCTCCTTGAAGATATTCAAAACCCACCTGGACATGGTCCTGGGAATCAGCTCTACATGACCCTACTGGAGCCGGGGGGTTGGGCCAGGTGATTTCCAAGGGTCCCCTCCCAATTCAAACATTCTATGACAGAGACTGAGAAGCACTTCTCTGTCCACTGACACATACTGAATACCTGAAGGCTTTCAACTGATCACTCTCAACTGACCTCATTCTAGACCAAAAAGAATATAACAAAAAAAGATCAGAACTGATAGTGGCTTCACTTTTACGTAGTTACAGTTTTCTAATACAATTCCTTTTAGAGGCAAAGTGGTTTTGTTTGGTCTGTGTCCAAACAACAACAACAAAATTACATTAAAAAATACCCAGCAAATTAGTCCCATTCATTCTTTATTAGGGGAGAGTGGAGAAAAAATACTACCTTATTTTCTCACCTCCCCCATCTCTGCCTCCAGTAATCCATATTATATACAAACTTTTAAAACTTTTCAAAAGAAAGAAAAGAAAAAAATCCCAAGTCTAGCCATGAATATTCCACACCAACTTCACTGGACAGGTTTTCACTCGAGAACAAGAAGCAGCCAAACAAAGTTTGAAATTTAAAAATTATTTAACTTTATCTACTTAAAAAAATATGGCTAAGCTGCTGGTGTTTATCTGCCTCTCTCATCTCACCCTTTAGTTGTTCCTCACAGTCCATCAGTGTCCATTCATATCTTGTGTTACTCTTTGTAGAATTGAACAGACCAGAATCATGCTTGTTCTGAATCTGTACATAGCCTAGCCTAACAGGCTCCAAGTTCAGGACATGAGTTCTGGTGTTCTACTAACTAGCAGTATTTATAAAAATAACATCATTATTAGTCTGAAAGGAAACGGTTTATTTTCCTCTTAAGTTCCTAATGTGTCTGTCTAATACTAAGCAAAGCTGGTATTTGAAGCCTGTATTTTGCAAATTGCCTCTGAAAATACATTTACACACACACATGAAAGCTAAATTAAATAACACTTGCTAATCAAGTAGGAAAACACACTTTTTTTTGTCCACAATGAGTATATAGCCCATTCAAACTGCAAAACTGAAAGTCTGATTTAAAGGACAGCAATGAATTCACACCTGGCTTCAGAAAGAAGTAGCAAAAGAGAAGAGAGTGAATTCAATGCAGCTGAACAACACATAATTAAAAGGCAACTGATTTCTTCCACATAAGCTCTAAAGATTCTTCTGCATCCCATATATCACACAGATGTCTTTATCTTAAAAAAAAAAAAAAAAAAAAAAAAAGTGAAAAAAATCAACCCAAAACACAAAACACAACAAACCACAAAAACGGTGTCCAAAAGTATAATTTTTCATTAACTCCTACCAATGTGTGCCATCTCCATTCTGAAACTGCTGGATCAGACTTGTACATACTCCTTACTTTCCACCTGTCACAAATTTCACTTCACAAAGTGGGTGAAACTTTACCCAATGGTAAAGTGTAAGCATGAAGTTAAAGTCTTGTTTACATTGCTTGGGCTTTTTTATTCCTCTACCATCACTGCACAGCTCTCTAGGCCTTTAGTTTTCAGATTCTTCATATGATCATTTTCCATCATTTGGGGACCTATATATTTGCAAGATCAAATCCACTTGTGGGAAATTCATCCTTCTGAACTACGAAGAGGTGCTCACCAACAAGCCAGAATCTGGAACAGGTAGTTCCATGGGGGAGGAATAGGTGCAGCATCCATAGTCAGCTGGATTAGGAATGTCCTGTGTCCATACTCTCAGCCTGGGGACAGAAACTGGGCTGGAAACTGGCAACTCAACCTGGCTGAACAGAAGAAAGCACCAACCCTGTACTATTCATAACAGCATAGAAAATATTGCTGCATGCTGGCATGTTATCACAAGCCCATGTTTGCTACTAGCCCACATTCTCAATCATAGCACTCTGATGGCTTAGAGACAAATTAGCATAATTCTGCTGCTTGCAGTGGGGTTTTCCTCTAAGTATCTGATAAAGTCAGCATCGGAGACTGCTGATGGACCCCACTTCAAAACTCCTTTCCCCATCATCAAACTTAGCAGTTTCCACAAACTACATCAACCCCAGCATGGTACTAACGTGGCTGTGCTATCTGAACTAGGCTACATACAAAAGATGAATTAAACAGGATTGCAAATTAACCATGCCTCAAGACAAAGTACTAGCAATTACACTATTTATACTTTTTCATCTCATTTTAAATGGCTGAAAATCCAGATGCAGCCAAAGCAAATACGGGCTGCACAAAAAGGGTTTCACATGCAAAATGAGTCTGCATAATCAGCACCTTGGTGTAATTAGTTTCCATATAGAGATTAATGAACTAGTTCTGACAAAGTAAGAAGACACAGCACTTCTCAACAAAGCATTATAAGATTTCCAAGACTCTCTGGCTATTCTGCCATGACCCACCAGCAACACAGAGCATAGTCGTGCCTCTTCCAGCATGGTAGCACAGCAAGGGAGAACAAGCAACAAAAATGTGCTCCAGTGTTCTCCTGGACAGGTACACAGCTACAGCAACATACAGACACAATTTCTGTATCTTCCCCATGACCACCAGTCTCTCTTTTTTGTCATACATGTTCTCTCTTTCCACGACTTCAGAAACTGGAGAAATAATATTTATCTTTATAAGGTACTTCATCCTCTCTATCCCCATCTTAAGAGTGAGGGTCAAAACCAGACTACCAAAGGCACGGCCACACAGTGGACTTCTTTCTGGAGCAGAGAATATGGCTGTAAGACCTGATAGTGCCAGTTCTTTGCTGATTTTGACTAGTGGACTAAATTCTCAGGCACCTTTTAATAATATTAATTCCATTGCTGACCCTATGATGCTTTCATCCATGTATCACAGACAGTCCATAGAAGTGACTTTGTCACAAGCCCCCGAAGCCACTAGCTTTGAAATGCCGTTCCACCCAAGGGCACAGACATCAAGTGAATATGTGAATACATGTGAATATACACCAGAACACCGTGTGATGCTTCTTAACTGCATTATCCAGATAGTACACACTGCAAAGCCCAGATCATTTTGCTTTCAAGTCCAAATAAATTCTGAAGCTCTTCAGGATTTCTCTTATTATGAAGGTATAGGTCAATGCAACAATTTATGCCATCTCTCAGGAGTGGACACCCATTCAATATGCTTTGCTTCCAGTCCCTAATTCAGCAGTCTGTGTCTGGGAGTCAGATGCTGCTGACTCCATGCCACTTCTCCATTTGGAAGGAATTCCAGCTGACAAACCTCAACCAGATTGTGCCAGTCCTATTACTCTTCCAGTGCTTTCCAGCTGGACCTCAATATCCATTTTATGCCTGCTTCTCTCATTAAAAGAAATGCAACCTGCTTGGAAAACCCACCTTCTGACAGACTCAGGGCCACACAGCCAGAGCTACTTTTGAGAAGCACCTTTGCAGTTCAGTCACTTCAGGCTTAAAAGCACCCAGAAACACAATGCCAAAGGCAGAGAAGTTTTATCTGTTCCTTTAAAATTACTTGGAAGAACCCTCCCATTAAGCTTTGAGAACTCCCACACTCACAATCTCTAAAGAAATACACACAGAAAGGTAATTTATTTACTATGTTAAATTTTAAGCCCTCCCAGTTTATAATACTCAAAAGTACAAACAGAGAAAGCAGAAACTGAGCAGGTAACGACAGTTAGAAACATTTCTCCAGAGGGTAAATATGTGCACCTGGTTATCAACAATGACTTGACAGTTTATTATGTACACTAAGTGTAGCCTAACAGGCATTACTACACTAATCTCACCTATGAAGTAGGTTTACTATTCAAGGAAGTAAATACATGCAAACACAATATTTTTGCGTGTACACATACTCCTAGGTGTAAGGCAGAAATACCAGCAACCTCTAGCAGTCCTGCTACTTGAAAGCATGTTGAGGGCTGACAAAGGACAGTACACTCACATGTTATATGCAGATTATACCTATGTAATCCAGTTATCTTTCAGTTCATTGTGCTCCACTTGAGAATTCCACTCTTTTTTCTTATTAGGTACACCCAGGAAGTTCCTCTAAGCCTCCTCTACCACTTAAGACCTTCATTACTAAGGGGAGAATGATGGGACCAGAAGCTCATGATGGTGCTCTTCATCCTAAGGCTACCACTCAAGTGTCAAGTGCTGGTTCTGTAGCAAAAAAGTTGTTTCAGCCTGTCAGGCCTCAGTACCATGGATGGTCTGACCCAGACACCACAACCACAACTCATGGCATTTGACAGACTCAGTGAAGAGCTACAGTCTGACTGATTCTCTCAGTGCTGTAACAAAACTGCTCTGAAGTAATATGGGGATAACGTGCTTTTCTGCTGCTATTTTCCTTTCTGTACTGTTTGTTTTGGATTTGTTCCCTTCTTTTTCCCCCCACCTCTAGATATAGAAAGGACCCCAGTGGTAATACAGCACTCCTAACTATCCATCCCTGAACTCCTATCAAGTAAGAATTATCGCCTAGATTGGAAAAAATAAAAATAATTCAAATGGGTACCCTTTAAACTTTAAACACATTTATTTTCCATAATCAGTGCACATCTATCACACGAATCCTCTATAGTACTATACATAGACTTAATCCTACTACCCTGGTTATCCCAAGAAAAAAAAAAAAATACAGAAAACGCATAATAATAAAATCATTAAGCCTAAATTTGCGGGATCTCAGCCAGTGGGTGTGTTCATCAGGTTGTTCCAAACCGCACCGATTTCAGCGCACTGCCCGCGCACGCTTCGATGCGATTTGAATCAGGCCTCTGCACAGAAGGGCTGCATTCTTAAACTTTCCACAGGTCGTCCACCCAGACCTCCTGACCACGGCCACCCGCGCTCGCAGGAGCCCCGTGCGGCCCCGGCAGCCCGCACGCCCCGCAGGCACAGTTCTCCGAACACCTCTGCGCACACGGCCGGCTTGAACATCCTCCAACCCCCGCCAGCCGCGCGCTTCACCCAGCCAAGTCTCCACTCCCGATGCTCAAACTCCTTCAGACCCCGGTGGCTCCCTACGCCCCCCGCCCGCTTTTAGCCAGCCGCCCCCGCCGCCCGGGACTTGCGGCGGGCCGTCTGGCCCGCCCGGCGTCGGAGTCCCCTGCAGCCTCCCGGTGCCAGCCCGCTCCCAACCCCGCCGCCGGCCTCAGGCCGCCCCCAGCGCTCGCCGGCCCGGCCCGCCTCACCGGCCCCGCTCCCCGGCCCGGGCCCCTCGACCGCCCCCGCCCCGCTCCCTCCCGGGACGCACCTTAAGGCTACCCCGGAGGGGGCCCTTGCCGTGGCCGGCCAGCGCCGGGGGGGCGCTCCCCAGGCCGCCCTCCTCTTCCTCCTCTTCCTCCTCCACCTCAACCACCACGTCCTCGTCTTCGTCCTCTTCCTCCAGCGCCACAGCGGAGCCCTCCCGCCGGGGCGGCCTCCAGGCGCTCTCGGGCTTGGGGGGCCGGACCGCGTCCACCTGCGGCGCCGCCGCGCTCAGCCGCCGGCTGCCCATGCTGGAGCGCTTGGCCAAGCGCCGCGCCTGCATGGTGCCTCCGCCCGGCCGGCCCGGCCCGGCCGCCTCCCGCCGCGCTCAGCCCCGGCCGCGGGCAGCGGCCCCGCCGAGGTGCCCAAGGGGCGGCGGCGGCGCTCACCGGGGGGCGGCGGTGGGTGTGTGCGGCGGGCGCGCCGCGGCCATGGGGGCCCGCGACCGCGGCCAGGCGGGCCCGCAGCCGGCGTGGCCGCCCCGCCGCTCGCCCACCTGCTCCCGGCGCCCTCCTTCTCCGCCGGCTGTCCGCCCGGCCCGGCCCGGCCCGGCTGTCGGGCGCAGCGCGCGGTCCCCTCCCGCTCGCCCTTCCTCGCCGCCACCGGTCCCCGGCGCCAAAACCCGGACTGGATTCCCTCCGGCCGCGGCTCCGCCAGGCGCGGGGCGCTGGGGCCGCGCTGCCTTCGCCGGGAGCCGCGGGCGGATTTCGCTGCCGGGCAGGCCGGCCCCCGCCGCCCACCGCCTCGCCCCGGGTGCGCCGTGCCGGGGGAACGGCGCGCCGGGCCGGCCCTGCCCTGCCCGCCTGGGCTGTGCTCGCACGGCAGGAGGGCCAGGGCCGCCCGACAGGACATTGCGGGGCTGCAGCGCGTCCAGAGAAGGGCAACAAAGCTGGAGAAGGGTCTGGAGCACAAGTCCTGTGAGGAGTAGCTGAGGGAGCTGGAGAAGTTTAGCCTGGAGAAAAGGAGGCTCAGGAGGGACCTTAGTGTTATCTACCAGTCCCTGAAAGGAGGTTGTAGCCAGGTAGAAGGTGGCTTTTCCCCTCATATAAGCAGTGTCAGGACGAGAGGATAAAGTCTTAAGCTACACCAGGGGATGTTTGGGTTGGGCATCAGAAGGAATTCCTCCATAGAAAGGGTGTTTAGACATGGGACTGAGGTACCCAGGGGGGAGGTGGTGGAGGTAGTCGGAGTCCCTGGAGTCACTTAAGGAAAGACTGGAGATGGCACTTGATCCTATAATTTAGTTGACACGGTGGTGTTCAGTCATATGTTGGATTTAATGATCTCAGAAGTCTTTTCCAACCTAATGGATTCTGTGACAACCTCCACCTGCAGGACAGGCTGTCAGATTTCTCAGGCCTCAGTAAAATAAAAGTCTTTCACTTCTCCCCCCTGAAAAAGATAAATGGGGGGGGGGAAATGGAATTTTTGAAGGAAAAAATAAAATCCCGAAATGAAGAAATTGGGTTTTTTCAAGATCAGTAATTGAAGCAGCAGTATCTATACCCTGTTGAGAAGAAAATTATCTGGGACAGTTAGGGAAGTAATTTCTGGTTTAAATTATGTGCTTAAAGCTTTAAAATACCTCCCTGAAAAGCTTTTTTAAAAGAAATTAAAATAGTTTCCAAACAGTCTGAAGTTACTGTGGCCAGCATTTAAATTTGCTACAGGCTTCTATGCCATTCATTAATGCCTCCTGAGATTGAATTATACTTAAGGTTGCAACGTGCTTTTCCTAAACTCTTCCTCTATAAGTCTCAAGTCTGCATTTACATGTTATTTTTGAGCCATATGTATATTCTTTTCCATCTACAAGTGAATTACAGTCATTCCCTTCTCAGTGTTGAGTACTTTTCTCCCTGCACATTCTGTTCTAGAGACCTGACAACAGGCCAAATGTACACATATTGTCAGCATGGGGCCAAGCTGCACCCTAGGTTAATTCATTCCTTTCAAAAAGTAATGGTATTTTTTATTCTGGAATATAACATACAGCATTTTTTAGGCAAGAAATTATACATCATAAAGTACCCATTCTTAAAGAAATATTGAAGTTACTTTTCATGTCAAACTCTCTAAGTTGTTTGAATTCTCTCAATTCAGCCCACAAACCACAAATGTTTGCATCCATTATTTCAAAGTTCCCACAGATCTGGGTCAAGATTTGCAACAAAATTGCTGGCAAATTCTGGCATATCAGGGCTTCCAGCCATACTACCCCACCCCTCCAAAAGTGTCTTTTCCAGATGTTTTGCCTGTGCTTTGACCAGCTGCATTGCAATGTCCACTCAGCCCTCCTCAGCAGAACAGCAGGAAAAACTCTTGGTACATGCTGCCACAAGATGTTCTGTCTTTTTTCCTGCTACTGCATGTGTACTTAGCTTCTTGACACCTGAATGAGTGGATCAGTCATAGTTTTTTGAAGCTGATGTTGCATAAAGGAGAGATCTGTGGGGAAAAAAAAAAAAAAAAGAGATAAATGCTTTTTTGGTTTTATTCCTGTGCTGAATGTTCAGATTTAGATCTTAGATTTGACATAATTAAGTTATGCTTAGGTTGTATCTTAAACATTAATTTTAACATGAATTTCATCATTAATTTCAATGATAGTCACAGTTCCTTTTATGCTTAGATTTTACCTTAAACATTAATTTTAACATGAATTTCAATGATAGTCATAGTTCTTTATACCTTAAAGGCATGGAAATGTAATCATTCCAATACCTCCTAGTCTTCAACTTATTTGAAATTTGAATACCACCTGAATCTAATTGTGATCTTTCCTAGTGGCCTGTGTTCCCAGTTACCTGAATTATAATTGTGTAACTAAGGGTGTCATTCCTATCTGCCACATACTGGGGTATATACTAAGAGACTTCCTTACCTTTATCAAAGTCCTCTCTGTTTTAATTGCAGCAAAACAAGAAACAAATTTAGAAACTATATGCAGCAAGTGTGTTATCACTGAATTAGATTATATGTGCTAGCATGATCAGCACAAATAACAGAATAGAAACCAAAGGATCTCTTGCAGAAAACAGTGGTGATAAAGGATAGCTAGGCTTGTACAGGCACATCTGTTAACTCCCATGACAGCTCACACTTCAGCCTCTCTTTGAACTTCCTATTCAGCTTTTTTGCCAGGTTCTGGGATTTGCTGTAAGGTACAGCTAACTTGACACCTCTTGCCCGAGGTTTGGTGGGTGAGTATAAAAGCAGAGCTTGTTAACCAATTATCAGGCTTTTAGTTGTCAGTTCAACAACTGTTTTAAGAATTACTTAGCTGGATTCTCTGGTTTGGGAGCATGGTAGCTGGAGGCAGAGAGGCTCAGGCAGGTACGCACAGAACATCCCAGGCCTGCCTGCCTTAAGGAGGATGCTCCATGCCCCAAAATGCTGCCTCTTCTCCAGAGGACTCCACCAGATCTTAAAGCTCTGCTTTAAGATCTAATGGCCCATTAGATCTTAAAGCAGAGCAGGACAGCATGTGAGCCCCTACAAGAGTTGGTCAGGGTGACAGAGGAAAAGTGTAACCAAATCCTGGTGGAGGGAGATGTGCCAAAATAGTTTTGGGATCCAGAGGGAATGACAATCCAGAATTCACTAGGCTGATGGCCAGGTCAGTCCCAGGAAGGGTTTAGAGAAGACTGACTTTCCATTAGTAATCTGAGCTGCTAATGTTTTTTACTCCCGTTGGGTTATCAAATGCAATGAGAAGCCGGTGTTGACAACTCTACAACAGATTGGTTAAAGATTTCTAGCACTTCTCTGGCGAGCCAGATTGGAGCTGAAGTAGGAATAACTTCTCTCACAATATTTGATACAAACAAAAGATAGAAATGACTGTTTGCTCCATTTCTTCCGGTCTGCCTGACTTGCAGTATGAATGGAGCTGAAGCTGAACCCTTGCTGTCCTTCCAGTGCTACCCAGGGGAGCTAAATTACGGAGGAAGTCAGGGAGTCCTAGATACAGTCTTCTTCTATATCTTTACATTCACAAACAGTTAAGAGTCAAACACAGGTCATAATCCACTATCACACATCAACATTTTTTGTCTGGGACTCAGTCTCAGCACTCTTGGGGTGACCTGCTGAACAATTCTGGCCCATAGCCATGGCCTGATATCAAGTAAATTCTTGTGATATATGGGGTAATATGGTATCACTTAGCTCAACAGAGATATCTCATGACTGTACCACTGCATAATATGCCTCTAACACAAGTACAGGCTCTGGCTGGAATAAGAGCTGTTTGCATGTCAATGATTTCCAAGCTTATTAAAAGTTAATGTGCACATCCACACTCCCTTTGTGTACACAGCTCTCCAACACAGCAGAAATGTTTCAGATGCTTCTCTGCCTCTAACCTTAACAATCAGTTCATACTTCCAGAAACGAAGTTTCTCTCTAAAGACATATGAGACTATTTGAATGATAAGTACATGTAAGCATATATATCACCCTCTAGAAGTTCTTCTAGAGCAAGTGAAGCTGAATTACACTGACAGCTTTTCAGTTCATCTTGAATAATTACTGTCTACCTTCTTTCAGTATACCTACTTGGCAGCCCTGTGCACTAGCCACAGAAAAAAAAAATCTGGCTTTCCCTAGTACTGCCTCAACTACTCTGTGCTGATCAACATCAGGTAGAGTTGTCTTCTGATACATATTTTTCACAAACATTTCATTTAGTCCATTGTTCCGTTAAGCATTCCTCGAATTTTTAATATAATAATTTACTGATCAGTTTGAAATTTTGTTCTATTCGGCAGCTGCTACTGTGATCATGACTGCAGGCAAAGCTTGCCTGACATGACATCAAGGGAACAAGTTCCTTTTACTTCAAAAAGCAGAGCTTTTTCTTTAATGCTGAAGAAGGCACTACTCTGTAACCTCCCTGCTTGCTGGTCTCAGAACTGTTTCCACCAGGGACCATCACTCAGCGATCCAGCTTCCAGAGCAGGGATGAGCACTAGCCACAGCCAATAACCACTAGTACAGGTGTGCTTTAGTTTGCCTCACAGGAACAGGTGGCTACATCACAGCAGGCACTTTATTGGACCACCCCAAATCCTGTCTCAGCTAGCTCTCCTTTTTTTTTTTCTTTTTTTTTTTTTTTCCTTACTCTCTTTTTTCCCCATGCCTTCAATGAAAGAATACATTTCTTGTTATTTTCTTTAATATCTGAATTTTTTTCCCCTTGTCCATGAATGCCAGCTTTTTATCACTAGTGGCAAAGTCCCCCCCGCTCCTGCCTCCTCCCAGGCTGATACTATGCTTCAGTTCTTGCCTTTAAAAAATCTAGCAGCAATACAAAACAAAGAAACCTCCATTTACTGCACATTTAATCACATTTTTTTCAAATATAACCTAATCAACAAGTCATTCACTTTTCACTTTTTAGTGTGCAACAAATGTATTTGTTTGAGCTCTGGTATTCAAACCAGCATGTGCATTAACTCTGTGTGTGTGTGTTCCACTTTCCTCACAATCCCAGGCATTTGAGCCCCTGCCAACTTCTTTATTCGGGGACCTGCCTTCTCCACACTCCCTTTGTAAACTTTGCATTTGTTTTGCTTTCTAGTGATCATTGAAGTTCTCACTCCAGCTGGGAGGACAGCCAGGCACCTTCAAGAACAAGGGGATGATTGACAATATTAGGCAGAAAATTGTCTACCAGATGCTGCTCAAAAGGAGAGGTGGCAACCTTCCGACCCCTTTCTCGGTACACGAAATCATCGCTTGTGTGACACGCCTCTGCCCCACTTGTCAGCTGAGTGGGGAGCACGGGGTCACTTCTGAGTCTGGCTGTTGTGCAGTAAAATGCCACCCTGCAGACAGGGCTGTGCCTTCTGCGTGAAGAGGGTCCCAGTGCCAGCCATGTGTTGGAATGAAGTGGAAAAATTCACCAGACATTACACATTACTTTTCAGTTACCACCCAGAAATACTGACTAGGTCTGAATAACCTTACTGGTACAGAAACGAAAGGAATTCCAGACAGTCCATCCTTGGACTGTGAGAGCATAAACACCAACTAGTCCTGCACGGCTTTTTAAAAACCCCTCCCCAGAGGTCTTCCTGTTGCCATTAGTACGTTAACAAGATTTACATATTTATATCTCTTAAAAGGTTTTGTTCCTCCCCTGAAAAAAGAGGTCAGGTCACTGGAGTTTCACACTAGTGCTAATACAATGACTATGGTTCCCCTTTCTACAAACTAACTAGACTGAGAAAAACAAAGGGATGAGCTTGAAAAAGGTAAGACTAACATTTTCCTACTTAACTGGCTCACTGAACATGAAAAAGAAAGCAAGCAGAGAGAGAAAATACTTTATCTGAACAAAAGCAGTGGAGGACCAAAAAATCCAAAGTCTACACTGAGGGCAGACACACAAGACACACAGGCCTCTGAAATGCAAATGTTCAAGCACAAAACTGAAATAACCATATATACGTAGTTGGGGTTTTCTTACACTCAGACACACACGCACACACAAAGCTATTTGAGGGAGTTTCTATGTTGTTTGTGCTCATGCATGTGGAGTAACAGCAAAGTGTGTGAATAACAATCCCTGAAATGACACCAGAATTAAAGGAAGGATATAGGAAATGAAAGATGATAATTGAAATGCTATTTTAAGCAAATGTATTCATTAATTGTCTTAATTCAGGTGGAACTTCCCCTGCAAATTAGCAAGTCAACTTCCTCTTTCTTAGTGAAGTGTCAAAGAACTCAGATTGACTCTGAAAGTCAAAGCTGAATTTGCAGAGGTAGCAATTACAAAGAAAATAACTAGCTTTTCCTTTCAAAATGAACAAATTAGATCAGGCACTGAGAAAAACATAAATATTACCGGACCCATAAAACTTCTTTCAGAGTCACTCTTTACATGGTAAATCCTTTATAAATGTTGTGGAAGCAAGAAAAAAAAATTACATAATTCCAAGTCAACACCAGCTATAAAAATATTTACACCAATAAATTAAGCAATACGTACAATTTTATCATCTTGCTACCTATCATAAGATAGTATCATTTTATTTGTATAAATTCTTTATCTTGGAAATGAATACTTTCCTTTGAAAAAAGGCACTCCACATTTTTTTTACTTGCATAACACACTGACAAGGCTCCAAGTAAACACCACTAACCAAAATTTAAGGGAAACACCAAATAACCAGATAACTTGAGGATCCCATCAAAGATTCCAACATCAATCAGCTGCAAGCCAGTTCACTAGCTGGACAGGTAGGAGATATTTTCTGTGTTGAACATGTCCCTGTTTTCTAGAGAGTGCAGTGCTTC
Source organism: Serinus canaria (assembly GCF_022539315.1). NCBI lineage: Eukaryota > Metazoa > Chordata > Aves > Passeriformes > Fringillidae > Serinus > Serinus canaria. Next base: position 123,262,246 of record NC_066315.1, read on the forward strand.
ATAAAAGTTAATTTTTGGTGCTGGTGGAGTTTTTTGTTTGGTTGGGTTTGGTTGTTCTGGTGTTCTTCCAGAGAAGCTCCCTGAAAAAAATGGAAGTTACTCTGGAGTAACTCCTCAGTTAACTCCTTGGGAGCGTCCAGAAATATGGACAGTTTTGATGACCTTTTTTCCCTGAAAGGCTGAACGAGACCGCCACACCAGACTGTTCCGCTTTACTCGTCCCTCCTCCTTCGGGATCAAGCTGTCCCGTTCTCCTTGTGGAAACGCGGCCAACCTCTTCCTGCCTCTCCCACCCTGCTCCCCTCCATGAAGAAAAATCCCAAGTAAACAAACAAGTGACACAGCTCGGAGCTAGACAGGCACAACTGAACAGGACTGGCACGGAAGCGGGCTGTCCCCGCCAGGTCCATGCCCCTCGCTGTCACGCCGCTGCTGACGGGCCGCTCTCCGCACCGCCCCCGGGTGCCGAGGGCCAGCCGAGCTGCGGCAGCCCCGCTCCATACTCCATGCTCCCGCCCGCGATCCTGTTCGGCTTTTGCCTCGGATTCCTGCTGCTCCTGCCGGCGGAGCGCGGCGCGTAAACACGCGCGGCGGGGCCGCCGAGCCGCCCGGCGCTGCGCGGGAGGGGCGCGGGCGGCGGCGCCGGGACGGCCCCGGCCCCGCCCGGCCCCTCGGAAGGGGCGGCCCGAGGGCTGGGCCCCCGGCAGGGAAGGGGGCCGTGTGCCGGTAGCGCTGCTTGCTGCGTGATACTTACGCTGGGCAGGAGGCGGGCTCTGGTCCCGGCTCCGAGCAGCTCCCGCCCGCAGCCGCCTCTGCTCTACCCTTCTGCGTGGCCCCATGCGGTTCGGGCTCTGCAATAATCGATGCCACAGCGAGTTATAAATAAACATCGTAAAGCCCCCGCTGCTTTCACGTCGGAGGGTTGTGTAAGAGTATCGGCTTCCTTAAAAAAATATCCAAATAAAGCCGTTGTAATCTTCCTCTGTGAGGGGGAAAATAAAAGTTCAGAAACTTTTACAGAAGAGCTCAGAAATAGGCAAATGAGTAAAATGAGCCAAGCTTGGGTCTGTCACACCTCATGATTGTTGAGCTAAAATTGATAACCAGGGACCCTCTGGCATGAACGGGATTGGGACAATCTGTACTGGAGCTGTTACCTGCTTTACAGGCACAACACAAGTGTAAGCGTATTCTACTAAACATGCTCTTAGTAGTGGTAGAATTTGGGTGCAATGCATTTAATGTGAAATACAGCAAAGGTCGCAGCTAATCGCTGTGGCAAGTTCAAGTCAACTGCAGCAACCCCCCTGGGAAACAGGAAAAGGTCTTAAGTTCCATCTACTAAATCTCACTCATTTCTCTTCCGGGAGATTAGGGCTTTGGTTTTGTTTTCAAAGGGAGGATGTTGTAAAACCAAAACTGAATTTCAAAGTGGTGGTGTTTTAAGTTTTTTGGGGGTTTTTTTTTTTGTTTTGTTGTTTTTTTTTTTTTTTTTTTTGGTTTTTTTTTTTTTGGTGATTATCTTTTCTACTGTAATGTTTTGGCTTGAATTTCTAAGTCTTTCAAATTAATTTTTTTGTCTCTAAATGGTTGGGCTTTGTTTAGAAACACTTCAGCTCTTCTGTTCTGCTGGCTTCCCTTGGTAGAGGTGTGTTGTATTTTAATCTATGATTTATGTAAGCAAAAAGAAAGCCTTGCGGGTACTAACATGTTACTAAATACAAAGGATTCAAGTGTTTATAGAACCAACTTATTTGTGTATAATTTTTTTTTTCCATTTAAAGGAACTGTCAAGTCAGGCTTTATTGTGGGAGGAGAGGAGCAGAAGGAAGGAGCAGAGCAGAGGGAGAAGCCAGTGCAAGTTTTCCTGGAGGCTTTTGGTCTTACTGGTATTGAAGATATTTGGCCAAAAGGTGCTAACACAGTGCACAAGTTTGGTGTGGATGGCAAGATAAAGAGTTTCATTTGAGCTAGAGCTAATGAAGCATCTACTGCCTTGTCTGAGTTAGTAATTTGGAACATGTTACTTGGATAAACACAAAAGTGGAAGACAAAGGCAGAGTGAAGCAGGTCAGGGAATCACAACAAAGAAAAGGAGGAACAGGAATGGATGGTTCTAGTCACAGAGGAAGGGCAGGGGAATCAAGTAGTAGGAATGGGAAGCTAGCCCCAAGGCAGTGAATAATAGCAGAGATGTGCATGAAGGCAAGAATTCTGTTTCTAATACTTATTTCCTCACAATTTCTCCTTGAACACAACTCTTCTTGATGGACAGCTTACTGGGACAGAGAAGAAGAGGACTAGACACCCTTGTAAAAGAGGCTTGGGATGATTACACATGACACAGGTAAGCGTACTGGAGATACCTGATACAGCTGTTGTTTAAAGTTTGGATCGTTTTCTTTTTGTGTCTCTATTTCGTGGTTACATTGCTCTTTGTGCTGCTCAGTTCAGCCACGTGCAAAACCCAAACTTAGGAGACTTGGGGTCTAGACTACAATTTTGGTCAAATTCTTATAGAATAACAGCACTGATTTTAGAGGAGAATTAACCTCTTCTGCCACAGAGCATTAGGTGAACAGCCTGATACATGAATTATTATTTCAAGTGTTTTAATTTTAACAACTAAAGTGTAGCATAGTTCTTTCAAAAAGGAGATTAGTTAACTGACACCACCCATCTTGCTACTTATCTACAAGTAGATTACAGAGAATGATACTCCTTTGCACATGCATTTTGCAAATGTTCTTCTCGGTTGTACCCTTTATTTTGCAAATTGCAGACATTGAGATGAAGGGTCTATAATTTCCTAGCTTGCCTTTCTCTTGGAACACTGGTGCTGCACTGGCACGCATCCACTTTGCTGTGACTTCATTTGAATACAGCAAATTCTTTATTATGATGAACAAAGGTTGCTCTCTGGTCTGCTTTGAATCTCAGTCTGCTCATGGAGATTAGTAGGTTTTGAGCAATGCCAAGTCACTAAATATCTCTGCTTCACTGATCTCAAAGACATTTGTGACAATGGATTTAGTAGTAATTTTCATGCACGTTCCTGCCTTTGAATGGATAATACCTTAGTAGTTCTGCTTCCCATTGCTATTAGATTCTCCATTTCATTCAAAAGGATTTAAATTCAAAACTTCTCTTTACTCATATATTGTTGCTTTGTGATACATATGTTTTTAATCCTTGAATACAACTCTCCTTCACCTTTTTGCTTATTTGCAATTTGCAATTTGGGGTTTGTTGTCATTCATATTACTAAGAAATACCTTGTGGCTAAACAATGTCTTATACTGATGTTTATCATATTGCTTTTGTCAATGCATTGAACAAAACCTTATATAATAAAGCAGGATCCAGAAATGACAAAATAAAAATTTTCTCAAAGACTGTTGGTCAGTCTTTTTCTTTTTCCTGAAAATTTCTTAAGACAGGGAGTATTACTTTATCTTGATGTACGAGACAGAAAGTGATAAACCTTTAAAAAACACTGGGTTAAATTTTCCAGAAGTGGACAGATTCCAAAAGCCTTGTGTTGCTGCCAGATCAAGCAATAGACTTCTCTTCTAGTTGTTCCAAGAAAACAGCAATTAATCTCTAAAGCTGAATTTGGTTTCAGAAAATGGATGAGCACACTGAATTCTTTACTAAACTAAAGAAATTTACTAAGCTGACTTCCTTAAAAGAGTAAAAGCAAAAGTGTTCCGAGCTCAGTTAACAGAAAATTCAGATCAACCAACACAGACATAAAATAGGTAAGAGAAGTATTAGGAAAGGTCTCTCTAGGTTTTTTTTTCAACCTATCTTGGTGGTAGTTTCTCTACAATGAAGTTGCTCCTAGTTCAGGATTTGGCTGTTTTACTCCCAATCCATGCATGCCAAAGGGTATAATTTATTCATAGTATTTCAGAAACTTTTTCTATGTGAATCTTTGAAGATTTGACCTTCTCAGTATCTTTACCTGCATTCCAAAGGCCTGTACTGTCCTCTGAATTACAAATCCACTCTGATGAATCCAGATGATGAGCCAGGGCCTTTGCTTCTGTGCATATCACACTCTGACATCAGCAACACAAAACCAAAGTGGGTGGCATGAAAACCTTTCAAGAAAGCTGTGTCAATGCTGTGCTACACTCCATCAATAACCCACAAAGATTGTGTTTAGGGAGAGCAGCCTGCCTCAAAGAATTGCTGTCACTTCTCTTGCTCCAATGCCGGATCAGCCTGAGCTGTGAGCCCCTGATCATTTCCACCTGCTGTTCATGATGTTGGTCAGGAAAGATACCTGGCTTCAGGCTATTAAATCTAGGGCAAGGTTTCACTGAAGGTGGTGTCCAAACTTCCACCCAGCAATGTAAGGTCACCCTGCATCATTACTTGCCCAGGGATGTAGTAAATCTTGCTTGGTGGGATTTGTATTATTATAAAATGTTAAAAACCTGACTCTTGTTTTTGTACTCAAATAGACATTTTGCTGCAGTGTGACCCTTGTCTTTTCTTCTCAGGTAGCCACCTCCAGCTCTTTTTACCAAATCCAGGGTTTCCACATACCTGTTTTCAGCTGTGCTCCACAGGAATCCCATCACTTTTGCTGATTTAGTTTAAACATCTTCCAGCCATCAGCATTTCCATTTTAGGTAAAAAAACCCACAGCTCTCTAATCCTTGAGTTCTAATCATGTTCCAGCCACCTTGATTCCAGTGTTCTTACCGGGTCTGAAGATCCCAGCAATCGAAAAAAGATATTACTGTTTTGCCCTGTTTCTTCCCTCAAAGCATAATTATAAGCCATGAGTTTTGCACATGGGCATGTACCAACAGGTGCTAAGCCTGTAGAAATTCTTCCATTGATCAAACTTGAATTCCATTCACAGTTACAGTCAGGGAAGCAGCTTCCAGAGCATGCACAGAGCATTTGCTAGATAATGACGAATTTAAAAACCTGTCCATGAAACTTTGTAATACTAGTTGAAGCCAGAAAGATTGTTACTGTATCTGCCCAAAATTCCCACTGCTGAAGAGAGCAAGATGATTGAATAAAAGGCAATATTTTCTAGTTTGCCTGTCAGCAATTATGAGGAGCAGGAGATAATAAGAAAAAAACTAATGGCATTCATTTCAGACCAGAGTGAAAAAAAAAACAACCAGTGCATGGTTCATCACAGGGCTAATACTCTATAATGATTGATGATTCTGTAATCAGAGCCCACATAGAGAGAAACAGGCTGTAAATTAAATGGTGTATTTCACAAATGGTGTGGAATTGTAATGCAATGATCAAGAATTTGCAGAGAAAGACTTTATGCCCCTTTATAACAAGCTGCAGTGCTTCTAACAGAAATAATTAGGGTTCTGACAATGTATTTGTTTGAATGAAGAATTGAGTTTGACAATAAAAAATAGCCTGTAATCTGCATGTCACATGCAGCTTTCTACTGACACAGAGCCTCATGGTCTAGTGCACCAGCATTCACAGCAAATTAGTCTCAGTTTTACTGTATTGCTTAACCACACCAAGTGGTACCTGGAGAAATAAAGTTGTTTTACGAGGTCTCTGCTAATTGAATAGTTCTTACAATTAAAAATAATACAATGATTCAGTGCTTAAGAATAGACTTAAAATAAGTCTTAAAATATGTCTCGCTATGGTTTGGACTTTCTTTTTAAGACTTAGTAGTAAGGAAAAAGGAGAAGAAAGAGGAATCCATTTCTCTTTAACTTTTGAAATCCCCAGTTTGGCAGGCCACTGGCTTCCTCAAGCAATTCACTGCAATTCCTTCCTGGAAAGCTTCTTCCTCTCCAGAAGCAAAGCACCCCCCTTAGCTTTCCATAGAAGAGGAATTGTGCATATTGAAAGTAAATTCCAGTGTTCATTTGGGGAGATGAGTAGAATTCTGGTTAGGAAACTGGACTAACATGAGAAAATATGCACTGAAAAGTCTATGTCGATTTGAGTTAAACAATACAACTCTTCCTTTGGTCAAACTCATCTACATCCATCACATGGGCAGATCAGCCATGCAGCACACATAATGCCTCTGACACCTTTAGGAACCAAAGGATCTGTTGCAGCCTTTCAGAAAATTTGAGTAATCCATAAAGTTTTGGATATATCTTGCCTGTGTTCCATGTCACATATGGACTTGTTCTATTTCGGAAATGCCACGGGCAGCAGCCCTGATTCTTTCTAATGTTAGGTGTTACACTGCAGCTGACCTCTTTCTTAAGGCAGTCTAAGTTGCCCTACACCTGCCACTTCTCAGAGGTCCTGAACACAGTTTTTCAGCAGCTCATCAGAAAACTGGATAGTGTTATTAACCATGTCTTAAGCAACTGATAAATAGAAAGTGATCTTACATTTTGTGATGGCTTGTGTGGTTGTACAGTCTAACAAAACACTATTTCTCAGTTACTGAACCTTTTTGGGGGCCAGCATAATTGTAGAGGAAGGTAATTCCAGCAATGACTACTTTTGGGCATTCAAAAACTGCTCGCAGAGAAGTCTGTGTCTGCTCAGGTTGGGGCAGTCCTTACCTGTGGCATCCATGCTAGTGAGAAATTTATAAGCCTTGTTAATACCTTCTTTTTATTTTTTTTTGTTTTAATAATGATTTATAATAAATTTCCTAGCTCTTAAATATGTGACAGAGTTCTTGTCCACTTGTGGTGGTGCATTTGAGTCAGATTTTTCATTGATGCTGGGAAGGTGTGCATTAGCATGTGGAGGAGATGAGACACCCATTCACAAGAGCTGTGTTTCTTGGCTAAATTTTGTACTGGTCTGGTTATGAAAAGAAATGAAAATGTGTCAGCAAGGATTTCAGTGGCTGTCCCCAGGTTTGCAGGAATAGCATGTGACAATTGTGAAAAGGGGCACAGCACAGGGTGACACAATGACACAAGCTCCTGTCTATTGACCTCTGATTTTGACCATGAAGCTAGTAGGGAGAATTTGCAATATAAGTGTATGATTCAGTGCTTTAAGTATTTTTTTTCAATATTTTGTGAAAAGTTTTTCTCGAGTCTCCCTTGTGTTTTGCATATGAACTTGCATGCACATGCCAAATTTTCTGATGTGTGTGTGATGGATTACATGGCTGGAGGGGATGCTGTGCTGTAGCCACATACCAAGCCATCTTTGAGGGTGAGGGTACTGACAATAAGACCACTCCCCATTGCTTCACTTTTTGCTTGTTTCTCCACAGTACCAACATCACAGTAAGATGTTGTAGTGTTTAACCATTCCCACAAAAGTTTAATGAGTCAAAAAAACAATGGTTGGTTGGTTGGTTGGTTGGTTTTGTCCCATGACTGTGTGGCCCTCTCAGATGTGCATTAAGTACAGGAGAAATGCATTTTGTGTAGAACATGAAGATGTAACAGTACAAAGTGCTTCTATCCCCTTTTTAGCTCCCAGATGTGGTCAGCCACATGTGGTTGCCCCAGAAAAACAGTTTCCAGTACTGCACCAAAAAAAGTCTCCTTCCTGTGCTAAAATCAGTGGTCTTAGGCATGTTGATAGCAACAACAGCTGTTGAATTTTTTCAAGTGAGCTCAGCAAATCCAAAATGAAATCTGGGCAGCCACCAAAGCCTACCCTAAAGACAGGGAAATTAGACAAATATTTTCAGTTCCAAATTTGCAGAAGTGAAACAATCCTTTAAAATTTAATCCAAGGAGGTACCTCGTGTGCTTTCGACTTGTCATGAGTGTTTAATGCCCTCATGACAGTTTTGGGACTAGAGAAAAATTTGAGGGGTGTTGAGCCAACACTTCACACATATTTCGTTTATTTACACTGCAGCTTGTTTTGTACATTGCCTACAAAATTATGCTTCCTAGAAGAAAAGCCTGGCAACACCAGCAAAATTGTTGTAAACAACCAGAGTGAACACTCCAGCCTGTGTACAATAGACATGTTAGAACTCAAAATAGCACCAGAGGAAAAAAAACCTCCCTTAACAAACAATAAGAACATTGTTTGTTTTTAAGAAACACTGAGCTTTGTTTTCAGTTTCTAGATTAAGCCTAATTGCCAAAAATGCCTTTGTTACTGCCTAAACCAAACTCAAGTTGGGAAGCATAGTCAATAATTATTTCAATTAAGAATGTACCGTCAAAAGCCTAAGGGTGGGAATGCAAGAAGTGAACAGTTGTTCAAAATTAAGAGCCTCTTTCTCTGCCTCTTTCTCTATCCTTTGCCTCTTTTTTTCCCCTCAGGTATAGAAATTGCCGCTTTGATGAACAGCAGTAGAAACTGAGTTTCTGAGAAAACCTAAGTTCAAAATGGAGAGCTTTTGGCAGCAGTCTCCCTCCCCCTCTCTTTGAGATCCTTAACACATGCCAAATATTTCCTCTTAATGCTTGCCAGGGCTATTGAATGCTGAAGTCACTGTTTTGAACTTAAAACCTCCTGGAACTCTGAGACATCTGTATGGAGGGTGCTTGCTGCCCTGCGTATCTGCCAGAACCCAAGACTGAAATTCAGCTTTGCAGTCTTAGAAATTAAAATTATCCCAACTGCATTCTGTCTCCCATCGTTTCTCTTCCCCTTCTGGCTCTTCCACCCCATCAGGCACAAAGAATAGAGTTTCTTGTACCCTGCAGTACCCACCTTCTTCCCATTAGGAGCAGAACACTTGGCAATCTTCCTGGATACCCATGCTGGTCCAATATTGTCTCTGGGACACATGCCTTCTTTCATGGTCACTGGAGTGAGGGGTATGTCCCTTGCAGAGCAAATATTACTCAGTAAAATGAGCAGGAACAGAAGTTGCTCACTAGTGGCTGTTCCTACAAGTGGATGCATGTTGTATAAACAGTAAGTATTCTAAAGCTGCCCAAGCCAGTGGATTCTGGGGATTGCCTCTGTTCACAGCCTTTTGCTACTGAATCTGTTCATCAGAGACAGAAATGAGTTGGGGAATTAGGTAACTTAGTGGCAAAGTTTTTATTTCTGCCCTAACAGAGAGTACAATTCATAAATTAAACAGCCTTGAGAAAAGCTAGAAGAGGGCCCCAAAACCTGCACACAAGGAAGAAGAGCATTTGAAGTTCTGGACCCTGTGGAGACCTCTGATGCCAATCATGCCAATGGCTTGCTGCTTTCTAGGAAAAGGAGAACATTTTCTTATGGTGAGGAAAAGCAAACATGCAAGAGCACTTACTTGATAGGCCTTTGGTGGCAAATCCACAAGCTGGGTGTAGTAACATGGCAGATGTTGGCAAACTCTGTCTGATGAAAATTCCTGTAACTTTTTGCCTACCTTAAACTATCTCTGTGTCTGTGAAGAACCCCTTGTGATGTGATAGCGTTCTCATTCTTTTCCTTTGCTGCAAATCTGCTTTACAGAGGAGAAAATGAATTAGCTGAATCATGAATTAACTACATTTCAAATGCACTGTGTGGCTGTCAGTGCTACAACTTTCTTCTTCCTGCAGTATGAAAATTGCATGTGCATCACTGAAGACAAATCCCTCCAAAAAGCAGTTTCTGTTGTTATTTCTAAAATACCAAAAGGAAATCTGGACATAAGTGTAATCCATGAGAGATGACCTGGCCTGACCAGATATTAATCTCAAGGGAGTCCAAGCGCTCCTCTAAATCAGTTCTGAATGCAGCCTAAAGTGTACCCAGCACTCTATATTTCCCACCATACTATAATGGAGATGACACATGCTTTAAAGTGTTGGATTTATGCAGATTTGCCAAGAGGGCAATGGTGCACAAATAGAGCTGTGTTTAACTGAAAGGACATGTGCTCCCCATACGGATGCGGTCATGGTTGCTTAGGCTCTGAATGAGTTCATATTGCACTTCTCCAGAAGAGAACATGTGCTAAGTATTTCTTCAGGCTAATTTTTTTTCATGCTACAAACAGTAGTTGTCATCATCTCACCCAACACAGAGGTTTCAAGACACAGGCTGTCAGAACATACTGGAATGGTTTGTGTCTGTGAAAGATGACTGCCAGGAAGTACCTGCCTATCCTACATTGTCTGAGCAAACCCTTAAAATCATCTCTGTGCTCCTCAGTGACTACCTCAAGCAGTTTGTTCTCAGTACATTGCCTGTTGGAGACTCCTTTGAAGTTACCTAAATCCCTTAGTGCTGCAGGGGACCCAAACACTCAGCTCTTACTTTGTGGTAACCATCTAGGACTATAATAGCCTCACGAGTATCCTCCATACATGTTAAAGTGTTTTGGGTTTTTTTTTTTTTTTTTTTTTTTTGAAAGCAAACAGGAAGGTGCTCAGCTTGGGTCCAAAAAGGAATAATTTGTTTTTTGAAGGGGTCTTTATAGATTAACCTAAAATTACTAAATTTATTAAGAATGTGCATGTACAGCCACCCCAGGCACCAAGATGGTAATTTTGGTTTTGATTTTGTCATATATATGGCTTGAAAAGCACAGGATAACCCCCAGGCCATTTTCTCTTTGTGAAGGGGTTCTTCCTGCTGTAGCACCTCATGGTGGTGTTGCCTCTAGCTCACACATTTCCAGTGGGAGAGTTCTCTCTTCCAAAATTTCTTGTTCTGTGAACCACAGAACTGACCACAAACAACCTGAAATCTTTCTGTCTTGAGTTTCAGGCCACTTTTCACTATAGGCCGTTGCTCAGACAATTCCAAGTGGAAAGGTGCATAAGAAGAGCCTTGACAAGGGAAGTGACGTGATCCCAAACCTGTGATGCTTTTTCTTCTCCTCTCCCCTTGACACCCATGCATACACATAGTTAAAAAAATACATCTGTCTGTCTGTCTATCTATCTATCTATCTATCTATCTATCTATCTATCTATCTATCTATCTATCTATCTATCTATCTCTATCTCTCTATCTATCTATCTATCTATCTATCCTAATCTCCCCTTTGTGAGGTACTTACCTAGGTTGTGGCCAAACTGCAGTGCTGGTGCAGAGACATACGAGCTCCATGGGCTTGTGTGTTTCTGTGCAGACTCCTTAGCTGAGACTTGGAGCTGGACCTGCTAGGACCAAGGCTGGAGCTGTGCTGAGGCAGCTTAGGGGATGTTATCCCATGTGCCAGAGCTGACTGTATATTCTGGTAGCATGGGCTGCAGAAGCAGGCTGTGCCTGGGCTAGGAGGCTTGCCAGACACCACATGTATTGGAGAACACTGTAGATGAACCCAGGAGGACCTAGTGGGAACTTGGGAGCCATGGAAAAAGTAATCTCACTGTTTAGAGTATCATAAAAAACCTATTACAATGAACAGCAGAGAATGGACTTTACTCCCACTCATCTCTTTGCACTCATCTGCCCAATGAGTATTTTAGCTGCAAATTATAAAGGACAGGATACTTGTCATCTTATCCTTCTACTTATCAGTCTTTATAGTGCCAGCTGCAGACATGTCACAGACAAGTGGCAATCAACATCTTTCAATCATGTACCAAACCTTCAAGTGTTTCCTAAGCTGAAAAATCTGGAGGGAAAGAAAACTCAGATTTACAAATACCTTCACATACTTCATACAGGTTTGTGCTATTTTTTATGCTTACAACTACTGAGTTTCTGTGGGCAAAAACCCCATACCTCATCAAGCAACTAAAGTAATTGCAAATAAGGTCACAATACTACTTTTCCCCAAAAATCCTCTTATTTGGTGAATGAGGTGGCTGTATGGGATCTGTTTGAAAGAGTCCAAAGGGATAAGGCTTTGGAGGGATCCAGGAAGGTTGACTGATATTTAAGCTTCACCTCCTCCAAGGTCAACCGGGGTCCATCTTAAGGAGCAGGAAGTCAGGCAAAAATGCCAGGAGACCTGCATGGATGAACAAGGAGCTTCTGGCAAAATTAAAACACAAACATGAAGTATATAGAAGGTGAAAGCAGGGACAGGAGAACTGTGGAGGATGTAGAGATGCTGTCCAAGCAGGCAAGACACAGGAAAGCCAGAGGCCAACCAGAATTAAATCTGGTGAGGGGTGTCAAAGGCAACAAGAAGGCTCTCTGTAATTAAATCTGTCAGAAAAGGAGAACTAGGGAAAGTGTGAGCCTGCTGCCGCTGAAGGTGGCAGGGGCCCTGGTGACACAGGACACAGAAAAGGCTGAGGTACTGAATGCCTTCTTCACCTCAGCCTCTAGAAAAACCTGTCTTCAGCAATCCAAGGACCTGGAGACAGAGGGAAAGTTTGATGCAAGTGAGGTGGAAGAGGATCAGGTTACATAATACTTAAACAAAATGGACATGGACCCCAGTGGGATGCCCCCAGAAATGCTGAGGGAGTTGTCTCGTGTCATTACATTTTGAGTATATTTGCATGATGATGATGATGACTTGGAGAGGTGCATGAAAACTGGGGGAAAGCAAATGTCACTCCTATCTTCCAAAATGACCTGAAGGGACTACTCAAGGAGCTATGTGTTTTAAAGACAAGCTACTGATAACTCTCCTCCAGTCTCAGCCTCAGCCCTCTAACCTAGAAACAGCACAGTGGTGGTTCTGCTGCTGGGTTGCAATATTCATTACATTACTTGGAGCAGCAGCTGTTTGCTTCCTTCAGAACCCATCCAGACTTCATTTTGCCCAGACCCTTTTTTTCCTTTGTACTTTGCTGCTGAAAATAAGCTGCAGGTGAGAAATTAGGAAGACCTCTGAATGCTAGTTTGAGAGCCAAGCTTCAAGTATCTGCTGGACAAAGGCTTGGGTCTCTGCTGATTGACATGCAGCCTCAGTACAGCCTTAAAAAGTTCAGGTTCATGTTTATTTTTTTGTTTTCACAGGCTCCCATAATTTTCCAGAAAAATAAAGTAAAGAAAAAAACCAGTGACTTTTAGGATAATCCGATGTTTGTAGCTCAGCCAACACCTTAACAGAATTTTGTGGCATAAAGGAAAACCAGAATGCTAGCCTTAGAGTTTTGTCCTTGCCAGATTTTAAGGATTAGCTACATAAATGTGGAGCATTTATGTGGTTTTTGAAATAGGTGATGCAAACCTTTTGCATAATAGAAATAGTTCATCAGTCCAAATTAGAGACTGCAACCAGATCTTTGTATTTTTTATTTCATCTTGTGGCAAACTGAAATGCTGAATAATAATGATCCTCGTTATTTTTATCTTACATTATTCTAATAATCCTTAATTACGTTAACTGATAATGGGATTTACATGTCATTTCAGTCACATCTGTAAATATGCAGATCTTGACTACTTTGGTCAATAAGCTCTTTAGCAGGAGCTGTTTCAGAAGAATCTATTGTAGCTCTAATTTGCTTTCTAGCACCACGACACACACAGGATCCCTGTTTTCTGCCTGAACTGACAGTTCTCTGTTTTTGCCTATCAGTCCTTCCACAAAGGCTGCACAGAAATTCCAGTCGTATGAGTTATATGAAAGGTCAATCTCATTTATGTAATAGCCAACTGAGAAGAAGTAGTGCTGAAGTATTTTGCCAGCTACAGTGCTAGGAAGATCATGTCACTGTAGTTTTGGGCTTTTGAAATAAATCTGTCAGCCACATTTTCTACGAAGCAATGTCAAGCCACTCTTTAGCTCCAATGCTTTGTAGTGCAATATAATGCTATGCTCCATGAACACAGGATGAACTGGGAGTCTTTCAGAGAACATGTACCCAATTAAAAGCAAATTGTCAGCCACACTTCACAGGGACTAATTCTACTTTAAACACCAGGTGTCACTGCAGTATACTCCTGACTCCACACCAAGCTCCCATCAGGTTAAAGCTTTACTTTTAAGCGATGTCAAAGCTTATGGAGAACAAAGATGCTTATACTTTCTGTTCCCAAGTGTCTCCACGCAGCTATGTGATTAGCCAGAATCTGGGAAAATTGTTCAATATTTCAACCAGCCACATTTATAGTTCTATGTGGTTGGCCTCAAACATGAAGCTAACCGTAGTAATAGAGCAATTTTATGGCTGATAGCAATTGTTCAGAATGAAGAATCAAAAAAAAAAAAAATCTGTGAAACAGTTCTCTTGATAATAATGCTGCATGCATTTTTTTTTCTGAAGAACAGCCAGTATTGGGTATTATCCAACAGTTACTTAATACAAAATTTATATCAAATTGCATAATTTGCAGCTTCTTAGCCCGTGAACAAATGTTCAGGAAAAAAACAATATTCTTTTACACTTACCAGATCCTGAATGATTTTGCACATGAAATATTCCTTATTTTTACAAATTCTCTATTTGACCTATAACCTTGTATCTTTTGAGTATTAAAATATACTTACCCAGATTAAACATTAAAAAACCATCACTTTGACAATGAACAGATACTTGTCATATTTCTTCAGTCTCCAAGCTTGGTGTAACTAATCCCTGTCTGCACTGTGAATTTTTTAGAAACCTGTTCATCAGTAACCACTTAGTATTAAGTGGGTAAAGCTGCCCTTTTACTATCTGTAATTAAAGATAATGAGGAGGAAGGTGCAAGTCATGGAGAGTGCAAGCCCCAAAAGGTTAGGTAAAACCTAAAATTAACCTCATACTCTAGTGTACAAAGGAGCTTTGATCCAGTGACATGCTTAAAAATGACATTTCTTTGTATTAGACTTACAAGCAGAATTGGTGTTACATATTCAGCAGTGGTCCTAAGTCACCTGCCTCTGAAATGCTTCAGGATGCTCTTAAAAGGATGCTCTACACAAATGAGTCTTGCTACTGACAGAGCAGTGCAGCAAATGGATGGGGAGCATTACCCAGAGAGCATCTATAACAAAGGAAAAGGAATCCAATGCTACGGCAATTTCAGAGCATAATCCATAGGGCTGGTAATTGCGACCTTAAAAATGCTGAAAGCTGCACAACTTTGAAGGGCTCAAACCCAATATTCTTACCTGCATTAGAGAGCATAGTTCCACTATTCATGGCAGTCCCTGCTTTAGTCAGAGACCACTTAAAGTTGGTGCTGTTGTGTGAATGCTTGAATCTTGACAGGATTGTGGCTTTGGGAGGAGTAAGGAGCTGTATATCACAAAGAAGTCTTAGTAGTTCTTGTCAGATAATGAAATCAGCACAAAATTCCCAGAACAAACAGAATTCTATAAAATAATGCAGGTTTTAAGATCTGCAGGATGAAGTGACTGCAAGGACTGAATAATATATTTGTTAAGAAAACAACTAAAAGAAGCATAGGTAAAAACCAACCAACCGACTAACCAACCAACCAACCAACCACTAAAACAAAGGACAAAGCTTATTTATTGTGGTTTATTCTGTCTGGCTATTGAATTTATATATAGATTTTAATCCAATGAATTTTGCCAGTATTTTTGAATTAAATGAATTTAATTGCAATGTAACATGTTTCCCATTTGACATCATTTACATAGATTTCCAATAATTTCGAGTTATTTGCAAATATAATAACCAGAGAAAATGGCAGAGCCTCTTTTAAATGCTTTCAGAGAATACAGTACAGAATCATATGATTTTTCTTCTGCATATAAACAAGTAAATATTAGGATGCTACTGTACATAAATAAAACCTGCATTTTTTATTATTGACCTCTGTTCTTACTTTTTGATAACTGCTTCATATGTTCATGTAGCATTTTCCCCCCAGAAATATTTACATAAAATTTTCTACATTTACAGTAAATAACCATAATTGCCTACTGTGCTTTCAGCAGCCAAAAGCTGAATTGGCTGTAGAAATATCTGATGAAGATTCTTGGAACAAAGGTATGACTAAATCAACTTGTGTATATTATTACAAAATATTGAGAGGAATTTAATGGCATTTGTTAATTTACAAAATGCAATTTAGTGTTGGATCTGAACTGCTCCAACAGTAGGATAAGCCCTGCAATTACAGTTAAACTACAATTTATGGAACATACATTCTGCAAAACTACAGTATTTCAGTGTTTGCAGTGATGTTGATTAAAAAAATTTGATTTCAAACAGGTAGCAAGCCAAATGACTCTTCATGTAGCAAACAAGCCTTAGCTAATGCCATCTCAGAAGTCTGCATGCATTGACTCCATGCATTGTGTATATGGCACAGTCATTGAATCACTGAGCTGCTCTCACTGCCCACAGAGCTGAACTTCACAGGATATTCAGCTGTATCCACTCTAAGATAGCCAGGACAGTCCTAAGCCTCTCTTTGCACAAGCTCATACTGTTTTGAGGATGTTTTGCAGTTCTGTGTCAGTGATCAGAGACTCAAATAGTTGTCCAAAAAACACTTTGTGTTGCTCTTTCTCTTACACTATGTAAGAGAACTTTGCTTGGAGATATTCCAGTGACACGTATTTTTTTCCATTATAAAACAATGGATAAAAGAAACAACTGTCTGTACTTACAAATTCTTATTCACTGTGTTCTTAGTATGCAGTGTTCCATATATAAAGCAATTTTATGCTGAAGCTCATATAGCACCCAATTTTAAGTGACTCTTACTGAGGCACGATTTTAATAATTAGCTATTAGACATAATTATCCCTATAACTGACTATTTTTTGTTGTTTTTATGGAAGTCATATCAACTCACTAATATAAAAAAAAGAAAATACATTTCACTGAAAAAACAAACAAAAGTACCTATCACTAAACCAAACTTCTAAACTCTTAGGGCCCAATCCTGCAGCCTTGGCTCATGCAAAGAATTCTATTTAAATAAAGTAATCCAATTAGAGTTGGGTTTTTTGTTCATTTGGGTTTTGTTTTTTGCTAAAAAACCCATATGATGCAAGTCCAGATCTACACATGGTGCTTACTTTAGTGCATTTACATTTGTCCATGTTGGGTTTCTAAGAGAACAAAAACATGTATTTAGAATTTATTCATTTCCATTCTGTTGATATGGAGGCTTGATAAAAGATAATCCAGCTGCATCATGGTTGGGTGGTGATGACTTGGTCCTGCCTCTCTCTATATAGGGAAAACTGAGGAGAATAAACAATGTTATCCATCTCTTGTGAGACTCTCAGCAACTCCTCCCTTTATTGTAACCTTTTCTACTTCAAAAATCTTTCAAAACAGGTTGTCTGTGGAAAGGGGGAAGTGCAAATGAAATTTAACTATTGTTACTTTACCTTTTTTCCTAGCTGCTGCTGTGGGCTGTACCTGTCTTACCCTGACAGTGAATGCTCTTTTGTGGTTCTGAAGGTGGGATCTTAGCACACTTTCATCTAGAAAGACTGGTCAGACTGAGGAGAAGCAGCTCACATCCCCCTCCTTAAGTTAAAGGGGTTGGGGCTGTGAAGCAAAGGGCCATTGCTAAGTAGTCATGCCACAGAGATGAGGTGAGATGGAGATGAGATGAGATGAGATGAGATGAGATGAGATGAGATGAGATGAGATGAGATGAGATGAGATGATGAGATGAACCCTGCTGGAAATTGTGAAGTTGGTACATACATGCAGAAACTCAGGAGCCACCACAGTGGCTCATTTCAAAGATCTGCTGGTAGGATGTTCTGAGGACACTGGTTATGTGACCTTTCTCAGTCTAAGATACAAAGAGCAACTTCTAGTATCCTCAGACATGTGAGAAAGAAGGTTCTTGTGCTCTTAGATGTCTCTTCAATAATGCATTTAAACATTGTGATAATTCACATCTTAACATGTGTCATGTGAATGCTTGGAAAATACAGAATTGCTTGCCTGGAAAGAAAGTGAAGACCTCCACAGAAGTCCTCCAGACAGGATGCAATTGCCTCAAAACATCAGACTGAAGTCCAGGCTTCTTAATCTCACAGGCACATTGAAAAGGTCCCATTCAGGAGTGTTAATGTGATGCAGTTTCTGTGCCCTCTGTACAACTGTAATATTTCACTAAGGACAAAAGAGATACTCAGGTGATGACAGATGAACATAGTGGGGAAGAGCAGTTCCATAAATAAGAGGGTAGTCCAAATCCCACCTATGCTGAAAGTTAAAATATGAGTTAAAATTGTTCTCTTTTTAGACATTAGGAATTGAAAGCATCAGAACTGTCTCTTTTTATTTTATAGTAATAAGATTTGTAATGTTTAAGCCCCCTTCCTCATTATAGCAAGATTAAAAGGACAAGAGTTGGTTATATTGTCTTGTAGTGAACAGGAGGCATTCTGAAACCTCAAATGAATCATTCTGAAGTCAAGTTACTAACATACCTTATGAATAATCTAATTGTAGCATTATCATAAACTATAGGAAATAACATACCTACTTTCTAAATGAAAAAAAAATTCATTTTGTATTTTCTGTACAAACACATGCTAGTTAAAATTAGCCAATGCATTTGCAGAGACCAAACCCTTGTTAGACTGTGCTATTATAACAATAAACGAACACCACAAATCAAAGCCAGTATTTAGGAATGTGTATGGCAAGAGAGCACCACATACAGTAGTCAAGTGGCTGTGCAGTGACAGTGAGCATCTTTGCCTTTATAGAAACATCCATCTTTGTAGGCACTTTGCTATCATATTTGTAGTGACTGTCCTTCTGGCCACTTTAAAACTAAAGGCCTCCAGAAACAAAACCTCACAGCTTGTAAAAACTGAACTGTAAGATTTATATTTCCCATAGACTGGGCACAGACCAATGGGTTTGTAATGCAAAGATAATCTGTGCATATCTATGGAAATTGGGGTGCCAGAGTTAAAATATATCTACATTGTGTAGACACTCTTACTGAACTTTGGATTATATGTAAATTAAGTTTTATCAGTTAATCAATGGGAACCTTGTATTACAAATAAGTTGTCATTTTTCTGCTGTTCGGGAGAAAAGAACGGTGCCTACTGTATGTGATATCCTAATGCACTCCTGGAAAATCACCACACAGGCAATTAATTTGTTTAACAAGTTCTGTAAGCCTGGGATATTTTATGCTGGCCAGCCAAGGGTGGTTCTCTCTCCTTGAAGAAAGGGAACCCTGTATTTTTAGCTCTGTGATGTTCCATTTGCAGCATTTATCTTTATCATAATCCTGAACACATGTTGCTTGCCAGCAGCAAGGCATATATATTATATATATATGTTCTTTTCTGAGGCTGAGATCTGCTCTGGCAATGACTTCAGCCACCACCCTCCCAGAGGAGATGCTACAAATCAACTTTAGCACCAGGATATGAAATTGTATTAACAGTAGTTATGTTCCCTGCTCCCAGGAAGAGACCTGCCCTTGAAAGTCTTCAGCACACCACCAAAGGAGCATCTGTCAGGCTAAGCATCTTTCTGCAATCTTCTGTTTTGCAGCAGACTACCACACCAAATTACTTGTGAGGCATGTAAAAGCCTTATTCAGGCATACTTCAACCTGAAAAAATAGAACTCATTTGAAAGAACTGATTATTTGCCTAAGAGCAAGAGCCCCTCACTGAAGTGTGGTCTAAATCAAAATGTTTGATACAGAAACAGATTTCTTACAGTCACGTGGAAAACAAATGTATATGCACAATAGGAGACAGAAATAAAGTCCTTGAGCTGGGGTATGATGTTTCCAGTCCCACAGTGCACAGATGAGAGTCCTGTCTCTAGCTGCTTCCAAGCCAAGTCACCTGGCCTGAGTGGCTGCTTTTAAACACCCGTGTCCCAGCCTAGGCAGTACTGTCACATGGGGTGACTCCACCCTGGCTGCAGCCAGATGAGCAAGAGACAGGGCAGCACTGTCAGCTCTTGTAGTCAAGAGGAGCACAGTTAACATGAAGTTCTGGAAAGCAGACAATACCAGAGAGAGCACTCTGTGTCACAGCTTTACACATGCAAACCATTTATCCAGCATCTTATAAAAGCACCATTGAAAGGTTGAATGAGAGCACCGTGTACGTGGAATTGTGTTCAAACCAGCGGACAGGAGCTGTTCAGGGAGCCATGGAGAAGCATGCAGCCCCACAGGATGGATTCCTTGAAGGCACGATAGATGAGGGCTTGGAGAAAAGGCAGCTGGTCATCAGCCAGTTGAAACTATGGGGATGACCCAGCTCTGGGTTACTCATGAATATGAATCCCCACACCTACTCATCCCTCACTCCATGGATCCTGCTACATGTAAGCAAGCCTGCAATTTATATGAATAGAAAGACTGAAGCAACAAATTGTTCACAGTTGACATGAACACCACCTCCCTGAATGCTCACTATTGCAAAAGCTAGGTTCTTCAAAAGAAGACTGATAATTCTTATTGCAAAGCTTGGTCTTCATAGCTACATTACTGGGCTTTTTAGTGGATGTTTGTGAGTGACTATTGCTATTGTAGGACTAACTGAAGTCTAGTTAACTGAGTTATCATTAAATGTGTCTCTATAAAGATGTTTCCAAGTTGGGACAAGTAAACATTGGGGTTGTCCCTCTGTACTTTTTAGTTAAACATATACAGTATGGAAAAGAGTATGGAAGTATTAGCTACTTTGTAGAAAAGGCACTACAACTGATCTAACTGTGATAATTATGTACATGCCCATGCTACAGGTGTCTGCAAAGAATTTACTTCTCTCTCTGACTGAGAAAGTTATTCTACACTCATGGTAGAACAGGATGACTGGTTTACATATTGGATTAGCACTGGTTTAGGTATGTGGTAAGAACAACTCTCATGGAAGATTCATAGAAGAGATGTCTGAACTGCATTTCCTATTTTCTACCAGTTCCCAGAGGGAAATAAAAAAGACCTTTTCACTAGTGCAGTTATATACACATTACAGCTTCTGTTTGCCTTACTGTGGCAATTTGATGTGAGATCTTATTGTACAGTTGTGCCAAAAAAAGGAGGCAAAGAAATAGACTGTGAATCTTCCCCAGAAAACATCACCAGGTAACAAACACTTCATTTTGGATATTGATATTTTATTTAGGGATATGGTGAAAGAGTTAAAAAGAGCAAAGAGACAAGTAGAAGAGACTCCCTTTTCTTTACAGTCAGATAAATCTCTTTGGGGATTACTGCTGGAAAAATCTTTCTATCAAATATAATAATGAAAAGGAAGCATTGACAACTGCCACAAAGGAACAGGTATTACTTCTGGGAAGAGGGAACTAAACCAGAACCTTGATTCTTTTTGAAGAAATGTTAATACTCACTTACCAACCTTGGACTGAATTCTAAACCATTTTAATTTAGCATTAAACTACATAATGGAGATTGCAGGGGAGTTATGAACTCCCCCATACATCCTTGTTCAGGAGGGTAATTATTTTTTTCAGCTTTTAAGTCCAGTGCGTGGGGTCTCAAGGCTGAGGGCAGGTACACATCCTGAAAGCAGTAATCCAAAGTGTGAATTGCTTCTCCATGAGACTGAGGTCTGATGAACCATTAAAAGGTGGTGACCAGCCTGAAAGTAATTGAAAGAGGAAGGAAAGTGCCACAGCACAGCACTGCAGACATGGTACCAGCTCCCTGTGCAAGGCTGGATGAGACAGGTTAAAAACAGAAACCAAAGAAAGAAGAGAGGTGGAGGAAAATTTTTCTTTCACTGTGTAAAAGGGAAGCCTAGGGGATCTCAGGAACAGTTGTCAGAACAGAGGAAAGAAAGGATGGAAGGACTTGTGTCCCTTCCTACAAAGCAACATTTCTGATCTGGCTGTGAAAGACAACAGAATGACTGGACAGTCCTCCACCATCCTTTGACCTGCTGGTCTCAAGGGGGTATTTCTAGAGTGATGTTTGCTTTTCTTCTTTTGCACCTTAAAATTTTACAATCAAGAATTCAGTGCTGTTCTTTGCTATCAATTGACATTATCTCAAGATATCTTTGAATTGGTCTTGAAATTGAATCTAGTGAACCTGGCAAACCTCATGTTCCTACTTTTTCTCCAAAAGCAGTCATCCATGTAGAGGGATAACTACGCCTTGGGATGCTTTTGGGAATATCAGGAGTTGAGGTATGCCTGCCACTAAACTGCAGGAGTCAGACTGAGGACTATATATATAACTGGTACCCCTGAGCAAGGAACAGACAGCAAACACATAGTTAAAGACTAAAGAAATTCTCCAGCATGACAAATATTCTGAAAAATGGTGCATCTTATCTTTGGCCTTAAACAGTGTGAAGTAGAAGGAGAGAACATTCAAAGGTGAACTTCATGAATTCACATTCAAGGAAACAGAAACTAAAACTTTTATAAAGGGAAAAGCTCCAGAAAGCAGAACCACAGTCATCCTTAAAAAGCACTGAAGTGGAAGCAAAGGGTTTGCTGCAGCTGTCAAAACACGGCAGCGTGGTCAAGAACAGGATGGATGTAGAGTGGTCTGAACTGCTTCTCCTCCAAGGAAGAGAGTCGGAGATCGAGTGTGCTGCGCTGTCCCTTGAGGTCAGGATCCACAAAGTTTGAACCACCCCGTGGGCAGAGGCTGACTGCACAGCTGCACTGCTCCTCAGAGCTGTACTACTTGCAGGCAAAGCCTGTAAATCAGCACACTTCTCTCAGTTATGAAGCTATTTCTAATAAATGTGTGTAACCAGATCTAGGTTTCTTCTTTACAGTACCAAGTCATGGTGAGAACTGACTAAGGATCTGAGAAGGGTTCAACCTTCAAAACCCAGTACCAATTGAGATGAAAGTAGACCTGTTTTGTTTACTACAGAATAAGCCAACCTCAGTTTATGTACTGTTTATTTTGAATTAAAAATAAACTGCTCTTCAAGCACATGCCAGATATTACGTATGTGAATGTTGCCAACTTGGACTATAACTTATACTTGTGTCCAAATTACAAGTGTATGCTTATATACATGGGGATATGTGCACATGCATGTCACACAATGCTAGTTCTTTACTGTTGGACTACTCTTGTACCATTGTACTATTTATTGTATTATTCTTGAAGAAAAAAGGTACCAATCAGTACCTGCTTATTTCATCCAAGCACTGTACTTTGTTTTTCACAGTAACAGAATAACTCAGCATTTTTGAAAAGCCAGTGGCTTTCGAACTGTTTTTCAGAGGCCCAAGTAGGTCTTAGTTGCCCTCCTGCTCCTTTTAGCAGAAGAACAAGGAGGACCAGTGGCTATGCCTGACTAAATCCCACTGTCTCTTTTGCCTCTTTTTTGCCCTTTGGCAGTGTTCTTTTACATAGACTCCATGATTTTAGCTTAAAATCAGCAAGGCATGTTCCATTTCCCTGCTCAAGGAGACAGAAAAAGTCAACAAAACAACCCCAAAGCAATTTTCATTTATCTACTTTTGAAATAGGAAAAAAAATTTAAAAACCAAGCCCAAATAAAGAATGGGATTCCTCCTGTTACAAACCCCAGTAAATTAATATACAGAAACTTTGAAGATGAAAAATATGTTGCCAAAAAAAAAAGTATTACCCACTCAACACAGTACATAATTTTTCCTAGATAAGAAACTAGACAAACATTAAAATAGTTAAGTCTTTAAAATGGGCAAAATTCTGCAAAAAAAATTTACGCAACACTACAAAGGTTAGACTACATATTATGCCAAGGCATTCAATTGCACAATTTTTGCAACATGACTATCTATGGTCTGGGGTGTGTGTGTATGTGTAGGTGTTTCTGTCCATTTCAGGGAAACAGTGCAAGAATGCTAAGGGTGACCGTTGCCATTTTAAAGGGATATTTCACAAATAATCAGACAAAACCCCTACAAATACCAGTACACATCTCAAATACTGCAAGTCACATTCTACAGCCCTTGACATTAAAAAAAAAAAAAAAAAAAAAGGAAAGAAAAAAGAAAAGAAAAAGCCAGCAGAATTAATTCAAGTACATTTGGAGTCAGTCCCTTGTGCACTACTGTTGTTTGCACTTTAGTTGCAGTGAAGGTGGACAGAGCTCCCCAAAGGACATAGAAGTGAGTGCATCTTCCCCAGCCCTGCAGAGTAAGTCTGAGTTGAGGTACAGTTATCCGTGGTTTGCTCAAAATTGCAGATGCCAAAACTTGAATGAAAAATTATGCTCGAAAAACACTTTGAGGAAAATTACATGAAATGATCTCTTAAAACGAGAAGCTAGTTTTGTGTAAAGGTAGTCTTTTTGGTACACAATCCTATCAGGACAACAAGCATGGCACTCCTTCCCAAATTACGTTTGCCTTGGAGCTAATAACAATAAAGAAACCTTTACATTTTCCTGGTCATCTTTCTGACCTGACGTACCCTTTCCCATGAGCCTTGATCCACCACCCAGAAAAACCAGCAGGTATCACACCCTGGCTGAAACGTACATTGCTTCTTCACAACTTGTGCTCCATAGGAAAAGCATTTCCCTCTCCATGTTTCATTGTCCTTTGAAAAGAACGGCAGGGAAATCTGCTGCCAGAGTGGTTAAAGTCTGGTGAATTCCCTGTGGTGCTGCAAGTCCCCTATGCTCTCGTAGTCGCTCTCTCCTGAAAGAGCAGTGTGGTTTGTGTTAGGCACTGCCAAGGTCCTGTCCTCCTCCTGGCTCACTGACTGGATAGCTTCATAGTCCGGCTCCAGCTCCCCGTTTGGTCTGTCCGCTGGCTGAGGCACAGTGGTGGGATTGAGGGCGTTTTCAAAGTCCTTCACACTTGCATAGAGGCCACTGCAAATGGAGGGGGACCTCTGGGATGCAATTTCTTGAATGCAGGTGTAAGGAGAATCCAGTGCCTTGATGGCCTGTCCCGGCTTACTCACCGATGAGTACATGGCTGAGATCTAGGAAAAGGAGACACCTGCTGAGTATGGAGCATGGCATAAGGCTTATGCACTAGTCTGTACCCTTGTGCTACAAGGATGCTGAGTTTTTAAGAAAAGACAGGATCTTCTGATGAAAAGATATCCTTTCTAAAAGGATATGATTTTTTCCTTTGGAAAAAAACCCCAACTATTTCTTACAAATCCTTCCTTTTCTGGCATGCATTTATAGATTGGCTTTCTTTAAAAAGAAGAATGCTTTATAAAGTAAGTTTATAAACATAAAACTTCCTTGAATATAAAACCCTGGTGAGAAAATTAGAACTGGGCAAAAGGGAATGGCTTTGTGAGCAGGAGCTCTTGCAAGTTTTACTATTGTCCTGGAGTCAATTTGGATTCAACAGGGAGAGAGGCATCAAAGGGAGGATCAGATAGACCTGCTGTAATGAAGGATGCTGTCTGATCCTTAGGGCTTTAAAAATTATTATTGTTACTATTTTTAATGGTAGTGGCTACTTTTCTGCTTTTAGAGACACTGCAAAAGAAGAATAGTTAATTAATAATTAATAGTTAATTGTTTTTGTAGACAGAACTAAATGGGCACCAACACTGTGAAGACAACATTAAAAATCTGTAGATAAATTACTCACACCAGATAATAGCAAGCAGTGCCAATACTGATATGCAAGGTCTGCTCTGTTGACTACACTTTGCCTACAAGGAAGAGTTGTTTCTCAGGCACTGAGTATGTGAACTTTAGACTGGAGAGTGAATCCTCTCAGCTGTGAACAGCAGAAAGGGAGCCAGCACCTCATTCCTAACTAAAAGTTACCTCTGGTGAGGTGGTACACTTCAACAACTGCATGAAAGTGGCCCTTCATGAAAAGGTGAGGAGAAGCCCACATCCACACTTGTCCCTCTGCTCAGGGATTACCTGGGCTGTTGCCAAGCACAGGAATCACTCTTAATTCCCTCTCCCAGGCCAAATAGATACTAGCCCTTGCACAAGACAGATGGCTGACATTCCCTGTACAGCTTCTCTGGTACCCAATATCACAATGCAACATAGCTCTTCTATTACATTTGAAGTCTCTCCCAAGCATGCAAAGCCATTCTGGGTTTGTATCAATCCAGTTAAAAGAGTAGATCAACTTCAAGATCAGGTTATTCATTAATGGCTGGGAATGCTTCTCCCAGCAGAAGGCATTAGCTCACTTAGCTCATTGCCAAGTTTGTGTTTAGTTTTATGTCCAGAAAACATATTTATAAGTGGCATGGGTGTACTGGAGATGATCACAGACAGCCTTATTTATGTTTAACTTTTCTCTTTGTTTAACTCTCATCCATTTATCTGACCAACAGACAGTTGGCCATAAATGAAAGTTTATGTTCAGTGCTTTTATTGTGCTTCAGTTTACTTCCCAGAGCCCCAAACACTTTGCATGGGAAAGGTGGAGCATATGTTTCAAAAAGCTGCTGGTTATTCTTCTTGAGAAGGTCTTGTCATCCAAATCAAGAAATTACCCTAACAATCAACTAATTGTGGCCTCCTATTGTTTTCTGACACCATGTTTAACCTATGGGCCTGATACAGCCATATGTTAGAATACTTCTGATTTTAGGAACAGTTCTCTGTGCAGAGAACCTTGGCCTTTCATTTTCCTTTGACACAAATTTCACCTTTCTTGGATTCTGCTTAATCACGCAGAGCTTATGCTAATTTCTGCCTAAAAATTGGTCTCTAGTTAGTTACTGAATTTCATGCAAGAAACCTACCTCATCTTCTGTAAGAGATGGATCTTCCTCTCGAGACTTGTAAGACACTGAACTAAGCCTCTGTGAAAAAGGAAGAAAGAAAGAAAATAAAAGGCTCATCACCCATCAACAGTGTGAAATCTATAACAAAACCTTCCATTATAATCAATACATTATATTTTATGGTCATTTGCTCTCAAGTTCCATTATACATAGCTAATACCCCCACTATTCAGAGTACTTCTCTGGAGATAACAGCCCTGAGGTTAGTAAAGCTTTTTAATGTATCTGTTCTTGTCCTGACCTGAAAGGGGTAAAAATAATGTAATGGTTAAAAAAACCCCCTGCACCACTGTATCCCTGCCTTTACAGCCCTTATGAAGTATCTGCAGAGGCTTCTGAACAATTAGAAGTCAGCTGTTGTGATACACCAGTTGCCCTTTGACAGGATTTTCAGATACACTTTTAGAGGACAAAAGAACAATACTCAGCTGACACCTTCTGGATGATTGTTACCCTTCTGTAAAAATTCTGTAGATCGTGGACCTGCTGCATGGGAGAGCTGTGTCCTCCACCCCTGGAATGCAGTTCCAGATGCAGAGGTGCTCAGCAGCCCGGCCTCACAACCACTCAGACGTGCTGCAGCCCACCTTGAGCTGGAGCCAGGTCACACAGCAGAGTCACTGAAGGATGGAGGGCTTGGTTTGGTATCCAGTCTAATTTCAAGCATCTAAAGTGTTCCGTGTAAAACAGGTCATGAAACATCAGGGGAAAAGCATTTTGCTCTTATGGAAATCACCTTGGGACCTGTACAACAACAAAGCCCTGCTGCTGCACAGCAGCTGTGGGACACCTCCTTCCTGGGCCAAGAAGGCTGTGCTGGACTCCTGCTCCACAGTTATCCAGAGGGAGCCTTCCAGCACTGTGAAAGGCTGTATTTTGGACTTTCACACAACTTCTCCAACTAAAATGCTTCATACCAACTCCAGAGCAAGCCATCTCGGAGGTCTAGAGCTATTTTTAGCACAGTCAATAAAATACCACATCCAGGCACACAACTTGTTTTCTTTTTTTTTTTTTCTTTTTTCTTTTTTTTTCCTCAGAGGCTCATTGTGATAGATTCTTTCCTCCTTCCATTTTCTTGTTATTTTTACTTCTGGTAAATACCAAACTTCAGGTTCCTGGGCACTTCAGACAGACCCTGGCCCAAAGCACACTGAAGTTCTGCCTGCTGAACCTGAAGAGCTTCCCTCACACTGACAAGCTCCCTCAATTCTTTCTCACTGACTGGAGAACAGTGCTCTTTAACCTGTGGTTTGTTTACTCTTAAAGAAAACTCAACCAACCAACCAAAAAAAAAGAAAGAAAAAGGAAAAGTTCAACTATATTTTGGCCTTGTAATAAATCTGCTTTACTACAGCAACCTAGTTTAGTCTTTCCTATCTGCATCTTTTTCTGCTGGGGAGTAAGCTACTAATTTCATCCTCACACATTAAAACAAGCATGTGCTCATAAAATTCTTCAGTGGTTTTTCTGTCATCAGTGTGTCTATGAGCACCATGTGTCAGGACCCCTTCTACAGTTTCCCACTCAAGTACTGATAAATACCCCAGGGTGTTTGCCATCCTGTGCTGCTCCCCTGATACAGCATTCTTTCTTCTTCTGAATGCGAAGCTTGTGACACATCCGTTTTGGAGGATGTTGTTATCTTGGAAACTTAAATCCCACTGGCTCCTGAACATTTTGTACCTAGCAACATTTTAAACTAGGCTGAAACCTCAACAGCAGCAACACAAACCACACGTGTCCTTATTTGCCTTCCGTTTTCCTCTTCTTCCTCGACAGCGCTTGATATTTTGCTCTTTGGCTCAGCTGCTGCTCCTGACTTGGGCACAAGAACAAGAACATTCTCCTCTGATGCGTTTGTAAGAGATGCTTTGCTCATCCTCAGACTGTGCAAGGCTGAAATCAGATGGCAGCAGCCAAATGGACACACAGATAGCACTTCTACCCAGAGTGCTCACTCTGGGAATACCTGGGTGAAAAAGGAGATTCATACTTCCTTTTTAAATAAAAGAAATAACTAAAGAAATCTATTCTGCTTTTTCAGTGTTATTAGAAGAATGATGTTCAAGGTTTTGCAGGTGACAGAGGCCTGTAAGAGGCCTTGTGCTGTTAAAGATGTCTTTCTTCCCAAGTCTTTCCAAATGATTTGGCTGGGTCACAGCCAAAAACCTGTTTAGGTAAATTTTCATCTGTTATTGCACAGCTGGCTCTTAAAAGGATGCTTTGTAGTTTTCATGCTGTTATACAGGGGAGTGGTCTCTGGCTTGGTCCACCTAGCTCTCTCCCAGACTGGGGTGCTTCAGGGACTGGCATGGGCTGGGGATCACCCTGGCTGCCCTCTTCTAGACAGTGAGGCTGAGACAGCTTGGACACACTCTGTTCTCTCTGCTGGCAGGTACAAGCCTTGGTTACACGGGTGCCTCTCTGCCTGTCCCTTCTGTGTGCCCTCACTACAGTGAGGGAGACTTGCATGACGTACACACGACCTCTGTCTTCATCAGGGCCAGGGCAGAAGGTTGAAGAGTTTGGGATACAGATGTCATGCTGAACAAAGCAGCTGAGTAGACTCATAGAGGGGAAGCAAAATCAGAAACACCTATGGGTCTAACTAAAAGAGTTATCAGTGTAGCATACATTTCCATGAACATCTTGGTTCTGGTTGCCAACGTCACAAATACCAGGCATTGCTCTGCATTGCTTGAAACAGCAAAATACAGGGAAAAACTATCATCATCACAACAGAAAAACAATCCCCCAGCCCCCTCCCCACAGAATGCCAACAATAATGACATTTATGTATTCCATCAATTACCATCTCCAGCTCTGCTGCAGCTGTAGCTCTCAAGGACAGGACAGGCGCACACCTCGATGCATTATGCATGTACCCAGCAGCGCGCACGGCAATGATCTGATGCTGCCCAAGGTTTAACTCAGGGTGCCTTCAGCTCTGAATAAATTTTAATTAGACAAACACCTTTTTTTCTGGCACTTAGGGGACTGCATGTGTCATCTCTTGATTAATCCTTCAAAACCTGAACCATTTTAATCAATTCCCACTCCTGGCAGTTAGTGACACTGCATACACGGTGTGCTGGGGAGCTACAGAGCAGCAAAAGCTTTTCCTTTGTATTAGT
Organism: Serinus canaria; assembly: GCF_022539315.1. NCBI lineage: Eukaryota > Metazoa > Chordata > Aves > Passeriformes > Fringillidae > Serinus > Serinus canaria. The sequence continues at coordinate 123,291,759 of NC_066315.1, forward strand.
GCCTGGGAAATACAATTACTTTCTGCTAGTCTTTTCACACCTGGTAGGAAAAATATCACTTTTACACTAAGCTGTTTATCTAAAAGTTTAATTGGAAATTACTTGTGGCTGGAATGTGGGAGGGGGGAAGGCTTCTGGATTATTGTTGACAGTCGCATCTTAATTATTTGCTTAATGAGCTCATTGTTGTAAAAATGTGCACTGAAGAGTCTAGTTAAGCAATTTTTATACTGCAAGTCTTCAGTTCATTCATTTGAACTATATTATGCTTTTAAAGGTACATCATTAGTTATTTATTTAACAAGATACTCTTCTGCCTTCTTCCTGGATTACTGAAATTCTTCAAATAAGAGAATAACCAAAACGAAGTAAAAATACCTCAGCTCTGCTGTGATTTTTCACATAAATGTTTACATTAAAAAGTCCTATTACATCTTAAGAACTTTTTTGAAATTTTCATCAATACCTACCTAATATTATTTGATGATTCCAACACCAAAAATCTGCTAAACCTACAGTTCTTTCATTCACAATTAATAAGAAGATATAGAAACATTCTGAAAAATGCAAACTCAAGAGTTTATGAAAAGTCTCTGCTATGATCTGAAAGCATCCTTAAAATGACTTCTGATAAAAAACTACAAATGGGAGAAGAAACTGTTGAAAATGTCATTATTTTAAATTTCAAGGAATTAATCACAAATCATTCCTAGGGAGGAAGCATAAGCTGCTGAGAAAACTTAACTTTTGGCTGTGATTTCAGCACTTAGAAATTCCTTACACTCTGTTTATATGTGATATACAGAATTTGACAAATATAAAAGCGTACAACTTCAGTCTCTCTCTCTTCCTATCCCTCTCTCCTACAGCCAAAGACAAAGTGAGTGCCTAACACTTGCACAGCTAAGTCAAGGTGGACCAATGAAAGAGGCACATCTTAGGTAAGGACATCCACCAAGGATGCCCCCATCTCCTTTTTGTAAAATGCAGTTTCATTAGAAAATAAAGAATAATACATAGATGGTGACAGAGATACTGGATGCCCTTTGTAATAGCTTCCACAAGTATAATGCCATCAAACAAAGAAGCAGAATCCTCCTATGCTATTCCTGGATAATATTAGGGAAAAGCCTTTTGTAGTGCATAGCTGCAACAGGCAAAAATACAGGCAGCAATAGAATGAGCATATACCTCTAACACAAAGATTCTACTATACATTATCATATTTCCATTTACAGTCTTGCTTCATCTTGAGTGGAGTTTCTTTCTTGTTATTTTTTTCATTACTGAAAAATAAAATCCTCTCCCACCTGTATGTTCTTAATCATTATTTGGCTGCTTGAGGAGGACAAATATTTGGAGTATTTACCTTTTCTGGTTTACTTGCTCCTTCTGTCACTTCTTCTTCCACTTCTTTTTCTTGCACATTTTCATTTTCATCAAGAAGTTTCATGGGTACTGGAGGGGGAAGCTCATCCTCTACATCTGGTATGTTGTCAAGAGGGCTTTCTGAATTTGCACTTTGGCGACTCTTCTTGTTTCGGTCAACAGATGCGTATTCTGCTGACTCAATTCTGCACTCAGGAATCTGGTTCTGACCTTCAGAAACTGTCAGTGAAGCCTTTGATTTGCTGTTAGGGTTCCCTTCCATGCTGACTACTGCTCCAACATCTTTAATTTCCTTCACAGTTTCATACAAGCAGTCTTCAACTATGTTCTCCTGAGAGGAGCTGTCTTTCAAGACTTCGTAAGGCCCTTCCATTCCAAGACCTTGATCATTTTCTGCATTTCTAGATGAGATTATAGTTTCCATGGGGTTGTTAGGGGGAATGCTGGGTAATTCCCGGCTCTGGTGACATTTTATAGACTTTCCAAGACTATCCTGTTGATCTAGGAGATCAGATGTCTGTACTTCTTCATAAGGCTGGATACAGGCAGCTGTACTGTCCTCAGAAAGAACTAAAGAAAATTACAGAGAAGTATTACAAACAAAGGCATAACTAAAAGGTGTGATTTGGTACTCTCTACATCACTTTGGTTTTGTGACATGCTGGAAAGGATAAATGATGCTAATGCCTGGAAATGCCTAGTGATTAGCATGCTTTTTGCTTATCAGCAGGTTTCAGTTACAGACATTTCTGCACTCTACGGGTAAAATATCTTTCTCACAACATCTAAAATAGTCTGTACACCCCCAAGTCTATTATATGTCAACAGCATTCACTGTCAGAACAGGGGGTGGGAGGTTAGCTGTGCATGGATATTCAGCTGCCTTGTACTCAGTTTCACTGAATGATTACAGAGTGCTCAGCAGTCTCAGATGGGAAACAGGTGGGAGGCCTCGAACCAAGTGCCTTAAAAAAATCCTCGTCAGATTTTCCTCTTTGCATTTCCCCACTCTTTGCAATCCAAAGGAAAGCATTCCTTCTTCCTCCCCACCATCCTTCAGCTTGTTAACATGCTGGCCCAGTTCTGGTTGGAACTGCACTTCACTCAGCCCTCCCTGCAGGCTCCAGCAGGAGCTCCCCACCGAGGGCTGAGCCATCCTTCTCTTAGTCTCGCAGCACATAATGCTGGTTGACAACCTACTAACGAGCTGGCCATATGCACAAGAGAGAAGACTAGACTTCAGGAGGTAGTGTCAGGCAGTACATGTTGTTTCAGGTCCCAGAAGTGGGCCACATGTCATTGTCACTAGAGGGTATGAGGGACTGAAATGTATGGGGCTTCTCATCTTACAGCACACGTGTGACATTTGCATGCATTCATGGACATATACAAGCATGTTTCAAGCACGGTAGGTAACTTTACCTCACACTATTTCTTTAAAAAACAACTTCTGAGCAGCTTTACTTTTCCTAATACAGTTCCTAAGGCACTATCTCAACAAAAACAACCCATTCTTCTGTGTCCTTCAGTGTGTTTGACGTGGTGACAGAAGCATTGCCAAGGCAATCGATGCCCTTGATTTGGTGGTTTCCATGGACATTGCTTTCTCTTGTGTTCAGGGCATGCAGACACAGTCAGCACCTGCAGGCAGCCATACCCTGACTGCAAAACTCAGGACAGAACTGGAAGATGTATCACTGTAAGATGATAATCCCAGTCTGAATGGGAGATGGGAATTTTGCCTTTCTGCTCCTTGATTCTAGGGATTTCTGTGCTGTGCTGAGCACCCTTACAGAACCCAGAAAGCACACACTCCATACAGGCTGGAGGGGATAATCAAAAGCAATGAGAGCTTAAGTTTCTGTATTTTTGTGGTTGTGGGTGGTAGCACAGAAGGGGTTGGTGTAGCTGAAGGGTTGGCACAGATAAGACAATGCTTGCAGGTTGGGTAAAGGAAAAAACCACAGCATTTGATGGTTCCATAGCCCTGCCCCTGCTCAAAAAGCTAGCAGAAACAGTAATAAAAAGAACTATTAAAAAAAAGTGCATAAAGTATAAGTAAGAAATTAAAGAACAGAGGTTCCTATTATTCAGAAGGGCTGTTATGCAGAGTGTAAACTGAGTATATATATCAGATAGTCTGAACACTGTCTGCTGGTTGACAGCACACCTTTTAGCAGCAGCTCTGACAGCTGCACATACAGTGACTCATGACAGATAAATACTTCCATTCTGCACATCAAGCCCCTCAGGGAACCACACACCTACATACACAACAAGCCAATGGATGGGAACAGCGATTAGCTGCAAAAACAAAGTTTAAAAATTACTTTGGATACTTGTCTCTAAAGGATGAAGTCTGAATAGCTCTGGCCTCTGCTTGCAGGAGATGAGGAGAGAGCTCTAAGCTGGAGTGTAGCCCCTGGTGTTGGTGTTAGTGTGAAGACAACAGTTGGCTCCCAGTGGCTCTGAGCTGAGAGTGAGTTTATTTTTAGGTGCAGCTGAGTAAAATATTTTCCAGTGATACTTCAGGGTGAATCATTTTGAGTGCTCAGCAAAGCAAAGACTAAGGAAAAAAAAGGAAGCCTATTTATGCTGCCTGTTTTCTAAAATATAAAAATATAAGTGACAGCACAGGACTGTGATCCAAAGCTGTAATCCCTGGAGGAGGACTTGAAATATGTCCACAGCCTCCCGGAGCACTTTTGAAACTCTAAGGTGCAGCTTCATCTTCTGGTTTTATCCCAGTTCCATAGCTTATCAAGGTCAGGGAGGGTCCCATTCTCTGCCTGATGACCTGGTCAATCTGCAGGTTTGGCTTGGTGACCCAGACCTGGTGGCCCAGGGGAGGGCCTCAGCAGCTTCCAGTGCTGGCTAGTGGGGAGGACTGGGAGCAGCAATGTAGGGCTGTGCCAGAGCACACCCAGGAGTGTGTGGATGCCATGGGACAGAGAGAGAGAAACAGCAAGTGTTTCTCACAGGGGCTTGTGAGAGTTTCCAGGGAGTTGTAAGAATGTAATAACTTGTTAAGTATAAACAATCTGCAGGTGGTGTTCTTCTACTTTGTCTTTCTGTTCTTCTCAAAGATGGTGTATGAGAAAGGTGTTTTTGTTAGCTAGCCAATCAAATAGAATGTGTCCTTTATTATCATTTTATTATCACTCTATATTATTATCATTTATTATTACTCTATATAAACTGTGTGGTTCTTTAGAATAAAGCCTTCTTTGCTCTTTCTACAGTACTGCCTCCCACCTGTTCCTGTGTCATTCTCAACACAAGAGTAACAGGAGTGAAATGGAGATGCAGCCTAAACCACCTGAATCTCCACGAGATGATCACCTCCACTGCCCTCCCAGCGAGGCAAACGACTCCATGGCATTTTTGAACTTGGTTGTAAGTTCTGTGTGATCTGGTGTCAGACCTGCAGAGGTGCACAGAGTATTCTGACAAACGGCTTGCCTGTGTGCTTGGAAAGCTGATGGCTAGAAAGCTGAAACTGAGGGATCACCAGCTGAGGAGGGAGCTGTGAGCGCCGCTGGCTCATCCCACCCGCAGGGGCTGCCAGGACTCACCATCTCCATTGCTGAGGGCCCCGTTCTGTTCGCTGTTCGGGGGAGGCTCCGTGACGGAACTCGTGATGGAATGGCTGAACACCTCCTTCTCGGAAGGCTGCAACACAGGTCAGGGACACAATCCCAATCAACGCTGAGCACCATCAACGCTCACACGAACGCACGCGCAACGAGCTGCATTCCCATCCCCGGGGCTCTGACCCACAGGTGGGATTGGCAGGAGAAGCAAACCACGCCAACTAGGTTTAAAGATTTAAGTGGCTGTGTTTACAGATGTTAAAAAGAAATAAATGCAAAGATGTCCAGAGTGATGTCCTTTTCAAGCTTTATGGTAATAGACATTGCTATGGCTTAACCTGTGAGAAGACAGCAGCTGACAAAGGGTTCACTGCCTTGGGCTGCAAATGGAGTGAAGGGAAGGCTGGAGTACAGCGGTGGCAGAAAGGGCACTGAGAAAGTGCAGGTTCTCAGGATCTACACAAATTTTTCTCTTCTTTCCATTCTGCAACTTTTAAAGTTTCCCATGCTCAACCATCTCAAAATTCCAGAGCTATTTTCTAATCTGTTGTATTTTGCAAGGAGCTTGGTACAAACCAACCACAAGACAGACAAAGGCTGCCAGAAATAAATACTTACCACATTCATCAGATTTTCATGATCTCCATTCTGATTTTTGGCCTTCTTTTCCCTTAATGAAAAAGGCACATCAATTTTTACTACAAATTATGCTAATATACAAATACCAATCACTCACAGACCTTACACTCCTGCAGGGAACAGAACTATGATTCACAATAATACTGAGAATGGAATAACTGAAAATTATTACAGGAATTGCTATGACCTCTGTGTAAAACCACCATTGAGGCAGAATGGTGATAAATGGTAACTGAAGAGGTACAACAAACACACAAAACCCTTCTCACTCAGTGAGATCACAGTGAGAAGTGACTGATGGTTATCATAATATAATGTAAACAATTATGTGGAGACAGGAATGGGGGAATGGCTTCAAACTGAAAGGGAGTAGGTTTAGATTAAATATTAGGAAAAAATCCTTTACTGTGAGGGTGGTGAGACCCTGGAACAAATTGCTCCAAGAAGCAACCACTGGTGGATGTCCATCCCTGGCAGTGTTCAAGGCCAGGCTGGATGGGGCTCTGAGCAATCTGGTCTAGTGAAATGTGTCCCTGCCATGACAGGGAACTAGATGATCTTTAAAGTCCTTTCCAACCCAGGCCATTCTATGATTCTATGATAATAAAAATATTATTCTTCAATTTAATAATATCTGAAATTCTCAGATATAGATTCTGATGACAGACTACTTAGAAGTCCCTTAAACTGTGTCAGTAAAAAGTGTGTATCCTATGAGGAATTGGAAAAGGCCAACAAAATCCAGACAACTTCTACTAAAAATGCTGGACAAACTGATAATAAGCATGAGCAGTTCAAAAAGGTGTACAAATTTCATAGCAGTAAGGGCCTACATTTTTAAAGGAATCCTGCTTCCCTGGGTCCTTCAAAGGAGTCAAAGTATGGATCACATTTCCAGTTTTCACCATTTGGGAAATATAGCTCTTATTCAGAAATACTGCAATCAAGTATGAGCTTAAAATAATGTTAATCCTTCCCTTAGATGAGAAGTCAAAAAAAAAAGGGTAAGAAAATATTGACAATATGAAATTTTTGCTTCTTCTGAAGTCTGCAGTTAACTGCACTTCCACATTAGCATCTGTTAAATTTCTGCCTAACTGGGAAATAACAAAACAGCAAGTGAGCATGCACCAATGCAGAGCAGAGAAAGTCAAAAGCTGAATTTCCTCTCTGGAAGTTTTTCTGACTCTGATATTTTAGAAAGAGCAAATTTTATTCAGTTTTCTAGGTCCTCATCTATTTTTGAAGAAGAAGCCAGGAAGAAATTCTGCACAAATGCATTTATGCAGAAACAGCCTGCCCTACAGAATGACCTGAAACAAAAGATATTATATCCAAACTAGCAACACAAGAATTTATTAAAAAAGTTCACCAGAGTATTTCAAGCAATGTATCTCTGTAACTGCAAAGATTGCTCAGTGGTTTGACCCATCTTTCTAGAGATGTTTCAAGGATTGGTGTGTTACAAGAAAGAAAACCAAGAATTATAGAACAATTTGGGTTGGAAAAAGCCTTAAAGATGATACACAGTATCAAAATGCAATGTTTGTGGGCTAAAGAATATTTAAAATTGGCTTTCTACTTTTAAATAAATTTTTTGAAAAATTATAGTATTTTTTACACAGATGTCACAGCAAACTGTGACAATAAGAAGATACTGAAGTGCCAACTTACAGTTTACAAAGGTGTTTCTCCTGAATCACATGAAATTACATGTTCTAACTTAGGCTGCTTAGGGTTTCAACCAACTCTGGGACTTGTTTTTGCCCACAACTATTTTTTGCATGGTGGGCATTAGATAAATCCTGCTGAAAACCAGGGCCCTCCACTGTAGACACATCTTGTGCCAATACAGTGCATTTTATGGCTGCACAATTTCCTCAGTGTTCTCAAAGCTGAAGGGATGAAAGCACATGCTCCTTACAGGCAGATGCACCCAAACTGCAGATTTTGCTTCTGTACTGGATTTTCTGCCCATAGACTTGGCTGATTCAGCTGTGCCTACAAAATAGAGCAATATGGACCACAGCAATGCCACTCCTCACAGTGAAGGGTCTGACTGCCCTGGCCTGTGGAAGGGCACCACGGACAGACTGCAGGCTGCCCAGCTTCCCCGTGTAAGCTCAGCTTACATGTCATGCAGGAGCTTTGAAACATGCATGAACAAAGTCAGCAGAAGTGCTGTATTGGTGAAATTGAATCTTCTCATGGAGCAGAAAATAAGGATAAGGTATAAGACATTAATTGGTACCACTGTTTGATCCTTACTCATTTTTCCATGAAAGGCAGGATCAATACTATATTCCCAGTACTTCAGGAATAGCCACAGCAAAGCTGAAGTACATAATCACTTCCCTTTTTACCTATACTTTTTTTTTTGTCCTGTTTAGCCCACCTGATGTTCTCAGTTTCAGCTTAGGGGTGTGACCTGTTAACACCCAGTGTCTACCTGTGCTTCAGGCTTCTGCTTAGGGCAAACCACCAAATAAACACAATTGAGTACTTCCTTCACAGCAAAAAAACCCCCCAAAAAAAACGTAATTAGATTTTAGAATGAATAGAACTGTTCAAAGTGAAGTTTGCTCTGAAAACTGTACCTTTCTTTTTTAATTTCCGTACCTCAGTCCTCAGTATTTCCTAACTATTTATACATGAAGCTATGTCCAAAGTGAACCATTAAGCCCTGGAGCCTTACCCATTGCAGCTGGAGCAAAGGAAGATGAGGAAGGTGAGGAACAAGAGTGTTGTCATGGCTGCCAAACTTCCCCACAGGATTACTTGGATCTGTCCAGTGCCTAAAAAAACACCCTCTAGCCCCATGGTACTAGCAGGAGCTGGTATCACTTGGGGTTGAAGAAGTTACTCCTTGAAGAAGACTGACATCTGTGCTGCATGCACCTTCTGTTTCTGCAGAAGGAAAGAAAAACACCATTAGAGGTTAAGAGAAATTTTGAAGATAATGAATCTGACAGCTACAAGTCTGGCAGGAGAGATTTTCAAATCCAGATCTTATGAAAACCAGTTTCAAGCACAAGCCAGCCAAAGAGATTTTCAGCTACATTTCTGACAGTAACATAGAACAGATTTGTCAAATATTAACACAAGCTGTTACCTATCTACAGTCTCAATGTGAATAAAAGGTAGTACAGCATCTCTGTACTTGGATCTTCAGGAAAAGATTTATAAATCTGCTTGGAGGGCCAGAGTAATCTATTTTGTGCTTATATTTTCAAATTTTATTGAAAAGTGAGCTTTCTAAAACAGCTACAACTTCTGCAAAGTTAACAAGCCAAAAGAGAGCTGCAGCAAGCATTCACCTCCTTCTCTCTCAGTCTCTCCTGAACCTTTCTCACAGCAGATAAGATCCAGTCTTATTTCTGTGTGAACTACTTATTTTCTTAATAGTGTGTCTGGAGAGTAACAATACTGAACTTTCTTTTTTAGCTTCTCCCCACGTGAGTCTGAGAAAACAAGACAGCAAAGTAAAGAGGGTGTTTTTTTAAGAACTTGAATAAACACAACTTTTTGCTACAGCACAGCAGCCTGTGGGGAAGACTCCTGGGTAAACCTGACTTGTGACATACAAGTTTTGGTATACAATATATTCTAAAATTCTGTACATACATTTAATGCAATTGCTGACATGGCAAAATTAACAAGAAGCTATTAATTCTTCACTGCTGAAGGTATCAATTCTTCATTATTTGGGAACAGGTTATGCAAAGCCTATTTACAGGCTTTCAGCCTGACTTGATTGATAAAAACTGAAATAGAATACAATGGCTAAGAAATGAGCAGATATATTTTGGGAATGAAAAAGTAGCACAAATACAGGATTGACAATGTCCAAAGCCACTAATTACTTACTTTAATGAATACATTTTCATAGAATTTTTTTTTTTTAGAAAATATGTATGTTCATTTCTATATTTATTTCTTTGCAGCAGAAGCATCCTTTGTAAAAAACAAATTCAGTTAGGTACTAATATCATGCTTGTATACAAAAACATATCAACATTTTGTTATTAAAATCTTAAAAGAAAACAAGATTTATTCCCAGAAAAAGGCCATTCAGATCAAAGTAAATCTGGTGAATCAGAGAAGATACACATAACAACTAAGTTAGGAGATTGGGTAGCTTGGGTAGCTCTTACACGTAACACTTCTGTTCTGCACGAAATTGATTCATTCATTTTAACCATGCAGGATCAGACTTCTAAACACCTTCCAAGAAGAACCTTACTAATTTATCTACAGTGGATAAATGATTTTTAAAAAACTTTTCCCTTTAGATAGTAATGTCATTGGATATAAATTCAAATGGGAAGAAACAAAAACAAACAAAAAACAAACAACAACAAAAAACAAACAAACAAACAAACAAAAAAAAAAGGGAAAAGCTGCTGATCCTGAAAAGATCAATTTCAAGGCGCAGCTAAATATTTTTAGTTTGGGCAAGAAAAAAGAAAGCCAGACATTGTGTAACTTCTCCAAAGCCCTAAATACACAGGAAGAACAGGTGCCACACACCTTGGCAAACACAAACATCTCATTGGTAGTTGTGAGCACTGACACCCAAGAGCCACCGCTCTTCGGCCATGACCGCTGCCAAGGAATGTGCCTCTCTTATCTTGGCAGAGCCTGGAAAATTAAACATTTAAAAGCAGTGGCAGATCACTCTAAAAATTTGGTATGTAGCAGATGACACAGCTCTGCCTCATCCCTATTTTAAAGCCCAGGTTGGGTTATTTCTACTGTGAGTCACAGTCATAGCCCTGACTGTGAAATAGAGAGACCTTAAGGGAAACTGAGTCAGGTTTAGTCAGGAGAAAACTTGGTGTAATGCCCACAATGACCTCTGAGATGTCATGCAAGGGCACTGTGCATTGCTATGGATTCCTGAAAGGTGAGGGACTGTCCTCATCTAGAAAACATTACAAAGCACACTGTGCTGGCTGCCTTAATTAGCTCCAAAGCCTTGTTAAGGTGCTTGAATAGAAAGTACTTCCCTTCTAAACTTTTCTTTTTTGTGAATTTTCAAAGACATTTTCTGCCCTGCTAAAACTTTAAAAAAATTCTTAAAAAATCTTTTTGTTTCTTTTGTCTAATCCTTTTGCCTTCAAAACCCCTACTTTTCTTTTTTCCCTGGGGAAAAAAAAATGATGAAATGAAAATGGAATGTAAAAACAAAGGAAACTGAGCAAAATATTTTTTCAGCATTTTTGTTAAATTTTCCTTTGTTTTCCCAAGAAATAAAAAGAATACAAATAAAAACAATAAACTATTTTTTAATGGAAGGAAGGAAGGAGGAAGGAAGGAAGGGAGGGAGGGAGGGAGGGAGGAAGGAAGGAAGGGGCGGAAGGGAGGAAGGGAGGAAGGGAGGAAGGAAGGGAGGAAGGAGGAAGGGAGGAAGGGAGGAAGGGAGGAAGGGAGGAAGGGAGGAAGGGAAGGAAGGAAGGAAGGAAGGAAGGAAGGAAGGAAGGAAGGAAGGAAGGGAAGGAAGGAAGGAAGGAAGGAAGGAAGGAGGAAGGAAGGAAGGAAGGAAGGAAGGAAGGAAGGCGGAAGGAAGGAAGGAAGGAAGGAAGGAAGGAAGGAAGGAAGGAAGGAAGGAAGGAAGGAAGGAAGGAAGGAAGGAAGGAAGGAAGGAAGGACGGAAGGAAGGAAGGAAGGAAGGAAGGAAGGAAGGAAGGAAGGAAGGAAGGAAGGAAGGAAGGAAGGAAGGAAGGAAGGAAGGAAGGAAGGAATATAAGAAGAAAAATAGAGATTTAAAGTGTTATAATTAAAACAGAAATACATTTTAATTTTCTTTTACAGCAGACACAGACCTGTCTTGAAAGATACTTAAATTATTTCTACTACTAAGTTCATAATTTTGTATCTACTCTGAAGAAGGGTCCTATACTCTCAGAAGACTAATCTAATTTAAGCTGACACTGTAAGGAAAGTGGGGGTTTTTTTTGATTCTAAATATATATTCTTAAGGTTTCAGGACTTTAAATAAAGATAATATTTAAGCTAAGGAAAGCTAAGGAAACATGGGGAGCAGCCCTCTGTCTTTGAACCTTCAGTACAGAGTTAGGAAGTGTTGGGAAGAGCCACAGCAGATGGAGCTCAGACTGAACTTCAAAAGGAGTGAGATCAGAAAGAGTCAGTCAAGGAAGACCTCTGTGAGTGATGTCAGGAGTGAAGCACAAGACTGATGCTACACATGAGGCATCCCACCAGGCATAAGTCAAAGCAGCAAAGGGAATGGCCAAGGCCAGAAGATGTAATTAATTTACAGGAAAGCAGCATGAAATGCTTTGACTATATGCTGAGAGAAAGAGGTCAGAAAAGGACAGAAAAGCACAGTGGCACTTGAACCAGGGGAGGTGACTGCTGCAGACACCTGTGCAAGCAGAACAGAGAAATAACAGGAACAGACTGATGACAGGTGAAGCCCTGAATGAAGGAAGCTGAGCAGGCAAAATGTGACAAGCGATTCCTCTCAGCTCCTTGAACAGCAGGAGTTTAGCATAAGTGCTAAAGGACCTAGAATCTGCTCAGCACACATGACAACCAGAAGTAAATACAATTATAACATAAAAACATCTCAGCCTTCCAGTACATAAAGGGGACTTGGAAGAAAACTAGTGAGGGACTTTTTCTATAGGGCATGTAGTGATGAAACAAGGGGGAGTGGCTTTAAACTGAGACTAGGTTTAGACTAGATCTCAAAGGAAATTTTTTACAGTGATGGTGGTGAGGCATTGGAACAGGTTGCCCAAAGAAGCTGAGGATGCCCCATCCCTAGAAGTGTTAAACACCAGCTTGGATGGAGCTCTGAGCAACTGTGTCTAGTGAAAAGAGTCCTTGCCCTGGCAGGTGAGTTGGAACTGGATGACCTTTAATGTCCCTCCAACCCAGGCCATTCTATGATTCTTTGTTTCTAGATTAACCCTCTGTGAGCCCTTACCATGTGGTGACATCAGAGGGCTTACTCCTTCTGTTTAATGACTCCCAAAAAATAAGGCTGAAATAATATCCACCCAGACTGGGGAATATTCCAGGAGAGCTCCTGGAATGCTTGAAGCTGGACCAGCACCCATCAGCTGCCCCAGCCAGCCCTGGCCAGAAACCTGGCAAAGACATAGACTGAAAACACAACTGCCTGAACTCCCTCTGCTTCCACTACGTGAATGCCTGAACACTAAAACATCAATGCATGATACCTTGGATTTAGGACAGTCTCCAGAGGTTAGCTTTAAAGAGAAACTTAATTGAAATCATAACGATGGAACAACAAGCAGTTAATTTTTAAGAGCTTTCTGACAGCTGGAACGATGAACTCCTGCTGTTACAATAGAAAGTGATATTGTGCTGCCCTCTGGTGAATCTCTCTGTTTGGGGTCTGGCATTTGTGGCTCTTAGGAGGGTGCTTCAGAGCTCGGTGCAAACTCTGCTGCTACAGATGGGCTTCAGTGGGGCCTTTCATCTGTCAGCCTCAAAACCTGAGCCCTACCTCCACCCCTGGAAGTCTGTCAGACTCAACCTTGCAGACAGACACTGCTGAGACAGAAGAGTGGTCAACGGAACTGTTTGGGTTTTTTTAAATTATCTTCCTATGTGAAAACCCTTTAAAGATGAAGATTTCTCCCACTGTGCCCTTTCCACATAACTCTGCACACACAGGGGATGCTGAACTCTTAAAGAGAATAACAGAGAAAGGCCTGGAACATGAGGGTAAGAAACCTGGTTATTTCATCTATGGCAAAATCTAAACAATAGTCTGCACTCACATGTCAAGTCACTACCAGTTCAGAAAACGAATCTTTACACTATATTGGATAAAATTTCTTCTTCTAGTGGGAACTTCTTGCTTTTTAGACATCAATATTTGCCATTATTGAAATCCCTACGAGAAATGATGCCTGTAGCCATTCCTCAAAATTGCACTTAAACGCCCAATTATATTTGTGGTTTCAAAATGACAGATATTTTGTTGCATAACCCACACTTTTATGGTGAATAATGTGTTATTTCTGCTTGCGGCTGTTGCAGGGATAAAGCAGAGCTGAGGCAGTCCAGGATGATGTGATGATGAGGAGAATGCAATTTTGGTTCCAAAAAAACCTGTATCTGCAGTGAAGCAGACAGACTGGCTGCAACTCTGGGGAGCACATGAAGCATAAATTTTAACTGGTGGGGAAGCTGCTGCAAAAATTTGGGGTGAGACCCGAGCACCTTTGAAGGTGCTCCTCAAAGACAGGTGCATCCAAAAGACCCAGTGCACTTCAGGTCCAGGATCTGGCCAGGATTTTCCGAGCAAAGTCCTGCCTGAGTTTATGGTGGCACATGCAAGGGATGTGCCATGCTTTGGTGTCCCAGCAGGAGATGGCAGCGTGTCCCTCTCCCACCACCTTCCCCTTGGCTTCTGGGTTTAGAGCAGCTTCATTCACATCCTGCTGCAAAGAACGCTCGGCCCATGCCTTCCAAAGGGAAAAGAGTGGGAAATGCCAACAGCTTCACCTCTCTGGGTTTCTTAATGAATTATAGATGGAGCACAGGCAAGAGACTGAATTGTTCTGACAACTGAGCGACTTTGAACGCGAGAAGCCAAACGCGACAGGACAGGAGAGATTCATGGAGGCTGCGGGATTGCGGCTCCCTGTCCGGCGCTGTCAGGCTGTGCTCGGCTCACAGGGGCACTGCCCAGGTGCTTCATGGGCTCACCCCCAAGCTCTGTCACAGGACTCCCTTGGGAACTGCTCAGGCTCCCACTGCTCTCTTTGCCCTGCCACTCCTCCGGCTCCCAGCGCTCCCAGTCATCTGCTGTTAAACTGCAAAACAGATCAGGGAGATGAGATGGTTTGGAAGATCCCCTCCACCCCACAGCAGGCCTGGCAAGGAGCAGGCAGAGTGGGAAAGAAGGTTGGAATTTTTATATGAGATTTTTATTACTCTGGTAGCAATCCCCCAGAGAGCTGTATTAAGCCAGAAAATGGGGAAGTGCAAGATATGTGGACCCATAAACTGAGACAGGAGTTGAGAAGTATGAAGCAATGTCTTGTCGACATCCAGCTGCAAATGCTGTCATTCAACCACAAAACCAGACCAGGAACCTGGGCTGCAACAAACAGGCAACAGCAGAAATTGTCCTGCACGTGTGACTAACACCTCTCAATGTAAGAGCCTTTCATCTTCTGTTCCTCCAAATCCTGAAAATACACTTTCTCTGTGAAGAAAGCATCCTACAGGAGACCAGAGGACTTACCTTACTCCTGCTCCAGAAAAATTCCCTCACCAGTTCAGGCACCAGCAGGCAGAGTATATCTCCAAGGGCCCAAAGACTGAGCACACCCCCAGTATGTGACACCCTCAAGGCCACCCGAAAGAAAACATCTTTAGGCAGGCAATCCACAACTCCTGTACCCACAGCAGCTACACCAAACTACACGCCTCATTTAGAGAAGGGGGAGGACATGGAAATGCACTTTGCTCAGTCCATAACCATTTCCATGTCAGGAGTGTTCTCTGCATGCAAATACCAATGGTGATGGCAGGAAAATGCCATTTGTGCTCCTGAAACAGACCTTAAGTGTAGCACTATGCTGACCTGTGTTAAAATGAAATCAAAGCACCCTTCCTCCACCCAAACAACCTTCCTTTAAACCTCTTGATTTTAAACTCAATGTGTTTTCTGACCTTTTTCACTATGTGGCCTAACCAGGCTTTAACTGCAGAGTAGCTGGAGGCAGCTCCTGAGTGTCTCCTTTCTATAACTTGTCACAGTTGGTGGATTCCTGAGAGCACAACTCAATAAGACATTGCACACATGCTTAATGACATCAACAGGGCTGCATTTCTTCTTGAGTGGGCAAAATACTTGGGTCAAACTCTTCATAGGTACCTCCTACTGCAAGTCCTGCTTTGGAGCCTGTCTGCAGACGCTGGCGGGAGTTGTGCTTCAATGAACATTAAGGTTGGGTACATTGCAGTAAATGAAGCAAGTTGGAGATAATTGTCTTGTACAGCCCAAGCCCACAATTTCATGCTTTTATTCTCCACAGAATGGGGGTTGTATTATCTCCCAGGAGTGCTCCCTGACCAGAGCTAACTCCTGAGTGGTTTATGGGATTGGTTTTGGGAAAGAGCCTTTTGACTGCAGCCAAAATAATGCTTCAGGCTGTTCTAACTTGGTAAAACCACATCTTTTGTGTTTCAGGCTGAGCATCTGGTAACAGAGGGTCCTTTGGACCTTAATCCCCCTGTATTAGAGATGCTGCTCTTCTCTCAGTACTTCTCCACACAGGACATGTCCAGCTCTCAACCCACTTCAACTCCTCTTTCTCTCTCAGTTCCCAGTCCTGTTCACTGCCTGAGGCAACCACCTCTGATACAGGTGACAAAGACTAATTAAGATATCAAAATAGGAATAAGTGTGCATGAGAGCCTAATAAAATAAATACAAAGATGTCAACATTTGATCAAAAGAGACATTTCAGATAAATAGATGATACTATGGAACAGCCTAAACACACAAATGTGTTCCTTGCTTTACAATGGTATTAAGTGAATAAGAGCAATTGCAATTAAATGCTTCTGGAGACAGTAGGTGACAGGATTGCTGCTTGGACTGAGGTGCTGCCTGCAGAACATTTCCTAACACCACAGTGTTACTGGAGTCAAGATTGTGAAGTTTCTTCACAGGCACTTTAAAAACATTGTAAAATGTATTTGTAATTGGTCAAATTGCTGTTTCTGCATCTGCAATGGCTTCTTTTGACTTCTAGTGTTCTAAATGTAGATCTAGTACTGAACTACACAAACCTTAAGACCAAGATCCCCTTTCTCATGCAGTACCTAGTGCATTTTGCTTTTAGGGTTCCTGTGCACTAAATCAGGAGAAATACTTTCCTACAACAGGTTAAAGCTCTTCTGGTGGTGCATGCTGTGTTTTGAGCTGCTTGGCTTGGCAGCACCCATTTATGAGAACAGTTCAAGACAGACACATCTTATTCCAAGCTGTGAAGACCAGATGTGCACGTAATTAAGGTCTGGTCCTGAAAGCCTGATGCTGCAAGGAATTACTGACATGGACTGAGCTGCTCTTGCAGGCTGTCAGACGAGCCTTGCAGAGACTGTGCATGCCATAAGCCTTCAACACAGCTCGTGATTCTGCAGCAGAATAATCTGATCTAATCTACCTGTACCTACTTTTTCAGAAATCATGGCTGGTTTACCAAAGGATGTGTGTGCTCCATAATGCAAAACCAGATCTAAGACAAAACCAAACAGTCCCAAACCACTGGTCACTTTTAACCCCTTCTAAACCTTAACATCTTCTAGAGAGAAACCAAGTCTCCCTGAACCCACCTATCTGTGGCACTGCAGAAAAATTAAAAAGCCTCTTGCAGCAGTAAAGGCTGATCTATGCCACAATCTGCATTCATACCCCAAGCAACTCATTCATGCCTTGTCAGACCACGTCACCTCAAGGTTAATGGATTCAAAGTTGACCTGACTTCTCCTGCACTCTTTCCTTTCTATTCCTACTAGAGTTCTAGTAAGTGTACCCAAGCCTGTGGTGCATGCAGCCTCTCCTCAGAAAGAAATTTGGGAAAGTGGAAAGAGTCAGGAAAGTTGTATGAACAATTAAGCATGTGAATTCAAGGGCTCGCTTCAAGATAGTGGAATAGTTTTCCTATAATGATGGAGGATTTCAGAAAATAAGAGATGTCACTATCAAGGTTTCATAGCAGGCTGTAAAACTAAATTTTCCAAGGAAGGTGAACATAATTGCATATGAATGTGATTATATCCCCGTGAAACACAGTCTGCATCCTGGGGTTAATACACATGCATAATTATGCACCTAACCTGTCACAGAGCTATCACATTTATTTCCCACATTCACAAGTATTTCTGTGCATAAACCATACACTCACAAATCTCTGCCAAATGCAGCTTCCATTATAAATCAGGCCCTGAGCAAAGAGGTTTGTAACCAAAAACTTAAAGCTCAGATTTTCCTTCCCCAGTGGCAAAAAAAGCCTCCCCCGTTCCACTACCAGCAGTACAAACCTCCCCAAGCACAAACAGGGAGAAGGGGAGTGCTGAGGCCACAGCTCTCCAATGCAGAGCACTGGCTGAGCTTGGCCAGCTGCTGAGGAAAAATCCCATAATGAAGCCTCTGTGCAACAGCTCCTAGGAACAGCACCACATATTTTCCCCAGGCTTTAGCAGCCAAATAATGACTGTCTCAAATGCGACAGCAGGAAAGCTTTATCTGCTGAGTGACCATGCCAAAGATTACAGCTTAATTGTAGCATTATTGTGCTCTTTCCCACACCCCCACAATATCCCATATTGCTTTCTGGCTGCAGTGAGGCAATTAGACCACGATTACTGCATACTTTAGAGCATATAGAAATGAAAGCTGTCTTTGTGTTTTCCAGCTCTGACACAACTACTCCTGATAGCTTTGCTTTTCCTGGAACTAGATGCTCTTTCATATTAAACAAGGCCAGCTTATAATTTCACTCTGCTGTTTATGTAATTCTACCATGCCAAATCCCCTTTCAGTTTTTGCAGTGCAACCACATTTCAAGCAACCCTTTTGCCATCTCAGGTAATAATAATGGAAACAGAGAAATTCCCCCTAGCTTGGGAAGTAGGCACACACAGAGTTTGTCTCAGTCATCTGACCTAAAAGACCTCTAAAATCCATGGCAATTGTACTTGTTCTCAAACTGCTGTTTGAATCAGGCCCACAAAACAATACAACAAATAGATGGTACTTTTCCAGATGCTACTTCCAACTTCCAAAGGACCCCAACTGTATAAAATTACCAAAGATTGTAAAATATGCAGCAGTAAAACACAATGCTTTGATTGTCCCAATGAAATATTGCTCTTAAAAAAAAAAAAAAAAAAAAAAAAAAAAAAAAAGACTCCTACTTAGAATGAGATTCCACTTCTGTCCTTTACATTTCTAAAACCATGCTTTGATTTACTCAGATGTTACCTGCAGAGTCCTACCTGTGAGATCTCACCTCTGTTCCCATCACAGGAGAAGACTAAATGACTTCTACTAATACTAAACTTTCAGATTGCTCAAATTTTATTATTTATAGTGAGAATAACTCTACCTAAAATGAGAAATTAAAAAAAATGTCTTGTATCCAATTGGCAGGATGCTACAGCCTTTTAATGTGCCTTGAGTGAGATGCACCCCCAAAATGAAGCACATGAAGATCAGCCCAAGTTTTAAAAAAACTAATCAAAATAATTTTAAATTCAAATAGCCCACATTACTGAGTGCCAATGCTGTCATAGAATCTGTGGATATAAGTATCTGGAAGACAGGAGTATTCCAGGGAAGCTAAGTGATGGTCCTTGGGGTAGAATACAAATTAAATCAGAAGGGCCTGTTATATTTAAGATTAAGTAATCTTGAAACAAAAGGAATCAGTGAGAATTGAGCTGTGTGATATCCCACAGCAAGAGGGGCAGCTGTAGAGGCAGCTGTGATTTAACTTGGTGACAAATCAATTTGAAGGAAACTGAGTTCACCTTACAATGTGCTTTGTATAGGTGTAGAGTTATTTCAAGGCCAAATTTCATTTCACTTTAATTGATTCAATAAAATACTTTTTAACCTTTTGGCATTTGTATCTCATTAGGAATGTCAGCTTTTTTAAAGCATTTGGTGCATATATGCAGAGCCTTCTTCATTGCTGGAGATGGTCCCTGTCTTGAAGAGTTTACTTTTTATCAAGATAAGACAAAGACAGCACATGAGAGAATCCCTGTCTAAGTAACTTCATTTTCATGAAAGAATGTCCAAGAAAAAGAAGGATTTGGTGGGTTTTGAAGAGTTCTTGCAACTTATCCAGATACCTGGTGTCCCCACTCAGTGCTGCCTCTCTGTGATCTTTGTTTTCTCTGAGTTGGAAACACAGCTATGTGCTCCCTGAGGGAAGGTGCCACCTTAATTCAATCTTGTAAAAATAATCTAAACTGGCTGCCTCTATGCTCTGCATGATCAGTAAAGACTTACTTCTTCCTGTGGAGAGAGGGGAACCTTCAAAGTGAGCTGTGAAGGTCATTCCTCATCTCTGACAGACCAGTGACCTTTCAGACACCTAGAATTAGGAGAGGAGGTATCTATAAAGCATGGACAAAACCAGGGGAGGTTAATGTGTGCTGACCCACTGGGAAGGGCCTCAGATGCATTGCTCTGAGCTGACCTCCTTGGCTGACCCATCAGACCACACAATGAGGATAACTCAACCTTTGGGCAGTAGGAGCAGCCCTGACAGACCACACCTTTTCCCAGCCTCACTCTGTGGCACAATTTCATTGCAATTTCTCCCTGAGACCAGCATAATGACATCGTTCTGCCCTTTCAATTGGAAGCAGAGCTGGGGTAAATGAAAACATCACTTGCTTTTGACAGTCCAGAATATCCTGTGGATTCACCTCCCCACTGAGCCACAGGCAGTGCCCTGCTTGGCACCTGCAGCAGCATGGAGCAGGGAGGCAAAATAAACCCAACTCTATCCTGGCCCCCACACCAACGTTGTGACACATGGTGAATTTTATCCACCTTCTCTCCTGCTCTGGAGAGCGAAATATAAAACCCTGGGCTTGACCCCAACAGACCTAGGCAGCAGAAACTAATCATGAGTCCTGCAGGAGTGATCTACGAGCTGGGTACCACCCCCCTCTACACACCCAAACCCCTTACTGCTTCATCCTGACACACAGCAAATGCAATTATGAGATTTAATCAACTGCAACTAATGTAATTCTGAAAGTCTTCACAGCTAACGAAAACCAGGTCTTTCCCTTCTCCATTTAATTGAGATGTTTGGTTCACACACCGTGGAAAAGAAACCCTCCATAAAGCTGTGCATGAATATTGCATTTACATATCCAGCCTGTCACAGTACTGGGCTCTTTTTCCTGACTGTTGGATATTACATGGTAGGAAACTATCTGTGAAAGGAAATGGACTTCAGAAAATAAATACTTTCTCTTGCTTCAAGGGAAATCTCCAGTCTGAATGTCATCTACTAACTACCACTTTGTAGCCTGAACATGGCATAAGAAAGCATTTCCTTAACATGAATAAATCATGATCCCTAGTAAAAATACCCTCCTCCTGCATTAAAGCAAGAATCAGAAGACAGAATTTGGCCTATAGCTTGTAAACTCAAATTTATTGAATAACAAATGACTTAAGAAAATCCCTTTCCCCCTTTTCTCTAGTGTGTTCTTCTTGTTGCCTGTTGGCACAGGTTTTTCTGCAGTTTAAGCATCCCTATTGCTTTGAGACTTCCCCTGCCTCTGTGCTTTCCTGTGTCATCATTAGCACTACTTTCACAGGAGGCTCTACAATATGGGCAGCACTGCAGAGAGAAGGATAAATACATCATGCCTCCTGCAAAAAGTTTTGCTGCTACCTTGAGTTACGAGCTGCCAAAGCAAGATGACAGAGAAGCAATGGCTGCTAGGCAGGATAAGCATCACTGGGCTTTGCTTCTCCCAGGTTTCTCTGCTGCTCTGACCCAAATCATTACTTTTCCCCCCACAGAATGTAGTCTTGTTAAGGTTTTGAAAGAGAAGACTAAGTCTGAGATTTGATGAAAGCCTGTCAGGATACAGGATAACTGCTCTCCAGAGACAGAAGAGACAGCCAAGACAGACCAGGTAAGAACAGTCTTTCAGCAGTGATGTATGAGGGAAGAGAAGATAACAAGCTCAAAACCTTTGTACAACTGATCACAGTAAGCACATGTCATTCCCCCAGCAGCTGAGAAGTCTTCCAGCTGTGTGGGTGTGACCACAGCAGGCACAGCAGGCCTGGCCCCACATCCACATGCACGCTCACCAGTGAAGCAGGTCCAGCCTCTGCTCCTGCATGGCCAGGAATCCTCCACCTCAGTTATCCTGCCTCCTCTTGGCACCTTCACCCACCCTCTGCAACCCACCCAACCTTGTTCTTCCTTCCACAACTGCCCCCTTCTCCTTTCCAAAGGCCACACCAGTGCTGCCACGGTGCCACAGCTCCACGAGCTGGGTGCTTCTAGCAGAGAGGGCAGCCACCCTGACTATTCACTGAGTATTTCCCACCCTGGGCAGCCCCTTTGGTTTATCACTCCTCCTCTGGATTATTTTTCTGCAATAATGTGCCCATCAAACACCCACACAAACTCTTTTTAAAACTTCCAGTACTGATAACAACATATATTGATTACTTTGGTTATGGCCTGTTGGTATCAGGATGCCCAAGTGGTGAAGAAAGGGCATGTCAGAAATACAAAGAGCAGATGCTGAGAAAGCTTTCTCTCAGAGAGAGAATGGAATGATAGGAATTAGGCAGTAGAAGAGCTCACCTAAAAGGTGTTGAATAGCCTTAAGCACTATACCAGACACAAACACACTCAATAATGAGCAGTCAGCTGAAGAACATATACAGCTACAATATACCACATCCCACCCAAAATTTTCAACAACTACTTATTTTTTACAATTTATCATTACACCACTGTTATAACATCCTGTTCAGTTTCCATTTTCCTGAACCAAGGAATCTGGATTTAATCTGCTTTATTCTTTGAGAAATGTGCCATGCTCAGGCCTCTTGTAATACACCCTGAACATGGTTCATTTTAAAGGATAACCTAATGCTATATGGTGAAAAAAGCTTTTTCATCCCTTTTCATCACTTTGGGACATAGTTTTATTGCAAAGCAATCAAATTCTGCAGAAGGAAACAGTTTTCAAAGAAACCATTTGTAAGTTAAGAGAGTGACCATTAGTTATTGAAAGCTGAAACAGTTACAGGTTGATTTGATGGCAGTGACAGTAAATTAATTTTTCCTTTTGTTGAAAATTTTTCTTGACTGCAATGAACACCTGGCAAACTGCCTGACAAACAAAGGTCATCTAGGCATGCATTTACTTAGATTCAATATCAAATTTATGTGCTACTTTCTGAAAAAAACCCCATGTCATCCTTTTAGAGAGTCCTTTTTCAATTTTCAACTGACTTGAAATGTATGAATGCAGACATTAGTTTGGGGCAGCTGCTAAACTACATGCTTTGCTATGTGTTTCCATGAGTTATTCAACCAACAGAAGAATTGCAACACTTAGTTCATCTGGAAGAAAGCAAAAACAACAGAAAGACTCATCACGCTACCCCAGTTTCACAAGTATAAAAATAGCAGAAGGTGCTAACAGATATTATGTGGGTAAGAATGAGAACTAGATTGACATTGGAGAATTTATTCTTAGAAAATCCCTCCTTTTGGAATTGTTACAGGCATGCACTGACCCAAATAGATCATGGCTCCTATCATTCCCTAGTGCATGTGAACAGATAAAATGCTGACATGCACCAAAAAGGTTTGGGGCAAAAAAAAGCAAGCACAATCTGCATGGAAACTGCCAAAAAAAGGAAAAGCACAGCAGCTGGTCCACAACTGCTAATAGGCAAAGACAGCACTGCTGGCAAATGCAGGTGAAGCAAAGGGAAGGAAAAGGCAAAATGATGTTGGGAAATGATGTCAGGCCAAGGAGATGGGAAAACAAGCCAGCCACCATAGGGTACCTACTGCTGTCTCAGAAGGACAGGCATTTCAGCCATTTCAGGATGCACAATTTATTCCCCTGGGCTGGTGCTGCCCAGTGATCAAGCCTCAGGGCCACTGATGTCCCTCTGGTGCAGCTCTCTGCCCTGGCTTGGTTGCCCAGTGGCTGTTTTGTGGCTATGCAGATAAGGCAGGACAACTGGGAGACCACAGATCAAACCCACAGTGCATCTCACCAGCTGAGTTACAGAGCACAGCACAGCAGTAACACATGCAGAACTACAGTTTTTTCCTCCCTCCCTCCCTCCCTCCCTCCCTCCCTCCCTCCCTTCCTTCCTTCCTTCCATCCATCCATCCATCCATCCATCCATCCATCCATCCATCCATCCATCCATCCATCGTGGTTTTTTTTATTTTCTTCCACCCAAGTCCCAGGCAGCTCTTGCAGGCTCAGTGAGGTGTCACACTTGTGACAGGATATGTGAGAGTCAGCCACCCACGAGATGCCAAAGTGTGTCTGTGTGTGAGTGACGTGTCTGAGCCTCCTGGGGTACCAGGCAATGGAGACTCACAAAAGATGCAGGATGCAGCCCAGGGGGCCATTTAGTTTCCTAAACACTGGCTCCTAGAACTGCCTGAGCTGCCTAAAGGCATCCAGGATATTGGGATGTTCATGCAGATGTGTCCACGGAGATGAATTGATGCCTCAGGTTTTAGCTTTTATATTTTTCAGATTCTGTACTCTTTAGTGTGTAGTTCTGAGCTTCATATTAGGGGATAGTAAGCTCTCTTCACAGAGTAGGTAGACAGAACAATTCTTTCTCTCACTGGGGACCAAGGACAAATGATCCAAATTTCAGGCCCGAGAGCATAAACAATGGTGTACTGAAGAGAGAAAAACAAGAAGGATGAGACTTCATGGGCTAAAGCTATAACTGGACAATTAACCCCAATATGCAAATGGACCAGAACTTATAAAAGTGTGAGACCCTGCGACCAGTTGTCCATTTTTGTGACTATTTTGAGTTCATCCTGGGTGTAGCCCTGGCTGGGCTCTTGTACTGCCCAAGGTGTGTCCTTTGAGGCCTCCTAATAAATACCTACTTTATTCTTTAACTCCATCTAGCCTCTGTTCTAGGTCAGCCTCCACAAGGCATCAGAACAACCTGATGCATGAACTGCAGGAGATGTGTGTCCTTCTGGAGTGGCAGATGGAGGCCAAAAGGCACAGTTTATGACATTTCAACCACCATTCACTGCCCTCTCTTTAGGCAGATGAAACCTGCACCTGGATGAGGTCAGCAGACATGGCACAGGGCCAACTCTCACACTTCTCAAACAGCTATTAAGAAACTGTGAAAATGAACCAGGGCAACTCAAATGGCAGCAGCTGCTTCTGCATGAGCAGCTGAAGGGGGCTCTGATTGCCACTGACTATAACGGGGCCTGAAGGTGCCCTGCAGATACTTGCCTAAAAATTTAGGAATTTTCAGTTGCACTTGAACCTCACACCAGTAATGCTATGCTTTACTATTGCACAGGCACAAACATCTTCCTCTGAAATAATTTCCTACACAAAGCTGAATGCTCTTAGCACTTAAATCCTTCTCAGAAAGTCATAAGGATTTATTCAGGGATGAAACATTTTAGTCTAATATCAGAAAAACACTTTTCTCCAAGTAAAACAACGCCAGAGCATCAAACTCCTTCCAGCTGGCAGGACACAAAATTGATGTCCAGGCTTTCAGAAATGTTCACCATCACAGACCCTGTAATGTTTAATTATCTGATGGTGCTTAGGACTCTGGGTAGAAAAGAAAAGAAGCAAATAAAACAACACAAACCTAGTCATCATATGAATATTTAAGACCCCTCTGCTGGAGCATCAATGTGTGGGCTCATATCAACATTGTGTTTAATGTCCCTATGCAGCTACTGAACAAATGTATAAGCATAAAATTAGCAAACAACTATCAAAAGACCTCTATTCAGGCAAAAAAAAAAAAAAAAAAAGAGTTCTTTTCCCCTTATGAACATTTTTAAACAAAGTGTTCCTTTTTTGTGTAATTTTTCTCCATTAAAATTTTATGATACTGCAAAGAGATAGAAGGCAGGGAACTTCTGGCCCAATTTTGTTCCCAACTGCTCTTCTATAGTAACTGGAGGCAAAATTTTGTTCTCTCTGTAGGATTAAGTACGACTGTAGATTTCCTTTTATTTAATGCAACATTAATATACAGATATACAGACTCAAATATTAAAACTAAATTCTGGGCAACACTTCTCCAATTAGCTCATATAAAAGTAGAATAAACAATTAAGCCTCTTACTATCCAGTTAAAGAGACCAGGAACATTTCTAAAACTACAGGAAAATGCAGATGTTAAGAAAAATAAAAAATATTTCTGCTGCAATAGAAAGTTTCCAGGAATCTCAAAAATTTGAAGTCCAGTCATGGACTTCTTTTGTAGGCTGTTCTTGCTTTGTCTTTAATACTGGTGTGCTGTTACCAATAAAATAGCTCAGTGTCCTGCAGTTAGTGCTGAGGACTAGTTACTATTTCCTGGAAGTAAGTTCCAACTGAGAATGTCAGCCTTCAAAGGAAATCTGCCCAGATCGAGTCCCTTCCCAGAGTAAATCTATTACATGCCAGTAAACAGATGAGATATAAATAAAGTAGGAGCTCTGCAGAGTGTAAATCAGGCATTGCCACCATATTAAGAGGCTTATGGCAATGTTACTTAGCAGTATTTGTTTTAAAGTCTCAGCAGGCTTGTCCTGCTGAACGTTTTGTGTAAAACCATCTGCCCAACAGACAGAATCGATCTCTGAGTGTGTCCTGCTTGGTTTGTAAATTTACCTACTGTGACTAAGTACATAACTCATTATTAAAAACAGCCAGACCTGGTCTTTCCTGAGGGTAAACTAATGTTTCTCATCATCCTTAAAAAAACAACTCACAACATGAGATAAGGAGTCAGCGAGGCATTTCAATAAGAGCTGGTATTTGAAAAGGTGACTCCTGTGGCCCGAATCAACATGCAAACGTGGACTCCCAATCATCTTCAGAAGATAATTATTATTCATAATTGGCACTTTAAAGCATTTTCTCAGAGCTGTGCAAATATTGACTAATTAGCCACACGAGAATCCTGTGGGGTAGGCAGGCAGGTACCCTCATCCTCTTTTTATCTGACTGAATTGCTGGGGAATAAAACCCCAACCCTGACCTGCTGCAGGGGAGGAGAAGGTGAGGAGGTTTCCAGCCCCATTCCCTTTGCCCAGCCCACCCTGCTCCCACCATGGACACTTGTCCTTATCTAGAGAGGGAATGAGATGAGCTCTGTACTGGCAGAGCTCTGGAAATAGTGGACAGACCTCAGCTGATGAGCTAAAGTCCTGTCAAGCAAAAGGTCTGGATATTCAAATGTCAAAAAAAAGCCCGAGGATTTGATACAAGTACATGCAGGATTTACATGAGGATGGTAGCCTCTCCTGCTGATGAACACTTAAACAATGATGTACTGCACAATTATGGCTTTTTCCTGGATATAAAATATTACACAGGTACTTGCAACTAAATAGTAGGAAAAGAGCTCTGTATGTATGGAGTAAGACACTACTTAAAATTCAGAGATATCTTATTATTCACTGTGTGCCCAAGATTAGGCTGAAGAAAGTGGGGTGTCCTGTTAGAGCCTCCAAGAGGTTCTGCCTTCACCACACAACAAAATGCACCAGGCAAACAATATCTTCAAGATGGGTCTAAAAATGGACCTGGAGATCCTTGGAGGCCACAGCAGTTAGAAATGAATACTGAATAGATCCTCTATTAACTCTTTAATTAAATTGCCTGTAGGAAAGCAACCATTAGTCATTCGTGTCTCAGGTTTTCTGGTTTAAACCAGCAAACATTAACGATGGCTTTATTCTAGAGCTTTGTTACGAACCACCACATTCAGGGGCACAAACAAGTCTCTTCCAAATAACTGTATTATTACAAGCTTACAATGTACACAAGATTTGCAACAGTAACCATTTTTATTTGGTGTAATCCTGCTTTGTCTATTGAAATAATTGGTCATATGTTGTGTCTAATTTCAGCTACAATCTCTTTAGGGCAAAGATTGTGTCCCTGTGGTTTTGTAAAGCCTCATTCACAGTTATAATGGTGTATAAATTAAATAAATAATGAGAAATTATGAACTGTGGGAATTTATTCAGCATTTATCAGGAATTCACAAGTGAGGATTTACATTTTTTAAAATGGATTTTTTAGAAGATCTTCCAGAGATCTGGTTCTGTTCTCTGTTTTTGAAATTGGGAGATGCCTTTTAACTGTAGCAACTACTTAGGTAAGAATAATAACAGGAAAAAACCAGGTTAGTGTGGTTGAATAGGAAACCCGGGGTTACTCCACTCTGAAGCTAATTCTTCTACATGGTTCATGTATAACAGCTTCTGAGACAAGCAGGTTTTCACCCATGGTAAAGAGCATTAAGATGATGGTATTTTAAATACTGCATTAATTATCTACTCAGAGCAAGGCTAGACAAAACAAATAGTAGAAACAGAACAGAACTGGATGCCTTAGTGAGCAAAATTCATTTAAAAATGCCCAAACCAGAAGAGTACAGATGAGGTGGCTTGGGCTGCAATACAATAAAAAAAGTTTCTGTGCTCGGAAGGTTTGGAGAATCACGAAACAGTTCAACAAAAATTAAAACTTATACATTTGGCACTCCTAGACACTCATCCCACATGAATGCCCTAAATGCTGCAGCAGGGGTTGAGAGATCATGGCCACAGCAAGAAACACACTCTTGGTAATAACAAGCCAGTCTTAAGCCAAAGCAAGTCTATGCTAAAGCTCTGTTTGCTATAGCACTTTTTTTGTGTGTGTGTGTGTGTGTGTGTGTGTGTGTGCACTCTTTTTTTTTTTTTTTTCCATTTCAGGAGGAAGAGAAGGGGAAGAAAAGCAAGAATTTTTATCTCAATAAAGAAGTACGTTCATGCAAAGAAGCAGCTTGCTCTGAGGATTCAATGAGCAGCTCAAAGGATCTCAGGAGTCTGCTGGGCTCCCACACCTGGATCTGGCAAGTTAGTGGGAACAAAGGGTGAATAAAAGACAAACACTATAGTGAGTGCCTCTTTCCAGGTACCCAGTGTACATCTACAGTGGGTAAAACACAGCAATAAAGTAAAATAAGTCAGCTGTGTTATTAAAAATTATAATTGTTCTGGCTGGCCTTTTGCCCCAAGACCTGCAACTTCACAAGCCTGTGAGGTGAGAGGTCTGGTCCCCAGAGCCTGAACATGTAATTGCAGATGGACCTGCCCCATCCTTCAAGATGCCAACCCAAACTCATCAAATGCCTAATTTTTCTCATTTTCCTTTCTGGTTAACAGAACTAAAACCTGCAAAGGGAACAGCGTGTGTAGTCAGCTCTGTTCACTAAGATGGAAAATGCACTGATTTGCACAGAGTTAATAACATGCCCTAAAATGGCCATTCACCCTCAAAAGACATTAGCATGTAATAGCAGCTGCTTATGCTCTGAGTGCAGATGAATATTGGAAAGAGGTGCTGAGAAGCTTTGTCCTAGAATTACATGTCACTGCTTTAAACATGATGTGTGGAAATTATTTTAATTGCCCATATTAGTCCAGGGCTGAAATGGTCTGGTATTGTTAGGAGTGGTGCAAATGTCTTTCTCTGGTCAGGGTGTTGTTTGAGAAGAACATGTACATACCTGAATGTCTAGAAAGCGTCACTACAACATGAAAAAAAAAAAAAACCAACAAAAAATCACCCCAATAAAATAGCTTTCAAAAATATTAGCTAGTTAATGATGTTTTTTGACTGTCTTACATAGAAAGATCCAATTTCTTGCAAGTATGAGCACTGAAAGAGCAAGAACTGTTATTTTTGAGATAAATGTTACAGTTCAAATGTCACAGACTATATTACAGACATTCACAATTGGCTCTGAGATGTAGGAAAAAAAAAAACAACTTACACTGTTGTATGAAGGTTGGCAATGATCACAATGCTAATGACCATGGGAGAAATACGAGATTTTTTTTTTTTTAAGCATGATTATCTAGTGGCCTTGAGTGCTAATCAAAACAAGGACTATAATGCCTGCTTTAATGGGGTTTGTCTCAGTAATGCTCCTAAATGGAATAAACTATATTAAATCCAGACAAGCTACAAAGAGAGACAAATGGCAAAACAATACACAGAAAAT
This sequence comes from Serinus canaria, assembly GCF_022539315.1. NCBI lineage: Eukaryota > Metazoa > Chordata > Aves > Passeriformes > Fringillidae > Serinus > Serinus canaria. Next base: position 123,321,213 of record NC_066315.1, read on the forward strand.
GTAGATTCTTTAATCTGTTGTTAACTGAGTTACCATCCATGGCAGTCACAGTTAACTGTGGTTTTGTAATCCATTTGCTGAACTGTAAAATTAGAATAGAAATGTTGCTGTCCTTCTGTTTACAACAACAGACTAAATAAGGCCCAAATCAACCCACAAAATGGCCTAGCAAAGACTGTATGTAGACAGGCTGCATGTCCATTTTCTTCTTTAAGAATTCAGCTCCTCTGGAGTTTTTTCTCAAAGTAGAGGGAATCTGATCCCACTGGGGTAGAGGTAGCCCTGCACATAAGCTGAGCCTTTGTGCACCACAAGGAGGATGCCCTGGGAAGACAAAGGACCCCACACTGTCCCTCACTGACCCAGGGCTGCAGGGACAGACCCTAACTGATACCCACAGGCTTTGGGTCATCCTCCTAATGTTACAGGAAGAGGCACTGAATGCCAGGACAATGAATTCATCTCCATCCTCCTCCTCATCTGCCTTGGATCTTTGGCCTTGCTCATCCCTCCTCCTCTGCATTTGCTGACCAAATGCACAGACATGCTGAATTTCTTCAGCTTGCTACCTCAGAGGATCAGTCACATCTGACTTCCTCAAAAGCAAGTAAATAGGTTTTCTGATGCATCTATTTTGCTGTATTTCTCAAACTGCGATGGGAGGTTGCATAGCAGCTGAGGGGGAAGGCAGACTATAGCATTTTGGGCAGATCCTTCAGGAAGAGGTGACAATTTACTGGCAAAATGACAGCCAAGGCATAGAGGTGGTGACACTTTTATGTTCATTTAGATGCAAGAGTGAATTACTTCCAGGGGTCCAGTTTTAAAAGGATGGATTAGCCCTTTGTTTGTGGTGTACACAAAACACAGGATCATGCATCTTATCTTGAAGAAATTTTCAATAAAGTTCTTTACAAACTGAATCTGTAGCTTAGGGAACATAAAATTCATTCTGTAATTAATGAATTCCCCCCAGTATTAAAGAGAAAAAATTCCTATGGTTTTATTGCTTTTGTAAAATGCTTGTTCTCCAGCTCTGAAGGGACTGTGAAAGGTCAGAGGTGTTGAATATACATGATTTATAAAGTCCTCTGGGATGAGATGTGCCATGTAAATATAAAATATTATTAGAGCATACTCTCTTTAATTCACATACACTGAAATGGAATTGGCTGTGTCACAAAAGCAAAGCTAAGAACCCAAGTCAGTCTGATGGCAGCAGATTGTCCAAGGCAGTCCGAACAGCAGAAGGATAAATTCATTTCACAGACATATTTACCTAATGCTGGAAGTTACTGCTATTCATCTGGAGCTGGTTATATGTAGATATGAAAGTGAAGACTGTGTCACATAGAAATGACTGTGCAGGCAAAGATGGTGCACTGCTCTGTACCATAAGGAAAGAGGGGCTCCTGCAAAGGCTGCAGGCACAGGAGCAGCCCATGTAGCCCATCCACCTTCTGCAGAAACTCTGCCCCACACAGCTCTGTTCTCAAGTGTATGCCTGGGATGCCTGGGATGCCGTGGTCCTCACGTGCTTTGTAAAGTCACACTCAGATGGCACTTCCAGCCTCAAAATATGCATCCTATTTACTCCTGGCTTTGACAGAGGCTTCAAGTTTCCCTTGCAGATTTGAGATTTGTTCACCTCCAGCTATATCTATCCAAAGAGATTTCCTAAAAAGCAGTCTCTCAGAGAACTGGGTTGGAATGAGCTGAACTGGACAAGCAGTCCCATTCCCTCTCAGGGAAGGATAAATTATACTTTCAACCCACTTTTTGGGATTGATTCCAATTTCTCTTTTTCTTCTGTCCACAACAGTCTATACTTTAACACTGCAATAAATAATCAGTTTGAAGTAGAATTCAGAATATTTTAACAGCTGGAGCAATGACATTTGTATTCAACTTCACTGTAAATGGAAAAATTCCCACTCCCCCCCTCAAAGACAGAGATTGCAGATCATATTCTGAATTCTTTTCAAAACCTTGGCCAAAAGATATCACCAGCACAGTCTGTTCCTCTTCACATTATTATTCCCACTCTCACAGATTCTTTTATCTAACTCCCTTCCGCCCTGAAGTTTACAATCTCCTTCCAAAAATTTTTCAACTGCATTTCCATCTCTTAAATTCCCTCTCTCTCACCAGCTTTCAAATAACATGACTTTATTTTAGAAAAATGATGCTGTGAATTGAGCACTACAGATCAATCTGTTCCTACCTTTTTCCCTGTACTAAAACACAGCATCTAATTTTAAATACCTTTTTAAAAATGCACAATACAGCCCTTTAGCAAAAGTATATGAACTTCCTGACCATAAAGGAAAAAAATGAAGTTCTTACTTTTGACTGTATTAATGCTTTCCCATAAAAATTGATACATCTGTCTGGGAGATAAAGGAGATTTGGATTATCTGCATTCAAGAGAATAACTAAAAGAAGTTATTGCACAAAATTATTACATTTTCAAGCAACACAAATTTGATTCTGTGGTAGTGTTAAAGTTATTCTCATCTATGCAGAACACTTTTTATCCACACAAGAGGTGCTCTTAATTTTCTCTGCACCAAAAAAAAGCCATTGTATTTTCACTGATGATGTTTAATATTTGATTTCTTCTACTTTCTTTAGATAATTAAATAGATAGATTTGCTCATCTGGCTATAGCTAAATTGCTGTAGTCATGGCAGACAATGACACTTTTAAGACTACACTATACATGATTAATCTTTGCTCCAACTGAGAGCCTTTCTCATCTGGGGCTACCCTTCCTGTTTGTATTTTCCTTGTGTTTTCAGTTTTCCTTTCCTATCAAGGAGAACAAAAATAATTATGGGTTCTTAACCTAGGGAATGACATTTTTAGCTCTGAGGCCTGTGTGTAAATGTAAATTTCCAGCTGTTATAACAAAGAAATAGCAAACGTTAATATATTATCCATTGTTGGTAATACAAGCAAAAACCAACCTTAAAAAATCCCCCAGCTATTCCAGCAATGAAAGCTTACTCACTTGGGCATTTACATGAACCTGTGCCTTCAGAAATAAGATCTAACTAGTTTCTTGCAATCCATGGAGTCTAGACAAGACCTCTGGGTCCTCTCTTCCTCTTCTGATATTAACAATTCAAGGGCCAGAACATACAGCCAACAAAATCATCTCCAGATGTTTCTTCTGCTTAGAGATCTGATGAATGCCCAAAGACCACTGACTGCACAATGAAGTCAAGTGGAATCTGGGAGGATTCTGGATCCCATGCTGCTTTTCAGGACCAATTTCAGTACCAAAAGTTAAGCCACGTGTTTGGTTTCTATCAAGCACCACTTGAACATAAGTCCTCACACACTTATGAAGTCAGTTAAGGCAGAACTGATGAGCAGTCACTCTGAGCTCCCTAAGAACTCTGCTTTCCTTTGAATCCACTGGCTGAAAAACCACAGCATGGCTGTGAATGCAATAAGGTGCTTCTTACAGAATCAAGTATATTTGTGGCTTTTGCCATCTTCTAACCCTTGAAAACTTCTGAATTTACTGCCCTGGCATGGTGAACACAACTCATAGTCAGTGGCATGGAGGAGCATGGACATTCTGAGCATACTTACAAGTTTAGGTTTCCCTCCAGAGAGTCTCCAGCCTTTGTTTAGCCCTCACCATAGCACATCTCTCATCATCTTATCTCTCTTATCTCCCATCATCCTCCCCACAGGATACCCATGAATCCTGAAAAGTCCTTCATTCTAGCATTAATACAGCAGCAACTTCCTAATGCCTTGTGTCAGACACATTTGTGTTTGTAATTCCTTTCACACTAGGCAATTCATTAAGAGCTCTGTTTTGATTACCAAAACGTGTGAACACAATTTTGTATCTCATCTATACAGGGTCACTCTTATGTCAGCTCGTTTCTGACTGCGACAGTCTTTTCCCATCCTAAAGGCAAAACAGTGTTTACATTTGGTTAGCTAAAATATTTACATTACACATTCAAATGATACATTTTCCCAGTGACAGGGCTTTCCCTGGTATTTCCTCCTGTACCTACTATGCAGCGGAAATGATTAAGATGAATTTTCTGGGTGTCTCTAAACAAGCAGATTAAGGAAATATGCAGCACAGCTGTACTATACTAACACTGCTAGACTTTGTAATATGCATGCAGGCTTGTGAATTGCCTAGCATCAAAGTCTGCCTTTTAGGGCCCCAGATCAGAAGACTTCCACATTTCCTCATCAATTTATTTCAAACAGATTCTTCATTTATCGATAAATTATTTGTGACTCAGCTCATGAGGCCCTGGGAGAGGAGGTGAGAATGGTGCTGTTCACTGATCATCAGTCTGCCTGGGGATAAAAGCCTCGAGTGCACTGTGTCTTCTGGGGAACAGAGATGATGGGGACTGCTACCCAGACAGAGACCAGAAGGAAAGGTGACACTAAAGCTGGCAGGGGAATGCCATGAAGTGACAATATTTCTGGGAATCAGAAAAGACACTGCACACACTGTTTTAATGTAACATTAGCAAGTTGGATAAAACACTGCGAGTGATGCTGCACCAAGAGGTCCTCCAGACAGACACACAGCATGAGCCTCTCCCAAAAGGGACAGTTTAAGGCTTGTAGCAGAGAAACTGAAATTCAACATCATTTAAGACACATCATCATCTACACTGTAAACAGTTAGTTTTGCCCATTTATTTGTTACTACCAAACAACAGAGTCTCTCTGAGAAGAAATTAGATTGAGTGCAGCAACTTCTCACACAGAAACTCTGTAACAATGCAAAATTAAGAAGTTAAAGAACACAACTAAGGTGCATCCCTTACCTTATAACTTCATCCACACAGTTCTTCATACAGGCTCTCCCAGTGATGAAGCAAAAGCTTCTGGGCTGAAAAAATGGTGAAACACTGGTTAAGACATTATCTCAAAGCCTCTGTCTGTGCTTATATCCATCCCAAACTCTGCTGCATCTTTTTGTTTACAGAAACATATACAATAGACTGAAGTCGACTTCGTAAGCAAAAGCTATTTATTTTAAATTGACCCTGCCCACTTAGGGTCATATACTCTGAAGGAAATGGGTTATAAAAGTCTCTGTATAAGTCACGCATGCAACATCTAGCAAACAAATATTATTTTGTGGGATTCTTTTGTGTGGGATGTGTATTTACTCTACTTTTTTAAACTAACAGCAAATGAAACTTTGCCAGTCAAAACCAATCAGTAGAAGAAAAGTAATAGGCTTTACACCAGTATGAGGCAGTGTATTCAAAATAATAAACAACCAATTTTGATTTAACCTAAAAGCCTGCATGGAGGGAGAGAGCAGGCTCATTACCTGCCCACCTGGTGCCCAACCAGCCTCACCACCAAGCAGCCTGAGGGCTGTGTAGGGATTAATGGGCAGGACACTCCTGCAGAAAGGGGATGCCAGAAATCCATGGGCTGAAGGGGCCAGGATAAACACAGATTCTGCATTTTGAGCCAGCAGCCTCACAGTTTTAATTCAGCTCTTTGAAACGTGCTTTCCTTTGACCAGCCTCGGGAGCACAGAGTTTGCAGCTCCCAGCCTTTGGCAGGCTGGCTCACAAAGCCCCGCCGTTTTTGGCAGAGCGACGCCCGGGATGATGGGCAGCGGCTGCCGCTGTCACCAGCAGGATGTTTTCTGGAGTTTCTGCTACAAGGCAATGTGTTTATTCTTTGAAACAGTTGCTCCCTAAAGATTAAAACTGAGCAGAAGCACAAAAGCAGTGTGTGTCCTCCGGGGCTGCTATGTGCCATCAGGCAAACAGGAGGTACAAGCTGTGTTCTCCCAAATTACACAGAACAAACGGTGCTGCACTGGCAGAACCCAGTCAAGTTCTTCAGTACACAAATCACACTCTCCTCATTTTAACCCCTTCTTAGGAAAAAAAACCTTTCAAACATCACTTGTGTTATTAAGAGCTCCACATTTAGAGTTGTGGGGGGTCTTCAATGCAGCTGAGCCCGTTCACCCCAAAAGCATATCAGCCTGGGCACAAAAGATGAGCAACAGCCACAAGGTTTGTGCTTTTAAGATCATGCTTGTTATCATCCCCAAATAGCAGTACACATCTCAAAAACAGACTTATCAACCACAAAGAACAGACAGCAATATGAACAGCAAACACTCTGTCAAAACTTATCTTTACTTAGAAACTAAAAAAATAGTCATTTAAAACCCACTAAAATAGGATTGAAGTACTAAGAGCGCATGAGAAATACTGGCAAAACAATGAAAAATCTTGTTTGCCACAGTCTGTGTAATCATAGTTATTGTAAGGCAGCTGGAAAAATAAATGCAACAATGATTTTTCTTTCTGCAACAAATGTCAATATTTTTACCACTGTGCAGGATGCATTGTACTCCAGGGAGTACCTTGAGGGGTGAGGAACTGTCTCTGGTAGTAAGAAGTATTTACCTTGCCTATATATCAACGTATTTCTATTAGCAGAATTCATTTCATATTGTATATAAATAGTAACTTTTGGCTTAAAAAGTGAGATGGAAAAGGAAATTAAATAGTCTTTTCTTCCTCTGATGGGAACACATACAGATTTTCTTATTACTGGTAGGGCAAACTAAGCCCACATAAAAGGGAACAGCCAAACTTCAATAACCCTCAGCACAATGCCCCCATGAAGCTTTACTCTCCTGCAGAGAACAGAGCACTTCATAACTTTCCTCCCTGTTGTATCACTCTTATTGTAATAAACAACCAAACAGCAGCAACGGCCCCTAACTTATGCCACTCTAAAGATAAAAACATTACCTTTGATTAACAAGGACTCCTCATCCTAGACCCTCTTTGCACTGTGCAGAAGAAGATCCCAGGAGAAGCTGTTGGAGCAGAGCTCTAAAACTGGCTCCGGGCATTAAAGCAGCTCTCGGAGCCGCTGGCCCTGTCCCGGCCGCTCCCCGATTCCGTATGCAGGGCGCGGATCGCACCTTCCGCGGCTGCCAGGCGGGCACAGCCCGCCAACAATGCCGCCTCTGTCAGCCCGCCCAGCCAGCGGTGCCACAAAGACACGCTCACCCGCAGCCCCGGACCTCTCTCTGCTTCTTCTTCTTCTTCTTGGAGCACAGGGTGATGAGAAGGGATGGGAGAGAAATGCTGATGTGTTTATGATTAGCCACAGCTCCGCTGTGTGCAGGAGTGAGCGGCAGCGCACGACGGGCACCCGGGCGCCCGGAGAGGAGATGGAATCTGCGCTGGCAAGAGCCCTCCCTGCCTCGCTTCACACATTTTTGTTTCGGATCCGTGGGTGGTTGCATGAGCAAGCAGCCGGAATAGGGGAGGAGTTAGACAAAATGCAATTTAGGACTTGGAAGCCTTGTCTGCCTTTTCGAGAGGAGGACGAAAAGGCGAAATCGCAGCGCCCTGACAGAGCAACGTGCCCTTGCCACCCCGGTTGCTGCCACCTGCCTCTCCAAACCTGCCGGGAAAGCTCTCCCTGCCTGCGCGGGATCCCCAGGCTCAGCAGCTGCTCTCGGCCCCCGCTAACCACACTCCAGAGCCTCCGAGCACGCTGGCTGTTCGCTCCTGCCCCACAGCATCACCGGCCTCATTTTCCAGGAGGCACGATGCTTCATGATCTTCATGAGCAACTAGAGGATGAGACAATAAACGACATCCTCAGCAGATGTTTACAGCTGTCACTAGGCAGAGGAGGAGACAGCAGCAGCTTAAATCCCAGTTTTCTACAAAGCTTTCCTTGGAAATCAGAGAGGCAAAGCCAAAAGCCCTTTTAAAATCAGATGTCCATAATTTGCTTGTTTTGAAAGGACTATCATGTGCATATAGTTCATGCAACTTCAGCTTTGTTTTCCTCCCTATGAGAAAATGAGAAGCAATGTCTGGCTCAAGATGAAACACTGATGATTCCTGCTGAAACCAATTAGAATATTACACTTTAACTCAAATATTCACAAGCCAAGCTCTATGATACATGTGAGATGTTTCACACTCCTCCACATTAATTGTAGTTCGGATCTAAAAACATTGCAAGTGAATAGAGCAGCAAACAACATTGTGTTTTCTTCTTGAAGTAAACACCAAGGGACACACAAGCCCTTGGGTGCAGCACAGCTATGAACTCATTCCAGTCCCTGATGAACCATCCTTACAGTATTTTCCCATGCAATTAGTATTAATTGGTGACTTGCTGGCAATCTCCCAGAGGCCTATCTCACCCTTTTAGCCAGTCCTACCAGATCAGCTTCTTGAGATGATCATCAGAGCTGGGCAGCCATCCCACTGCCACACCTCTCAGGGCTCTTTCTTGCTCTTGTATTTTTGGAGACTCTGGCAAGGGTTCTCTTGAGTAACAAACAACCAAAAATATGCCTCTTCCACATTAATATATTCAAGTCTGTAACATGAGACAGCAAAGTAAGAGGGGGACTTCTAGAGGGAATTTATAAGCACTTTAAAAAAATACGTTGTTTCAAAGCATTTTACTGAAGCTAAACTCCAAAATAATTTTCAGGAGAACTGAGCTGAAGTGCTCAGTTCAGTGTCTGGATAGAAACAGACCTGCAAAACTCTGCATCTTGCACTCAAAATGAAGCTGATAGAGGACAGCTGTGAATGAGCAATCATCTCTTCTAATTTTATTATTTAATAACAATCCTTAAGGATTTCCTTTTATCTATTAATAAGATAAAATTTGTCTTAAGCATCTTGTCAAATGGACTTGAGCAGGTTCAAGAGGGCTTTACTTCAGCAGAGCCCCACAACTCCATGGCGATAAATAAAATCAGATGTTCTTTGACTGAACATTGTAAACATCTAGAACACATTTCAGAGTAGCTTCCAGGGGCATTTTCACATTATGAATCTCTTTTTTCAGAATGACATAAGTAATCTCAAAACTTTAAAACCCGGTGCTGAGGTGTTTATTCAGAGTCAAAAGGATATCTGAAAAGAGAACTGTGCAGGGGTCAGCCTACAAGCACCACTCAAGACCCAGTAAAGAAAGCAACATTGAATGGTAAAATACATTAGGTAATGCTTGTGGCCAGAGGCAAGCAGAACTGCTTCAACTAAAACAGGTCAAGTATAATCAAGAGCAACAGGCCAGCTTTATTCCTTCTCCTTTTTCTGCTTCCCTTTTTCTGCTTCTCCTAAGTTTCCAGTCCACATAAATCAGTGGTCCTCAGTGTTACTCTTCTCATACCACTTTTGTCTTTTACTGCACAACACTTAGAAACCACAACATAACATAAACAGGTGCCTGAAAATGGTGTATTTTGGCTTGGAGGTAGTTAAGAACACTAAAGATGGTTATTTCTCTTGGAAATCCTGAGTCTGGTGTGGAGGAGCCTGCCTGTGCCATCTCACTTCATCTCTAAGAGGCTCTACCTTTAGATTTTACTTGAGGGATCATGTACTCAGTGTGCATCAAATGTGAAAGCCAAAACTCAATCTTTACAGTGGTCAACAGATGTAGAGACATTTAGCACTTACATGTAAGTTGTTTATATGACATAGTTTATTGAGTTTTTCTTTGGAGATACTTCTCCTTCTGAATCTTTGTGATCCTACTTAATTTTCATTTTTTAAAGACCTTACTGTCTTATTCCCCCACATCTATGGTAATTAAAGATCCAGATATTATTTGTCAGGGCCCCCTGAATGAATGAATACTTTCAGACTATTCTCACAAGTATTGTAGAAGAACAGAAGAAGACCTCACTTTCACTGGTGTAATTTCCAAGCAAGTCCATTAACTTGCAGTATCTCTGGATGTACACCATCAATCTGAGATAGTCCTCACCTCTATCTCACACCTGTTTAGCTCTCAAGGTGTATAAAACCACAAGAATATTACTGGGTGGCAGAAGACTTCTGTCATTCAATGGAGGGATGGATTAAGGAACTACAGAATAAAAGTTTCAGAGAAGAACTTCTCCATAAAATCATGCAAGAGGAAGGAGCACTGCACACATCCTCTGGCAGGGACAGGAAGGTGCCATGTGTGTCGCTGGAGATGTAGAAAAACTATGAGATTTCTTAGTATGATGCTATTCTGAAAAATCTGGTTTCCTGACAGGATTTTAAAACACACACATGTTCAGACTGCCACTTTACATCTACAACTAAGAGAAAGAGGGACTCAACATTCATTTTTCTGAAAACACAAGGCCAAGAGATTCCTTCTCCAAAGACGTATGCCAAGACTTAGTCACTGCCACTCTAATTCCCTGATAGCAAATTCTATCTTCACAAATACAAAGCAAACAAATTATGAACATCTCTGGCCATACAGATAAGACTAACACTTGTAAATTACTTCTCTAAATAGGTGTTATATCAAATCTCCAATGAGTCCAGATAGATGTGTTCAGCCTGCATTAGGTGATAATGAAGCCTGAACCCGAGAGATCTTAGTCAAATTTGGATTAGCTGTTGATGAAAACCAACTTGATAACACTGCTTATTCTAGACTTGCCTCAATTACAGTTTCTCCAGTCAAACTTGTCACTGCTATTCCTTCTTTCCAAGAGCATTACTTTTGTGACAGTTTCATTTGTAGTGTTATGTGGCATTGGTACCTGCACCTCATCAGGTCCTTCTACTTGCCTGAGACAAATGTTGGATCATACCAGGTCCTCTCCATCTATGGGAGACCAAACACAGAATTACACTTACTCAAGCATCACCTCTGCCTCTGGCTGGGAGCCTGGCAGAGCTGGGAAGTGCAAATCTCCCACACATGCTGAAAACAAATACACAGCAGACTGCCCCTGCTGCTAAAAGGTCTGTATTTCATTCTGAGCTCGTGATCAAACTGAAGTATTTTACTTGGGCACAGATCATTTGGGTCTACACTGTTTTCTCTGTTGAAAGCTCTTTAACTTGTGACTAACTCAGGTCATGTGGATTTTTATCTTGGCATAACTTGCATGTGGCCAAAGCCCCCTCTCAGAGCTGTCAAGTCAAAGCCTTACAAAGATCTGACATCTGCCAATATAAAAATAAGTCTAATCTTCTGTACTAAAATAATGCAAATAATTTTCTTAAACAATTTTTCTTACGGAAGCTGGTTTGCAACATTACAGTACTTATGAACTACTACACATCCAGTAAAGCATGTGAGGACAACTGATGTAATTTACAAATTGATTTCTCACCTATCTGATAAGCACTGATAGTGGAACTGAAACTTTCACCTCATCTGAGGGGAAAGAATTTGAGCATGGATCTTTGGTTTCTATTTGGAGTAACCAGAATTTCCAACTGTTTTTTTACCCATGTACTTGATAGATTTGGGCCTGTTTCCTTCAGACAACACCAAATGTATTCAATCTGTTACAGTCAAGACTAAATACTTACATAAGGCTTCCTAATGTTACTCATTAGGACATGGATGGCTACAAATGTGCTTCCTTCAACTTCAGCTGTCTTTTATTCTCCCCTGGAGCTTGATCATTTTTTTAAAAAATGAAGAAAGGAATCAAATTACTAAGTTTCCATTTTCCACTCTTCCTAATTTTCAAGTTTATGCCATTTATAAGGCTCAACTATTCTACAAAAAGACTTTTTTACACCATTTAACAGAACCAAAATCTTGAAGGAACAGAGATCTGTTTGTTTGTTTAATACTCTCCTGCATTCACCCACTTTTCCTATTTTGCACTTCTTAATTAAATTTCAGGTCAAAGATCTTCCTGACTCAAGATGCCCAAATGTTTTCAGATTTGGCTAAAAAATGGTAAAAATCCATTATCTTTTATCATAATATCTAACCAGGAGAAACTCTCATGAATTATTTGAATATATGGACAAGATGTGATTATCTAAACCTAATTTCTAACTCCACTGCACAAGGTAATATGTATTTTTTTAACATGTAAAGTATAATTAGAGTACACTCAAAATAATTGATCAGACTGTAAGATACTAGAGGGCAGAGGTTCTGGAATTGGAAGTGACACCATTCTAATCAGGAAAACAGCCATGAGAAGATATTTATCTATTTATGAGGGTTTCACTTTGAGATTACAAGTGCAAGAGAGAAAAAATGTCATCCTCCTGTCATTTGTTGACAGGCTGTGATAGAGAGAAGCTTTGTCACTACTTCATCATCATCCATGACTGCTTTGCATCTCACCTCCAATGGCTGCCTTGCATTTCTGAGTCCTGATCCCTTCAGACCTGTTTGAATTATCCCTGTTTTTCTGCCACGAGTGCTGGCATCCTACTCAGCAAAAGCATCCCAGATAAAACTGTTTGTACTCAGGAAATTGTATTATATGAAAAGTAGTTATTAGGATGTGATTTTCTCTGGGCAAGCATTTGCACAAACTGTACAAGTCCTCTCATCACAGCCACTGCCACACAGAAACTGTGGAATCACATTTAAGTATTGCATCAGCAACAGAAGTGTCCACAGCAATTATTTATTCATAAAACAAGGAACACAAAAAACAAAAAAAACCCCATCTGAAATGACAAAAACAAACAAACAAACAAACAAAATCCCCCCATTCCTAGAAACCTTTGTTTAACTACAGTGAATTGAGATGGTGTTAATACTCAAAGTTCAACTTTGGGAAAAACAGGATGGGATGTAGACTGTCGGCTAACCATTCTTGTTCTCTTTGATTATCACTTTATCTTTCAGAGTGAAAACTGGTTTAAAAATCAGGAAAAACAAGATGGACAACCTTAGATCCAATCCAAACAAAAAGCTGGTTAATTACATCAAACATTTCTTAATGCAACTAAAGCTCTTTGTGCTGTCCTCCTAAGTACCCCCAAGGACAGAACAGTGAGCTGGCTGACCCTGCACCTGCTTCATGTGACACTAGACTCAAATCTACCAATGTTGCCCAAAGTTGGACCTATGTTTCTGGTATAAAAGGAAAAAAGTATCCAAAAGGACCTGCTGACCCCTCAGATTCAAACAGCTTTTGAAGCAGGTGAACAACAGATCATAAGAGATGGTGTTTCCACCTTCTCTCTGCTATTGTTGTTGTGGGATTTTATGCTTTTTGCCTGGACTGTACACTACCTGTGAGAGATCAGACCTGGTTTTGTATCTCATATTGTCCTTCAATACTTTGTCCTCCCTTGGAGATACCTGTCATGGATGGATCGACACATACCTGAAAGCCTCACCCAAGCACGGTTCACAAGATTGAACTGAAAGAATTTAGAGACTAATTAAAAAGGAATTTTAAAGAGCAAATCTTTCAAGTGTCTGATAAAGCGAGACTTACGCAAGGGCTCTGAGAAACTGGGCCCTGCCCTGACTTTAAAGTATACTTTAAACAATCCCTGCTGGGAGTGGAGTGGCCCAGTAAGTCAGAGGTGTCTGTCCACCAGGGGAGTTCCATAAAAGCTCTCAAAGTATCTGCTAATAAAATCTGCTTTGCCCTGGTCACACAGCAAGGCTGTGACAGAAGCTGATTGGCTTCGGTTTTCTTAAATAATTTATATCAACAGAATGAAAGCTATCTTGGGCATGGAGAATACATTCCAGCTAGCAGGCAGAGACCCAGCCTTTGGCACACAAAAGCCACCTGCAAGGAGACTTGACCCCGGAAAATCAAGGCTCTACAGGAGCATGGCTCAATAAAGCAGGAGCTGGCACAAGGAAGGAGCTGAGGCAGAGCACCACTGGCCAGCCTTCCCCTCCATTTCAGCAGGGGAGTTTTGCAGAGAGCTGTCTTTTGGGTGCCACCACCTACCACCCTCCTCCTGGGCACGGGAGGTGACACGTGCAGTGGACTGGTGGATGGAGAGTGCAGAGCATCGCTGCTCTGACCAGTGTCCCAGCAAGGAGGACTCCCCAGAACATCTGTACATCTCTCTCTCTTTTGAAAATGACCTTTAAAATCACTCTGCCAGCAAGAACTGAATATGATGTTTAAAGGAAACCTGCAGTAACTTGTGGATGATAAGATTTTTTTTTTTGAACACTTTGAATGTGACTTCTTCATTTACATGAGTGGCTGAGACAGCCAGAGCGTTAGTGTGCATATTCACCACCTCCAGACTCCACACTGGACCAAATGCACCAGAGAAGACAGTAAACAGAATTTCCTATGCCAACTCATTGAACTGGGAGAGATGCTAGCATAAAACTCTAAATCCCAGAAATGGGATTTGCTTAATCAAGCAAGCTTTGCCAGAAGATGTAATCACACACCCCAGAAGATTACATTAGCCTTTTAGAAAAAAACCCACACTTAACCAACTCCTGAAATTCTGCTTTGATATTTGCATGAAATCCATGCAAATTGTATGGGCTTCAGCATGTGTTTTCTCCCACACCAAAGCAGCCAGATGGACAGCCAGGGATGTGAGAAAAATATTTTCCGCTAAGCCTGAGGGGAGATGAACAAGACAAGAAGCCCCCACGTGCTTCTCCCCAAGTCCAGTGCATACATCCCACCCCCCCATACCGTGAGCCTTCTTTTCACAGAGATCCCTTCCTCTGACCATGGAGAAAGCAGTGGCCTGGCAGCCAGGGCAGTGCTCCTGCCAGCACCTCAGCCAAAGCCAGGAAGTGCACCTGGGGTGCTCTGTGCTGGGTCAGAGCAGGAAGAAGTCTGGGGGTCCCCACCTCCACTCTGCCATCCAGCAAGGCCCTGGGAAGAGGGGTCACCCTGTGGCATAGCCATCAGTTATTGCAACACATAAGGTGGCTTTGTATAAATAGCTTTTGTCCCACTAAAATCCATCAGCACGAGCTTGCTTCCTTCCTAGCAGTTGGTAATGGATTTCATTACAGCTTTTCATGTACATTCCTCGCTCCATGAAGAAAGCATGGGAGCAGCTGCAGCCAGCTGTGAGCTTCCCCACTGGGACCCTGAGTGCTGCCTCTGAGACACCAGTGACAGTCCCGTGATGATGGAGAGCATCTTAACTGCAGACGAGATTGCTTGCTGCTGCCGTGGGAATCCGGGCAGCAAAGCGCTGCTCACATTCCAGGCAGGGACAACATGAGTGTGCCTTACACACTGCAACAAGGAGAAGCACTGCATTTGAATTCAGTGGGGCAGAAGAAACAAATTCATCATGCAGAATTTTTAGGAAAGCTTCATCCCCTCTGAAGTGTTTCAGGAATAATGTTCAACAAATAGCGATTGTACCCTCCCCACCTTTGCTTTTAATAACTGAAAAAGGGAAAAACAAAACATTCATTCCCTTTCTCCATCATTTTTAAAATCCAATTTTTGGGAGGCTGTTAGCATCTTCTCTGCATTAGATACCAGAATTCACCATGAGTCAAAGCCTGAATATCTTTGCTTGGGCAAATCTCCTAGGAACATCAGCCTGGAAAGCATGCCCTGGGAAACAAATCAGTTCTTCCTGACATGGGAAGCATCTCAGCCAGTAATCCCAACTAATGTGGATTCTCCACTGTTTTACTTTACACAAAGAAAGCACACTCAAATAAGGGTATTTCACATGAGCATGTCTGGTATTTCAGATGTCCAGCCACTTCAAAACTTAAACTCAGATGTTAAGAATGTGAAATACCAGACATTCAGATATCCTCCAAGCAATCCTATTAGGATGGAGATATAACCAGGCTGGCAGATACACTTTCAAAAATTACAAGTCTTGTAAACACAGAGAAGTCTTGTCTCTCTCCATCAAGCAGCTTTTATGCTTGGTTATTTGTTTTTTTTAAAGTTCAGTCTTTCAGTTAATTCCAAATCTTGATAAAATAAAACTTTTGTTGCTTGATCGTAAGCTCATGAGACACAAGAAGAGCTTAATGCAAAAATGTGAATAAGTTAAGCAGTCATTTACATATTTGGTCATATTTAAACAGGGGCTTTCTTTGCAGTAATTTAATGTTGTCAAGCAAGCACGGGAGGCATCAAATGCTTTGGCTTTTACGTTGCTCCTTACTGATGTAATAATAATTGCCAATAGATCATTACAAAAAAAGAAAAACACAAAAAAAAAAAAAAAAAAAAAAAAACAAAAACAAAAAAAAAACAAAACAAAACAAAACAAAACAAAACAACAAAAAAAAACCCCATTCATTATGCTCTTTGGGGGTTTTATAACAATATTTACCAGAGAAGAGAACTTAAAAGGATAAGGGCCTGAAATCACGCCTCCAGGCAAAGTATGTATTTACCACCCACTATAAACTATGTGCAAAACTGCTGTTCATGGATACAAAGACAAGACCAGTCAAGGTCTGCTGTTACCTGTGACCTACCTTCTCTGTGCTCCTGTTCCTCAGCCACCCCTTTGCTGCAGCTGCATCCCTGTCCTTCCCTTGCCTACTGCTCCAGCCCCTCTCCTCTAACAGCATTAGCAGTGCATCTCACAGCACTGCATATTGCCTACTTGATTCATCACTGAATCAACACAACACAAATCCCCCAGGCACACTAAAGCACAGCTACATTAATGCTTCAGCTATGCTGCAAGAGCATCTTTTAAAATGCCTACAAAATTGTTTTAGAAGACCATGGTTTTGTTCTTGCAGCACTCTAGCCAGGAAGCAGTTAAAACAAAGGTGAAAAATCACAGCAAATAATCTGAAAGACTGTATTCCCATCATGTTTGCCACTTCCAATCCTATTTTTTTCCTATAAAAGTCTTTGTGCAGTTGCTCTGTTGAAATCATTGGGAAGGCTATGGCTTTCTGCAGGTGGAAAAGGCCAGAACCTGATCCTGTGTGCAGGAGCAATACCTCTTCACCCACCGTGAGCCTGTGGGGCTGCATCAGCCCTTTATTTCTCCAAACAGGCCTGCTTAGGAAGAAACTGGACAGGAATCGTTTTAAATGCATTCTGTCCCATGCAAGCATGTGGCCAAGAAAGTTTAAATCCTGCTCTTGACAGAGTCTTTTTCAATACAGATGGGAGCTCACAGGAACTATTTGTCTTTCACATTTGTGTTTTCAGCTTTACAATTTCCATTTGCTCAAGACCTCTTGTCCCATCTCATTCTTATTTGAGTGCTAGCCCTGAAAGAGTTACAGAGATGATCATTTTGACTCAGCATCATCCTCCTGTCCTCAACTTGCCTTAACATAAAGACAAAAGAAACAGCTCTATCCCTCCATATAATTATATTTCCTCACTAATAGTGTCTGAAGGGTGGATAAATGTGTGAAAACAAAGCAGAGCTGCACATGTGAGAGGGGAAGGGCTCCTGTCACTGCTAAGAGCCCATCTTCTGCATTTTCCTGACTCGGCAGTAAACTAGAGACACTCCCAAATGGTGACAATGGTCAAGGAAATTTGTTTTGCAAACAATTCCCTTTAAAAAAGCCTTGCAAGGAACTACTTGATAGCATTAAAGTTTTTGTCTCTTAAACATGCAATTCTCTACAGAAAGCAGATAATGTTAAGTACTGGAAAATGAAGTGGCTTAGGATTATACACAGTCAGTTGGGCTTTTTCTAAAGAAACACTACACAGACCCTTTACAGCCTGTGAAGCTGAGCTTCTAGAAGCCAAAAGAAGCAATGTGGAGTAACTGAAGGCTTGTGTCAAAGGACAGCAGCAAGCAGGACCCCACACAATGGGTCTGCATTGCTACCACACTAATACTCTCGCTGCATAAAAGGGCAGGAGCAATAAATAGGAATTAAAGGGAAGATTAATTCCCAGTGGGTTTTACAGCTAAGAGGCATATATTTGGGGCAGCAGCACCAGCCAGAAAGTTTTGATCCTGATGGCTAGCTTGGTCACCACCCCAAACCAGACCTTGACTCCGTGACATCACAAACAGGACACCCTGCGAGAGCTACAGATGAGGAGGCTTCAGAGAGGTGATGTGGGAAACATACAGCACAGCATGCCTCGTTCAAATACCCTAATTCATGGCTTTAGCTTTTGAAACAAACAAAAAATAAATGCAAAGATATGACACTACCAATGCTTGCCATCACTCTCAAGAAGTGGAATCTACTATACAATCTGAGAAACTATAAATACAGGAGTTTGGGAGTGTAGAAAGAATTACATGAAATCACCGCAAAAATGTGTCTTGCAACAAAGCTATGAAGAGAGTAACAAATAAAACTGGTAAAAAGACTGGTACATTCAAAAAATAAAATCATATAAATGATAAAATTCAAATTAAAACTGCTTAGACTAGCTATAGGTATGAAAAGAAATACACCTACAGGGAAGAAAATAAAGCAAAATGGACTTGACAAGAAACAAGCTAAAACAAAGCCATATTAAATTCTCAGCAAGTTGTGAAAGATTCTTTGCCTTTTTTCTTTTTTTTTTTTTTTTTTTATTAAACAGTAGAGCTCGCCATCTGTTTGTGGACAGCAAACAACAAGAGTCCTGAAGTGCTGAAAAAATCTGTACCAGAAGCTTTCATGCTGACTCCGGTATGCCACAGCACAGCCACACCAAGTTCAGCTCTCCACACGTCCCTGAAGGTGGTTCCAAGCAAACCCAGCAGCTCCGCGTGGAGCGCCGTGGGATCCCTGAAGAGCTCCCATGTCTCCACCAGCACTGTGCTCCTCACAGATCCCAGCACTCAAGGAACAAATCCTTTTGGCACTAAGCTCACCTAGGGCCTCAATGAAACCATCCGCTCTGTCCTGCAGCCATGGATGTCCCCTTGGGTGTGACCCCATGGCGTGGTGTCTCATGGGGCTGACTGCCTGGGAGGGCTTGCTGGAGGGGAAACGCCAGAACACAGAGAGAAACTAAGACAAAAGCCCTTTCCTAATTCTACCCTGTGCAAGGATCTGAATCTTCAGCTTTTATGGCAAATCATCACCTTTCAATTTGTTATCCTTTCCACCCCAAGCACTGCTAACATGAGCACTTCCAGGCTGAGGAGACTGCCACCACCACATCAATATTCATCAAGGAGATCCTGAAGAAAATTCATTTATTTTTCAGAATTATTACAGTTAATTGGAAACATCTGCTACAACTATCTGTGTGCCAGAAGCATCCCAATCTACTAGGCAGTCTCTGCAGGAATACCCACTCTGTCCTTTCTGGCTAGGTTTTGCCAACGGCATCTTTATTGTCAAAGAAAAGGCGCCATAAGACTAATCAGCCAAATGCAGAGTTTAAATTCTCTCTGCTCATTTTCACACAAAGTACTAACACATGTTGTACTGTCACAGCTGTGAAAGATATTTGCATCTCCATGTTGGCTTTTAACTGCTTCCTTGCAGTGAACCAGGTCAAAGAGTTTTGGGAGCAGCGCTCCCTCCTGATACCCAGTAGCATCCTTAACCTAAGAGAGTGCTGCAGTGAGAATGTCCAAGCACACACAATCAATGTTTTACATTTGTAGTGAGATTAATGTCAACACAGTACATGAATGTAAGTACACTATTTCATGCAATGGGAATGTTGAATATTTGTTGAAGTATTTCTGTGAATAAAGGATAACTATCTGAATGTCCAGTGGAAAAATGTTTCTGTGGGAACAGAATGCAACCTAACTATGAAGTATTTGTGAATTCCAATAAATATTCACTGAGACCTAGTGAAAGTCTGGGCTGGAACTCACAAACATAGAATTTCTAAACAGGTTGTCAATCATAATGAAAAATGCATGTGCAGACTGGACTTCCTAAGTATTATTAGCTTTCTGTCTAAATCCATTGTAATTTTGTTTTTAATAGGCTGAAATGTGAGGCATGATCATTTTTAGTAAAAAGATTCTGTCAAAATTGTGAATTATTAATGGAAATCACAATGTCAAATTAATTTTTTTAAGGAATAAGATGAACAAGACATTCATATTAAGGAGTGAAGCATGATTGTATCTCTGATGAAGTGAGATGAATGTTTATACTACAGACCTTGCCCATAACAGCTGGAGACTTCTTACTGTCTGTATGAGGCAGCATGATGGAAATATTTGTTAAAAAGGTAAGGAGAATCTCCAAAGACATCTTTGAACTCAGAACCTCCAAAGACATCTTTGAAGCAGATGCTTTTCCCTGAGATGCCAGACTAGGAAACCTCACTCAGGGGGAGAAAAAAAAAAAAAAAAAAAAAAAAAAAAAAAAAAAAAAAAAAAGGCACTGATTTTTTGAGCGAGATTTTTTTAAAAAAATTAAATTACTATTGGTAAAATATTCACACAGATGGTCACTAAGAATTCTCATCCCAAACCAGATTAGAAATAGATTTTCTTTTTACATGAAGAACAGAAATCAATCTTTTGTAATGTAATCTTCTTAGGTCCTTGCCTACCCCAAGGGTAAGAAGAACCACAAATTTCTTGTTTGGCAGTGTGGGAATGTACAATGGTTTGTCGACACCATTAAGAAGTTTCAAATCATGGTGAAAGAACTTGCACACATCAACAGACTGAAAAAATGAACTGTGAAAAGCAAGAGGATCATGTAATGTCTGGATACGTATTTCCATTTGGCAGAATTGTGATGCTGATAGAAATAATGCAAAAATAATAATAATGCCTCTGATTGAAAGAGCATGTGTTCCCTTATTGCCTAGAACAGATTAGTTCCCACACTATATTATAACTTTAGCAATAATTAGGATGTGAACTTCTGGTCCAGTTTTCTTCCTTTTATGTAATAAGGTTATAAACTTCATCTCATGAGTTTGAGCAAAGTGGTTTGTATTTTTTTCTGCCTTCCTCAAGAAGAGACAGTGATAAGGCAGGGAGTGATTATCAAGAGATATTAAGTGAATAAACCCACAAATCTCAGTGTTCAGGTTAAAGTTCAATGCCAGTTAAGAAGTATTCTTGAATCCTCATGATACTGCTATATAAAAAGAATACAGCTGCTCTGCAATTTAAGGGCATAATCAAGTAGAAAATTATAGAGTGAAATGTGTGGCCCCTGAGCACATTCATAGGTCTTTATGCCATGAAAAATAAAATCCTTTCACTCATTTGGACTGTGTAGCAGCTTTTTCTCAGAGAAGTGGTGGACAGTGGGCAGTGCCACAGCTTCCTCTGTCCCCTTTGGGAAAGCCCTGATCAGACTTTTCTGGATTCACTGCAGAAATGCAGAAGCTGTACTCACAGGGAAGTGGGAGATGTGCCACTTCTGTTGGTATTAAACAGAACTAGATGATGGAAAGAAAATCACACATTCTTGTCTGTAGCATCGAGTCACTCTTGATTCTCATGTTTGTTGGCTTGCCATGCTGCACGTCTGACACAAAAGACAGTCTTACTCTCAAAGCACAGTAAATCAGCAAGTAAAATTCTTGGAATAACAACACTGAAATCTGTCCAATACTTTCCTAAAAATGCATATTAAATCTGCTCCAGCCATGAAAACTTGATTAATGTGTTTAATATATTTGGAAGAAATAATGATTCATGTCAAGGGTAAACAATGCAAGCATGGAAAATGGGTGAGAATAATATGAGAAGAGGAAAAAAAAAAAAGAAGCAGATGCTGCAGGATACAATCCCACTACCTATAACCATTGTCATGGCTAATCCAAAAGCCTGTATGCCCTAAGTGGAGTAAATTATCATCTCCACTCTGTGATAGTTAAGGCAAAATGAGCATTAGCATATGAATAAATGAAGCTAATGGCTGGATTTTCTGTGAAATCCTAAATTCTGCTTTTTCAAGATTAGTGATAACAGAAGTTGGGACACATGCTTCCTCCTGAAATCCACAGAGCCCAACAACCCTCAAAGGAACACGTGCAAGGAGGGACGACGAGCAGCCCCAAGAGTGGGGAAGAAGCTGCAGCACCGGCTCCGACCCAACACAGGCATCACAAACTCAGCCACAGGCTGCTCCTGGGGCCCAGCAAACCACCCACCATGTCCTCCTCTGACACTCAAGGTCCCTCCTCAGTGCACCAAGGTCCCCTCCCCATGGCAGTATGCAAGTAGCAGAGAAACCAGGCTTTGGCCAGAGCACAGTGGCAGTACCTAGGGGTACCTGTATATGCCCGCCCTTGGCATCAGGTGCTGCTGCAAGGTGGCTCAGCAGAGCTCGTACTTGCCCACAGTGTGCCTGGCACAGAAAGTCAATTTGACCAAACAATCAATTTAACAGCTCCAGCCTGCCTTTGGGAACTGCAAAAATGGGGGACAAGGTGCTTACCATCAGGACACGACTCTCTCTCGTCTTCCAAAAGCAAAACTTATGTGCTGTAAAAAGGGATTTTTTCCATTTCTCTGCGGGCAGGCCAATATTTAGGTTGTGCTTATGAGCAGTGATGGCTGATGATCCAAAGAGGAGCAGAAACTCAGCACATTCCCACAGCAGCAAAGGGCCTGGGATAGGCAGATGTGACTGACAACCATCCCTCCAGGAGCTGCAGAGTTTGCTCTCTCCCAACTCTCCCCTTTCCTGCTGGGCTGCAGCTGTGTGCACAAGAACACATCATCCTTCCTGCTGCTCGCAGCGCACAGACACAGACACCACTGGGGAATGCTTCAGACACATGGAAGCAGCTAGCAATTTAATTAAAACATCCACACACACAGAGGCACATGCACATCCCATTCCTCAAGAGAAACACCTCAGATAAATACAGGAGCACAGGACTGCAAGGAAACTCACGAGCCCCTTCTATGAACTCCGTGATGCTCTATCCTAAAGCTGCTCTTTATTTTTACCTCTGCTACACCTGGAAAAGTCTGTTAACGAACCTCAGAGATAATCAGGGACTGGTTTTTATCACCTGGCCTCACTTTACCCAGAGTAAAAAGCATGGCCTTGCACCATTACATTTTATGCCATATCTATCACACCAACTCAGAAGAGAACATAATCCTTGTATGATGCCATGATCCTCTTCTGAAATGCCAGTGACTCTTACCTTTGAGTCACCTATAAATTCATAAGAACTCTGTCACCTGTCAAATTCATAAACATACTACTGCTAATTCATGACAAGGATAGAAAAATACTAAATATGTTTCATCTCCTTTGAGGAAATTAATTAGCTGTTTCCCTTTGGCCAAACACTCCCACCAGTTTAAGATAATATTGACCTCTCCTCTTTCTTCAATTCTCTACTTATTTAACATTTCTTCTATGAATCTTCTTCTTGCCATATTGATAGATCTCCATGTGGGTACAACATTCAAATTCTTTATGAGGATTGAGATGAATTGCATCTATTGCTTTTATTTAGCAACAGAACTGAAGAAGATGAAAGAGCTAACTTTGGCACAAAAATATTTATTAATAATTTTTTATTTTACCCCATTTTCCATTAGCTTCCCTGACTTATGTTGTTCAACATTTGTTCTAAAATTTTATGTATTTTAGAGTTTGGCTTAACAGGCTGTTATTTTCCCAAATGCACTTCCCCTGGAACCATCTCAAAATCTGAAGTTTACATTTTATATTTCTCGTTCTCATGCCCCAGTGTTCAATATATTCATTAAAAAAAAAATCTGCAATCTCATGTAGCAAAAAATGGCTTTCCAGGGAGGAGCAAAAATGCTTTTTAGAAGTAAAATCTGATGACCTCTCAGTGCAAGCCTCTGAAAAAGAAGTGATGGATATTGTTTTTCTGCCTTGTCCCTGAAACTGCACTGCTCTTTTTATGTTGCACTACACAGGTTTTCCTCAATAGCTAATATGGGAAACCTGATTCTTTTTAAAGAGGCCTCCCAAATAAAAACCTAAAATCAAATACCTCCCCATAACTTAATTTAATAGGTTAAAAAGGTCAAGGGTCTCTTCACCACCAAAGTACTTGTCCAATTCTCAAAAGGAAATTTAATTTCTGTCATCTGGAGCAAATGTGTATAATGCAAATGGCATTCAGAAACTCTATTGCACTTTGAAACTAAACCCACTTTTTGCAGCTGCTGCTTTAAATATCATCAGAGACTGGAAATGAAACAAAGCCCTTTCTCACTGATGTATTCCTGCATTAACTCCAACAAGTGAGTTTAAGTGGGTTTGGCCACCAGCTGTGGAACTCTGCTGTACATTCCACTGTACACTAGTCTACAACCTAATTAACAGCCCTGCAAATATTCCAGATATCTGCTAATATTATGCACAAAGACATAATTAGAAGTGTGTGTGAACACAGATACGATTGAACAAAGAGAGAGAACAAATGTGCAGCTCCAACTGCTATCGTTATTAACTCCTTCTCAGTGGCAGCATCATGCACCAGGTTAGGGTAAGGTTAATGCACACCCCACACTGTGACCTTTCAGACTGAATTTAATTGCATCCCTGCCAATGATATGGCAAAATGATAAGGTGCATCCTGATTGATTTTCTTCCTTGCAGACCACAAGAGCTCATTTCAACCAAATCCTGCCATTAAAATTACAGCACAACTAGAAAGGAGTTTTAAATTATATACACCCTAATCTAATATTTGAAACTGTTATATCAAAGACTCTCTCAATTATAAGCTGCAAAATCCCTGTTTGCCTCTTCTGTAAACCCGCTGCACTATGTACAGCATTATCCTTCAATTGTTAGCGTGCTTAAAGTGTGTGTCTAACACTGCCAGAGCCATGCTGTCAAGCATTAAAGAGCACTTTTAGGCATTCTGCCCCTGTAATCCTTGGGGAGTTCAGTAGCTACAAGTCAGGGGAAAATCAAAGTAAAGAGAAAAGACAGGTCATCATGAACCTAAGTGCAATGTAGTCTCGTGACAGACATTTCTACTCTACATGCACAACACATTTAGGTTCTACAAGAATTTTACTATCCCTACTTTAGCAAAGCTGGGACCAGTATCTTTGTTAACATACCAGCCCACAGTGAACTGGAAAATTTTGTCAGAATATTTTCTACACTGTGATTACTGTATAAAATATTATATGCCTCATTATAGCAGGGTTTTCTCAAAACTTAGTTGTTTGATAACAACTTAGATTTTTTTTTGGTGAATTTTTCATTATTCTTTCAAATAAATTTTTGGTGGTATTTTCAGATATTCAATACTATATTCTGCAGTAAAAATGCCCATGGGAAACTTTGAGATGTGTGTCTGTTTTAAGCAGTTTTCCACTCACAGTGGATGAAAGTAACAGCCAACCACGCTGGGATTTCAGGGTTTTTTTTAAGGAGGTGATGGCAGGCATATTCTGTCATTACTGCATAGGAGTTTAAGCTACTGCACTCATCATCATGGTCAGAACAGCTCATCTGCACTGAAGTTCTGAAGAGCACTGTGCACAATTGAGCCATCTCTTAGATCACTTGCATTTAGAGGAACAGAAACTTGGATGAGCCCCAAATTACGGCAGACCTAACGTCTCATTTGCCAGCAAATCATCTGTATCAGAAATTACTTTAAATGACAATGCTAAAATTGAATTTGTCCCATGTTTAACATGCCCATTAAAAGGAAATCCTTCAATGACACTCACTGAGGCTCAGATGCAGGGAGTCAAATGACCATGTGGTCATGGCCACAGCCCACCCTCAGCAATATCCCTGACTTTGACAACCTGCAAATTCTCTGAGTCAAGGAGGAACTTCCCACTCAAAAACTCTCACCTTTACAGGTGTTCTAGTTTGATGAGTCTCTGATGCACAGAGAGTGCTATGATAGTCTTGCCTACAATAGAACTTGTCACTTCACCAGGACTCAATTTCAATTGCACAGCAAGGCCTTACCCAAAGCCATGCTGGAGCCTCCTGAAGCCTTCAGCCACCCTTATCTTCCCCTGGATGGCCCTCAAGAAACAGAACACAGTGGCAGCAGAAGGCTGGGGGTGACCTGAGACTGGGTGAGTTTTGCAGAGCTTTGAGCATAGCCATTGCTCTAACAAAGCAACCCCCTGAGAGCCCACTGTGAACCTAAACACTGAATTTCTATTCAATGCATCAGAATGCAAGTGCAGTGTGAACAACTCCACCAAGGCAAAGACAGAATTAGCCTCATCAGACATGCAGCAGCATATGTCTCTTTCAACATGTACTGCAAAATAGATACTGAATGGAAAACAGATGATTTTTAGCCTCCTATTCTGTCTACCGGAAAAAAAAAATCTCAAAATCCTGCATATCTTCATGTAAATTACTGTACTGCAAAGATAAATATCAAAGTTATGCAAGATGCTAGATAAGTAGAAAGACTTAAAAGAACAAGGAAGAAATAAAAACACCTACAAAACCTCCAAAGACAAAAAATAAACAACAGTTTATTTGTGTTCCCAGGAAAGTCCAAAGCCAAATATTAGCATTTTCTTCTGGAGGCAACTTTCTGTGTATTGAGAGCCAGCTTAAATAAACAGCAGGCTTTTCTTCTCAGAATATTTGGGGAGCCTGCAAATTTTTTTCTCCTTTGAGAAAATATATGAAAAACAATGCAGGAACAACTTCACACAGGAGAAGTAAAGAAATTCAAATATCTAGTTATAATTATAAATGAAATTTTGGCCATGCAAAACCCATAAGAAATGCTTTCAGATGGAATGTTTGCCAGCCACTCTTCCGAGCAACAGCCACAGAAATCTACCTTTGTTACCTCCTTGCTGATCTCCTTTCCCCATGCTTCTTTTATGCATTTTATGTGGCATTTTAGTTTTATTCCCATATTTCTCTCTTAGTCTTACCTGAGCCCATTCCCTGCTAGATGCCCGGGTTTTTCTTTGGTATCCCAAAATCTCAGCTGAGGACTTGTTGGTATCTAACATTAGAGGTTCAGGGGCTCCAGTCAGCTTTAAGCTGCAGTAATTTTTTTCTACTCTGTAAAGCCTGAAGGGATAGTACTTTTCCTTCCTTGCTAAATAGTAAACACTCCCCTTCCAGTGGGCAAACAAATTATCTTCTGTTGTTTGTAAAGGCACTCAAACAATACCCTTGTTTACCTTTATAAATGTCTTTGTGCTATCCCCAGTCTAGCCCAGGGAACTGGAGCAAAGGTGGTGCAGCTGACATACAGCAGGCAGGAGTAAATGCCTGAACACCAGAGAAATCTCTGCCCAGAAAAGAACAGAAACAGTCACTCTGACATCTGAGTTTGGGCTGAGATAGCAGCAGAAACTGAATCTCAAGACAGTAAGTATCTTTAGTAAGCAAATTAATTTTACTCATCAACTCAGCAGAAACATGGCTTTCTGCCTCCAGGGAAGGGTGCAACGTGTACTCATTAATGATTGTTTATTCAGATCAGCACTACTGCTGGATAAATTCCCCACCACCACCACCACCTTACACGAGGTATTTCATGATCAAAGTACTGAAATCAACACTGCCACAGCAACATTATTTGAGCAGTTGTGTTAAGCGCAGGCACGTTTGAAGGATCAGAACCTAACGAGGTTTTCTGGTTGTTTTTTGGCATGAATACAGCAAAGGCTTCAACAAAAACATAACTCTGCCTGTGCAAAGTACAGAGGTCTACTCATGCAATTATCATCTCCAAGCACAAATAAGAATCAAACAAGCCATTCAATATTACTAGTTTATTTCATAAATAGGCTGATTACTTCTGAAATAGCTGCTTTCTTAAACCACATGGCTGATATGCAATCAGTAACCTCCATTTACCAGTTTTCATTGAAATGAATCTGACCCAGCTTCATTTAAACCAACAAATGTCACACAAATCTTTGCACACGGAACTCAGCACATCCAAATGAAAACAGTCTGCTGCTGACAAAAAGGCTGAGAGCAAACTAGTACCTCTGTCTTGGTCATCACAACCTCAACTGTGTGATGTGCATCAGCACACACCTGAGAAAATGTAAAGCCTGTTAGGGTCCTTCTGAAAATGTGAATACATCCACTGCTCACACTGCTTCGTTTAAAAGCTGGCTCTAAATTCATCAAATACAGTTTGAAACTGAAGGTGACCGAAATGTTGTGCACTACTATGACACTTCCTAAGACAGCTGATGTAGAAATACTTCCCAGATGTGGGTGAAGATTTCCAGATGAATAGAGAGAGCAGGCGAAATGGGAGATGTGGGCTCCTGAGCAAAAGCCACTGACAGTCTGCATTAAACAGCATTTGCCCAGGATGTGTCAGACAAGAGACCCGAGGCTGGGCTCCTGTTGCTACAGCAAAGTGCCTGGCCAAAATACACTTGGCTGCTCTGGCAAGAGTTTCTCTCCATATTGTTTTGTTAATGTTTCCAAAAGGTCCAGTTTTGCTCTTGTATGAAAAAAACCCCAACCCTGCAAATTTCAGCTCTCTCACTTTGCACCAAAATAAACTGTGGTGTTTGACCAGTCACAGCACAGACAACCAGACTTCCAAGGCATCCCCTGAACTATCAACACACAACAGAAACTTAATATGAACTTTTCATAACAGTTAATAAAAAAACTTACCTAAATATCTCCTCCAAACTCTGATTAGTATCTCCCATACATTGATTATTTTTGTTTTTTCTGTGCATTTTCCTCATTCAGAAACATTTTTATGATTGTAGGGTTTTTTAGGGCATTAATAAGCTACATGAGGAATGAGACAGACAAAACCAAAATGTTACACAAAAGGTCTCTAAAATATATTGTAACGTTGTCATCAACAGACAGCAACTACAAAAACATCATGGAAATAATACAGGCAATAAACTGAAGCTATGTGAATATTTACTTTTATTTTCAAGACAACTGAAATTATGAGATCAATTTGGCCTTGTTTTTCTCTCATCACTTTTCAGACTTGTCAGAAGGCAGTGTAAAACCACTGCAGTCGATTTTCTCTCTTGCTAGCCTGGATTAGTAGATTTATGTTAATTGCAGACATCTACATAAAAAAACCTCTTAGTATTCTTCTTCCACAGGACTTAGACTGAGGATGAAATTCTGACCACACAAATTTTTTAAGGGAAAACTTACCTTGTAGCACATTTGCAGCAAACATCACACAAAGGTCTGATTGCTTCCAAAGGCTTTGATCTTGCTATCACACAGCAGCTCCTGACTGAAACAAGTGACCTCGGGGAGGCTCTGAGGGAATGGGGATCACTCATCTTAGGAACAGTCTCCTCACATCAGACATGTTTTTCATACTCTGTTTACTTCCAGGCTGGACTACATGAAATATCAAATCTCTGCAGCTCCAGCTGATGGGATGGGAGTTACCAGCTCCTCCAAGGTTGACACTTCTCAGCTGGGGACAGGACAGCAGGACAGGACAGGACAGCTCCCCCTGAGACCCGCTGAGTCTGGCGGGGTGCTGCTCAGCATCACCTCGGCTCTCTGCAGAACACCCAACAGGGAAATAACAGAAAGCCAAGTGGGCAGCATCAGTCACTCTCAGCTTCCAGTCAGGGAGGAAACCAGCAGAAAAAGCCTTGGCCAATGTGTGGGGATTTTGTGGCATTTGACTTTTCTTTCAATAGCATGAACTAAGACCCAGTAAGCATTAAGTGAAGAATGAGTTGCTTGTCCTGGCTAACCACTGAGCTTAGATAGTGGGATAGAAACTAACAAGAAAAATCATTGAAAATGCAGCATCTGTTGACATTTTCCAGCATGCACTGACCTTTCCAGTACCATTACACTCAGCTTTGCAGCACAATTACAGTTTCAGCTCTACGTATCGATAAGATCCTCGTTATCTGAATTAAATCAAAATCTTTACCCTTCTCAAGAGAGCAGAGAAAAATGTCTGTCTGAAACAATATTCAGTTTAGTGACACCAGAAAGACCCCCAACTCTGCTGCTGGGGTTGATTGTTCACACCACTGCACTGTAACCTAGCCAGGTAAGTGGGGGGAAGAGGCTGACAACTAACATGAGGTTGATTCCTTATGACAGTGACAATAGTAGGTAGCTAAAGAGCACAAAATGCAATATTCAAGGACAGAGCCTAGAAAATGACCCTTGCAGTCACGAGCTCACCTGCCAACCAGAAATCATTTCATGGTATGTGAGAAGAGTCCAAGTTAATTTGCCACTCTGACCTCAGAACCTCATACTATCCCTTGTTTAAGTCAACTTACGAGGTTATTATGGCTAGTTTTGTAACTATTAAACCTACAAACCTACTTTCCTTCACTTCTCCTCTTCCACTTATTTCATATGCAAAGGTAATACCTTTTATTACAGAAATAAGAAAGATCTGCATTAAGTCATGTCTGCT
Organism: Serinus canaria; assembly: GCF_022539315.1. NCBI lineage: Eukaryota > Metazoa > Chordata > Aves > Passeriformes > Fringillidae > Serinus > Serinus canaria. Next base: position 123,351,187 of record NC_066315.1, read on the forward strand.
TCAGAACTCAGGTGACTCCCCACCAGCTGGAATCTCTTATTTGATTAAAAATGTTGTTGTGCCAGCTGCCATGCAGCACGTTTCACTACTCTGATTCCAGGAGGAATTAAATCCATACTGAAAATGAAGTCTGGCATGAATCAGCCTCTTCTCAATACTAATGCATACCTGGAAAAAAAAAAGCATTAAAAAACCCACCACAAACCTAGCCACCCCAATCTCTAAAGCAGAAGGTATTCAGTGGGGAAAGAACTTCAAATTTCACATATTATAAGCTAGTAATTTCATAAAGCAATATCCTAATTATAACCTCATATTTGTTTTTAAAGTGATCTTTCTTGCCATAAAAACAAACCTAACTCCTCTTCCAACAGAACCAGCTCTGAAGTTAAAGACAGTTGCTGAATTTAAAAAAATAAAAGCTTTTGTATCTCCCTGATACAGTGAAGTATTTACCAGTGGAGGGTAATTATTAGAGAACGTGCCCAGAGTTAAAAATAATTTATAGTTAAGTCTGTTACTGCTAATTCAGATAGAAAGAGAGACTGTATTGGACAAAAAGCCCATCTAATTTGAGGGGGATTTCTGTGTGTTGTGGACTGCAGGAGTATATACTGTGAATAAGCACTGAAAACGTTCTTAGCTTCTTGCAGTGCAAGAACATTAAAAGCTTTAAGGCAATTATTTGCAAAGGCATACTCACAAGGCCTCTCAATAGAAATACAGCAATGGCATATTGATAGATTCTTACTATTCTCTTTTTCTGTTAGCTCAAAGCAAGTTGCAGACCACAGCTTCAGTAGCTCTGAAAAAAGTCCATTGTTAGCTCTGAAGAAAGTTTACATCCAATGGATGTTTGCAACTTTCTCTGTTCAATGGAGGTTCATACAGTTAAAAAGTTAAAAGGTTTTGATGGCTTCAGACAAGATACTTTTAATATGCAGACATAAGAACATGCAGAGGTAAGGCTGAAAGCTGAAGGCCACACTCATTCCTTGTGGTGTCAAAGCAGAGACAGAGTGCTCAATACTTTATTTAGAAGCACTAGGTAAATATCATGTGGATATTTCACTGATTAAACTGATAAACAACAGTCACTCTAAATTCCCAAGTGGCAGTTCTGCCATGTATAAAATAGCTCAAAGAGAATACAGTAGGCTTTAGTCACAGCACTGAACATAACTGAGGGGTCAAATCACTGCTGACCCAAGCTGCTGTGACTTGATGTTTGCTTAAATGGAGCAGAGGCTCAGAGCAGGGCAGAGAGTACCCAGTGTGAGCACTACAGAAAGTGCCATCGTGATGGGCAGCCCTGCTGACAGTGTCTGCAGGGAAGTGAGCCTCTGAAGCTGGAGCCCCTCAGGTACTAACTCCTCTTCAACCCTGAACATGGATGCCCCATTCTGACTCTCCAGAGAAACAAAAATAAATGAAATTTGTTGCATCTTAGAGATCTTCCTTTCAAATATGTTTTAATTCAGTTTGGGAAAGCTTGACCTCTTCTTCTTTTGTGGGTTGAAATTATTTCCATTATTTCTATTTCCAGACCAATTATATGACTTCCTCAATAAGCAAGAAATGCATTATTTAATCTATTTTTAAAGACTGAGCTTTGTGTATTTTAACTTTTCATTCTACATCCCCTTTCACACCAGTACAAAGTATCACTGTGTAGCCCACTCCATGCTTGTTCAAGCACCAATTAGAAATGCAATATGGGTGCATGTATTGACAAACACTCCCTAAATACAGAGGACACAAAAATAATGTTTATACCCTCCTCCCATTCTCTAGCTTTCCTGGCAGCCCAAGCCAGCAACCTCAATCCACCATCATCAAATGAGTCAAGTCACTGTCTTAGGTTGAAAGATGTAGCTGGGGCTGTGTATCCTATTTCCCATCTGTTAGAGGTGGGGCAGTCATCTTCTCTTAATTGGGCAGATTTTAATTTATCTCTTCCACAACCAATCCTCCAACATACTCTGTTAATGAGCCACTGAGTCACTGCAGGACTGATGAAATGACATCCATCCCATTGGGAGATGCTCTTCCCAGGGGGAGGAGCCAAGCATTCCTACCTGGATATAGTCTGAGATTTGGAACACCACAGCAGCCTTTTCCCACTGGAACTCCTGAGGAACAGCTGTCTTCTCCACTGGATTCCCAGAGGAAGACCAGGCCCATCTACACCACCACTGGACCTCCAGAGGAAAACTGCACCCTTCTACAGGATCACTGCTTCAACAGAACCACATCTGTCACTGCAGGAGGACTGCAGCCACCATTTAATGGGACTGCTGCCAACACCCTGAACCACAGGGTGTCAGGTCGTATTCTGACCCCTGTCACTGATTTGTTTTCTTTTTTTGTACTTTACATTAGTATTTTTAATTTTCCTAGTAAAGAACTGTTATTCCTATTCCCATATCTTTGCCTGAGAGCCCCTTAATTTAAAAATTATAATAATTTGGAGGGAGGGGGTTTGCATTTTCCATTTCAAGGAAGGCTCCTGCCTTCCTTAGCAGACAGCTGTCCTTTCAAACCAAGACACTTTCCATGGATGCATTCCTCTTGTCTGTGATGCAAAATGGAGATACTCTCCATGCCAAAGACACAAGCTTCCAACAGTACCTGCTTCACTGAGAGAGAAAAACAGCTCATCCTGAGATATCACAAAGAGGATTTACACCACTGGAAAGGAGCTTTAGTTTCTCCTGGGTGTACTTGTATCATGATGCTTCTATAAACATTAAAAAGCCATATACTGAGATTTAGGATTATTTCAGGAAGGAAGCCCTGTATAATAGAAGCACAAGTCCCAGATTTGCTAACAGAGATGTTAAAAAAATTGACTCAATGGCAATTACAATATTCTTATCCCAAATGGCTGCTAAAATTTTATCCCACCCTACACTGGCATGTATCGTGTGTAGGCCTTACATTTCAATAAAAGGAAGTAAATGCTTTTAACAGCACACTACAGAGTACACAGGAAGGCTACAGGAAGGCTATTACAACCTCAATAAATACTTGCTGACTAAATGCACTATTTCAATTAACATAACCCTTATTGAAATCAAAAAAGATACACAAATTTAACTAAATGTTTAAGAAAATCACTGAGTAGTAACATCTGTAAGGCTTTTTATGTAAAAAAAAAATCATGTATTTATATATTTTTACTTGTATTTCAGTACCACTAGTGTAAAATCCTCCGTTTGCGATTCCAGAGCAAAACCACCAAAATCTGTACAGACTGATGCTCTCCCAAAAGGTGGGGTAACACACAGAGCCCATGACTCTGCCAAACACATGTGCCTGAATGTGGCAAAACCCACACTGCCCTGAAAACACAGCTCCTGATGCCTGCAGTCCTGCCTCAGCCCAGGCACACACCACATCCTCACGTGACAGCTGCTGGTCCACAGTGGTGCAGGGGAAGGCTCCTCTATTACTAATATTCTGAGTATTGCCAGCCCATAGGACTGTGCTCCCTTTCTTCCATAACCAGTAAGGCAAAAAGTCATCACCACAGGAGACCTTGGAAAGTGTGAGGATTAAACTTGTAACATGGGCTCTGCCAATGAGCTCCTATGGATGCTTGGGAAACACTGACTAAAGTCCCATCCATACTCAAACCTCCATTTCCCAAGCTCCTGATGTGCAACAGTGCTGAACATACATCTGTACGTGGAAGCTCCAAGAGATCTGAAATACTAAGGAATGCCACAGCCCTTCTTTTCCTAAAAAAAGAGATTTGTATTTCAGCTCAGATATTTTATAATTATTAGAAATCTTAAAGAACATTCCTTATTAAGGACATATGCCATCATTTTTCACCTTTACCATATGATAATATTTGTTTTCCTCACATGGTGCAACAAAAAACTGTGACAGTTGTGAAGCACTGAGCCATCACAGTTACATTCTCTTCACTGTGTTATGGTCACATGGAATCATGGAACAATAGAATGGCCTGGGTTGGAAGGGACCTTAAAGATTATCTAATTCCAGCCCCCTGCCATGGGCAGTGACACCCTTCACTCCACCAGGCTGCTCAGAGCCCCATCCAAAATGGCTTTGGACACTTCCAGGGATGAGGCATCCACAGCTTCACTGGGCAACCTGTTTCAGTGTCTCACCCCCACGGTATAGAATTTTTTCTTGATATCTAAATCTAAACCTTCTCTTTTCCAGGTTGCAACCATTTCCCCTCGTCCTGCCACTACATGCTCTTGTAAAAAAATCCCTCTGCATCTTTTTTGCAGGCTCCCTTAAGGCACTGGAAGGCCACAATTAAGTCATGCTGAAGCCTTCTCTCAGGCTGAACAATCCCAATTCTCTCAGCTTCTCCTCCCAGGAAAGGTGCTTCATCTCCCTCATCAACTTGGTGGCCCTTGTGCTGGGGGCCTCATCTAGCAGTCCCAGGCAGGGTAGAAGCACACTGAGAGCTGTGCTCAGTGAGAATAAAAAAGATAATTCTTGCCTGGAAAGCCACATTTAAAAACTAAAAAAAGAGGTCCAGTAAGTGGATATGGATTGTTGACAAGGAAGTAGGAGGAAACAAAGAGACCACATCAGTCAACACAAGAGGCAGTGGCTAGAACACCTCACTCACCTACTTCTCTTTTTTTTTTTTTCCCCCAGGGATTATGGCAGAAGAGACTCTTAAGAAGGGATTTAAAAGGAGAAAATGAGGTTAAGTGTGTTGATGTCTGTCCACAGCTCATCCTTAACTCCAGTGCAGCAGTGAATAAAGCCTGCAGATGCTGTTTTGAATACACAGCAGGTCAGTGACAAAGCTGGTATTGCAAATGAACTGGAGGGCTGTGTGGACAGAATGGCCAGAAGGGCTTTGGATGTGAAATCAGACTGCTTCTTTCTACATTATTATTATGGGAAAAACACATGAACACTACAGAAACATTCACAAGAAAACAAATTTCTTTTAACAGCAGGTTTGAACAAGGTAAAAGTTACATAAGCTGTATGTGGACCATGCTTGTGGCATTGCTTCATGGCCACAGGCATCCCTAGGGCTGGCTCCCAAACATGCCTCAGCCACAGACATCTCTGGAGGAAAAAGAACACCATATTCAACAACTTTCATGGGTCATTTCTTAAGATCAGGACATCACTAACTATGTTGGTTTTTATAAGGAGTTACTATCTTCTAATGACTCCTAAAATATCTGTATGTAATAGGTGGAAGCTTCTGCATCCATAACTAATCTGGTCTTTTATAAACTGATTTACAAATGTACTTGCTATTTAATTCTGTAAGAAAATATTGAAGGTAGTATTTTTTCTGTCACCCCCTTAGCTCAGCCACTTCCCAGGTTATAAGAGCAGTGGCTAAGGGGCCCATCTGAGCTCAGTAGCAAACCTTGGTCTTAAAACACATTTGCCTCTCAGCAGATGAGAGTCTCAACAGCAGTGCAGCCTTTTATCTAAGGCTGACCCATGAGATGGACTGGTGTTTGCCATCCTCTTAGCAAGCCTCTGAAAACACCTGTTTGTTTGGTTACGGCTAGGTTTTACCAAAGATATGCTGACATTAGGTAAATTATTGTTACATTAGGTAAATTACTGAAACACAAATGTAAAAACTGAAAATGGCAGCAGACATCATCTTCCCATCCAAGGCCTTTTTAACAGTGGTTTACAGATTAAGCACCTTTCATCAAAGATTCCCACAAAGCCTCAGAAGAACGCAATTTTAGGAACACAATGATATCACAAAGTTAAGAAAATCATTCCTGCTGTGCTGCACTGTATTCATGCAAAAACCTTAACAACAAAAGGCTTGTTTAAAATCTGGACTATCTTTAATTATCCTGCTTAGTGCTCTTCACCGTGTCCTTTAAAAACTAGCAGTCAGCATGGGAAGAAAAGCCAGGAGGTAACACACCAGCTAGCTATGTCTCACTGTCACAAAGGGATGGGAAAAGCACACCAGTTGGGGTCCCAGCATCCTGCTAACACCAGTACTGTGTCAGGTCCAGCCCAGTCTTTCACCCTTGGCGAGGGATTCCACCAAGCAGAGCCTGGCTCAGGGAGCCCAGCGGTGCTTTCCAGGCTCTGCTGGACACAGGGAGGACATTCCCACTGACTCCAAGGGAGATGCTGTGCTCACATGGACCTACAGCTGCTCAGAGAGGAACTCAGCGTGTGTGTGCCAGCCTGAAACTGAACTCCACCCCACAACTGGGTCCTTACACTCAGACTGCTGCATCCTGCAAGGTTTTCACATGACACAACTCACCATGCAATAAAATAGGCCTGCAAAATATCTTAAAGAACCTAAGAGCAGCCACTTCCTGCACTGACTAGAGCTGGACCTTGGGCAAACAGCTCTGGGGCACAAATCCTCTGCCTGAGTGTCCTGAAGAGCTCTCTCCAGGCTGGTGAAGCAGAAAATGTGTGTATTCATGTATTAGTGCCTCATCTGGGGTGGGTACTCCTCTGCTGTCAAAAACCAAGAGTTATGTTCCTGACAACAGTAAGGACAGGACTAAATCAAGAAAAGAGTTCAGAGAGGCAGAGAAATTCAGATGAGCTTTTGATGAACAAACCTCATTAACAGACTGCCTATCAGCTATCCAAATAGATTAAAAGAATTATCATTACAGCTGTAGTTTACCAGTTTGGAAAAGTGACATATAAAAGTCACTACACAGCACTGTCACCTAATGCTATGCTGTAAATTTGTTATTTACAACCTACTTGTAAATACACAGCAAGTCTTGCAAGTTATTGGCAGCATTCAAAACTCCTAGCAAGAGCAAATAAAAATGCATCCATTTGGGGGAAATGAGGTATTCTTATGACTTCATCAGATAGCAAGCATTAAAAATATGCCCATTGCAATGTGTACAATAGCCCAGAAAAATGCTGGGTTTGCTACACATTTTTCAGATTGAGTCACCTGAAATGAGGTTTTCAAGTCCATGAAAGACAGGCAGAGTCAAAGAAGGTAATTCTTCCCCAATGCCATCACATGTCAGAGCACTACATGTGAAAGTTCATCCATTTGATTTCCTAGCAGATAGCGCTTTCCTTTCTTGTCAAAACCATACCATTTCCCGGGGAAAAAATACAAATGTGTGCCTGTTTCAGACAGTCTTACTTGTTGGGGATGGACTCAGATTATGCTGTCCCAGTTGAGTAATTTAAAATTGAATTTATTGTGATTCTTCGTGATTGAAGAGGTCAAAGCCTTCCCCAGGGAAAACAACTATAAGATTTCTGCAGACCAGTTCAAGGAGTACATATGAACTTCTTAGCTTCACAAGGATAATGTGTGTCTTGGTTTCACTGTAAATATCACAACCTTCTTATTAACCACAAGAAAGACAATAATTTTCATGTCTATAGAGTAGAAATGAATTATTTTCCTACATTTCCCCTCCCTCCTCAAAATTTGCAAAGCAAATTTTGAAATTCCCAATTTAATATATATCAAAGAATAAAAAGATTCAAAGTCAAATCCTAGAAAGTCAAGAAATGCCAGAACAAATTTAGTTCAGCTCCCCTGTGCTTATACATCAAGATGAAATATTTAATTACACGATGACATGCTATTTTTTGACTGCATTATCTGTGCTTTAAAGAACAAGAAAAAAAATTCCATAGTGGCCTGAATAGACCAGATATTTAGATGTTCACTGCATTTCAAATGCAATACTTCAGTAGTTATTTATGTTATTGAAAGAAGTATAAGGTCAGATCAAAATTTTCCTAAGATTACCTGATTGTTTGATTTTTTCCCAGTAGAAAAAACATTATTGGAAATATATCTTCCACCAGCAAATACTGCTTGATAGTCTTACTTCAAGCAGTACCTGTGATCTGGTTTTGTTCATTCAAAACTAGAACAAATCTCATTTGGCCTGATTTTTTGTTTCAAACAGGTCTATCACAATGACTAACTCATCAAAATATTTCAAATTGCATTCTAAAAATACCAGCTATTTATTATTTTACTCTGCTGTACAGACATCAGTCTAACACTCAATCAGAGTAAGTGGTGATGAATCATGCACATTTTAGGAATGTCTTGGCTCTCTGAACAATGTTTGGGTTCTAAATCTTTATTGATAGAAATATCTTCCTTCCAACAGAAATTTACATACAAATGTGCAAATCAGGGCTAGAGCAGCAAGCCTGTGTTATGGCTAAGAGGTGGCTGGGCTTGGCTAGCTGCCTTCAGTGCCTGCTTCCACCTTGGCTTGGATAATTGGAATAAAGATGAATGAAAATTTAGGCCTGCAGTTTTAATAGTAACTATTTGTTATTTAAATTTCCTGTTCCACACTAAATGATTGCAAGAATGTGTGCTCAGAATTAAAAGGCTGCTCTTTAGCATCAGCACATTGATTTCTTGGGGTCCTTGCAAAGCTTTTCACATTGTTTCTGGCCTACAGCTCTACACCCCTCTAACTGCCTGTCAGACATCATTTCTGCTTTATGAATAAATAATATGATGCCCAGGGGAAACACTGGGCTAAGACAAAAAAATCAATATGTGTCTAGCACGTATTAGGCAGTTGTTCAGCTGAAGTCTGTCTCAAATATGTGGAGTAATTTTAATAACAAAACAAATTCCTTCTACACTGAGCTTTAAAGAAGGCTATTAAGAGAGCCCTACTACTACATCACTCTGTATCCTATTTGAAGATTAATAATACTGTTCTTCTAAAATGTGAATAAATGTTCTGATTGCAAAGTATTTGGTGATTATTTCTCTACAAATTTCAAATATTCACTCTACAGAAAAATGTTAGCAAGTGATTTTTTATTCTGTTCCTCTTGGAGTGGTGCTGGTGCATATCTGTGTAGTAAAACTGTTATTACATCTGACTTGTTAGTTATTTCAAAAACATCTTCCAAAATCACTTTTTTTTCTTTCCAGGGGACTTGGGATCAAAAGTGAAACAAAAGCTGAGTAAATTAATCATTCATGCAGCTCTGTAATGGCCTCAGTCATTCCTGCAACACAAGCCTATTTCTGCAGTCAGTGCAGTTCCTGGTTCAGTCCCCAGCCATGCCCAGATGCCAACCTGCCACAGGAATATCTGAATCCCTCCACTTTAACAGGACCTGTCTAAATAAACAGGCTTAACTCCTGTCATGGGGCAGTTCTTGAATTCCTTTGCATTGTGCCCAGAAGGGCTGGTTATGTTAACTGTACCATGCAGGACACAGCACTGTAGGAACTGCTGCCCATTGCTCTCCCACAGAGACAGAACCCTTAGTGAAGGTGGCCAAGCTTGACTCCTACACTCCTTCTTCCTTCCACGTGCCCTTCCTCACCAGGAGAGCTTGGGCTGTGCCAGGCAGCAGTGCACAGCCCCTGCTGACAGCACATCTCTCTCTCCCCCTCCCAGGTCACTGATGGCCAGCAGGGCTGAAGTCTCACCCAGCCTCTCCTCCTCAAAAATGCTGCCTTCTCACCGTGCTCCTTGAGAACACAGATCTCATGGAAAACGAGGAGGAGATGGATAGCTTATTTTGGGACAAGGGGCAAGCTGTCAGTGCTCCTAGGAGCCTTCATGAAAGCCACAGGCACCCCAGGTTCAGCAGCAAGGCCAGACAAACAGCAAAACCAGAGAGGTAAAGACCAACTAGCAAGCTGCAGTCAGACCCCATGGATGACCTCTGAGATCCCTGACTCCAAGCCACCAACATTCAGCTCATGGACATTGCTCTCCAAGGGGGTTTTTTCACCCCCCTGCTGTTCTGCAAACCTTTTAGAGCAGATCCTCCCCATGGGAGCTTGCTGACAAGGCGGCTCCTCCTGCTACATTCAGGATAATGAAAAGCACAAGTTTCATGTATTTATGACCCTTTCAGGCTGAGGAACTGCAGCTGAGTGCCCTTGCCTGGGGGTGCTTACTCCTGCAGGAGAGCCAACCATCTGGAAGGGCAGCCTAAAGGAAGCAGAGGGAAAACCTGACAAATCAGGCAAAGAAAGCTGCAGACGTGCAGAAGCTACCAGTGATAGTGGCAGGGGTACAAGATATCCTGGGGCTCACACCAGCCAACACGGTGGAGCCCAATAACATCAACACTGATAGAAAATGCTTTTTCCAACTCAAAGAAAGTGAAATGAAAAAGACAAGAGGGGACTTCTAAGAACAAACAAACCAAAAAGGAGCAAGCAAAAGCCCCCCAACAAACTCAACCTAAAAAAGCCCATTAACAAACAAAAAAGCCCCAAACCTATTCCTCAAAACCCACACAAAAGGCAAAAAGGAGAAGCCTCTGGCTGACATTTGTATGGATCCCTGTTGATTCCAATTAACTACAAACCCCAATCTCCAGGTGCTTGGTGCAAAACAGGCAGAAAGGAAACTGAGAGCAGAACAGTAATTTCCACCACAGGCAAGCTGTCAGCTGTAAGCACCAAACCATGTATCCTGGGCAAAGTCACTCTGATAGGCAGCGAGAAGGGATGAAGGGCTGCTTCTTTCTGTCCAGGGCCATGGCCACATCCCTGGCAGCATTCCCATGCCAGCAAGCACTCTCCAGCTGGCACCTGGCTCACACATTTTCCTTCAGCCACTGGCCCAGCCCCTCTGCCATGCCAACACCTGGTCAGACAGCCCAGAGCAGAGACAGTGAACATGGGCAGACCAGTGTGATGCCCAGCCCTGGCCACCACAAACGTGGAACAAACCAGTTCTGCACGTTCTTTGCAAGACCTAAGTTACAGGGGGTGACTGCCAGCACCTCTGCTGTCCTGCTGTAGAGACCTACCCAAGAGACCCCACCCTGCTCTTCACCCCTCACATGTCCCTCACCCCCCCACCATGGTGTACCTGTGTTAGAAGCCACTCCTGTGCTTCTAAAAAAATGACTCTACAACACATATTTCTGCCAGCCCCCAGGAGACAGGACCACCTGACCTTGGACACTTGACTCATGACCACTCAACTCACACATTTTTATATTTTTGATGCAATTTAAATGAATAATTAAGCTTCCTAAAACTGACACTGGCTGTAACCTCTCACTGCTGCCTTTGAGAGCCACAGGAACCTCAGGGAGGAGCCTCTCAGTGAAACACCAGAGCTGTGTGTGTGTGCAGTGCCTGCAGCTGTGGTTCCTGACTGGCTGAACGAACTCCTCAGCTCAGCGACCTCCTTTATCACCTGTCACACTTGCCTTCTGCAACCTCCACCTGAAGGTACTCCAAACCACACCCATCAAGGGACCCATGGAGGGGTCATTTGGTTTTTTTACACAGCCCAAAATCTGCCAGGCTAAAGACTGATACTGTTTCACCACTGCACAGCTGGCTGAGAGAGGATCTTGTTCTCACCTTCCAGCCTCGCTCACAGCCAAACAGCTGTTTCTGGGCTGTACTATGCACCAAAGCAGCACACCCAGATTTCTGAAAGACCCTAGAACCCAAATAAAGCTTCTTTTTTTTTTCCAGCTCTAAGGTTCCCAACTTTTAACTGAAATGATAATGCTCTGGACCTACAGTTGCCCTCAGATGGCACTGTGCTGCTGTCTAATGCTGGTGGAGGGTTACATGGCATGATAATATCTGTTCACAAGTTCTGATTTCCTCTGCAAGAGTTCAGATTAAGCAGGTCCGTCAGACACGCTTCAGTCATCAACACATTTTTATTGCAAACAGAATTTGCAATAACAAACAGAGAAGAGAGAGAAAACCCTCAGCTTTCAGATGTGTTTCATTTCCTGATCTGAGTATCTTTCACAGAAAATTTCTCTCTTCCATCAGAGAAAATGAGAGTTCAGAAGTAAAATGCTTCATCTTTGACAGATTTAAAGGCAACTGTACAGACCTCTAGCTTCCAAAAGGTAAGACACTAGAAGCATGAGTGGTAACAAATTGATTTTACATTAATTTTATCTCTAAGGTATCTGTACAAGCTCATGGATTTATATGTTCATTTTAAAGACAACTATTCCCAAGAAACAATGATTCCATGAAACATATTTATGTTGTATTTATTTATGCCTCTCTTGTGAGCTCAAAAGCTGGAACTGAAGCATCTCTGTCCTACACAGAGATAACAAAAGAAGACTGAGAGGGACTCTGAGTATTCACACAAACTCATACAACCAGTCACTGTGGTTTAGAAGGCACCTGGTCAGACAAGTTGTGGTAACCAAATATGTTACCAGAGAAGGGCACTCCATTTTGCAAAGGAAAAATTAAACCTGTCTAGGGTTAAAAAAGTTAAGCTTGTCTGAATAATCCACCTTTCCTTTAGGGAAAGCTAGGAACATGCAGCAGGTCAGTTAGCACTGTGGGGTTACCCTGAAACATTTTCTTTGCAATACTATCAATATGCATTGAGTGAAGAGCACCTGCTGGCTGTGCAGTAGCAAAGGACTGATTCCTCAAAGTTTCAAGGCTCTTACTGTGTTAAGAAAGGGGCTTGAAATCTTCCCAGTATTTCTCAACTCAGTATTTCTCAACTGAGCCCCAAACTGTGTGCATTACATGCAATCAAGTCGAGTCCAGTCTGGTACCATATCACCTACTAGTAACAGCCACCCAGCAAAGGCTGGGAGACTTGGAATTAAAATTAACTTCAGTCCTTGAAATTTACCTTTTGTTGGGAGACATTATTGAAGAAGCAACCCAACATAAATTTGGCATTGCTCAAATCTCATCATTCCCCCTGTAAATGAGGGCAACCAGCACCAGCTGAAGGCTGGATGTTGTTGGTCCCCATGCAGAGGTACCAGCTCTGCTCTGCAGACTGAACACCAACTTCCTAACCACAATATCCTCTTCTGCACCCAGCACAGGGGGATCTCAAATGGTTGCAATTTACTGCAGCCTCGAGATACGTGAAAAGTCTCTGTTTCAGCCCGCACGTTCGAAGAATGAGTCGGAGCTCTTAAGTTCTCTTGGTCTCAAGGTTGTTTATTGCATCTTATCTGTAAAATTTTTCACCTGCCCTGCCGAGGTCCATCCAGCAGGACAGTTCCAGGCACACTGCCCACCCCCGGGGCGGTGTTATCTCTTTATACTAAAAACTACGTGTACAATATTTACAATGACTTTCCAATACCTATCACCTATGTTAGACAGTGAGCTTCTACTCTAAACCAATCTAAAAGTGTCAACATCACAGCAGAAGATGGAGGTAGAGAAGAAGAAGAAGAAGAAGAAAGGCTAGACACACCCAAGTCTCTCCATCTTGCCCCCGAAACCCCTATTCTAAAAACCCCAAAAATCTATTTTTTCACCCAGTAATAATTTTATTATTACCCTACTTAAACTGCTGTGGCTTGCAGGTCTTCATACAAAGCTGGTAATTTGCTACACGGGTCATAATCAAACCCACTGGTGTCCTGAGCTGTGTGCCAGGGTCTCTGAGCCCCCTAACAGGGGTCCCAGCAACTCTGGACACCCAGAGGGATGTCCTGAGTTCCGACAGGGGGAGAGCTTTGTAACTTGACCATGAAATATGAACCCCCAGCAGTGTATTTGGTTCAGCTGCTGTCCACACCCATGGTGACCTCATGAACTATGCTTCCAAACGGGCTTTGAGATGAGCAGGTTGATGCATAGAGCTGCAGCACCTACCACAACTGCAACAGCAGAAACAGCTTTCACCAACTTGGCACAGTGAGCTAAGGCTGAGTTCCATGAGATGGTCATGGCTTTGCTTGACCAAACCATTTACACTGACCAAAGCCACCTTCCTGGGCAGGAAAGCCTGCGTCAGCACTGCAGGACATGTGATGCTTCCCACACAGCTCCAGGAAGAAAACCCACTGAAAGACTGGGGTGCTGAGGGGTAGGAACAACTTTCTGAATGACCACACACAAACCCACATTCAGCAGATTTCACCTTTCAGCTGGGACTGGCACTGCTCCTTAAGACACAAATACAAGAAGAGCATTTTGAAAATGTGGCACATCTTTGTTTTATACACACACACTGGCAATCTCAGGCAGCTCACCGTGGATGGTGAAGCTGTAAGCATCAGTTTCTGTAAAGGCTACTTGCAACATTGCTGCTAAACATTTTAGTGGCTTAGCACTGGCACCTTCATAAATTACAGCAGTCTTCAGAAAATGAGTTAAAGCCAAGCTGACCACCACAGGAAAAAGAAAGCAGTTGTAAAAACAATTACATTGTAGGTTCTGTAGGGCTTGATGTTCAAGTGAGAAACAACATTGACAAATGATTCCTCCTAGGCAGAAAAAAAAATAAAAAGAATTCACAAGTCCAAATTCAATTATGACACAATTTAAGAATATGAAAATATACATTACATTCTCTGGTTCATCAAGTTTAAAATCATAGCCAGAGAAAAGCACTTTATAAAAAGGTTTTCCTACTATATTAAAAATACCCAAGAGTAACTAATGCAGTCTTTAAATTCCTTTTTATTATTTTTATCTGTAAAAGATCTTTTGGCTTTTAAAGATCAGATAAAATTAGGCTGAGAATTAGGACATTTTTATTCTCTCACCTATGCAATGTTGCCAATACTACAAATTTCATGGAACAAATCAAAACTAAAGGCTCCCATATGTAAAGTTTGGGTGGTTTATACTTGAGCAGTGACAGTATCTTCAGAGAGATTTCTGTAACTGCTTGGGTTTGATATGTGGAAACTCACTGTTACTTAGCAATTGTACTGGTTTAGTATCTAAAGAAAAAGCATCCAGGTCAGTGATGAGAGATTCACCAGAAGCAGAGAGAGGTAAAGAGGCTGCAAATTTTCCCTTGGCACCAGCCTTGGAGCACACACTCTTGTTTATGGGATAACAGAGGGGCCATATGGTGGCAATTTGTCCTGTAATGCCTACATAACAAAAATTATTAACTTTGCACTTTGCTTTTTCCCCATTGCTTACATGAAAAATTAACTAACTTGGTTTGTAAATTGACTTAGCTAGAAGAATGTTAAATGTCCTCCCTGGACATTAATTTCAGATTTAAAGGATTTTATACTGTTTACTTTGTAGCAGACAGGCTCACTAGAGTATTTAAGACTGGTTTAAACCAAAATTACAGCAATAAATAAATTAGGTTCTGAAATACTAACCTGTAAGATTAGGAAATATAATTAACACCAAAGTAAGGGGAAACAGATACAAAATAAACTATCTCTGAAGGAATATGCCATTTCTTCTACACCATTAATTTTCAGAGGAGACTGCAGTTACTAAAGCAGCTCAAGAAATCAGAGATACTCTCAGGCTATCTGCTTGTTCAGAGCACAGAAGGATATATTGATTCAATTACTTTCTTTTGATGTAAATCCAAATTAAAATCGGTATAAGAACATATTACAGCTCAAATTTTGTGCAAAAAGATTTTTTTTTCGTTTTACTAATAATTACCCAGTTGTTTTGCTCATTCATATCCATGTGTGTGTGTCCCACATCCCCCCACTGTACTAGTGTACTCAACTAAAAATAAAGCAGTGCCTGCTCCTGGAGAACTGTTGCTTAGCTACATTCTCAATTATCACAATGCTGGCCTTACCCATTCAGTGACAAGGTCAAAGCAATTGTTTCTTTACTTTAATGATGAAGTATCCTGTTTATAAAAAATCTTATCTATTTCCTACTTGGTAAAATATTGCACATTTCAGTCAATCATTGCTGGCAAGTCCCCCAGAGAGACACAGTGTGAGAACAAAACTGGTAGTGTTAATTTTTGCCCTTAACAGAGAGGGGTTTTTTCCTCCCCAACCCCACCCTGAACATCAACTACCTCACACTGACACACAGGCAACCAATTATACCAACATTTGTTTTCCTTCTCTGCTGTGGCCAGGCAAATATGGCAGAAATGCAGTAGTTGAATATTTATTCTCATTCTTCCCCCCAGCCAGTAACAAGCAAAAGTAAAGTGGCAATTTTTAATTAGTGTGTACCTAGAGTCGGTGCTGTGGGAAAGCTAAAGAAAAGAAGGATTTTTCCCATCACTTGTAAACACAAGAACTTTTTGGTTTTTCTTTGCCTTTGAGGGCAGGTGTTCAGCTGCAAAGACTGCAATTCTCCCATGGCTAGTCCAGGCTGCTGAATATTTCATAGCCCCTGAGAAATGCAGCTGTAATCAACTCACAAATAATGAAACGGGCAGCAATAATGGAGCAGAGGTAAAGTGCACCATTATAAAGCATCAGTGCTTTGACTGCTGCTGCTGCAGTCTTGCTGTACCAATTTATCAGGTTATTTGATAAAATAATCATGCTATCAACTATGAAACAAAAATTAATGTTATGCCAAAAAAAACCACCCAAACCCAACAAGTGTCTCAGGTGGCCAACATGAATAGCAAACAGAAAAAAGTCAGAAAGCATCTCAAAAGGAGTGACATTCAAGACTGAAACTCTATTAGATGAATTAATCACATGCCAATTACACACAGCCACAATCAGGTATTAACAGAAAAGTTACTTAATTCAGGAAAAGCCTCATAAATATTAAAATAAAACAGCAAAAATACTTTGGAAATAATAAACATGTTCATCTTAATCATATATTGCAGAATAACCCATCTGCTGTCTTAATTTCTTTGTACCAGGATCTTGGGGTTTGACATCCAGAATCTCAACCACCTCTCTAGGAAGCCTGTTCCAGTCTTTGGCCACCCTCTTGGTAAAGAAATGCTTCTTATTTTCTAGTCTGATCCTCCCTTGACATTGAACCATTTCCCATGCACCCTATAACTGAATACCAGGTAGAAGAAACCACAACTCCTTTTCCACTTCCCTGCTCAGGAAGTTGCAGGGAGCAGTGAGGTTGCCCCACAGCCTCCTTTTCTCCTAAATTAGACAAACCCAAAGTCCTTAGCTGCTCCTCACTGGACATTCAAAGCTGTATTTCAAGTGACTCTGTGATATGCAACTGTGAGGAAAAGCAGCTGAGAAACAAGCAGAGGCTGAAGAATAAACACAGTGCTCCAGTCTTGTCTTCTGGAAATGCAGCAATCTCCCAAAAGCGCCATGCAGCAGGTGGATGCTCCTCCTGTGGACCAGAACACATTGCAGTGCAGAAGAGGGCAGGCACTGTCTTCCCCAGGTACCCCAGGACACCCTGCTGAACCACAACTCCTGTGGCTGCACAATCCTGTCTCATCCTCCCTCCAAGCAAGGGCTGGCACTCAGAGCTGCCTCCCGAGAGACACACACAGAATTAACACACCCAAGCTGGAGGCAGTTCACAGAAGGCTCTCTGTGCCTCTGTTAGTTACCTGCTGATTCCCACAAGAACATGCTGAATGCTATTCCTAGAAGTTAAAGGGAGGTCTGGATGCAGGACTGTTGGCAGGTTCACATACAACACATTGCAAAGAGAAGTCTTGACAGAAACATGAAGTTGCACAAACACCTGTGCAAGCAGAAATCTAACAGCAGTGGGAAATAGAATCTCTCCATGCAGGAAGTTTTCAATTTGTGTCAGTCTAATCATATTTTAAATGTTTCAACAAGTAATTCATAGGAACTCAAGGAATCTAAGCAGATTGTGAAAGAAGTCAAAGTGAAAAACACACCCTCTTCCTTCAGTGTCTTTGTACTTGTTATGTTCTCTACAAGGATTTGCTGTATTTTCATTTCTTTCCTCACCAGCAACAGACACAGATTGTGGACAGGTTTAATACTGGCAGAGAAAATGTGGTGTACCCATGTTCAGTGCAGCAGGGGGAAATGAGCTCTCTCTAACATCCCAGAAACACATCACCTGTCACTCTGAGA
Organism: Serinus canaria; assembly: GCF_022539315.1. Taxonomy (NCBI): domain Eukaryota; kingdom Metazoa; phylum Chordata; class Aves; order Passeriformes; family Fringillidae; genus Serinus; species Serinus canaria. The sequence continues at coordinate 123,368,902 of NC_066315.1, forward strand.
GAAAATGGTGTCTCAGGGTGATACTGAACTGGAGTAATTCCCATGCTTTGATAATTAAAGTACTCCTCCTAATGTTATCTTCCATCTGCTGGAGAAGAGATCACACAGCCACAAAGAGCCCCCCAAAATTCTCTTCAACGATCAGAAAGCTCAGACATAACCAAGATGCCCTCATTCATATTCTCCTACACTCCCTCCTACAAATACCCAAAGATAAATTACTCAGACAAACTCCAGTTTGGACTTTAAATGTCACAGGCAAATCTTATGTAGCTCATTTTTCCTTTCACTTTTTTCCCTGGGATGAAAGAATTATTATTAACTCCCTGGGGATCATGTCTTCACTCTACTGTGAAAAATCACATGATAGACAGAGACAGCCCTTGAACAATATAAGGCTGGTAGAGCTGCTCTACAAGTTTAGCTATTAAAAATTCAAATATCTATTTCAACAGCTGTGTATTTTCTGTCATATCACTAATCCTCTTCCAGATGCCAGCATCCCAGGCTAGCCCTTCTATAAAACAGTAAGGCTATGGTGATACAGGCTGCTGTAATTTGTGAGGTGTCCTATTTTTTTTTTTTTATTTATTTACATTTCTAGAACTAGTCTTAGAGGAAGAAGGAAATACACACACACATGCAATTCTAGCACCAAGGGACTCATAGACCATGCCCAACTCCTAAGAGGGGCACTCACTCCCACACTTTCAAAGCAGCAAGGCAGGCAGCAGTTACTGCTCATGTGCTGCCTCCTCCTTGGGCAACTCACTCAGCTGGGAGCCTTGGAAAATTTGCAGCATCATATAAACTCTTTCCAAGACTATGCATTTGCCAATACATTGTGAAAAGGACTTTGAAGCCATTCAAACTCAAACTGGCATTTTGTGATGATAGCTATAGGAGGTGAGGCAAGCAGTGGTTACAGCTGTTGGCCACTTTCCCCTTTCTTGATAATTTTCAATTGTTAAAAAATGCAGTTTCATGCTAAATGTAGTTTTGGGTATCTCCAGTAAAGCAATGCATATGTTTCTGAAAATAAAGCCAAAGAAAAGCACTTTTCACTGCACAAATTAAAAGGTCTCTTTTTTTTTGGAGAAGCTCAAGTATACTCTTTGAAGAAAGGACTTGACAAGACCCAGGTAAAAGCTTTATGCCAGAGAGATGCTTTTTACTGCCTTCTGAAATGAGACAGATGTACTCCTGTGGGAACAGGAACAAGAGTAAGGAAACTGGAAAAAAGTAAGGAAAAAGAGGGAAAACTGGGATTGAGAGATGTGCTGGCAAGATGATGGACAAGAGCAGGCAAGGAAGTTTGGCTGGGGAATCTGGTAGAAAAGCAAGAAGAAAGAGGGCACAGGAGAAAGGAGGAAAGATTTGAGCGTCAGTCAATCTAGGCAAAATCCAAGGAGAAAAAATGGGTGAAAAAGGAGAGTGAAATCAGGAGTTACTTGGATGAGAACAGGGTGAACTGAGACCCATCCAACATGCAGCTGGTACAAGGGGAGACTGGCACTGGCTCAGCAGAGACAGGACACAGAGCTAAGGAGGCAGCAGCACAGACCTGGGAGGCTGGATGGGAGACTGGCAGCAACAGGGCATCAAGGGAATGGCAGGAAAGTAGCAGAAGTCCTTTGGGACAAAAAGCAAAAACAGACAACAGATTGTTAAGATGAAAACAGCGGCTGCAGGGAGAAATACACTTTGGAGAGCTGAAAGTGTGAGGAAAACATTCGAGAACAAGAATAAAAGACAACAAAAAGACAATAAAAGACAAGCAACTCAGAAGTAGAAAGGAAACAGGTCTAAGTCAAAAGCAGAAGGTCAGAAGAGACCATGTTTTAGAGCAGAACTAGACAAAATAGTCTGTATCACAAAAGCCTATTCCTCTCCAGAGCCAGGCCCAAGACTGAGTGCATCAATCCAGCCACAGTAACACATTCACTTTAGGGACAACCGGGCTAGAACATATTTTTTTCTTTACCTAATTTCTCATCTCTGCTGGCACCAATAGCACAAAGCAGTAGAGCAATAAAGTGAGCAGATATTACAGGATAGTTCTTTCAGAATGTGAAATGGTAACACTCTGTGCCTGTTAAGGATGTGACACCAATCTACATGAGCTATGGATTTTGTTCAAACTGACTTATTTAGATTTGCCAGTGGCTCAAGGGTCTGCCACAGGGCCATGACTGTCCTTGGAAAACCAGACCGGCCTGACCTGTGATCTCTCATACCCAGCATCAGCAGGAGGCTGTGAGGAGCCAGCTACAGCTCAGCAGGGCACAGACACCTCCCATCCTTGAAGTGCCTCCAGCATGGCTAATGCTTTCCAAGTACTACCAAGGGTTGGAAAAAAAATGACCCTTAGCTTCTGCTAGACAAGACAGGGACACAGCTGGCAAGCTGCATGAGATAGGTGGCAGGATCTTTTTAGTGCTTGTGATGGATGGAGAAAAAACATCCACCTAAGTAAACAAACGCCCAAAACTTGCCAGAAATACTGAGGTGCTGTTGTCACAACAGATCAGGGTGTAGGGGGCTCCCTTGGAACCCCTCATCCAGGCACTAGTCCTGCAGAAACCGTGATGCAATGGATGGAGAGACAAGAAGTGCTGGGACACTTCCTCAGTTTCACTCTGATGGGTCATACACACTGTACACCCAGATCTGGTACTCACTGGTCTAAGTGTGCCCTTAATTATTACCACAGTAACTGGAAGGCACACAACCACCCCCTTTTGCTGTAGTCTTTGTCCATTTCAATACACAGAACTGATGTGCAGAGCCCTGAGGAAAATGATGGTGACATTTATTTCTTTATTGAAAGAGCCTTGCCTCTTACTCCTAACACTGACCAGTATATAACACACCATTAACAGCAGTATCTAACTGATGGGTTTTTCAGAATAAATCAGGATAAGTTTACAAAAGCTTTCTCTCCCAGAATTTCCCCCCTTTCCTGCAGAGTATTAAACACCAGCTCCACGCACCATCATGTGATCTGGTTCACAGCTCCTGAGCAAACAGGCAAGGTTGCTGTCCTGTATCTCCAGAAACCTTTCTGTAGCAACATCCCAGTAAATTCACACCACCTGGGGCTGCACAGCTCACTTCTGAAACAAAGGCACCAACTTCAAAAGAGCCAGTGATTTTAGGCATGTTTTATATTAACTGGGGATCAGATGATTTCCTGCAGATTTAGAAATACTGTTGCTGAATCTTACACCATTTACTGTTATTTTTGACTTTGCCCAAAGGTTATCTGCTACCTCAGACTGCTCCTTTGCTTACACACTCCCAGTGCAATGGTAATAAATATGAAAGACTAAAGGTCTTCATGTTCTTCTGTAATAATCCACCACACTGACTGAATCTTAGAAGAAAATACTGGACAGAACTCTCTTCATCCCACAGGGATTCGTGTGCTGCAAATCATTCCTTTAAAAGTGAGACACAGCAAAAGGCAACTAATAGAGCAGCTAGTGGCAAAACACCCAAAATTCTCTCTTCCCATTACTCTAGACCCAGCTGCAAGGCACCAAGGGTACGTGATATATTTAAGAATAGTGCCCAAACATAGTTTTCTTTACTGTGCTCCTAAAGGCCCAGCACAGAGCAGGGCTAAGCTGCCTGTGGAACAGACAGCACAGCAGATCACTGTCACATGCTGGGATCTTAGGAGACTTGCCTTTAATCAGGCAGCACAGTCCAGAGCCAGTGGGAAAAAGGCACCAGTAAGAAAATACCCTGCATCTCAGGCCCAGAGATGCAGCAAGCTCTCACTGGCTTCAGGGAATTGCAGACAAGGCTGCAAATGCAGCAATTTAAAACAGCAAAATGGGACAGTAAGAGCATTTACCTTTTATCCAAACGTGATTCATGAGGCAGCCCTGCAAAGTGACAGACAACAACAAAGCAGTTCATCCACTATTGATAACCCAGCATTCCTAAGCCATCAATAGCCATTTGAGTACTCCCAAAGTAAATTTAGCTTCATCTTCATTACCTTCTGTATTGAAAGACCGAGGACATATTCATGGATGTTTACGCAATGGCAGCACAGTATTGTATGTTTTATTACACTGCCACAGCACAATCTCAGTTCAGACACTGCTAGCATATAATTTCTGTCTCTCTCAAAGCTGGAAGGCAATCATTAGCACATTGAATCTGGCAAGTTCCTATTATCTATCTGGTAATTATAGAAAGATGGAGAAGCCTTCAAAAAATACCCTCCAACTTCTGCATTTACCACACACCTGATCAAACTACTATCCCCATTAGCTAAATTAACAGATACTTCCCATAAACCATTATTGAGAAGACATTAACATTAGTATAAAAAGCATGAAAAATTATAAGAGGCCATACAGACTCTTAATTTATCCTCCCTTCCAACTTCAAAAATATAAAACTGTGCAATGACAGCCTGAATGCAGGAAAATATCCTACTGAAGGTGATGACAAGCTAGGCTACCTGGTCACTTGTCAGGCATTACTAGCCCAAATGAACACTACAACACAGCTCTAGGTTTTCAAGACATGTATACCATCACTCAGTGCCATTCACACTGTGGCAGTGAAAATATGCTAAACACACACTCAAAGATAATCCCATCCTCGAGAGACTGCTGTGGGAAAGGACAGGAGGATGAGAGACAAGGCAGTGGGCGAGGCCATACATATGCATACATATACAGAGTAACTGGGGAAGTGCTGTGTCTCATTATCTCAGTTATTCATGCTTCAGGTAGAGGGGAAAGAGGGGGTGCCAGGAAGAATTCAGAAGCTGGGACAAGATTGGTGCACAAGGAGCACTTGTGTTTCTGGAAGAACAGAAAGGAATCAAAGCAAGGAAAGTGAGGCAAGGGAAACAAGACCATAGGACCATGAATGAAGAGAGTCAGCTAAAACCAGTGATTAGGGGTAAAAGAACCCAAACAAATGGGGGACAGTCTGCACAGGGAGCAGAGGACTGCAGGAAAAAATCTGTGAGATGCTTTAGTTGCTTTATTCTCAGGCAGAGGCTTCACACAGTCTGGTACCTCAGAGGCTGCATCAAGCCCATGTCATAGCCTGAATGTCACTGACCAAAGCAGCAGAGCTCCTTATCTCTCTGGCTTATGCACCATTCCAATTACACTGCTTGTCCCAGCCCTGGGCAGGTTGTCCCCACAGGGCAGGGCGGGGGGGGTAGCTTCCTGGCTCAGGACCAGCACAGATAACCAGGGTGTCCCCAGGGAGTCCCCCAGCTCTTGTCCCAGCCCCTGCCTGAGCTGCAGCATGACCAACCCCCATCCCAATGCTTGCTTCTTGTTTTTGCAAAGAAGCCTCATGATCAGAAAAGGCTACGAAGCAAAAGTGTGTCAGTACATGCAACTCCCAAAACGACAGCAACAAACAAATAGATTCAATTACCAAGACAGACACTGGCCCAATTCAAGGGGATTGGTACATCCATTACAAGAAGATGCTGGAACTACAGCCTGATTACATTTACATGAAGAAATCACTTTATGCAAATCTCTCATCCACGGGTGAAGGCTGTGCAGGAGATTCAGGATGCATGGCAGATAAGCAATTTTAGGTAAATCACACAGTTCAGTTATACAAGACACATAACCTGGGGAGAAAGTGTGTGGCTTCAAAGTCATAAATTATTTACAAATATATAATTTGTAATACAGCCTTCTTGTGAAATATCCAGAAGGCCAAGCACCTTTTTTTCACATTATTTTTCTCCACTTCCACAAATCACAGTGAAACTGAAGATGAATATCTTATCAAGAACGAGCTAGGTTTGGGGGAGGATGGACTTAGAGTGTGGAGTTAATTAGGGGCTTGCAGGAAGGACAACATGAACAGAAGGCAGCAGGGCTGCTGTACCTGCCTGGAAAGGAAGCATCAGAAGTCAAAAGGAGGGAGCTGGAGTGGGCTGAGGAAAGGAATTGTCCAGCTGGTTACCCACAGCCTCCCAGGAGTGTCACTGCCAGCCTGCTCAAAATCACCACATAATTTCCATCGAATTTTTCAGGGTTTTAAAAATTAAATCCATTCCTCATATTCACAAATCACAGCTGCAGCATCCACATGTGTGGTGTGTTTTCTGCCAGCAGTGATGCCTCTTCAGAGCATTGGCCTTGCTCTGTACAACACATGGTCACACCTCTGTATTCAATTTTCAATTCTCAAGCTTTCTTCAGCATTTCTGTCATGAGACCTCTGCAGTTTGACACCTTCACATCTTTGTTACCCAACACAACACCAGCCCAAATTCCACCTGCAATGACCAATTCAACGGAGTCATTTTTTCTGATGTCCTGCCTGGTGACCCTGCTTGCCTTCCAGTGCTCTGGCAGGTATCAACCTTTTCATAGATGTATAGAGAGTTCATAATTTTCTTTTATGTTGCAAACTCTTTACTCTTCAAAGTCTTTTTCAGATCTTTATGCTCAGCTTGCATCCAATTCAACACAGTCTGGCTGGGGGTTTTTTGTTGGAATCATTAGGGGCAGATACCCATCTGCTCGAGGATATTTCTGTAGTCTGAGTAACTCCTAACATTTGTGCTTTCAGCAGACCACTGCTTCTGCTTGCTTACATACACATGCCTTTAGTGACTTTTACAATGTGTTTAAGCAGCTTCCCATGTTGAGCCTGAGGATACTAATTTTCTATCTCCTGACTTTCTCCTGTTTTCCACTGATCTGCTGTTTCTTGTGTGTGGGACAAGTACTTCAGTGTATAAAAATCCCTTGAGGTTAAAAGATATATTTTTACACACTAATTCAGATTTTTTCTTAAACCCTTCAAAGTCTTGGAGCACATTTTCTTTGTATTTCAGGTTTGCCTAAAAGCAACAGCAGTGTTATTCTTGAGTTCACTGCTTGAGTCACAAAAGGCAAATAAAATATACAACAGAAAAAAACTTCAATATTTCTTCTCAGCTTTAGGACTGCAACATTTTTACATGACCAAAAGTAAAAATAAATGTACCACTTGTATAATAAAGAGCAAATGTAGCACCAAGTATCACTTCATCCATGCAGTTACCTCTCTGCACCACAGGTTCATATGTATAATCCCCCCAAAGCCACCACAGAGCATAAACTGCAGATTAAAAAGTAACATGAAATCTACATTTTCAGTTATCATGGAAATCTACTCAGTAGCTACTGCTCACGTACACCTATGCCTATCAACATCTGCAACCTCGTGGTTAACAAAAAAGTCTGTTTCTGAACATTACTAAGTGTTTTAAATCAACTAAAATACCTGGTGTGAACTCCAATCCTCCCAAGCATTTTCTTACTATATGACACACTGTAGGTACCAAAGCCAAAGAACAAAATCTCCTTTCTGGAGGAAAGGATATTTCTCTCAGCTAAAGTTGTTCCTGCCTAAGTCTACATCCACTTCCTAGATCAGATGTAAAGAAGTTGTCACCCATTTGCAGCTCACTGAGATCTCAGCCACTCTATCACTCAGGCAGTTGTTTCTCTTTTGAAGTCTTTGCTATTGCAAGTATATTCAAATCTTAAATAGTTCATAAGCTCTTGTGAATGCCTTTAATTGAGGAAGACCTATGTAAAGGCTTGGATTTCATACTATCCTAAGACAGTAAGGCTCTTTCTCCTTTGGGAGAACCACACAAGTTATCAAAGGCTGCTCCTCTTTTGCCTCAAAGAACTATCCCTGAGTTGGAAAGCCCAGCATGGTCTCTGAGGATTGCACTAGAGCAATAATATTTACACTGAGAAGGCAGCACCCATATATCTAAGATCAGGCTCTCAGCAAACTTTGAAAACCATGAATACAAAGTAAATTTATATGCAAAATACTTCAGTCCCAGTTTTTCAGAGAATCAGGAGATAAAGACAATTTGAACATCAGCAGTCCAAGGGTAACACTACAGCTGCTGTCCTGTTGACGAAGATTAAAGCTATGCCTGTAATTAATACAAAATCAGCTTGCAAGGCAAGGAGAGGAGGCTGAGGTCACTGATAACAGCTCCACTCCTCCCCTGTGCATCAAAAGCAGCACATTTGGTGGGGTTCATTTCCAGGGGTGTTAACTCACCAGGAGGAGGGAACAAGCTGTGGCACACCTGACCACTGTGGTTTACAAAAGCCCTGCCTGTAGGCTTGTGTTGATAGAAGTCTCCTGCCTTGAGTCCTGGGTATGATGCTGCTAAGAGCCTCTTAATGACAGCAAACCTCAGCATCTCATCTTCTATGCTGTGGAGGCACACAGGACATGATGCCAGCTACAAACTGCTTGAAAACAGTTAGTAAGCAATAGGCTTTAAAAGAAAGGATATACTGGAAAAAAGCAATACAAGGGATTTGCAAAATAAGCATTATTTGTCCAACATTTACAGGCTCAAGTCTCTGCAAAGAATGAGATTTTTCCTTATTTTTCACCTGCACATTCAAAACAGTGATAAGTAACTGCTCTTTTACACACATCCTGCAGGAACAGGAGACAGGACATATTCCTCCTTGCTTTACAATCCAGGGAACATGTGAAAGATTTTATATTTTAAAAATGAAAGATGAAGTAGTGGGAGCCAACTGAGAAGTTTATCACTATCCTTTTTTCAGTGAGAATGGAGAACCTTTTTCAAATTTTTAAAAAACAAACAAGAGAACTGTTATTTTAGAACAGGATCTCTTAAAAAAACCTCTGTCTGCAAAGAAAGAGGTATAGAGGTAAGGAGGTCCCTACCACCCAACCAGCCCAGCTGCTAAAGAGTGCAGTTGGTACTGTCACAGAATCAGAGTGAGGTGGGAAGGGACCTTTGAAGGTCACTTGATCCAACATCCCTGCTCAGCTAGAGCCTCCCAGAGCTGGTTGCCCAAGACTATGTCCAGGTAGGTTTTGAATACCTCCAAGGATGGAGACTCCACAGCCTCCCAGGAAAACTTGTGCCAGTACTCAGCCACCCCCATAGTCAGAAAAAGTGTTTCTGGGTGTTCAGCAGGAACCTCTTGTATTTCTGGTTTTGCCCATTCCCCTGTCTTGTCACTGGGCACCCCTGGGCAAACAGCCTGGCTCTGTCCTGTTAGTGCCCATCCTTCAGGTATTTCTACAAATTGACAACATTCTCCCCTGATTCTTCTCTTCTCCAGGCTGAACAGTCCCAGTTCTCTCAGCCTTTCCTCAGTCACTTAATCATCTTTATGGCTCTTAGTGGGACTCCCTCCAATATGAGCATTTCTCTTTGGTACTGGGGATCTCAGAACTGGTGTGGCCTCACAGGTGCCTAGAAGAGGGGCAGGATCACCTCCCTCCACCAGCTATCAGTAATTTGTCTAATGCAGCCCAGGACACACTTTATCTTCTCTGCCACCAGGGCTCATTTGCTGGCTCATGTTCTATTTGATGTCCACCAGAACCCTTGCACCTTTTCTGCCTTCCAAATGGTTGTCCCCCTGCTCGTATTGCTGCCTGGGGGTGCTCCTCCCCATGGGAAGGACTCAGCACCTCCCCTGCTCCGAGCACCCAGCACTCAGAAGCTCGGCTGTGGATGTGGGATAACTCCAAGCTCCTGTGTCTGTGCAGCAGAGCAGAAGGTGCCATGCCCTGGACTCAGCATTGCTCAGCTGGGGCAGCCACAGCAGGAAGGCAGACTCTGGACCTGTGATCCTCGGTCCCATTTGGCTGTGTGCCCCAGCAGGGCTCACTCTGCAGTCTGCACTGTATCAGCATCTCCTCATTTAAAGCTCCAGAGGCACTGAATTGCCAGGCTGTGCTTTTGGAAGTTAACCCTTTCCTGTACCAAACAACATCACCCCCAGGGCCGAGGGACAAAAGTCCTTTGGAGAAGATCAAGCAGAAGGGTGAGAAAACACAAGTTTAAGTTTCAGCTCCAGCACTCCTCTTCTGCTAAACTGAAACATCAGACACAGGAAGGAAGAGAAAGCAGCACTGCTTTTCTCCCTGACACCAAAACCTCACTCTTTACCATACAACTGACTTATTTATTTATTTGCAAGAGCTTGTTCCTCTCTGCATGCAATCAGGCTGGTGCAGACATGCACCACAGGTACTGGAGTGTTAATAAAACCAGGTAGCCAGGTGTTTAAAAGGTATCAATCTCACAGCTCTTGTCCTGAGCATTTACTCACAGCAATCTTCACACTTATTTTTTCTCAATTCAGTGTTTTTAAGTGCCAGCTGCTGATGAACTGCAGGGAGCAAAATTTTTTTTAAATGATGAACACTAAAACATTTTCATTATACCTCATAAAATCAATTTCCTATTGCCTATGGACAGATAGCTAAAGCCCAGAAATTCCCAAGGGTTTTCTGTGTGCACTTTTTTGGTAGGTTTTGGGGGTTTGAATTGGTTTTTTTTTTTTTGGTTGGCTGGGGTTTTTCTCTCATTTCTCTAGAATCTAATGAAAGAAAGCCTTTGGTGTTTAAAGTGGTTGCTTGTGTAATTAATTATACAAGCTAATACTTAATAGAGGAAATACAATGGCTTTATGGAGCAAGGCATATATCATGCTGGCTGGAACATGGAAACTGCCAAGACTTTGAAATTCTGCTTCTCAGGGAATCACACCACTGCAATGTATAATTTCTGCCTAGCTCAGAAAACCAAGGAGAAGTTTTCTTGTTTACTGTATTTCTTGAATAAAACATTTACTGCTGATTAAAACTAACAACTTGTGCTAATTTCACCACTGTCCAAGAACTAATATTTCAGTAATTCCCACAGCTGGAAGAAGCAAAAAGTGACAAAAATCAACCAAGGGTTTCCAGGTTCCCAGATTCCCAACCTGAGGTCTGAACCTCCAGGGCTTTGATGTCTCAGGGTAGCTACAACCAGCTCCTGGGGCCATCCCTAGAGGAGTTTGGAAGTTCCATCACCCATTTCACAGCCTGGGCTTCTCTTCCCAGACCAGATGCTGATGTGCCTGTTGAGAACCAACAGCAACATGCTACTTGTACATGCTATGCCTGAGTGCAGAGTAAACATGAAACCCAGAAATGCTGAGTTATTTGCTGCCTGCCTGCTTTGCCAAGCAAATAATATAGGTAATTATGCCTCATAATAATGGCTTCCTGTTTTGGTGGGAAACCAATCCTCTGCTTCTAGTTTGCTTTCCCCAGCTCTTCTTCAGGGGTGGTTTTAGCCAAACCAGTTGAGGAGAATGATAACAGGATCACCTGGAAACCAGCATCCATTAAATCAGCATAACTGGGCAGGCCCCACACCAGACCCAGACATCACCTCCTCCCCTATCATTCACCTGACTGTTAATGCTAATCAATTCCTGGTGTATTAGATTTCTAGGAATGAGATGGATTTGTCAAGCAAAATAAAAGATGGAGTCACAAGTGAGTAAGAGCTTCGGGGTTCAACTCACACAAATTAAAATATACAATTGATACCAAAATGTAAATCAAGAGTATGAAATTGAATCTTCAAGAATTGAAAAAAATTAATTAATCATTTCTTGCACTTCAGTCAATATAATTGACTGGAACAATTTAAAAGACTTGACAAACTGTCCAAGATACCCTGGAAAACCAAACTGTTGTACCTCTACATTACTAGCATAAAACCATTTCCCAATGAACTGGCAAATTTCATGCACTAAATTGTCAGGAATATTTTCTTCCAAATTCAGTTATACTTATAAACACCAGAAGGTGACTAGATATTTGCATCCCTTTTGATTACCAAGGGCATAGTTAAGAAAACAGATAAAACAGAAGGGAAAGAAAATTGTATTAGGAAAGTCAAAGTGCATGAGCAGATCATATTTGAAGTACACATTCAGTATGGGTGGTCCACAGGTAACTGTTTACCTCAGGGCCCCCTGCATGATGTCACAAGCTGCTGTTCCATTGAGTGATTAATTCACCCACAGAGAAAAGCTCTGTGACAAGTCCCTTCACAAGTCACGGAATGGAGGTCACTGTGCCAGCCAGCAAATGACACATTAAAAAGGGGGGGAAAAGGCAGGAAATGCTCTTCATGCTTTCCACTTCAGCACAAACATGAGGGATTTATTTCACTAATCCACGGCTGGCAGTGTCAGGGCTCCTTGGAGCTGCAGAGAGAGAGAAATAACCAATTTTCAAATCCCCTCCAGCTACATGAAGGTAAGGAAGAAGAGCACATCTGCCCCCACAGAGCTGTTATTGCACTGCTGCCAACACCATCTCCTGAAAAGGCTGAGCTAGGGGAAGGGACAGCCCCTCCTATAACTAGGGGAGTCAATTAAGATGGCCAAGATAGTTCCAAAATACACCTTTTTACAGGGTTCTCATTTGTAGTTTATTTTGCTGGTCTGATTACAACAGTACATTCTTATATACAGAGTGTGAAGGGAACTGCACCAGGGACTTTGCCTACACAAATCTGAGCTTACTCAGACTATTTAAACATGAGGTCACAATTTACCTTTCTGGAGGCAAAGCAGTGTCCTTTCTTACAAAGTGGACTAAAAAAAATCAGGCAATATTGGACAGCACATCAAAGTGTGAGACAGAATACACAGACATCCACTTTGGCCTTTCTGTATTTTCTTCTTCTTTTTCCTTAGGCAAGCAAATCTATAAAGCCTCTCATTTAATGTGTTAGATTAATAAATGATGAAGCTACAAACATGAGAGCCCCAACCTTCCATGGCATGTGTTCAATTATTTTGCATTTAACAAGAGTAAAGGAAAACTAATTTAATCTCTGTAATTGCCAAACTAAATGACACAACCTTGCCCATTAAAACAGATCAAAACAATACATGTACATTTACCAAGTTGCTGTAAAAACTAAATTTTTTTTTTGGTAATTTTTACTCTGAATGGCTTTTTTTAGAAGCATTAGCTTCCATTTGTGGAAAAGTAACTACCAAATGTTGCAGTAGAGGCCACAGAGACTGTGCTATTCCACACAGCTAGGCTTGGGATCAGAGCTATCTTTAAGCTAAGCTCTCTGACAGCATTTCAAAAGAAAATAAAACTATATTTTGGAATGTGCTTGGTGAATATTCCAAACTAAAGTAAGTCTGCAATCACCGGCATTCTAGTTTGCAGGCTCTGACAGTCTGAATGTTGGTCTATGCACTCCACTAGAAGGAAAAGTAGCTGTTATTCATTGAAGGAACAAACTTCTGGAGACAGTGCAGTTTGTTAGGAAATCACCCACAACACCAGTAGCAAATTCTTCAGCAACCTCTTCAGTTTTGTCTTCCTGTCTCTCCCTCACACTCCAGTCTCCTAAGCCAGTGTCCCTGGATGGCAGCCTGAGCAGTGGCAGGTGTCAGAGTGTGGTGTAGGCACCAGGGCTCCTCTGCACTCCTTATGCCCAAACCTGAACCCCTTTTCCATGGCTCTTAACTCCTACTCTCACTGACATCCTCATTAACTCTCCCCCAACCACAGCACAAGCCCTACAAGAAGGCTTCAGGTTATCCTTCTCTGCCTTTTCCAGTTGGAAACACCTTGCTTGGACAGGAGGAACAGCCCACTATGGGCAGCAGCCCAGGTAAGCTCCCTCTGCAGCCCTGCCCCGTGGCACCAGCCCCTTCACAGCCTGGAAATAGCCCACCTGAGGCAACTGAACACTTGCCTTTGCCATTCTTTGTGGGCACATCCCAGCAGTGGCTCACAGCTGTGTGGCAACAAGCATATCCAGGGCTTTCTCTCCCTCAGTCACTTCTGAAGGATGAGCCTCTAATCCCTTTGGCTTCAGCTGCAAAACTCCCATTGATTGATAATGGATTTTCCACTGATGTAGAATCGAGCACTTCAACTGCACCACTACGAATTAACAGAAGAGAGCTCTGTTAATCCTTTATAAGCAAGCTTAAGCTTGTGGTTTAGAGAAGGAGCAAAGGCTCTGTTCTTTCCTGAACCAGCCAGAATGTGATTACCATTTCAGAAAATCATTTTCATTTTCTTTGATTGATCCAATATTTCTTTGGAAGACATAAATCCAGACACCACCACAAATGCATGCTTCTGACAAGTAAAAAAGGAAGAGTTTGAGCTATGAATCCTGAAGCTGAAAGCAGGGATCAGCACCCCAGGACTTCCAGTTAGTCCATAGAAAGTGCTGTCATCTAGAAACAGCAGTCTGACAAGGCCTTTACAGCATTCACCTTTCAATTAAAAAGGGTAACATCCGCAACCTTACATTAAAATGGCTTTAAGATTTGTTAGGGCTCTCTCTTAACGGTGTGATTTGATAATTTCCTGTACATTAGCAATAGTTATGGCTATTAAATGCAAGCAAGTATTAGCACCTTTAAAGACTTACAGAATCTGGCTAATAACTCTGAACCAATCAAGTCATCAAAAAGATGAACTGAACTTACATTAAGACACTTTTCCCATTAAAACAAGATTATGTTAGATCAACTCAGGCTTCAGGTCAGTGGACACAGAATGGTTCTCTTTTTGCAGAAAAGGAAATTCATCACTATGCATCAGTGTCTGGTAAATAGGAACTCGCTCTCGCTCCAGTGAGAAAGCACTGCTCACCAAGACTTGTCCCGTTTGCAGCAAACAGTCTGAGCAAGGATACCTAATGGTAACCTTAGCAGTAAAATCATGAAAGATAAAGCCCAAATATTGCAGCTATAATTGGTACTGCACAGAAAACAACCCTTACTTTGACACCTTGTCCTGCAGCACACGAGATGCAAATATTTCATTGACTCAGTAATTCAACGTACGTGCTGCTACTATGCTAGGATGCAAAGAAGTCTTAAATACAGCAGCTTAGTGGTTCCTCTAAAACACTGGAATGCCACAAATCTCCATAAAATGTTTATCTCTGTCAAGCATTTCACTGCCACTGTTCAGCTGGATGACCTTTGGAAGGAGCAGCAGAGGCTGACGTGCACCTTCATTAAAGCAGCGCCTCCTTCTTCCCCCGCCTGCGAGAACAATGAGCGCGGGAGGGAAGAGGTGAGCAATCCACGGAGGAATGAAGAGATTTTGTTTCAGAGGGTTATCAATTATTTATGAGCAAATCCCCAGATGAACACATCCCGAAGCTGAGCAGTTTTTAATACATTTCACTTCTGCACACACGGCCCAACACAACAAGATGCGAGGTAAACCGGACTGGTCTGATTACTCAAGGTGTCAAACAGTGAGTTCAGTCTGGGCATTAGGAAATCACCATTATGCTTGTCAAAGTACAGCGGTCTTCTAGATTTAAATCTCTTTCAAAAAAGTCCTCTAAGGCTTATAGAAATAATTCTTTACAGTATTTCCCATTCATCAAGATCTCAGCAAAGAAAAATGTCATCCTGAAGAATTTCTGTTATTATGCCGATGCAGTTGTCTAAATAGTCTAATACTCAAATTCTAATATTGCCCAGCTGTGAATGGGATTTTATTCCACAATGGGATTAAACAGATATGAAGTTTTCTTATTAAGAAAAGGTAAGACCAAGTAAAGGTCTTTTTCTCCAGAGCAGGGTTTATCTTTTTTAAAACAAAGACTTCCTTCTAAAGTAAAATTGTTTTATAACTGTGCTTTTTAAAGAGAAGATCTGAAAACTCGTCCCATGATATGGGAAAGGCAAACATTACACACTCTTTACAGGCAGGGGCAGTGAAACCAAACAGTTGTATGTGCAAGAAATGCTTTGCACAAAAAGTCATTAATCTGTTTACAAATGCTATCATTGGAAACAGTCATCCTGCAAGACTTGAAATGAAACCCAATCCACTGGCACGCAGTGAATGCCCAGATCTGCAGAACTGTGCTTTGAGCTCCAGCTTCCCACAGCTTCCAACCAACAGGACGCTGCCAAAGTCACCACCACCACTGCAGTCACACTTCAGTGACTGTCTGTGGCAGTGTCCTGATGGCCCCGAGGCCACCTTTCACTCCCAGCTCTGTACTCTGAGCCAGAACCCCACCTGGGGCACTCCAGGATGTGTCGGGCAGAGCAACCCCACAGTCAGGTTTGCCCCTGGCCAAGCAGTGGCCTGCCATGCCCAGGTGGCCCCAGAGGAAGGCAGCCAGTCATCCTGAGCTTGGGGAGCTCTTGGTGCTGCCTGGGCTGAGCAAAGCCAAGGGGGAGCAGACAGCAGGCTCTGCATGGTCCCCTCTGTCTTGGAGCTAGGTCTGCAAGCTGCCTTCCAAAGGGAAATGTCTGGGAGACACTCATCATATGAGACATTTGAAACTCCACATGGAATGAGCACTTCCTGCCATTACTGCACCACAGCCCAGGAGAAGGGCTGGGTCTCTCACATTCCCACTCTGGGTCTCTCACATTCCCACTGCCTTTTCCTCTTTAGGCCAGCATTCACCTCAGCATCTGCACAGCTCCAGGAGCAAGCTCCACTCCTGGCCTAGTCTGGCTAGACTAAACTGCTCCAATAGCAAGAAAACAAAAAAATAAAAAGCCACTTAGAAATCCATTTTAGATTTGTTTGCATTACTTTAAAGGGTTTGCTATATATTTGGATGAAAGAAGCCCATTAAGTACATCTATATTTACTTCATTACAGCGTGGCTCTTGAAGTCAGATGAAAAGATTTACCCTGGCCACGTTTGTTTATTCATCAACATCAGCCAGATATATTTTCAAAGGCTCATCCTCCTCACATTTACATGAAAGCCCACAGATTTTTTTTTCCCCTACAGTTGTAAGGCATTATGAGAGGTATGAAAGGGCAAAAGAAACTTTAGTGAGAATTACGAAATCAAGGAACAGTAGATGCACAATTCCTGCTCATTAATGGGGGTGGGAACCCACTCTTTCCCACCTGGAGTCATTCTTCTCACCCTGCAGGTGTGTCAACAGCAACACACTGCAGCTGGATGCTCAGTGCCCCTGACTCAAGCCCCCATGAAGGCACCTGGCACACTGCTTACCCACAGACACCACAAGGGAAGCATTAACCCCTCCTGAAGCTCAGGATCTTAAGCAAACATAGCCTCCCAAGCTTCTGAAGTTTCTCTCTGTGCTTTGGCAAGAAAAATTAGGGTTTTCTCCCCCCCCAGGTGGCATTGAAGATGAGTTCTTCATTACTGCTATCAAAGTACGAAGTAGAAGCACAGCCTATCAATGATGGAGGCCAACTGTACAAGTCCCAGTTATCTTGGACAGGAACCCAAACATAACTTGGTACTTGCATGCCTTTATTATCAAAATTTTATCCTCAAGTCTTTTAAATATTTAAATGACATTTATGGGCGCTATCTTTCCTCATGAGTTTACACTTTCCCACGGAAGACTTCCAGAGTGATTAACAATGCTGATCTTTATCCTTCACACTGACTGTTCATTCATCCATTCTAACACGAATACTGCTTACATACGACCCAAGAGGGCTGTAACAAGGCAGTATTTATCTACCCTAATAATCTGCTGTGCCTGCTTTAATTAAAACTGGGTTATATCACATCCATGAAGCACAGGCACACCTCCTGTCACTCGTCACCCACCTCACAGCTGTGCTGGGTGCACCTTCTCAGGAGCAAGCTTTGGAGGTGCCACCACCTGCAGCCTGCCCACCCCTGCCCAGGTAACTGAGGGCACAGTGTTGCCAAAAAACCTGCTTCACCACAGAGGAGAAGAATGAAACTGCAGAGGGGTTTGCAGTTTGGGGCCTTGAAGGAGTCACTGAACACCTGCAGGCTGCCATTCACCCCAGCTCACAAGCAGGGCACCACTGCTGGCATGGCACACGGGGATTTTGGAAGGTGGGGGACCAGGGGGAGGAGTGACTGATGGAGAACCTCTGGCACAGCACAGCAATTCAGAGCATGAAGGGTACCAGGATGGAGATAGGGGAACAGCACCCAAGGGCATCTCAACTACCTGCAGTAAACTGGCAGCCAAATCAGGATTCAGCTTCCTCATCCGTGTTGCAGCTTTCACAGGTCCTCCATGAGCCCACATGACTTCATAGTGATTTCAGAATTTAGAGGTTACTTCTCGTAGTATTGCACAAATGAGTGTACACTGCTTGCCTTTCCAGATTTCACTCCATGCAAGCAGTATCTTATCATATGAACATTTACAAATGGACCATTTCTCAAGAAACTTGAGCTTCCTCCCTCACCAGAACTTTTTTGGCACTATTATAGACAGTATAAGGCAGTAACAGTACTGATGGCACCCCTGGGATGCTGGGATGGGTAGCAAGCAGCCAGGGCAGCCTGCCTGCAAGCCACAGGCTGTGCAACCTGGGCCTCATCCAGCACCTCTCCCTGCTGGCTCCATGCAGGGCCTGGGCCAGCAGGTGCCACACAATCAGCAAACCCTCCAGCATGGGAGGGGGCCACTCCCCATCTCAGCTGAGAGACCTGGGGATAAGGGTGAGTGGCAGCCCCCTGCTCCCCTCACCCTGCCTGGGCTCCCTCCCAGCCCCAGCACACCCACCACACTCCAGGACACCTGCCCATCCCACTACTGCTCCAGGGATGAGCTACCTTCGCATCCTCTGCCTGAAACCTGCCCCATTCTCAAGACCTGGAAGCAGAGGCATTGCTGTAGGGGTATGGGTAATGTTATTTGAATGATTTATTGTTTTAATTGACACATGGTTTTGAGTCCTCTTAGTCTATTCATCTTATTCTTGCATTTTATTTTACAGTTACAAACGGTTTGGGTTTGGAACTACTTTGTAAAAGCCCCTCCATTCTCTATCCCCATCCTTACTGGAAGTAAAATAACTGTCCTGTTCCAGGCATTGAACTCTACAGCACTTCACCATGGGCATCAATGAGCTGAAAAACTCATTTAACTCCTTTGTGTGTCAGTGAAGTTCCCAGTGCCCCAGGAAAGAGAGTTCCTTAAATCAAATGCCACTGCACATCCAGCAAGAAAAACTTGATGGCTTTTCTTGTGGATTCCTCAGTGCTCCCTAAAATATAAATTAACTCTCAGATCATCCTTGTTTAGGACTTGGAATCCAGCTGCCGCTTTCTGATCAATAGAACTGTAATAGTAAAATAAATTCAGAACTTAAGTTATCTAGTAGTGGTCATTTGTACACAATACATGATCTAAAGCCACATTCCCTTTCAAATGCCTGGCAATGAGGCCTATGAGGAGCACTGGGTCTTAAAACACAATGGATTACCTGTTTCTTTTCCTCATTAAATAACATCACATAAAAGAAACCAAACAAAAGATGGGTGAGTTTGATGACTGCCACATCCCACAACTTTTACTCATATGAGCAATGCATTGCCTCCAGATCAGGTTCTCATTTGGAAGTTGCAGATCTCAATTGCTGACCTGAATATTGATTTTATGTTAATAAAAATCTGTGTTGAAATGCTGCTTAAATATCAAATTGCTCTAGTACTTCAGGCTCGCATGGTGTTACACATGCTGTACTATTTTCTTTTTCAATGAGTGCAAAAGACACTCACCCTTTACAGGAGATGCCCCACAGGCTGCAGAATTTGGCCTTTGTTAAATAAACTAAGACCTGAATTAATCACTTTTCCAGTTAGGGGAGGCGCTTTTGCAATAATGAAGCTGTGCACCTGAAAAATTTCTAAAGATGTAAAATAAAACCCCCTGGAATTTGAAATGTCTTGTTCTGTATCACCTAAAAGAAACAAATACAATAACAATGTACTTCATTTACCTACTGGGTATCTTTAGCAGGGTTTGCTTCTACAAATTCTCTTAACAGATGCTGCTCCAATCATCATTTATCTGCAACACAGACAGACTTCGAGAGGACTAAGGAGGATTTGCCTCTGGTTTCACACAGCACGCTTGTTTTTTTGAAGTTTAATTTCATAAAATAAGAACTCTGGATAAAAGTTAATCAAGCACAGCTGCAGGGCTTCCTAGGCTGCTAGGAAGGGGAGAAATATTTTCTGCCAAGATTGTTTCTTTGCTCTTTCTCTGTCTCACTTTTTTCCCCTGCATTTATTGCTTAATGGCTTAGTATTATTTCAAAGGCTGTTCCTTTCACAAATGTATTCAATTCGTGTATTCAGCACCACAGACGATATGTTATTCTGTTTATAACCAAATCTCTGAAGGATAGATTAGAAAGGTTAAGAGCTCTATCGTTCAAAGCGCTATAGTTCAGACACCTATAAATCACTATGTTTGTTTATTTAGCTAATTGGCCCATTACCGTCCGTAGCATCTCAAGCTGCACAACTTTCTGGTGTGACCGTGGGTCAGTTTCTCCCTTCGCTCTCCGAAGCACCGAGAGCCCCGCGCAGCACACCCGGCACACGACGCGTTAGGGACAATCTGCGCCTGCAGCTCTGCTGGAGGAGCAGACCCAGCTCACCCCAGCGACCCCGTCCTCCACAAGACTTTCCAAGCCCAAGAGCAGATGCCACAGCGAAACGAACTGGAGCCTGTCACCGCGTAATAGGATTTCGATGGAAATAGGGTTACGGGGCTGGCTGGCAGCAGCGGGAGCGGGGAGTGCGCGGTAACCCCGCGCCGCGGAGATCCGCACAGCTGACCCTGCCGGGGCCGGGGCCGGGGCCGTGCCCTGCACCTGTGAGCGCTCTTGCCGCCCGCAGCACCGCCCGTGCGCAGCGCCCGCCCGCAGCGCGGACCGCGGCACGCAGGGGCAGCCCCGCAGCCCTGCGGCGGCCCCCGCAGCGACTGCACCAGCACCCCCCAAAACACGGACACGGCAACTTCGCGCACCGCCCCCAACTCACCGGGAGGCGCCGGCCCCGCGGAGCGGAGCGTCCCTGGATGCCGCCTCCCGCGGAGCGCAGCCCGCAGGGGCCGGGCAGCGGCGCGGCCAGGGAGAGGAGGGAGGAGAGGCAGCAAGTTGCGGCGCGTCTCTCGTCTCTTCTTCTCTCCTCTCCTTTTCTCTCCCTACCCGCCGCCTCCTCCTCCTCCTCCCCCTCTCTCCCTCCCTCCCCCTTCTCCGCCCGGCGGGAGGGTCGGGGGAGGCGGCGGAGGGGCCGGAGCGCGGCCGCGGAGCGCGGCGCGGGCACTGCGCATGTCCCCGCGCCCGGCGGCCGGCGGCGGAGCGATGGAGGCGGCAGCGGAGCGATGGAGGCGGCGGCGGCGCCGCGGGCCGGCAGCGAGCGCAGCGCGGCCCGGCGCGCCCCTGCGGAGGCTGCGGGGCACGGCTGCCGCCGCAGCGCCTCGCTCCGCTGCCCACCTTGCGGCATTGCCGCGGCCCCGGGGGCCTTGGCCGCCCTCGAGCAGCGGGGAGCAGCTGCGGCCGGCCCGGCACTGCGGCGGCGGATGCTGGGGCCGCCGCCCCGATTGCTGCACAGCGGGCTGCGCGGCTGGAGGATGCTCTGGTGCCCGGCCTAAAAAGGAGGAATTGAAGCATCCTGGTCTTGGGGATTTTTTCCTCCTCGTTAAGTGAGCGTGACTGAAGAAGACAGGTATTTTGGCAAAAGGAACCTCGGCATAGTTACTGGTGGCTTTTGAATGTTGTACCAAGGTCTTTAGGCAAAAGAAACAACCGTATTTTTACATGATGCAGGGAAGCGCAAGGATTGCAAGCGAAAAGCGCTGTAACAGCAAAGGCAGGAAAGGCTGCAAAAGCAAAATACCGAACTGAGATCTCTGGGGATTTTTTTAGGGAAATTGCACAATTACTTTGAGTTTCCACCCCTATGTAAGGACTGACTTAATACCCAGTGAGCTCTTTCTTCCTGAGAATAAGTTTAAGCCCCATATGCCATTCTGCAGTAGCAGTGCTGTCAGATGCGTGGCTGGCTCAAGGTTTGAGTCTAGATCTGCTGTTGGTGTTTTCCAAGCAAGGATTTGCCTTTGCAGGAAAGTGCTGGTTTGTTGCTTAGTTGGTTGCTTGGGTTTTTTTTTTTTTTTTGAAATCCAAGTACAGCAATACCATCAGCATTTTCATTTTCACCTAATCTTTGTCAAGATTACAGCTCAGTGTATTATCTCCATGTGTATCCATCCAATGAATCCTCAGAGCTGATCCTTTCCTTCCTCATCCCGCCTTTCATGATTGCCAGCTGTTGGGTTCGTCTGTTGATTTATTAACCTTTTTAAAATTTTTTTTAACCTTCTTTGAGCTCTTTATCCAACAACTTCTGTTTGCACTGGGTGACAGTAGTCCATGATTAGCAGAGTCCAGTTCATCCCAGTTTGTCCACGTGAGCCCTGCAACAAAATGCATGTTATTCTGGCATGTAACCTGCCAGAATAAAGCTGATGGTTGCTGTTTTACCAGTCTGGTGTTGCCTTTCTTCTCTGTTCCTGACATGCCACTATACTGGCCCACTGTAGATGACCTAAGGATGTTTTTCTCAGACTTTGTTTTCTCTGGTTTCTTTTACCTGCAGTTCTTGCAGAAAGTTCTCATCAAATCATTCCATTAGAATCAAGAAGACTTTGTGAAACCCTTAACATCTGTATCCACATCCCACATGGTGAGACTGCAATGAACCCAACTACCCCAGAGACTAACTCTTTCACCTTCAACTGGTTTCTGTAGTCAGTGAAGATTTGCACATGTGGAGTCTTGAAGCAGCACTTTTGTTCCACCTCTGCATTCCTTCATTCTTGACTGGTGATTCTTCTGCTCCACTCAAGCCTTGTTGATGTCCTATAAGAGTGGTAGGCTGTCATAGCCATTTGGTGCCTCTGTAGTGTTTTCAGTTTAAAGTATGAATTATGAAATTGTGATTTGTAGGAAATGTTGGAGGCTAACGGTAGGCTGTAGGTCCAAAAAGACTGGAAACAAATGTTCTAGCAGCTACTCCCCTTCAGCAGTATCTTTTGGCACAGTTCGATGTCATCAGCAAAATACACTTTTCATTGAGTCTTGTACAAGGGGTGCACAAAGCATGCCAGAGCACTGAAACCCAGAGGAACTCTCCATCTCTTTAACCCTACTGTAGACATTCCTGGTTCCTCCAGATAGTTAGTTTATTTGGATTTAATTAGTTGAAAAACACCTTTCAATAATCATAAACTTAATCAAGTCCATCTACTTGCTTTTAGCAAGAGTCACTACTAATATGTTATTAAAAGGTATTACCATAGCAATCTGGACTCTCACCTTAACCTGTACTCCTGCTAAAATGGGAACAAAGCCAAAGACAGTTCCAAAGGAGAGGGGTGGCTTTTGCTAGCCTCTTCCTTTCTTTTCTCCCACCTCTCATCTCCCCTTTGCCCTCCAGCTTCAAGTACTTTTTGGTTTAATTTTTCTGCTTCTGCATTTCGGAAGAAGCCAATGTTGGATGTTTCTCTTTTAAATCTGGGGAAGTGGAGTTTGCTCATTACCTAACTTTGCTTTGCAGCCCTAGTGGCAGACAGGCTGGTCAGGAAGGTCAGGGAGGTCAGAAAGGAGAGATGCAGAGAATGAGGGACAGGAGCTTGTGATCTTTTGACAGAAGGGAAGGATCAGGCTTGGAATCAAAACAGAGGAGTCGGAGGGGTGTCTAAAGGTGATGGGTAGCTGGTGGAGATAGAGGGATAGGAGCTGCATGGGCAACAGGCAAAGATGAAGTCCATCAAAAAGGCTGGCAAAAATCAAGCAATCTCAGACATGACTAATTCTGCTGCAGGAGGGAAACTCTTCCTTCCTTCATTTCTGTGACAGACACTCCCCAAGGCCCCCACTGCTGCTAGAGCTCCATTATCTGAGGCATTGTACCTCATACTGGTGATGTGCTCTCTGCCACAAGGACTTACAGTTTAGCATGACCCAAAATGCAACAAAGGAGTGTAAAAAAATATTGTACAGGACCAGGAGAGGAAGGACATCTGGAGCCTTGGAAGCCTACATTGCATTTACATTGTGTAATGTCACGGTTATAGTCAGAAGTAAATAACATACAAGTAATGTACACACATAGCAGCAACCCACCCTCCATCTCAGGCATTTCCACTGTCTTTTTTCTCCCAGTCAAGAATGAGGAAATCCCAAGTACCCAATTCAACCTCTTGTCCAAGGGCCTGTTGGTGGTGGTAGTTAGGGCAGAAGGCTAACACAGGCACAGCTGAAGCACAGCATGTGCTGCTAGAGGTCACAGCCTTTGACTTGCAGCATTCTGTGAGAGCAGCAGTAAGGAGCAGCTGGGCACACACAGGCTCTGCTCTGACTCAGCCTGGAACAGCCCATCTCTGTCCCTTGGTCTGCCATGCATCCCACTGTCACAGCTCTTTGCAAGTGAGCTGGCTGCAGAAGTTACTTTTCAGCTGGACCTGTTCCCAGGGAAGGCAAAAGAATACAAATTTCTGCCAGCCAGCGTGGGAAGAGTGTCAGGGGCAGGCAGGGGGGCAGCAGGGCTTGGAGAAGCTCTGGAGACATTCTGCTCCAGAGGCACAGGACTGGCCTCAGCTGTGCTTGTGCTAAGTAGGTTGTTTTACTAAACTGCATTTTCAGATGCCTAAAATGGCTTTTGGTGCTCAAGCTGGACACCTTAGGTTTCATTTTCCTAGGAGTGCAATCACTAAGCCAGCAGTTCACCTCCACCAGAGGAGGCCACTCTGGTGGAGGTGTTCCCAGACATGCAATCCCATCATCTGTCTTTTGTCAGCCCTGCTACCTGTGAATGAATGAATGAAGCCCTTCAAGTCACCAGTGTTGGTCACTAACCAAGCAGAAACGTGACCCTGAAAGAAACAGCTGCTTGGTTTTCTGCTGTGTCATTGCGTTGTACCAGCTCACAGGCAAATCAAATAAACTCCAGAGCCACCACAGATGAGGGGGCAGGCTCTTTGGCTGGGAAGAAGTTTGAGTTAGAGGAGAAGGAAAAGAAGGAACAAGACTTCCCCCTTATGGCAGGATCGAGCCACTGGATATGCTTAGGTGCTCCCAGATGCAGCTTGAGAGGTCAATTTACACGTGTTAAACCAGGAATACACAAACTCTGCAGGAGCTGGAAGTGCTGCAGTTTGCTGCAATCCCTAAATTCACTCCTATTTTATATAAACATGATCCTGGTTCCACATCTCTTATTCATGTAGAAATACTCATCAAAGAAGTTTTAGTAAATAAAATTGGAGAAAAATCAGTTCTCAGCCTGCAGGCTTCTGCACTTTGAGGAAACAAGTACCTTTTGAAGATGTATTGAGGTATGTCCCCTAATTATCATTTGTACACAGTGTAGCAAACCTTATTATTAAGAGAATGCAACTGTAAACTACACAAGTGTAAATTTCCCGTGAGTTCCTAATGCAGAGCAGCACCACAGGTTTAAATCAGCTTTTTCAATGTCCCTCACCCCTGCCAGTTCCTGGGATGAAGTGTGCCCTACCTGCCTTAAGACAGGGAAGACGTTCATCCTTGCTGAGCTCCCTCTCACCACACACTGCAAAAAAAGTTCAAATAGACTGATGTGTTTCTTTCCTCATGCCAGGCCTGCATCACTTCTGACTGCTCATCCCTCCAGCATGGGCTTTGTCCTCACTTAACAGAGTGAGTTATGACATGGCCTGGAGCTATCCACAAAGATTGCAATAACTCCTCTCTCTATTGTTGGCCTGGTTTTCAAGAGGCTTGGGCATTCCTACTCCTTCAAGGAGCAGAAGGGCCTGAGGATACCATCATCTCTGGAAATCACACCATTAGGGACAAGAAGAGGATGTGAAGGAAGGCATGGGGGCTTGCAGGGAGAAGCTGCCACAGTCAAGGGGAGAGAGCAAGTAATCCAACAGAACTTTCTTACAGGCCAAAAGACCCCATGAAAGCCTGGATGGCTGCACACCACATCTCTGAAAGCAATGACAAATCACATTACGGTTGAGGCGTGTAAAATCGTTCTGTCAAAGCAGCGGCTCCCGGCGTGGCCAATTTGACTGGGTGAGATGAGACAGGCATTGTTAGTGCTGCTGCCTGGTTAGTGCTGAGGCCTTGAGGGCAAGGAAACTCTTCTGGCTGAGATGTTGGGCAAGGCTTCCTCCAAAGGAGAGAAATGTATCAAATGGATGGGGTATTTTCAGGGTCCCCCGTCGTGGGGAGGAAAGATGAATCTGACTCCATGTTCTTAGAAGGCTTATTTATTATTTTATGTTACTATATTATATTAAAGAATACTCTACTAAAGAATAGAGAAAGGATACTTACAGAAGGCTACAAGATAATAATGAAAAACCTGTGACTCCTTTCAGTCACAAACTGTGTTTGGACTCACAGTTGAGTCCAAACACAGCTGGACTGGGATTGGTCATAAAGTCAAAACAATTCAGATGAAACCAATGAAACAATGACCAGTTGGTAAACCATGTCCAAACCACATTCCAAAGCAGCAAAACACAGGAGAAGCGAATCAGATAATTATTGTTTTCATTTTTCTCTGAGGCTTCTCAGCTTCCCAGGAGAAGAAATCCTGGCGAGGGGATTTTTCAGAAAATATGACAGTGACAAATGGACAAAGCCATTGCTGGTGATGCCAGCCCTGGGGGTAGCTCAATTCCATGCTTTCCACCAAGGAGGAAGGAGAGAAGTTGCTGTATCTGCTGAGCAGCACCTGGACCCATGTTCAGCCTTAGCAAATAACTGCTCTTCCTAGCTGGGACCCAGCTGTGGCTTCCATCACCTTTCCAGCCTTGGAGTGCCTTGGCTTGGCTGTGATTACTGCTCAGCAGCACAGCTGCAGGGCAGCAGAGCAAGGGCTGCAGTACATCTGCCCAGCACTTTTCCACACACAGCTTTCCACCCAGGAATCCTATTGTCATGAGACATTAGATGTTTTAGGCTCATTAATTCTGGTGACACAATCCAGAAATGTATTTTTAGAGGGAGTGAGCAGGTGTCCATGGCAGCATTTTAGCTGACAGTGCTGCAGAATTGCTATTCAGGAGTATTTGGTTGTTATTTGTAACTTGATTTGTTGCTGAAAAATATGGCTGTTCATAATATTTTACCTCTTCTTAGCTTCAGGAATGGCCTGGATGAGACAAAGGGAAACATTTCCACCTTGAATAGACTTTCATCCATTAGACTTCCACTAGGAAACTGGAGAAGTGGTACTAATGATTCATCTGTGGTATTGATTGTAGATGCTGGCTGGGAAAGAGAACAAAAATAAGAAATTAAAACTAATGACTGTACCTGATTGAGAAAATATTTTGGTTCAGAAAATTACATCAAAATCATGCTTTTTTCCCCCACAAGTATTAGAAATCTGCATAAAAATTATTCAGTCATAAAATTGGTTGCTAGGTGTTAAAAATAATTGCAATCTATATTCACAGCTAGAAACTATTTCATTTTTTTCCATAACTACCTTAAATAAAATCTTTAAGGCTGCTGTAATGTAATCCTCCATCAATATTTTTAAACTGCTAGGCAGAAACATGTAGGCTCATAGAGCTCATTTTCTTGAAGAAACAATACAGTAAGTGAGTTTGACCCAAAACCCATCTGAATGTAATTGCTAGGATGGCAAAATGGTTTCTAATGACAGTCACAAGCATCATGCTTGAATCTACAAATTATTTAGTTGTCTGAGCTCCCATTCTATGTATATGTACTTCTAAATTTTAGTTTGCTGCAGTAAAGCTCAGGACATTCTGCTGGCCTTGGGAAATGAAGGACTGATTTCCCATTGCTAAATATGAACAGAGATGCTGCTGTATAGAGACTGAAGTGATCTTTAAAAACATGCAAAAAACCTTGTCAAGAGCTTCATTACCACAGAGCAGCCCATTACAAGTATGTGGTCTGACCACAGGGCAGGTATTTGGAAGCAAATCAAAACTGAGTAGAAAAAAAGATTTTTCAAATTCAGTAATACTCATTTCAATTAATAGCCCACCTGCTAAGTGTAACAAACCTGAACATATTGTGATCATTAATGCTCTAATGTAGCCTTTTGTCAAAAAAACCCCAAAACCACGTTGAAAATTTTGAAAGGCAAATCAATGCCAGCACCACTCTCTCACATACTGAAGTAAAGGGTTGATTCTTGCAGAGGCTAGAACAAATTCCTTGTCTTTAGGCTAAGAATGATTAATTATTACTCACAAAGACACCAGAGAAATATGGAGAGCAGGAAGGAGTGCTGAGGTCTTAGCTGGGAGCAAGAGCTGTGGTGGTGCACGAAGAGATTTACATTTCTCAAGGTGAGTACTGCCCTGCTCTGAGACCAGAAATCAGTAGAAATCCAAGCCCTTCCCACCCCAAGTAGGAAAGGGCAGGGTTTGTTTAAGTGGTTCAAGGTCTGGGCAAGTAAGGGCTCAGGTCCTGGGGGGAAAGAGGGATTTAGTGACAGGAGTTCAGGCAAATGCTCCATTTGAATGACAACTGCTCCACCACTGTGACTTCTTTTCACAGCTGACTGCTTTGGGAAGAGGTTTGAAGGATTGCAGCCTGAAGCAGTTGGCCTTTCCCACCTCTCTTTCCAGGAAGCTGGAGGTCTGATTAGAGGTTCTTAGTTCCATGGCAGCTCCACACTGGGCTGGGGTGGGTCCCATGGCCTGTGCCTGACAGGGAGCATCACCCGAAGGGCTGCAGGTGGGGACAGTGCCACAGGGCCATCAGCTCATGGAAAGCACCAAGGAGCTGAGCTGAGCCAGGCTTGCTCCACAACTGTGATACCATGGACCCCATACTGTCTTTCTACCCTTAAAGTCTGCAATAGTTTGGTTTTTGGTTTTTTGTTGTTTTTTTTTTCTTTCAGACTTCTCAAATGACATTGTATTATGAAGCAATCAGAAATAAAGCCTGGGAGACCTAAAAAAAATTAATAAATTTTTTGAACATCAAGAGAGATTTTTACAGGTATGTACATCTCCTATTTCTGTTGATATCCTACAAATAAGAAAAAATACTTAAAAAATAACCTTTGAAGTTAATTTTTAATACAGGAATCATAATTAATTAAAACTGCAGAAATTAATTTTGGACTAAATACATACCTCAGGTGCTCCAAGACAGGGATGTATTTAAAATGACAAGCAAACAAAATCCATTACATAGACATAATAAAATTTGAACAAGTCATTGTTTGAAATACAAAAATGCAATATATATATATATATATATATATATATATATATATAATTTTAAAATAAGTTAGATGAATGATTGTTCTACTTTCTTTTCCCACCTTTCTAAATCTTGTGGAAGGACATATGCCTCAGGCAAACTCTGGAACTATTTCCTTTTTGATAAAAGGGTCTTTCTGTTTCAAAGGCTATCTGGTCAGTAATATAGCTAAAGCTATACAGGAAGAGGAGTAAATATTTTGATTTAGTACAGTGTTAATGTTAGGAAAGCTGTTAAATCTCAATTTTCTGAAGAGTCTTCACTGTCAGATATTACCCTATATCAGTATGCAACATTCACTCTCAAAAATGTCTGCTAACTTCTTTTTGTTTCTGCTTTTGGTTTTTTTTTTTTTTTTCTTTTTGTAACAAGGTAAATTAAAAAAAATAAGCCAAGTTAATTTCTTGGTTAATATTATCTCACTTTCAAGGAACCTGTTAGAGGGGGATCAGTTGTCCTGTGTTGGCTGGAACAATCCTGGTGTGCAACCCCTTTTTTTGGCATCTTCAGACACCGTTTTGCTACAAGCTGCATAGCCTGCTCCTGCTTTGCCACCTTGCATGCTCCATGGGGTACCCTCTGGGACACTTTTTGGGGGCTGTTTTGTGGCTGTTTCAACTACAGTAAAATCTGTTTTCCCCATCTCTAACTACCAGGTAGGGTAACAGAAGAATAATGTAGAGAAGCTCCTATAACCCTGTAATCCACTTGGCACATACAGTGGTTGCCCCCCTGCTTAACACCTCTCCTACACCAGCAGATAAATTCCCATGCAGCAATAGTGTGGACAGGGCCTGAAAGCAATGGAGGGGCAGAGGGAGAGAAAACCTTCCCTCTTCCACATAGTCACTGGTCCTATCCACAGCAATGAGGACACAGCAACAGAGGATTTCCCTCTAGCTGCAGCAAGCAGCTGAAACACTCTGCTCCCTGATTCAGTGCTGTGCTGGTGCCACCACTTTTTGACTTATCACAGCATTTACATCAATGAGCCCAAATAATAATTTTTAAAAATGGGATTATTTTACTTTCCTCAATTCCTCAAACTGGTGACCAGATCTTAAGAGCTGATGGAGAAACATTCACGAAGAAACAAATTTTTTATGTATCTGTCAAACTGCAGTGTAACAGCTGAATTGCTGACTTGTGTCTTTTCTTCTTCACTGGATCCTTTTCCTCCCCTTCCCCACTGGCTGCACTGTATAACCATACCACAGAGATGTTAATGTAATTACTGGCCAAGACAAATCAATGTGGGCTTTGAGCTGCCTGGGTGTTTTGTTCATGCCCTCTTTTCTGGGGCAGCCCTTGTGCAGCCAGTGCAGGGAAGCAGAAGCCTGCTCTCTAATCACCAACTCCTCAAAGGACTAAAGCAAGGCAGGAGATAATTTTGCCATCACAGTGGTAGTGATACAGCAGTTACAATGTCTGCCCAAGATTCTGCTGTAAAAGAACATACTTCAGGACTTCCCAATGCAGCTACAGAAAAGGTTGTTCCACTTTTCTCTTGAGGCTGATTTTATGAAATCAGAAGCAAATCCTTAAAGAGCTTAAGATGATAATCTGCTTGGGTTTAATTTATGAGAAATCTTTCTTATGTTAAAGAGAGTGATTAAGGATTTGCTTTGTATAAATTCACATGTCTCTGTTGCCATCAGAATCAGGTATTGCTTTGTCTTTGTTTCAGAGAGAGAAGTTTGTGTCTCCAGGCCTGGTGCCCTGCACCACCTTGTTTGACAGCATCCATCTACCATGGGCACAGCTTGAGGGGCAAACAGTGCTGGAAGGTGTCAAACAGGGATCTGTCCTGGGCTTTTACCACCTTCCTCTTGGGCTGGTAAATATTCCAACACTGCCTTCCTGAGCAACTGCCTTAGCAGGGAGCAAGGGCTATGGAGAAAGCTGGTGTTATTTCAACCTCAAGAATTAATATATTCAACTGAGATAGACTGTGGTGTCCAACATTTAGCTGGTGTAATTTTATATACACATAAGCCTGGGTTTAGTAGAGCTGCTATTTTGCATGAAGAAAAAGAGAAAAAGAGAGAGAAAGAAAGATCTTCCAGAAACTTTTTTGTAAAAAGAGAAAGAGCAGCAGAAGGTCATCAAAGATTATAACATATCTGGGGTTGCAGAGACTGCCCTTTGAGAAAAATTCCTGTTGGGCATTTCCACGTCAGCTCATTCCTTGTGTGTACTTGTTGTGAAAATTATCCTTGTTTTTTCCCAGCATTGAGGATTCAGTTTCTATTTTGTGACTCAGTTTTTTATTTTTTTCCATTTCAGAAGATGCTCTGTCCCTGTAAAACATTATAGTTTGCTGGTGCTGAAATGCCAGAAGGATTTCTAGTGACTTCCACCAAACCACCTGAAAAGTAGGTCAGTAGCTATACAATTTCAGGAGAACTGCAATGCTACAGCAGAAACTGAGTTAATCCTGATGTATATGATGAATATTCCTCCTAACCTCTCTGCAGGGGACAGTGTGGACATGAATATATCTTCATTAATCTTTACTCAACTGGTTATTTCCAAAGGGGAGGGCCTCATGACATTTTCTTTTTCATTAAATACCATGGGGCCAAATCTCTTGAGCTTGTTTGTTCAAACAGAAGCATCTAAATCCAGATTTAGCCCATAAACTCTCATGAGGGGAAAATAAAATTTCATGGTGAGAAGAATATATAATAAAACATGGTTTAAATTAATTTGTATCTGGAATTCCTCTTCCAAAAGTAAACCTGCAATTATTGCAATTATGTCTTTATTTAGATAAAGGACAAATCTCTCATGGTGATGGTTCAGCTAAATGTGTAGATTTAGGTCTAAGCAGCTACACAAAGTCACCAGTAAAACCCTGGAGGAAAGCCCTGGTGTATTCTGACTTAGTGAGCTTCCCTCGAGCAGTTCTTGCCTGCTGTATTCCATTTCAGCCTTGGTTTGTTGCTTTTAAATAGCTATTTTTAAAATTCTGAAATCTCTTTATAGCTGGCAGACAGAAAGCGTAGGCTGCAGGCAGAGGAAATGGGAAGGGAAAAGGAGGGAAGGAGGGAGAGCAGATCTGAAGCACGTCAGAATGAAGGCAAACATTACATAATGGAACATGTAAACACTTTAAATACAGTGTTAAAGCCTCTTTAGATTGGACTGACACCAGAGAACAGAGCAGGGGTAAGCACACTAAACTCACATATACTGCATGGACTCCCATCCAGAACAGCTCCCGTTGAGCTATAAACTCTTGGACTAAAGTGATGAAAAAAGGCAAATTATGTGTCAATAACTTAAAATAAAAATAGAAATACTCAGGTAACTATAGGTTTCCTCAGGTGGGGACTGATGGAGGGATGAGGGATTATACAAAGGATTTGGGTGGCCTCTTAGGTGGTGGGTTTAGCTCCTGGTGGGATGTGTGGCTTCTGAGGACTAACAGCAGGCTGCAAGGAGCAGGAGATGACAGGAGAAACACAGCAGTCACCAACCCACTGCTCAAATAACATCCAGGCTTCAAAGGCTGCACATCAGGAGGGTGGTGGGAGAATGGCAAGAGAGCCCTTGCTGGTGCTGCTGGGACAGTCAGCAGAGCAGGCTGTGCTGAGGGCTGTGACAGTCTGATGGCCCTGAAAGTTTTGTCCCCATGAAGAGGGGACTGCACTGGTGAGAAACAGCTTCTGTGCAGATCAGATGACACTGCTGAGAGGTAGAGGCATGAGTGAGAGGACCACAGCTGTCCTCCAGGGCTTTTCTTTGGGTGAGGGAGCTAGAAATATCTATAAAAAATCTAATTAGCTTGTAAATGAGGAGATAGCTGAAGAGATCTGTCACAGGCTATAAATAACACTGTTCAGAAAACAAAGTTCTAACAGTGGCTTTATGGGTGGAAGCTGGAGCTGGGCAAGTTCAACCTAAAAATAAAATGTAGATCTTGACCAATGAAACACCTTATGACAGGATGTGGTTAGCTTCTCTCTCACATTAAATCTTTAAATCAGGATTAGATTTCCTTCCTTAAAAAAACCTCTCACATTCAGTCAGCAGAGAATTGTTCAGCCTCTGCTCCCATGGCAAAGGTAAAATTCTAGAGAGTTATGCTGAAGCCTGCAATGATGCACCCTGGACTTAAAATCTGTGATTTTAGAATAGCCACCCTTGAGCAATATGTGATTAGAAGGGTTGCAAACGTGTATTAATTAACACTGAAAAGCTAATCAAAGTGGGTTGGTAAATCAGGCAACCATAAAGGACAAACTATAAAAACAAGCTAAGTTTCAGCACCAGAAAATATGTGGGACAGAAAATTGTTTCCAGTGAGGAATATTGCTCCTTCAAACCAGCCCAATGTAAGACAATTAATTTATTGTAGGCTTTTTGTAGCTAATGCACACTTAGAAGTTCCTCACTTGTGCATAGGTACATCAATTGCAAAAAGCCTGTGGAGTGTAGGGGTGTTTTGTGTGGGGTTACAGAATTGCCATCAAGCTGTCTATTTTCAGCACAGTCACACACTGAAAGCAGAGATGAGACTTGGGGCCTTCTCCTTCACAGCAAGATTTTTTCTCTGGGTGGAGGATGTCAGTTTCTGTGAGACACAGCTGAATGGCTCCAGCTTTGCCCAACAGAGAAAGGCTGCAGATGAATTTGCTATAGGAAAGTAAACCTTAGACCATGTGAAATCCTCTTGGGATTTCATCCCTAGTGTCTTTATGCATCTGGTTAATTGTCAAGTGCCAAGTTTACATTCATCAATTAAATGAGAATGATTACAAACTGTCTTACCCATTGTCACAGAGGCAAAGGTTCCTTTCAACTCTAATAAATTAAATTAAATTGGCTCAAACCCTGCAACCCTAGACAGATTGGCTTTATGTTGTGAGGCATTAGTTTGATTGACACCTGTCTGGTTGACTGGGAATGGTTACCAGGATGAATAGCATCAGACAATGGGGTTTTGAATGTTATGGGAGGGATTTTACATGAATAGGGACAACATCAGCTGGTGGATGCAGCACCTGGGAGAAGCATCCAGCCAGTTATTTAGCATCAGTGGCTTTAGGTTATAATATAGGAGTCTTATGAAGCCCTGAACATGTGGATAAATGTGTGTTAATATTATCACTGTTGTTTTTTTCATCCATCTAATTCCAGTTATCAAGCAGGAAACCCTGTGTGTTTGCAGAGATCAGCAATTCAGTGTCAAAGCATTTTTCACACATGAGATTTTCTCCACAATTCTTCCCAATTAGCAAACACTGGGGTGACCATCAACTCCTAGAGTTGAGCTTTGTTGCCAGGAGGGGATTGAGGTGATCTTTACCTTGTCTGTGTGTTTTAAAAAGTCTTTTAGACCGTAACAGCTGCCTGCTCATCAGATCTTCCTGTTTTTTAATACTTTCATCAGATCACTGTCTGCAAATGTGAGGCCCTACACAGCATCACTGGTAAATCATCTTTGTTAAACCTCACTTACCCTGCATTTACTCTAAGGAACTGCTGCAACCTTGCATTCAGGATAGGGAAGCTGTACTGCCATACCAAACACCACTCTTGTCTTCTAGGTTGCATAGAATAGTAAAACGGTTTGTGTTGGAAGCGATTTAAGATCATCTAGTTCCAACCCCCCTGATTTGGACAAGGACACCTTTCACTAGACCAGGTTGCTCAGAGCTTTGTCCAGC
The DNA here is from genome assembly GCF_022539315.1 of Serinus canaria. NCBI lineage: Eukaryota > Metazoa > Chordata > Aves > Passeriformes > Fringillidae > Serinus > Serinus canaria. The sequence continues at coordinate 123,403,497 of NC_066315.1, forward strand.
CAGGTCTTGGACACTTCCAGGGATGGAAGTGTTGTGTTCACCCACAACACCTTTAGGAAACCCGTGCAGTTGTCTGGGAGCAGCATCACTCTTGCCACTGTTTCAGCATCACTGTTGCCAGTTTGGCTACCCAGTGAGCACAAATCAAGATGGTTCTACTTAATCCATTAGCCTTCTTTCTCCTGAGGTTCTGGCATGTTTGACTTTTGAGAGGAACAGGAAAAACTTGAAGGAAGATGCAGACATTTTTAAAATTTACTCAACTATTTTAAAGGCGCCTTTTGCTAACATGTTGTGTAGTTGAATTACACAGCTGTGTAATTCAAAATGCAGTTAAGCTGGCTGCAGTTTTGCAGACATTTAAAATTGAGGGTAGATAGCAAGGGAACTGAATGTCTCTGGTTATAGGCAGATCACATCCTAACTGTATAAGAAAGGCCTAACGTTCTGACTTGCTCTTATAAATTTAGGTACAAAAGAATTCAAAGTGATGATAATCAAAAAAACAGGTCAATGAGGAGGAATATAACAATAATTTAATCATGTAAGTGTAAGTGATTGACAGCCAAATGCATTTAGCATTGTGTTTTCTGGGCTAGTCCTTGTAGGTTACCTCATACCGAGAAAACTTCAGTCAAATTTAACAGTAGCACTATTTTCTGGCTTCAGTTTCTAGAATCCCTACTCGAGCAGTGTCACTTCTGTCTTCCTTCCTTTGATGCTTTTGGTGTGGTTCTCACAGCAGAGGCACAGAGGGGTAAAACCATCAGCAAACACCTCCAGTGAGGCAGCAGAAGCAGCGTGTGCCGGAGGTTTCAGCAGGCTTGGTAGCAGATGGGGGTGAGGGTGGATCATGGTGCTTGTGGTTTTTCTCACTCTGAAGATAAGGGTCATTTCTTATAAATTTCTGATTCTCTTCTCAGACATGCAAGCACAGCAGATTTCAGTGTTTTGCTGCTGACCTGTCCATGTGCTACAGACTGTGATATCAGTCAGTAAGAATGGTTTGAACAGCGAAGCAGCTGGGGCTGGAGATCCTGTGTCCATATTGTGTGAAGAAGCTCTATTTTTACATAGTTTATGATATGATTATGTTATGACATCAGAAGTTTATGTCTTGAGTCTAGAGAGATGTTTGGGAGACATTGCCTTCAAAGTTTCTTTTTTGAGGCTGAAAGATGAAAAAAACCCAACAAAACAGAAGTGGCTTGGGTCCAGCCCACATCCCACTGAGGAGAAGCTGTGCCCTAGTAGCTGGTAAGATGCTATGTCTATTCTGACAAGGGTGGGGGCTTTTGGCATCTCAGTGCTAGGAAATCTTTTTTGTGGGTAGCATAGTACACAGAGAACTAGTGCCATTTTTACCTTCCCAGACTAAGTCATGGATAGAAATGATGAGCTGTATGCTTTTTCTTATTAAATTAGCATAGGCATGGCTCTCCCACAGCTGAAATTGTATAACAGGACATTAATTCAGTTTTTGCATATTAAGTGACTGCAAGGATGAAAGAATAGCTCTTAACAATGCCACCACCTAGATGCAAAGAGATGATCAAAATATTTTTCTAAGTTTCATTATCTAGCATGCTCCACACATTGCTATTCAATACTATATTCCAGCTGTCATTCATAAATTATTTCAGCTTTATTCCCTTCTTTAATGATAAAAGCATAGTCCTTAACAAAAGCAGTGTATTCCATTTTGAATCAGTTAATTTTATGTGTATGTCTTGACCCACAGTAAAATCTATGTGGAATAATTGTCTGCTGTAACACCCAAAGTAATTAAAACTACATGAGGACAGGCTTGACAATGTACTTTATCATCGGGACTTATTTTCCTGTCACAGACTTAGAGGGCGATTTGATTACCAGGTAAACAATTAATCACCTAGGAATGAAAGAGGAAAACTTTCTCAACTGTCCAGAGATTTCATTTCCTTAGCAAGCTCATCAGTACATGACCACAGCAGGTCAGTACCAGTGCCACAGATATCATGTGGGAGATGTTGGTTGGGAGTGGAGCAGAAGAATACGGCTCCCCTTTTTCTCAAAACAGCTATAGGTTCCTCTGCTCAGCTGTCTGAATCAAGGAGCAAAAGTGGTGAGCTACATCATGCAACCCAAGTTGCTACCAGACATGCATGAGGACAAGTTTTCAATCCACCAGGCCCTTGTTTGATGACAGGAATGTCTGAAGCAGCTGATGTGCCAAGGTGGCTGTACCGCTGCGATGCACTTGGAATGAAGATGCACGTGCCCTTGACTTGGCTCCACTCACAAGGTGGCATGCCCCCTGTCAGCCCCTGTCTCATGCAATGGGGTAGCAGTCTCCTCCTCCGTGTCCTCACCTGGCCCTGAATGCTGCAAGTGTTCACAAAAAGATGAAGAAAGCAGTGGTCCTTTTTTTGACTGTTCTGCGCAGTGCCTGCTCCATAAAAAGACTTCTCTCAAGACTATGCAGAGTGAGAAAGACAGGGTGAAATATTCAAACTGAAATCTGAATGCAGAGCAGGTCTCTACTTCTGGAGCCTTGAAGGTTCATGCTTGCAGGATCAATCAACACATTTGTGCCTTGTCTCTGGGCTGATGTCAGGAAGGCAGCAAATGCATGAAAGTTTAATGCATACAGGGCAGGGATGCATTATGTACCAGGGATGGAGGGTGTGCTGCCTGTCCTGTGGCACACCTGCAGCACAGTGCTGTGCTGGGGGAAGAATTTCAGCCTGCAATAAATCTGCTAGAGATGCAAAGCAATATGTAGGAACCTGATCCTCTGCAGAAATTTGGCATGTATGTAGGGGTCCTCCTGCTGCAGTAAGGGAGGACTTCAGTATTGCAGCTGGAGGACAGAAACTTTGGTCCTGGAATTGCCTAAACCTAATCAAAATCCCAATTATTTCTCCTGAGTTTCTCTCATTCCTGCCACTGTCAGAGAAGCACTACAGGGAGTAAAACAGGGAACAGGTCCCTGAAGAGCCTGGGATGAACAGAGTTGTAATGACAGAGATAGAGACTTGGAGAGCACTGTGTACAAATTCACCTTTAGCCTTGAAGACCAAGACTGAAAACTATTGAGTATGAGGTAGAAAATAGCTTTGTTTTGTTTAGAAAAATGCATTTCAGCAGAGATAAGCAGAAAGGCAGTATGTGCCATGGGAATGAAATTACCAAAGATAATTGCTACCTTTTCAAAGAGAGAAATTTACAAAATTGTACTGCTGTTGTTTTAGGTTTTATATTTGGTTTGGATGGGTTTTTTAATTAGATGCCCAAATAAAATACCTGCATCTAAGGACTGATCATCTGAATTCCTGGCTTCTCAGCTCAGCTGATGGATTATGGACCTTCACTTTTAAAAGTTCTGACTAATTGCACTGTGGATAGTTTAAAACACAAAGCCGTGCAGAAATCTGCTGAAGCAGAATTTGTAACAGAGGTTTTTGCTGCTGCAGCAGCAGTTAGCAGGAGTTGAGTGAGCTTAACCCAGTCTGGCAGTGTTTCTGTGAACACTGACTGCAATGCAGACATACTCAGAACAGCAAAAGAGGAGTGGCTGCAAACAGTGAGGGAGTTAGAGTCTATCCCACATGCCAGAGATTTACTATGATGCTAGGCAATTCATTGCTTAATACCCAGTATTTTCTGAGGTGTTTCCCCAAAATGTTCCTCATTTTTACACTCTGAAGACAGCTAGCTTTTTTGTCCCTGTCTGAGCCACACAGCAGTGGAGGGGCTCTGGCAGGGTGCATGTGTCCCTGCTGGGTGCATCTAATCCAGCCTGGAGAGGGGCCAAGCAGAAGTGATAGCTGAGGGCTCAGGGAGCTTGAGTGGAAGGCAGGTTTCTGTGTCTGGCTGAGTCTCTGCAGGCTCCACTGCTGTTTTATTAATTGGCTGTGTAAAAGGGTGTCCTGTTTGGAAAGGGTTGAAGGCCATCTAGAGTAATCTTGGTCTGCCTTGAGAAGCAGCTCAACTACTTTAAAGTGCTGGTTATCCTGGTTTAGGCTGGGATAGAGTTAATTTTCTTCTTAGTAGCTGATAGAGTGCTGTGTTTGGATTTAGGGTGAGAATAATGTTGATAGCACAGTGATGTTTGGGTTGTTTGAGCAGTGCTTACCCTAAGTCAAGGTCTTTACAGCTTCTCATTCTGCCCTGACAGCAAGGAGGCTGGGGGCACAAGAAGCTGGGACACATGACCCCAGCTGGCCAGAAGGACATTCCACACCATATGGCATCTTGCTGAGTGGTAAAACTGGAGGGAGACGGCTGGAGGTGGCCTGCCTGGAGACTCACTGGGCACTGCTTCAGTAGGTGGTGAGCAACTGCATCATGCATAATTTCTTTTCTACATTCTTTTATCAATATTACTATTTTTCTTTACTTTTCTGTTCAATTAAACTGTTTATCTCAACTCATGACTTTTACCTCTGTTTCCTTTTCTCTCCCCCATCTCACTGGTGGGGAGTGAGGGAGCAGCTGGGCGGTATTTGGCTGCCTGCCGGCTTAAACCAATAAACCACCAGAAATAAGCAAAACAGAATAGGGAAGCAAAGCCCTTCCTTCCCATCCATGCTGATGAGGCCACTGAAGTCAGAAACTAACTGCCTGAAAGAGAATTACCAGACAGAGAAGTCTGAGGGTTTTTATATCTATGGAAAAAAAACCAAACCCAAACACTGATTTATATTGTTAAAATTCTGGTGCGTACCAATAAGAGATCTCTGGTTGTAAAGGCTTTTTGTGTCTTTTAGGGCTGAAACTCCAGGCACTTGTTTAGAATAATACAACAGAAAAGCAAATAAGATCCAGAAATTAATTATTTCTTTATGAGGACTTGTTAATTAATTCTTAATTAAGATGCAGTGTAAAAAGAGTTTGCTCTATACCCACATAATTTATTTTCTGGAGGCTGCTTCCCTAGTTGAAGATGGCAGGGCAAAGCCATTTATACGGTCACAGTCTTAAAACTCCTTGTGGGTAACTTTTCTTGACTGACAGGATTGCTGCACCTTATCCAAACAATACAAAATCACTTGTTCATCATCTCTTGGAAGACAGAGCTTCCTTTTCTTTAAAGAGAACCATTCTGAGTAGGAAAAGAAATGTTCATTGCAATTTATAAATAAAAGCCAGATATTTTGTGCATGGATCATTGTGTTTAGATGAAATGTAGCCTTTGGATCAAGGTCCATTAGATGTACAGGGTAGTACTTCTGAAAGGATATTGCTGATTTCTGCAATATTTTATTCATATATTATGAATTAAAAGACAGCTCTACAACACAGCCAATATTTTTGTGTTATAGGCATTTAAACTTGCTGCTGGATGTCCTCTTTTGAATTCAGTTTGTATACTCCACTGGGCCCATGGAATTAAGACATCTAAAGTATGTGTACAGTCGAGGCGTACTGTTCACTTGGTGTAGATGTCTTTGATTCACAGCAAAAATTATTTTCTGACTTACTTGCAATTGTAAAGCTCAGTCTCTTTGCCAGCTAATTGCTGCACTAGCTCATGCTTCACACCATACGGAAACACCCTTTTAAATATGCAAAAAAAGAAGCTAAAAATAAATCACAGCTGCTGTTAGATGGGGGTTGAAAAATACAGCCAAGGCAGGAAAAAAAAAAAAAAAGAAAGGAACGGTCTCAGTTTAAATACAGCTAAACCATTTTCAATATTGAGAAGTACTTCTTCTGTTCTCAAAATCAATATTCATTAATAGTATTCAGAACAGAGAACTTGGAATATAAAGCACTGAGATAACACCAGTAATTACAACATGCAGTTTCATAGCTGTAATATTTTTGTACTCTGTGTTGCTTTAATGATTGCTGTTACAATTTGTATTGGGCTTATGAGGACTGATTTATATTAGCACGTTTCTCACTGGTATGTTCAATTTAAGTTCAAATCTTGATCTTAGCCTACAACAACACACAGCTCTGTAGGTGAAAACGGGTTTTTCCTTTGCAGCAGTAATTGCTTCAGTTCAGCAATGGTAGCTTGACCTCACCCACACAAGATCAAGTGAATATATTGAGCCCTGATATGTTATCTCTGATTTCCTACAATCAGCAAAGTAGAAATCTGAGAAACATTTCACTGTGCTGTGTGTGTTATCAAGAACTGATCTATGATAGAAAGCTGTAATTTATTGCACAGTCACACATATTCTGCATAATTCCCACCTCCAAACAAACCATTTTTTCCCTGTCAAATCTATGGGTACCCACAGCACAGGAATGGCAGTAAGCAAGGGGAAAATAAAATCTTTTAACTCCCATCTTTAAGCTTAAACTGCCATAAAACTGCTATATATGGCTCACTTGAGGGGTCTAAACCAAATATCAGCATAACCTTCATTTAAATCATGGTCTTTTCAGGACTCCCCATCCCTCCTTGTAAGAATGGAAAATAGGGGATGGACCTTGCCTGCTCCTTTCCATTGGTGGTGGCAGGGCTGGCTCAGCCCAGAGCCCACTGTGGCTCCCCTGCTGCCAGAGAAGGGAGAGAAGGGGTGAGGTTGCAGGGCTGGGCCAGGAAGAGGGTGACACAGCTGGGAGGGACAGCAGGGCAGGCACCTGTGAACATGCACTGACTGTAAAGGCAGCCTTGATCATGCAGTCAGGTAGGACACTGTGAGCTGGTGTGGCAGAAATGGTCTCACTAGGAAAAGGTTCTGTTTTAATGCTGATCATTTCCCTGGTCTGTCTCTCCATCTGGTCCACTGGGACCTGTGGTGACGCTGCTGAGGGGATAGTAGGGCTAAGACTGAGAGGGAGAAGAGGGAACTGCTTACCCCAACATCACCATGGAGAGATTACTCTGGGAGCCCATATCCTCAGTCATCTGCTCTTCCCCATCCTCTTTCTTCAGGCCCAGCTGATATTGCTGGAAAAGAGAAAACAATCCCTCACAAGCATTAAGAGAGCTGTTCTGGAAATTAACTTTGCAATTAAAGAGGGGCAGCAACATGTTCCTGATTAATAACAAATGTGTACAAGTCATCATGGGGACAACCTGGTGATAAACAGATGAGACTCATGCAAATACCTGCCTTAATCAGTTACAAAACTTACATTACTGTCTGCCTCCACCCAGTGTACCACCAACAGAAATTTTAAAACTTCCAATTTTACAGTAGTTCAAGGTTTTTTGTGTGTTTGGAGCAGTCTTCAAAGTCAAATTGCCTGCCTTCTGCAGAAAGCAGTGACTGACTAGAGCCACCACCATCTGAGATGGGCTTCACCTATCAGAGAAAAACTAGTGAAGCAACTGGGTTACAGACCTGAAAGATTTACCTGCAAAAAATGTCAGGTGTGTTACTGAAATGATAAAAGATTGCTGGTTAGTAGAGTTCTCCAGGATGCATGTCTGATTGTCAGACCTGGAAGCTGAAGCAGGAGTGCGTGACAAAAATTTGCTGTCCTCAGTACCAGGCTTCCCTCTTGGAGTGAAGCTCAGGATTAATTAGGTGCCTCAGTAGTACTTTCTCCCTTGTGAAACAGACACCTATGACTAAGGCTGGCTGCCTGCTCAATTCACAGCTTAAAAGCCTTCATGTTGTCATCTGGATTGCAGTGAAGGGTTTTCTGAAGTCACAGTCTCTGTCTGTTACTTCTCCTTTCTTAGCACATACTTGCTGCTCTCACTCCTGAGCTGAGGTGAGCCTGTGCTCATCCCCCTAGCAGGTGTGACTTCCTTCCTTGCCCCAGCCCTCTCAACACTGACATGTCTGGGGGCCCATGGGCTGCACTGAGCCTGTCACCATTGCTGGCCATGTGCCACTGTCCTCGCTGGGCACGAGGGAACAGAGCCCCAGCAGAGCAACACTGCCTGGCCAGCTGGGATCTCTCTGCTCCAGGCAGTGCCATTCCCTCTCTTTCCTTGCAGGACCACTGTGGATGATGTCCTCCAGAAGGGTCTGTGCTGCTATCAGTGTTAGCAAAGAGGGTTTCAGTCAATACACCCCTGATGCTGCTGTTAGGACTCTGTGCATCCCTCCCTGCCAGACCTGCCATGAGTTACCAGCTGTGGTGGTTCCTCACTTCAACCCATTCTAGTACCAGAAAAGCCTTGCTCTGGCAGGCATCAACCAGAGCTAGAAAGCAGATGTGCAGCTTGTTCCAGACACTCCTCCACAACTATGGCAAATGCTTTTATTCTGTCTTTAAGGATTTTTTTCTCCAAGGCATTGTGCAAGCCATGATAAATGAGTCACTCCTTGAAAAACAATTTGTATCAATTAATAATACTTCATACTGGCGACCCTCAGGGCTTTGCTGATTATCTGATGGTTTTCAATTATGCCTTCAGACACACTTGGTCCTTTCTGTTGGGGAGAGATGACCCCTGGGGCAGGTGTTTTTCCCACTTGCTTTCCTCATAGTGGTTCCACATGATGCTGGCATGAGCCTGACTGCCAGCAGAGTGTCCTTTCAGCTGTCATGTCAGATCTTCCCTGCTCCCTTAAACCAAATTAGCCAAACAGCCTACTGGAGTTCCTACTCCCCACCATAACCAGCCCTCAGGTCAAACTGCTGCTACTGTAATGCAGGGCAGGCATGTCAGATTTTGGGGCTCCTATTCTGGTGTCCCTACTCCTGAGGTGAAGTTTCTCTGTTACTTCTCAGCCCTCTGACATGGGAAACTAAGGCACTCCAGCCGTAAGATCTCCTCATTTTCCACCCATGAATTTAATCATATACAGCAGTAAGCTGAAAAACTTCTCAATTATGCAAACATGGATGCAAATGAAGGATATGAAACTTGGGAAAGATGCTTAGAGGGCAGCAGAAGTTGGAGCATGCCGTGACACAGAGGCCATTCAGGAGAATGCATGGAGACTGCTGATGCCAGCTGCAGCCTTGCAGCCTCTCCAGGTGCCCTCTGCATTCCCCAGGTCACAGGAACAAGGACACACTTAAGGACAGCCTGCTGCTTCTCTGTTGTAGGACAAAAGGGTTGCAGTGGGAATGTGAATTGCCAGCCCTGTTCTCTGCCCTCACAGGTGAGTATGTAGAGCTGTTCTTTTGAACTCAAGAAACACTGCATAAAAATCTCTTCCTTCATGTCATCCTTGCTTTACTTGAATGGCTGCTCCAGAGCAGACTGGTTTAGAGAAGAGGAGCACCTTTTAACTCCCAGCCTACCTGTATTTATATCAAGCATGCAAACATTGGCTTGTACTGACTGTCCCTATTCCAAAGGGAAAAGGTTTACCTCCATTGTACAATTATGGACAACAAGTGTGCTACATCTCCTACTCTCTCCTGTTATTAGGATGGCCCAGTTAAGAGTCACCAGCCTTCTCTCACTGGAGAGACAGCCCCTTCCCCTGCCCCTCCTGCCACTACAAACTGCTCTCCCAGCCAGTGACCAGCCCAGCAGACTCTTTGGAACACCCTGTTGCTGCAGGCATGTCCTGTGACCACAGTTGCTTTTCACATGATTGTCTCTCGTGGTGGTTCATTTTTCCAATCTGTGATCACATGCCTTCCCCTCTGGATGGCAACAGTAAGGGCCTTGCTGTCACATGGGTTATGTTATTTTCAAATATATAATCTTTCATTTTGTTGACATTCATCCTGTCTCTAATACTGTGGTACTGAAGTTATCTCTCCAATAGGATATTCAGGCCTCCTCTCTTTTCACGTCACCACACGTGTTCAGGACTTTGACAATTCTCACCAGCACTGCTCATATTTATTGTGCTAAAATCACTAATGGAAATATTAAGGATGGGTCTGAAGACTGAGGAATTTCTCACTACCAACCTCTCCTTGATTTAATGTTTTGCAGTGCCTCCATTTACTCCTCAGACCTTAGATGGCAAGAACTGACAGAAGTGCTTGTGCACAGAGAGAACTATCTCATGGAACAAAGCAAAAATGCAGCTCCAGCCCAGGCAGATTGCAATTGGGGTCTGCAGGCAATGAATTTATTACAAGCCAGTATCAAGTTGCTCTGATGGCAGCCAGTGAACGATTGATCAGTGGGAGTAGTGGTGGGAGCTTGTGAGGTGATTACTAAAGTGTTGTGACTGCAGAATGTTCAGTGTTCCTATCACCCCTGCAGTGAGAGCCAGCTTGAGGAGAGGACAGTCCCTCTGTCCCCCTCTCCAGGTGCTGGCATTTACAAACCAGTGGTGGCATTTACAAACATTCCTTTCCTACATGGACAGTGGCTGTGCTACACAGGTTCTGTGGACAAATCAGTGTGAAAGAGTAACACCACTGAGAATGGTTTATTTGGCCAGGTAGGCAAAATCAGCTGCTCCTGTGTGAGCAGTTCCAAGTGTGCCCTGTGTGCCCACAGCTCCCAGTATGTTTCCTGGCAAACCTTAGAGCCATCCCTGGCTGTGGCAGCGAGCACAGCTCTGAGCAATGCCTGAGCAATGGTCAGAGCAGTGTGGGTGGTTTGCTTGCAGCAGCCCTGCTTGGGAGGATGAGGCAATTTATTAGCATAGATGTAAGCCACTCAGTGCCAGCTGGCCCCTGCACCTGGGAGCATTCCTAGGCACATCTGATTTATTCTTGTAGGCACAGACTTTGTGAATACTGCCGTGGGATACCTTGGCAGTGTGCATGGCACTATGTGGCCCAGATTTATTTAAATATGAAAACATCTTTTTGCCTTTAAAAATATGGGTACCTGCTTATATATGGGGGGGAGAGAGGGGGGGGTGGGTCAGTGTACCCTCTACTAGTCTGGCTGCTGAGGCCATTCCCTGCTATGAGAGCACCTGGCAGGAGATGGCTCAGCTGTGCACTGATCTGCTGTTTAATGGAGGCAGAAGCAGTTTTAGGCAAAATGAAAGTGAAATGGACACTACCTGTAACCCAGCTGAGATGCCAGGAAGCCTGGTGCTCTTCTAAGTAGTGGGGTGGGAGGTAAATGGCACAATATTTACAAGGGTAATGCAAAGAGCTTTCATTGGCATAGGCTTAGAGCACCATCAGTTTGCAGGCCTGGCACAGGCAACTAAAGAGCTCATCTGTCATCACTGGGAGCAGTCCAGAAGAGGTAGGCATTGAAAGGGCTTTGTGTGCCTGGAGCTCTGTGTGGCAAGCAGCAGTGCACAGTGAGACAGGGAAAGGAAATGGGATGCTGCATTACTTTCTCACATCCATGCCAACTGGCAACTGCTGTATGCAATTTTGAAATCTATTAAAAGTTTGGGTGAGCCTGCCTGTTTCTTGTGTTTCCTTATGTACTCATCTGCCAGCAGAGTGTGGAACTATGGTCTTCATTAAAGTAAGTAAAGGATGTTTAAACAGAATGAAACAACTTTCTTAAGAAATAAGTAGACAGCAAGCAAAGTTTGCAAATGTCAGCAAAGTGCCTGTGATGCTGTCTGTGGAGAGGATCCCAGCCCTGTGCATCACTCTCCAGAGATGGGGTTACATGCTACCCATGAGTACTTCTGCTCTTCCCCTCAGTGGGAAGTACTTCTGTTGCAGTGGGCAGAATAGGAAGAGGCCCAAGCTCCTGCCAGTGCCTTTAATGTAATTAAAGACCAGTAGAAAAATTACTATTAGAAATTTCCTGTTTTCTACAGTAGAAAAAAAAAAATCCCTAGCTGCAGTCTTGGATAATAGCTCTCCATCTGGCATTGCTGTTGCTAGTGATGGCAGAGGAAGATGTTACTTCTTCCCTTGACTGAGACAAAAGCCATCCCTTAGCAAGCAGAAGCTACCAAAATAATTTCAATCATTGGTCATGGGATTACATGGAATATTTCTCACAGCAACATCAACTTGGCATCAGCTGTGACTCCAGCGCTGAGAACGTTCCTGCCTTCTCTGCTTTGTTCTGAAATTTTACCCAAATGGCCCAAAAGACTGGGATCCAATCCTGCTTCCTCTGCTGCCTGAGCTTTAAGGCTGCTGCTATCTCATCCTCAGCTAGAAGTGCAGGTAGGCTGCAACAGCCATCAAATCTGGCTCTGGGGCCCATGCTGGAGGAAGCCTTTGGCAACCTTATGTTAGGGAAATTATCCCTGATGTCTTAGCTTGCAGGCAGCCTGAAGTAGCAGCCTGGAAAAAAGTCTATGTTTGTGGACAGATGGTATAGTGCAGTGTGGGTAAAATCCAAACAAAAGCCTGTGGTAACAGTACAAATAACCCAATGTGGACAGGGAAGCTTCAGTCAAAATGCTTTCACAAGATTTTAGGTCTATTTTCCCACACAGCATCTCTCTGTTTTGCCACCTTTCTTGGCCTACCATACCTGTGCACTCAGGTGCAAGGGCTCTGAGGAAAGCTTCTTTTTTTGTGGGGAGTGAAAGGCACTTGCAGAATCCCTCCTTCCACAAATGCCTCTTGTCCAACAGGCTGTTTCTACCACAGGGAGAGGGGAACAAGGTGCCTACTTAGTCACACACAAATACAACAAAATCGCTGACCACAGGAAAAAAGAGCTATTTCTCAATGGGACATGGGGAGCAGGGACAGTTTTAAGGAACTTGAACTGATAAGAACTTGTTGTAGGATACATAAGCATCAATCTGACCATAGCCCATGTGGCATGCTTTGTCCTGGGACACCAAGGGCAGCCTTGGATGCCACAGTAACACCACAGGAGTTTAGGATTTTTTATTAAAGCAGAGGGGGAACATAATTGCTCATATGGATGAGATAAGTCTGATTCTCTTCTGCCCACCTAAACTTAGGTAAGAAGCTGTCCTTTGGGAGAAAAAACAGGATTGCATCAGTACATGTGAGAGCTTAAGAATCAGACTTGTCAATCATGCTTTCACTGCATGGATAGTACAGTGGTACAGTGGTACAGCCAGTAATGGATATAAACTGGCATAGGACCAGGATTTCTCAGTTTGTCTAGGAGAACTTCTTCATTGTCATTTTGACCAGAATGTATCGCTGCAATGCTGTTAAGTGTGCCAGCATAGCTCTGTGCATGGCTTAGCATTCCTGAGTAAAACCAGCTCTGCTTCTGTGCAAGGAGTGTATTTCCCTGATCCATTTACACTTAAGCATGGAAAATCAAGGATAGTGGTAATAGTATTTTTCTGGCAGGTTGTAGCTAATGCTTTCTCTGCTTTTCCCTTATGGCCTGGGAAGAATGGTTTTGCTAACCAGTGAACAATGAGGGGAAGAGAGGAAAGGTACAGAACAGCTGGGTTTAATGAGCTGGAACAAATATAAGTATCAAAGCAGTGTGTATACTTTTAATGCAAAAAGGAGTTACATGTATATAAATGACAAGGAGTTTAAATCAAGATCTTAGTTACAGAGTTTAAAACTGGCATTATACCCCAAAAAGGCTCAAAACTTGGTGTCCTAAATTCTGTAATTTAAAACAAACAAATCCAAAGCAATTCAAGTTATGGGGGCATAAACTATCAATCTATATTTTAATATGTGGTGAACTTTTCATTTTTAGTTTTCTTTTGCAGCTATCTGTTCCTCTTCTCTTGAATTTTACATTAAGTTATCTGGGCGTTTCCAAGGCAAATTCCTAGAGTGCCAGTTGAGGAATCATTTATTCTTTCAAAGACTACTCCAGAGGTGATGCATTAACATTTTTGAGTCTTTGTGTAGCATTTATGTGCAGCTGGAGAGGAAAAAAAAATCTTAAATCCATTGAAATGTTAGTAGAAGAGAAGTAGGAGAGAAATGATAGTTTTATAATTTCAGTGAAAGCATTAAAATAAATCATACATTAAGAGGATCTCCATACTTCAACATTAATTCAGTCTTAAATGACAGGATCTGGTATTGGGAATACAGACTTTTCTCTGTGGGATTAAAGGTGTCAATTTATATTTATGCAAATAAATTAAACTGCTTAATTTTAGACTGAGACTAACTATTTTTCATGCTGGTAGCTTGACAGTTTCCAGTATTTTAATGAGACTGAGATTAAATCATGATGGAAAAAATTTCAATCTGTAATTTATTCTTTAAATCAATGCAAACAGTTAGTACTAGGGTTAGAAATTTAATAAACCATAATGGTTATTAAAGTGGCTTAGAGGAAATTAAGTGTCCCAAAAAAGGTGTTGCTTTTGCAGTGATGACAGTATCTGTGTTTAAAATTTGAAAGAGCTTTTCCTAATTACCCATGAAAAATTACTATTTCACTTCTATGGATTCAGTCCATAAAAGTCTTCGCCTCCCATCCAACAGCCTCCTGAGACAGGTGGGCAGCAAGCAGCACCAGCAGCTGTGCCCAGGGCAGTGAGATCACATCACTGCAGAGGGGATCCAGCCCCAGAGAACCAGGCTGGTCCGGTTTGTCGGGTGCCTGGTGCTTGACTGCTGTTTGTAAGGTGTCTCCTGCCAAAAACTCCTCCCAGCAGATGGCAACAGCTGGGTTATGCCTGACTTGGGAAAACCACAGAAGGAAACCTTGTGTGATCCCAATGGCTTGTCCTTGTGAGAGGGCTTTTGTTGAATAAGGCAGAATTTACTCAGGGTGTTTGGGAGGACACGGGTTGAATGACCTGATCCAGAATATTGGTCTGGATCCTGGGATACAGGATACATCCCAGTGATTCCAGTGGAACCTGACCTTTGTGAAGGTGAAATATATCCCTTCCAATTAATGAAGTCTCTTCTTACTGCTGATGTTAAAAATATTTGTGACACTGGATATTTTTAATTGCTGTAGGAAAGGCCATTGAGACCCTGTAAGGATATAAAAGGAAAAGCAGAGAAGTTCCTGACTCTCCATGGTAGTCTTTTTATTAATGTGTGGACCTATGCCACAATGCTCCATACAACAGATGACTATGTAAATTACTTATCTCACTCCATATGTAGATTGCAAATGATCAGTTGAAGCTAAAATCATACAAAAATATGTTTCAATTATGTGTATAAATAAATCACATTTCCTTTTTTTTTTCTTTTTTCCTTTTCTAGCAATAGTCTTTTTTACACATATTATGCTGTCAATTAATTTTTAAACCTCCAGAGGGTTCTCTGGAGTAACCAGGAGTCTAATTAGCAGGTCTGTAATGGCTCATCTAGCTGCATTTTCAAGTCCTGGTTGACATCAAATACTTAAGAATCCAAATTTCAATCAAAGAGTATTTTCCTGACTGCAACTCGAGCACCAGTTAGAGTTTCTGCACACTTTAAAAAATTCTAGTTAAAAGGAGGTAACTTCAACTTTTCATCTTTATTCAGAGATAAATTACCACACACTAAATCACAGTTGTTTAAAGCAGATAAGGAAGGAAAAGGTTCTGCAGGCACAGAGATTTGTGCTATCTCATGTTAACATCAAAATAGCAAGATCCTGAATTTTTGGGGCAGTTCTGATGCTTACAAACAACAGTCAAAACACAGCTCTTATGTGACATTTTAAACTCACTTTCACTTAGAAATGAGGTTTTGGTGCTCCTGTTGTCTTCATGTGGGGCCTGTCTGCCTGTAATCCCCCATCTTTTTATACTGAATGCAGTGCCCAGCTGGAAGCACATGGTACAGATAATTATTTAAATCCATATGAGTTTAATGGAGATAAGCAGCAGGATGGGAGGTACAAGCTGCTCTTAGCCTTACTACAGGAATGACTTGACCATGAAGAATGTAACTGTATTGCTAATTTAGAGAGCCTACACAAAGAAATATTCTATCTGCCTCGAGTGCAGAAAATACTTGGACAGATACTTTTATATCTTCTTAGACATGAGGAAGTTAATACCATTAGCTCTGCTGCTTAAAGAACTATTTGCTTACTTGTGCTTAATACCAAAGCTCCACCTGTGACTGAGTGACTGAGGCAGAGATGGATGTAACCCATCAGGCAAAGATCTAGCTCTAAAACCAGGCCCTTCAAGTGTCAGTGGGAGACCTGATTTTCATAGTTCAGGCCAAGGAAAACTTTGTTGCATCTCGGAGAAGGACACAGATTTCTCCAGCAGTAAGCACCTCACTAAAAGCCTCGTATCAAAATGCATATAGGTAGCTAGAGGGAAAAAATAGGTGCAGATTTTGCTGTAGCTGTCATGACTGTAAATCACAAAGAACATATTTCATATACACAATAGACTGGTTTGGCTGCACAGAGGAGTAACAAAATCATCTTGAATTTATTCACTAATATTAACATCTGCCAATTAATGTTTTGTTAATGTCCAGATCCTAGGTGAGTTCTGCCCAGTACATCCCTGCTGTGAATCCTGCAAGTTCCAAATTCGGCTGTGGCCAGGCAGCCACACCAGGCAAAGGACTGGGAGGTCTGTCATGAGTAAAATCAGAATTGGGTTTGCTCAGCCTTGAGAAAAGACCACATAGGGGACACCTTATCACTATCATTCAGTAATTAAAAGGTGGTTACAAAAAAGATAGAGACTCCATTCTTTTACAATGAGTCACATGCAAAAGATGAGGCACGATGGGTACAAGTTACTGCTAGAGAGCTTTAGACTGGAAATAAACTTTTTTCACAATGAGAGCAATCAGCCATTGGCTTCTCCATAGGGAAGCTGTGGATTCCCCAACACTGGACACTTTTAAAATCCAGCTGGACAGGGTGCTGGGCCATCTTGGCTAGACCATGCTTTTGCCAAGAAAGGCTGGATAAGATGATCCTTGAGGTCCCTTTAAACATGGTATTCTATGAGTTTATGAAATACAAGAAAGCCACAAATACTGAGGGATCCCTCTTGTGCACTTGTTCATTCCAGGAGTCAAGGGTTAAGGGAGCAGAGCTGAAGTAAAGCTTCTGTACTGAACGGCCCCTGATGAACATATTCTTCTTATTTTTTCCTTATCCTGTTTTAAAGTAGTTTATAATTTTGAGCTCACTTTTATGGCTCCTTCCCATGAAACTTGAAAAGAGCCCCACACATTTCTACCTGCCTGCAGAGAAATTTGGAGAGTGTATTTCAAAGCTGTTGTTTCACAAGCATCTATGTGATTGAAATATTGCATTCATAACTACGTCACCCAGCGGGAGAATACCTCAGGAAAAATCTGATCAATTAGAACAAAATCTTATCACTCAAATTTCAACAGTCCAGCTCTAAAGAATTTGTCACATAAACTCAAGGAAATGTGAACAATCCATGAACAGAAAATAGCCAATTACATTCAGCTAGTCACATGAGTTTCTTTAGATGTGGTCCATCCAAATATGGATCAATCTCTTGAAGTTTTTCTTGTGGGAGCTGGAAAGATTTAAACCATGTATTTTTACCTTTGTCTACAGAAACTTCCCCCTCCAGACACTACCAGTACACTGCCACTGTCATTCTGGTTTTAAATACTGACATGGAACAAATAAACACTACTCCTGTTCTGTGTGTGCCTTGCAGCACAAATTTCTGTTTTGTATCTAAGCTCCTCCAGATCTGTTTCAGCAGCGTCCCACTTTTACCTTTTTGTTTCAGTGTTCCACCTTTACCTTTTGTTACCTAGCAGTCTTGTAGTGTGTAGGAAATGATAGATTGCTCTAGTTTCAAGAGGAGAACATCTGTGTTTGTTTCCTGGGGGATAGCAAAGCTGATATTATTTCCCTCTCTGTGTGAAGCTGCTGTGTGCCTCTTCCAAATGGCTGAAGTAGCCACTGGAGTGATACACATTTAAGTAGCCTGGGAGTCTAATTATCTAAGGAACATTCATTTGAGCAAATTAAAGGAAGAAAGAAAAATTATCAGTATTATTATTATTATTATTATTATTATTATTATTATTATTATTATTATTATTATTATTATTATTATTATTATTACTATTATTATTATTATTACTATTATTACTATTATTACTATTATTTATTAATTAAGCACTGTGCAGTGGAAAAAACCCCATACTGTTTCCACCTACAGTGCTTCATCAAGTTATCTGATTGTTTAGCTAAATCCAAAGAGTACAAGAGCCCTTTGTTATAACAACAACAAAAACCTGCTGGATAAGAGCCGAATGAAGAAGGCTGTGAACTGTGAAGCTGTGAATGTGGACACATTTTAGGACAGGAGCTGCTTCACTCTGGTTAAGGACTGCTATTCCAGGGCAGGGCAGCAGGGCAGCACTCCCCAGGCACTCTTTTGCACTCAGGACATTTTTGCAACTTTGCCCCAATATAACTTCTCATGGTGGCAACAAAAACTCTGAGATCTTTTTGGGAGTAGTCCAGTGAGGAGAGATGTGGTTTTTTCTCTGTGCCCTTAAAGCCTAATCACACTCCCATTGCATTGAATCTGTTTTGTTGCTCGATCTGAAAAGGCCAAAGGAGTCTGAAGCGTGTTTCTTATGATGGGGTAGTTAAATACCATTATTCTTTCTGTTGAATCCATATCATGATTGCTCCTTTCCCAACACCCATGTAATTGCTTCCCATCTCCCAGCCGTGCTTTTTGATGCCACATTATAATGAAACATCATGCAGTTGAAGTTTGCCTCTGAAAAATTCTTGAACTGGCTTGTATTGAAATATTCAAAGCTTTTAGTCAGCAGGACAAACCCATACCTGCAAGACCTGGCACAGTAAAGCCCTGCACTACCTCTCTGGGCATGTCCCAAGAGAGCCTTTGGCTAGGAGTTGTCTTGCAGGTGAAGCCCACACTGCTCCAGAGCTTCACACAACTCATACCATAGTGAGCTATTTTGCATAGCAATGGCCACAATGGCTAACTGGGCCAGCTCACGGAGAAAAACCCAAACAGGTTAAAGATGGGCTCCTGTTGGAGCTGGAGAGATCTTGCTTTATCATAACAGTGTATGAAATTCACCCTGGCAAGGCAAGAAGGAATGAATAGATTTTATGTCTATCTGGGGAGGCACAGTAGGCAAGTGGTAAACTGAGGTAATTTGACAGCAAGTTCAGCCATTCTGACATCACACAGCAGTTAAATACTAGCAATACTGTTAGGATGACTTGTCAGCCACTGACTTGACTAAAATCTGACTCATGGGCTGATGCCATTTGTTTACTTTTGTTCTGCTCCTTAGGTTGGAGCCGGAGAAAGTAAATCATATTGCCAGAAAATCCACAAAATCTACTTGCATTCCTCACTTAAAATTACTTAATGCTGATTTTTCTTTCTCCCATATAAAAGAAGATTTTAAAAGCAAATTATCAATTATTTTCTGACTACAGAAAATGACATTAAAACATTAAAACATATTCTATCCTTTTGTTATCCTTTATTATTATTATTATCCTTTTTTATTGAGTATGCTGATCTCTACTCACAAAAAAAGCCACACATTCCAAAGAAAAACTGAAAAATACATTAAAAAAAAGTAAAATATTCTTTCATTTCCTCTTTTGCAGATCTTGGCAGATAGATGTTTATTGGGACCAAATTGGTTTCCTAATACCAGAATCTTGAAAACCTTACTAAAGAGAGCCATGATTTTTGTGATATCAGTCCAAACTTGCTCCCTCATCCAATTAATTAAACTGAAATATTTGCTGTGCTTACAGAATCCAGGGATATAAATGCACTTCTTAAGACATCCTTTGGAGGTTCTTTGGGATATCCAAGTCATTTGCATGGGCTAGCAGATATGACATTGGGCTTAGGAGAAAAGCTGGACCTTCCCACAAGGTGGGCAGCTGGAGACCAGGCAGGATACACCCAACTCTCTTAAACACCAGGAAGCACACATGGAAAGACAGCTGAATGCTGTCCAGGAGTGCAGAAATCTATCAACTTTTTTTCACTTGGATCCTTTTGAAACTCTGGATGAGTTCAGCAGAAAGAGAAATGAACCCATTCATAAAAATGAAGGCAGAGAGAGAGAGAGATGTCGCTGTGATCAGCAAGTTTTCCCCTGCCATCATTCGTTTTTCACCAAAGAAATCCAAAGGCAACAGTTAGTCAAGAATGATTCCAGGCTGCCTGTGTCTGTAAGAAACAGGGAAGTTAGGAGGCAGCAGGGAAGTCCTGCATCCTTATAACACACAGCACTGGCAGTAGTTTATGTCATAGAAGACTTTCTGGAGTTGCGCAGGCTTGTGCTCCCCAAAGCAAAACAGCCAGCACACAGTAGAAGAAGAAAGAAATATTGCAAAGAAACAGAATGTGGGGTGCTTTTAACTTACATTTTCTCATAGCTGTCACACATGCTTAGGAGAGGAGGAACAGAAATCAGGGTAGCCCAAGTCTTACAAACAGGATGATAATGTAGAAAAAAGCAGACTTGGACAGACAGGACCAATTAAGCAATCTATACCTGCCAGAAAAAAAGATATCCTTACAACTGAAATGACTGCAATACAAGCACACAAAGGACTGATTCTTTCTTCTTCAAATGCAAATAAGATTTGGAGCACATTGTGGCATGTGGCACACACGTCTGGGAAATGAAAGGCATCTGATATTTGCTTAGCTTCCAACAAGAGAGTAGCATTTTGGCAAGACAAAGTGGCATAGAAAAGCAGGTGTGAGGTATGAATTTCACATTACCTGCTTCTATTGCCAACATTACTTGCTCTGTTACTTTAGTTGGAGTCTCACATTTAGAAGACCAAAAAATGACATTGTGAAACAGCCAAGAGAAGAATTACACAAGCTCTGGTTGTTAAGTTGTGCACCAGTTTGAGAAAAATGCTTTCTGGAAAACCCATTAAAGCAAATCTGATATGACTTCCTAGCTGTAACATACAATTGAGCTCCACATCGTGTTGGCACAATTAGACACAGTCACCATTTCTGTAGCACTCAGCTTTTTTAAAGGAATTCATATTAGTTAGGAGGCTATTCTAGCATTAGAGACATTTTATTTAGTTGTATTCAGAAATTTCAACAAGAATTTTGAACCAATGCCTCCTGGATAAATTCAATGGCAACAAACCTTTGATTCTGAGCACAGGTTTTGTAGCTGGTCAGTTCCATCCCAGAACTGACAGCACAGAGACAGGTTAATATGCCTACATGTTTAATGTGCAGGGAGTATCTTGGGGAAAGTTTTGGATTTATCTCTCCTCCCTTATTTGCACAGAAAAATCACTCCCTGAGCACTGGAAAGCAGAAGGAAAGCAATGGACTCAAATGCTCCTGCTGAACAAAATGGTGACTCCATGAATCCCATGGATTGAGAGGCTCATCCAGGGAGTCACTTCCCCATGGAAGGTTGGGAGTTTATCCCTTGCTTCTCTTTTCTGCACCAGCACTAACTTTTAAAATTAATCAGCAGCTTTCAAGCAACTTCTTCATTTTGATTCTCTGATTGATACAACCACATAAATGTTTTAAAGTGCACTTATAACTGAGACATCTCTTTATTTAATGTCACCTCAGTGAGCTGAATTGAATGAGCTGAAAAATAGTAACTTTTTCAGCTCACTGCATCCATTGTTTCTCTGGAATGGTTACCAAGAAAACAAAGCCTGAGCCTTTTCAGTCAAGGTTTCAAGCACTGGCTAACCAGTGCTGCTCAGACCATACCAAGTTCCTAAAGGGGCAGAGCAATCCCTTTATGGATTGATGCCAACCAAAGGGTTGGATATCCCTTTTCTCTTTCATCTAGATGTTATGTATTTTCATACATACTCTTGTGCTGTGCAAATTCTATGGAAAAGCAGACTAGGATTGCCTCATGTTTGACTACTTTTCCTGATGGAAAATTTTCACCAATACATACAACATTGTCATTCCTATGGCACTTTGCTTTATGGTGTTTCCTGATTTTTGCTCCAAGATCTTGATCATTCCCAAGTCATGTGGAGCCCGTTATGCACATATTCAAACTGGATGTTGATAAAAGGAGCATTTTTATGCAAGAGTGTGCACTGTCACTCAAAGATTAGGATTTTAGTAAAGCTGTTGGTGGCTTCATCAAATTTCTGGTGAGGATCAGAATCCTAATCAGACACTTCTCTCTGTAAAATTAAATTTTTGCAATACAGAGAATGGAGAATGGTTTAGAGTTACATTTCTTTGAGTGCAGCTTCCTTCTGTCCCCATTTGTGTTTGTGAGGCTCTTTCAACCACAGGCCCTTCATGTGACTTGCCCTCCCCACATTTCTAGGACGAGAAGGCAGCAGCCTAATTTCTTTAGATGGAGATAAAGAGGAATGTTTGTAGTTACTAGCTTCAAGGATTTACAACAAATTTGGAAACTGTTGGCTGCTCAGACTGTGGGTGGTAGTTTGGGGACTCTTTAGCCACCTGCAGCTCTCAAGCTGTTCAAGTGTAATTTGTTATGCTGGGGCTGCAGTCTGAGCTGAGGGAGGCTGTTCTACCAGTTTGAATATTTAGAAGCAGGGGATCCATGGGAGACTTCTCAAGCCAACACTGCCACCTTGCAAAGTAGCAATGGGATGCCCTGGGAAACTATTGTCATCACATTCCCACAGTCCCTGGACATTTGAAGTATGTGGACTCTGTGTAGGGTTAGAAAGCTGAGTAATTGTTCCTTCACTTGTATTTTTTAATTTTGTGGCTCACTTTAAGCCTCTTGGAGGTGCTCTAAGAGGGAGAAAGAGACTGAGTCATAACCCAGTTTCCAGAAACCTTAGCAACATAACACAGTCAGAACCTCAGGTATGATAAGAATAGTGGGAAAAAAACACCCTGACAGCTATGATATTACTAAAGATAATTGGTTTTTAGTGAGGAATTGTAGCATTAAAGAGTAAAAAATTGCATTATTGACATAAGTGCAGTGAAAAATCTGGTAGAGAAGCAATATCTGAAAGCAATATAAGTAATTTTCCCTGAACCTGGTCTTCTAGAAGAATGATTTTACCCATTGAGCTATTGCACAATCTATAAACAGATGAGAATACTCTGACAGGGGAGAAGGAAGGTGTAGAACATAAAACAAAAATCCGTGACATACTTGAATACATTCCCTAGGGGCACACAATGTATGAGTGAGACAACACACAGAGGAAAGGTCAGAAATTGTGGACACAAATCACAAGAAGGAATAAAGAAATCTCCACTCATGGAACACTTTAATGAGATGAAACCTCCCTTCACATCTTTAGAGGTTATAGGTATTGACTATGTCCCGAAAGCCTGCAGAGAGGGGGAGACAGGAGCAGCTTATTTAGACAGTGAGAAGCACAGAGGATTTAAAAAACATGTCACTACCAAATAGAACAAACCAATAACTGAAATAGATGATGTACATATTTCTCTAAGACTGGGAGAAGAAATCTGCTTGATTACAGACATGTAGGTGGAAGCCCTACAAAAGGCAGAGCAGTGCTGTTGGCTACTGCAAGCAGTGCAGAGTGCAGCAACAGAGACCTTTGGCTCATCACCACTGTTCCACAGGAGCTGTCTGCTGTCATAAATGTGTTTGGTGAGAAGCCACAGGCATTGCCTCTTTGCTGTGTGCTGCTGCCTTTCTCAAATGCTGTGCTCCTTTCTGTGCAGCCACGGCAAAAGCATCACTCTTATTAGTTTGGACAATGGGGAGTCTGTGGAGACAAATCAGTTCTGTAGCATGGGAATGGGCTAAGGCATCACCTGGATTTTAGTACTGCTGCTGCTGCACAAGGGACACAGATACAAGAAAAGCCTGTGCCCCCCAAACCTCACTTTGTTACTGTACCTCTACAGAGCTGATGTATTTCGCCAGAAAAAGGTGCCTTGGAAACTGATGTTTTATTTGCTGAGAGGGATTAGAGTAAATGAATGTATTCTCTCATTACAGACATGATGGAGATTGAATAAAATAGCTAAATTCATAGCTTCTCTTCCTTCCTTTTGAAGTGGTTAACTCTTAAATATCTGTTTGTGTCTTTACAGAGCTTGGGATGGTCATACCAGTCACAAATGTTTGATTTCCACTCAGTTTCTCAATGAGGCATTGATAAGAGACAAATTTTCTTACTGCTAGAAATAATTTTTGGAAAATAAATTCTATTTATCTTTTTATATTTCAGATATTAAATATTCTTTCTATCTTATCTATTTATATATTATAATTACTAATTTCTTATCTTTGCACACTGCTCATTCATCAAGAAAAAGAGAAAACAGCATAAATACAAATGTATTGAAAATAATTCTAGTTTAGTATTTTTGATTCATCAGGATATTTTTTACCCATCAGTCCTACAGAGAGAAATATGACTGACTTTAGTGAACTCTGATCCAGCAATTTCAATAGGTGAACAACAGTATTATATGCACAAAACTAAACACAAGTGTTTGAAATCTCTGGCTTGCACAATCTCTGTTTAATATGTCACACAAGAAATTGGATAAAGGTAAGAACTGAATTGGTTGTCCTAAGATCCTGAGATGTTTAAGTAAATTAAAGTAGTTCAAGAGGGATAATGTGGATATACTGTCAGTAATTCAAGACTGGGCAAAAATTGTGATGATTTCTCCTGGTTTGAGTAATACAGAGCAGAATCTTTGATATTTTTAAAACATTAGGAATCTCTGTCTGGAAAATCTGACCATTTGGAACTAGACTAGTAACCATCTTATTATCAGGGCTGAACAGTGACCATTTACACCGTGGTGATCAGCCCTTACTGATCTGTAAAGATCAGTAACACTGGATTCTCACAGTGTCCAAGGGGAGATTGAGACTCCTGGACACTGACTGGAACTCTGCCAAGAGCAAGAATTATTATCTTTTAAAAATAATACTTCATGAACCCATAGGCCATGGAGGACTAAGGGTCCATGGGTTGAAAATCATTGCTTTGAGAAATGATACTTGCTTCATTCCTGTATTAACTGGTAATATAGGCCTGAATAAAACTCACCAGTTCTGCTATTTATATGGCATTCCATATTCCTAACTCCATCTGGGTAACATAAATTTCCTGGGAATATCTATCTAAATTGTCATCTGCTGCCTGTTTCTATAATGTAGCTTCTGTATCACATGCAACTCTTGCAATATCTTATTTGTTCCCTTCTATCTTCTGACATGTTGCTTCAATTAGTAGACAATAATGTAATTATTACACTACTATTGTAATCACATAATATCTAACAAAAACTTCAAAATGGCTCAGATCTTTATTAATTTCTGCTCTCAGTCAGTGCATATCACTGACCACACTGCACCTGGAATTCTTGTGGGACACCACCTGAATTGTACTCTTGCTGTGCTAAGCAGGCTTTTAATAAAACTTACCTCTTTTATTCTATTACAAGGTAAAACCAACAGATTAGGGGGGTTTGGTGTGTTTTTTTTGTTTTTTTTTGTAACTGAGCCTAGGACTGCAAATGTAGAACGAGTTTCACATGAAGGATGTGGCATATTTAAATTTACAACTAAGACTATTTTTATCATGGCTTCTCAGTAAGTCAAACTACCTTTTTATTGGAATTATAATACTAAATGTAGTAGTATGTCACTGACATTGATCCATGTTTGAATTTAATGAAATGTGGTCTTCTACTCATATAGGTGGTAAGAATACTTTACAATGACTCTCTTGAGGAGATACCTTTTACTTATGTTAATAAATAGATTAAATTGTATGAAACTTGCAGCCAATGGTTGCATAAAAATTCCCTATTTTGATATCTAGTTCCTTTATGTCTGAATGTCTAGACTCTTTATGTTTCAGCTTTTATCTGTGTTAAGTAGGTATTCTATGGCTTACATGTAGGCCATGCCTGGATACATTCTTGAAATCTAGAAAAGAGAACTTAAAAGTGGTGCACAAATAAGCTTGTAGACTATAAAGTGAAAGTTCTTGACAAGGAAAAAATGAAAGCATAGAGAGACTATCTTGGCTGGTCACCACATTCAATTGAGCAGAGTTGTTATACTTTGCTGACAATACTAATAACTTAAACCATCAATCTATAGGCACAGCTATTCTTAGCAGAACACAGTGAAAACAAACTGCTTTGCTTATGGTATTCACAGCACTGAAGCATGCCCTTAGCAAAGTGGTACAAATGTCAATATGCTGCTGAGCTCCTCAGAACCTCTAACAAGTTATTTGAAGAACAGACAAACCTTCTGGAAGTCTTTGAAAATATAGATCAAATTCCAATACAACTGCTTTCCCCAGATTCTGCACTTGTGAAAAATCTGTTCCCCCTCAAACTATGATAATGATTTTGAGTCAGATCTGTTAGATGGGACTGTGCCTGTGACCTGTGCAAGGACCCTTAAAGTAAAAAAACTTACATTAAATCTACCTGGAGCTGCAAGAACAGATCCCAGACTTCAAGGACTCAGGAGCTAACACTGAGTTGTTACCACTCATTTCAGCTCACCTTTGTGCCTTTTGCTATTATGATAATAAACTCTCTTTGCTGGAAGCAAGTGCATATTTTGAATCAACATAAAAATCCAAATGTGGTATTTATTAGAAAGGGAAGAAAATGTACAAAATAAAGCTTTTGGTATTATCCTCAAGAAATTAAGTTACAAGTCAGGAATTGGCACAGTCTGCTCTCAGCCAGTTAAATGCTGCATATTACTTTAGCAAATGTATCTGCTGGCAGTTGTTAACCTCAGGCAATAGAAATACATGTTTGCAGAGGAGTAAAGAGCAACTAGGGAATCTGTTTATTCACTCCCATAAGAGCTTTTCTGAACGGATATGCAGAGTTATTATTTCAGAATTAATTATAAAGCAGGCTCATTGTAAGTGGCATCTTTGCTGGTTGATTTTATTTTTGTTTTTATTTTTGAAAACCACATTAACAGCATACAACTATTAGCTGGTTTATAAATAAAATGCAAAATTTGTTGCACTACTAGTAGAAAACTATGCTTGATTCCACAATTTTCAGAGAATAAAGGACCTTTACCAGCTCTTCTCTTTGGGAAAATATTTTTAAAATTCAGTAACTGACATATGGTGTAAAATATTCAGTTCAAAGGAAGAAACAAAGCCAGACAGAAAACACAGACTGGTTTGTATTTTTATGACTATAAGCAGTGTTCCTGCAGTATGGTAAGGAATTCATTCCAACATGTCCTCCAATGTGGCACTAGTATCTTATAATGACTTGCTGCAATTCCTTTGTGATCTTGACTGTCTCTCTGTCCATTGCTCTTTCAAAGATATGCTCCATGATATTGCACCTGTCAGAGTGGTTTTCTGTTCCCAGAAATAATTTGCTTCTCCTGTCAGGCCCAGCACAGAATCTTCCTCTAAGAGCCTCTCCTGAGTGGTCATCTGGAAGCATCACCTCGGTGCAGAACAGGCAGGCTTCTGGCTTTGTGTTGGTTCACTTCTCCTCAGCACTGCCTACTGCCCTGAAGGCAGCATTAAATTTTATTCCTGGACTACACAGCATTATAACTAGATGTGCAGACATGACATTTTGATTGCTAAATTCCAGGCCTATTGACGTTTGTGACAAGGCTCAGAGAAAGACTCAGCAGAAAAGGGATAAAGATGCAGAGGAGGCAATCAGCTGAGGACAGTCAGAGATAAGGATCCAAATCTCCAGAACCCAATAAACACAGGGAGGTGTTACACCACACCTGAAATGCAGCACTGAGAAGCCTCTCTCATGCAGCATTTGAAGAGCAGTCAAAAGCCAAGGTGCTAAAAACAGGCATGTCCAAACCATGGAGAAATTAGATTTCAAGAGCTCTGAACAGTGGGCCTTTCTATAGTCAGAAAACAGAAGACAAAGTGAAAGCAGCTGAGTAAGAAACTGGAGGAAAATCAAAAGAATCTTCTCAGGATCTAAAATATCTGAAATGATCAATGAGAAAAGAGGAAAATTTACTTAGTATAATTAATACTACAGACCTTTTTCTGCATAACTTCTTTTATGCAACTTTTTTCTGCATAACTAAGTGTAAAAAGCATGGCTGCAGTTTTCCCTTGCTGTATATGGTACTTAGAGATAAATCATTTATGGCCTCATGGCTACACTTCAGTGAAACTGATGACATTAAAACCTGTAGACTTGGGATGAGGCAGTATTTATAATAAAAAGATCCATTGAGTGAAAGGAATACTAAAATAGTTTCCATTATAATAATGTATCTTTTGATGCTTCTTCATGTTACTATGCTTTAGGAATGTGTGTGATTATCACTAGGTATAAGAATCATGAATCATTCAGACTCCCAAGGATGTCCTTGAAGATGAGTCTCAAATACAGACACTTGAGAGCTCCCAGATTACCTGCTGGAGCTGGAGAGACTGATTCAAGGTCTTACACTGATAAATTATCAGTTTTCCTGAAATGGCAGGGGTCAGTTGGAGTTACTCTGGTAGCTGAGGGTAGTCCAGTGTACTGTGCTTAACCACCACCTGGTTTTAAAGGCAGATGAGGAAATGCTTGGGTTTGGTTGTTTTGGGTTTTTGTGTGGGGCTTTTTTTGGTTGTTATTGTTTGCTTGGGGTTTGTTTTTTTGTTTTAGTGTTTGTTTTTAAATAGCTGTGTCACTTTACTGCTCATTTATCTAATTTTGTAACCATAGAAGTTCAAATTCTCACCAGAATTATCATCACCTAAAACTATTGCATTTAGAGTAGCTGTCAAGAAAGACTTAGCTGTCCACAAGTAGGGGTAGCATCCAAGGAAGAGATATTCCTATTTGTAGGGATGAGTAGAAATTTCATATCACAGGCTATTCTTTGAAGGGAGAAATAGAACACAGAGCCTTCCAGTTAACAGGTACCTGTTGTATGGTGTCATTGTGAATCTCTCAGGCTTCAAAAAAAATTAAAAATTACTTTGAAATATCAGAGTGAGTTTTCAATTACTCTGAACAGATGGCTTAAGGGGAAAGATGCAAATTTTACTGCTGAAAATAAAAAGTATAAAAATCAATTGATCTGACTCTGGAAAGGAGTAAACAAAATTTTCTCTTCATTTAATTGTGCAATATAAGCTAAAAATTCTTCTTAAATCACAATCAAAATGCAGTAAGAGCAAATATAAAACTGTTTTAGTTGTGCATATTTTAAGTCTGTGAGTACTACAGTACCAACAGTGTGAAAAATTGAGCCCTTAGAAAAATCAGTGATCATTCTTTCTTCCCCTGTCCTTTACTGGTGTTATTTCTTCAGTGTTACCATAGAAGTCAATGGAAATTTAGCAACAGATTTCAAATGGAATAAATTGAGGTCTTTGTGTTATAACTAAGAAAGAGATGTTGAAATTTCATAAGTTACTTTTGCCTTCCAAATGCAAATACTCTATTTACCTGGCCCTGTCTCTGAGCCTACTATATAGGAAAAATTCCTATTTAAACCAGCTATTTACAGTGAAGTCTTTTAAAAGATATCTTACAATAATGTATTTTTCCTCTTTTTTTTTCCAGAAGGGAAAATATTATATATTTAATATATATTATTATATATTACATATATATATAATATATATATGTAATATTACATATATAAATATATATGTGTATATATATTTTTTTAATTCTCTTGAGAGAGAGAATAAAAGCTTCAAACATTACAACTATATTGACTCCATTGTGTTAGTTTTTTCTTTTGCTAGTTAATTTCTTGTCCAAGTCTCATTGAAGAGAATGGTTTTACAGAAAATGTGAGTTTTTCAAGGAAGACTATTTGGAATGAACAAAGATAAGCTTCTAAGAACAGGTTCCCCATTCCAAGAGATGGCAGCTGTTTAGTGCAGTTCCCGCAGGAATGGTGGGCGGGTATGGAATATTGCACAGACATTCCCAGCGTGGGCTCGAACGCCGCTGCCGCCGCCCCCAGCGCTCCGCATGGTCCCGGCGCTGCGGAGCCATTGCCAGGGAGGTTCCTGCCATCTAGTGGCACCCGGACGGACACACGGCCACATCGGCATCCAGACAGACTCACAGAGACAGCCAGGCTGGAGAAGACCTCTGAGACCATCGAGTCCAGCTTGGAGCCAAACAGGCCCTTGTCCACTGCCACATGGCACCAAGCGGCACGTCCCGCCTTTCCTTAAACAGGATGGCAACTCCACCGCCTCTCTGGGCAGCCCATTCCAGCTCCAGTTCTTGAAGAATTTCTTCCTAATGCCCAACCTGAACCTTCCCTGGTGCAGCTTAGGACTATGTCCCCTTGTCCTGTCGCTAGTGGCCTGGGAGAAGAGGCCGATCCTCAGCTGGCCTTTCAGGGAGTTGTAGAGAGTGGCCAGGTCACCCGAGCTTCCTCTTCTCCAGGCTTAATCCCATGGCTGGGAAGCAGCTCCTGAACATAACCAGTCACAAATGAAAAACCAAATGTGTTCATTTCCAGCAGCAGTGCCTCTT
The DNA here is from genome assembly GCF_022539315.1 of Serinus canaria. Taxonomy (NCBI): domain Eukaryota; kingdom Metazoa; phylum Chordata; class Aves; order Passeriformes; family Fringillidae; genus Serinus; species Serinus canaria. Next base: position 123,433,595 of record NC_066315.1, read on the forward strand.
GCAAATTTCTTTCCTCTTTGATGTAATGCAAAATATTGCCTCTATTTTATCTTTAGCTATCTTGGTAGCTCCTTGCTGATCCTTATCTTCCTCCCCCCCACTCCACTCTTGCGAAAACCCACCTGGACTGCCACATCCAGCTCTGGGGTGCTCCTTGTTGGAGCAAGAGGAGAGGAGGACCACGACTATTATCAGGGGGATGGAGCTCCCCTCCTACAAGGAAAGCCTGAGAGGGTCCTGGCTGTTCAGCCTGGAGGAGATAAGTCTCGGGGGGAGACCTTGTTGTTCCCTTCCAGCACCAAAGGCAACCTACAAGAAAGCACAAGAGGGACTTCTTACGAGAATGTGTCCTGAGAGGGTTCGGGGGAATGGTTTCAAACCGGCAGAGGTAAGTTTAGTTTAGATTATTAGGAATAAATTATTTGTTGTGAGGACGGTGAAGCACTAGAACAGGCTGTGCAGAGAAAACTGGGGATGCTTCATCCTTGGAGATGTTCGAGGGCAGGCTGGAGGGAGCATTGAGCAACCTGGTCTAATGAAAGGTGCCCCTGCACAGGGAGGGCAGTTAGAACTAGATTTGAAAAAAAATTAAAATCCCAACCCAAACCAGTCTATGATCCTCAGACAGGAAGGAGCCTGGCCCCGAGTGCCTCGGGTCGTAAGGCCGGCAGCGGTGAAGGGAGAGCACCCGCGGGGCTCCCGCCCCCATGGCCGCGGCACGGACTACAGTTCCCAGCTGCCCTCGGGGCGGGCCTGTGTGGCCTCCGCCGCCGAGAGCCCTTGCGCGGGGGCTGCTGGGAGCTGTAGTAGGGGGCGGGGAAAAAATGGCGTCCAAGGTGAGCGTGGTGTTGAGGCCGGTGAAGAGTATCTTGGTCCGGTTCTGCCCCTTTGAGCCCAACGTGGAGAGCACCAGGTGAGGGGGCTACGGGGGCGGCCCTGGTCCTGACCCGCTCTGTCCGGGCTCCCTCTCTGTAGACGCCCCGGCGCCCTCCGTGCGCCCTTCCTGCGGCCTCCTTGGCCGCGCGTTCTGTGAGGGTTCCTTGGGTCTCCAGGCGGGCTCTGGCGCTGGGCAGTGGCACCCGGGGTCATTCCCTGCTGCTGTCCCGAGGGTCCGTGCCCTGCCGTGCACCCTTGTTCAGGTGTGTGCTCTCAGCTTCTGCAGAGTACTCAGCCCCGCAGTGGCTGATGTGTGGTGAGAGTAGAAATCCATTCCATGTGCTGGTAACGGGCAGGCGGGGCAACAGCGGCTCCTCTATCCCCGTAATTAATCGTTGGAGAAATTTACCGGGTTGTGCTTCTCCAGCCGTGTTCTGGAGAACAAACAATTCCAAACAATTATGGGTTCTGCACCAAACAGCTCCAAAATGCCGTTTTGCAATGACTTACAGGCACACCCACTTTTAAAATGAATTTAGTAACACAGCTTAATTTAGAATATCTTTAAACTGCCAGAATAGCATTTTAAAGTAGCTGTCACGCATTTCAGAAATCTACAGGAGACCAAAGATGTCATATAAATAAATGCTGTCTCAAACCCAAACAAGAAAACATTGGCAAGCAAATAATGCATAAAGAAAAAGGAAAATGCCTTTCCTGTTTATTTTTTTATTATTGCTACCAGTCTAGCTAAAAGAAATACAGAAAGTGTATACACTGAAGTTTTGCAAAGTTCTTTGGTATGCTTTGTTACATGTTAGTATATAAGGAATATAAACTGAATTTGTATTTTTGGATTTTAAGAGTGATTCTCTCATAAGAAATACCTGTCTGAACTTAAGTACACATCCTATTTTGTTTATACTTTGTTGCCCAGCAATATTGAGATGTGCAAATTAATTTTAGAAGTATGTTTACTTTCTGTCTACAACATACTTAATATATTTTTAATGTACTTTCAGAAAATTTCTCCAAAGTATTTATCATAAAAAAATCCAAGCTACTAATACAAACTGTGAAGTGACTGTTGATGTGAGACATGATGGATCTGAACCAGTTGTAGATGTTACATTTGGTAAGGAGCTTGTTTTTAAAGAAACAAAAACCCCTGGGTTTGTGTTGCTACAATGTTATTGTATTCTATTTTATTTTTTTTAACTGCATTTTTTTTTCCTCTGGTCCATAGCTAGATGTTGAACAGCTGGGAGGAAAAAAGAAAGAGGGTGTCACTAACAGCCTGATGTCTAGATAAATGTGTTTACATGTTTCTACTGTTGTTAGATCTAATGGATCTTAGATCCAACAACTGACCACACTGGAGCTGAGTCTACTTCTCTAGTGATGTACTTATATGACTTTCAGTCAGGTATAATTCCAGGAAGGTAAATGTAGCTCTGTTTTTATATAACAATCTGTTTACTTTCCATAATTTTTTTATGTTACATCTCAGTCTTGAGAAGAGAAGGTTGAATACCTTTAGTTGCTTATGCAACTGAGTAACTGTAATCTGAAGGAACTGCTCAGATGGGTGAGGCTTTACATGTGCAGATGGACCTGCAGAATGAGGTCAACTATGTACAACAAATTTCTTGGTTTCCTTTGGGGGTATAGGGAGCAGGCAGGGAATTGGTGGTGGAGATTTCATCAGTTCTGGAAGCGTCCCAGATTGCAGGCTATGAACAGATGGCTCTAATCTGCTTTTGTCCTTTTCTCTGGCTGCATCTTCTTTCCTGCTGTGCTGTAATGGACCAATATGTCATGTAGCCCATTAAAGTTTTCATTAATATTGATTTCTGCTACCCTCTTATGTTTAAACTTCCATATCTTCAGTGAATTGGTGGAAATGTCAAAAGTATTGAATGGTCTTTGTTTTGCTCAGGAAAGTTTCCCTACTTCAGTGTTAACCTTGCTTGTCTCTCTCTCCCCCATGCCTCTGTCTTTCTCATCCTTGTGATGTATTAAGACTAAAGCAGTAAAGCTCTATGTTTTTTCACAGTGTAAACCCAAACCACTTTATCTCATTAATTCCAAGACACCTCTAAACTCTTAATATTTTAAAGGCTGATTTTTCTCCAGCAAAGTGTTTGTAGCCCTTGTAGTTGGCAAAAATGGGGCTGGAACGTGGATGTGAATCTTGCAAAATAATTAACTTGGGTAATATTCACCTTCTGCTCCCTGCCTGTTTTAAAATAACTTCTTTCAGAATTCTAGAAATCCTAGTGCTTCCTATTTTTTTTTTTTTTTTTTACATTATAACCACAGGATTGTGTGAACCAATTTTGTTGTTTTGGCTGAAGAAGCATGTTAAATGGACCACTGACAACAGGCTACTAAAATGCTGAGCCGTGTGTGGAAATGTGCCTTCCAATGCCTTACTTGCCTTTTGTGAGATGACTCTGGGGGCAGAGTATGAGCCATTCTTATCAAATGTGTTCTTACTATAGGCATACCTAGACAAGTTCTTCAGATTTTTCAATAATGCAATGCAGAAGTGAAAATTAAATGCATATTGTGTGCAGTTTGATGTTTGTTTGGCAGTGCTGCGTAGTCAGGTTCCTTGGTAGCTGGAGCACTTTCTAATCAGGTGAGCTGTAGTTGGATTTATATGTATAAAACAACTGCACACCAGAGTAGTTGTCACTTTGTGACTTCTCAAGGTTTTCTTCGTTTGTAGCTGATGGAGATCGGCTGATAATGAAGGGAGCCCACCTGACGACAGGGGAAATGTTAACAGCACTGGCATCCAGATGTAATGCAAAAGACCTTAAGGAAGAACAGAAAAGCAAGAAGAAGAATCCCTGAAGAATGGAAAACCAGCTGTGTTTGCATCAACATGGGTTAGAAACAGCAGGCTGCACAGAAGGCTTTTTCCTATGCAACAAAATCTGAGAGATGGCCAAAAGACTTTAAATGTTCCCTGCCTTCCCTTGAAGGAGAACATACTAGATCAACAGATCTTCCTACAGTAGTGGTTCAGAGTGGCATAAGGTGCAGGAATGCATCTTTCTAAGCAGCTGCATGTTGGACTAATATCACATGTGTTTGCATTTCAATGTGAATAATGCACATTAGCTATTAAATTAATACTGCAATGAAGCTGGATCTCTTTGGACGTTATTTCCTACAAAATTTTTCTAAGTGTAAGGAAGAACATTTTTAGAGTGGTGATTGTTATTGTTTGAAAGCTATTAAATGTTTTACATTTGAAGAAAACTTCTAAAAGTATTGACTTAGGTGAGGGACAACAGGCTGCAAATGTAGAGTAGTTTTGTACTGCTTTGTTTATAGTACATCTGTTGCTAAGTCCCTACCATTTTCTTCCTCTTTTTTTGAAGGAAGCGGGAAATTTGCTAAATGTAAATTTAGCTCAGCTGTTAAAGTAACAAGGTTATGGGACTGTCAGCACACAGTAGAGTTACTCATCCTGCATAAAAGTAACTAAGTTTAGCTCAAGTTAGTTTTTTGATAATTGGAAAAAAGGACTATCTTTGAAGTTCAGTTTTGTAGTGGTTTTGTCACTCACTTTTGGGATATTTCATTAACTATTTTGGAAAGATCAAAGGCAGAGCTTTATTTGGTGTTTATAGTCCCATGTCCAACCCTGTTAATTAAAGTAACTGCTCAGGTGTCTCATCTGTATTGCAAAGGTCTGTGGGTTTGGAAGGGTCGGTCTCTCCTCTGGCTGTGCAGGTGAAAGTGTCAGCTCCACATGTGTTCATGTGCATCAGTTTTGTTCATAACAAAAATGTAGTTCCAGTTTTGAGAATTGCAGGTGTGGTACTCTTGAAAGGCTTTACTTCTACCTTTTTATAATCAGATGCCTGATTTCTTTAAAATTGGTACATGTATTTCCAAAGCTGGCAGCAGATTTAGGACACAAATCTGAAACTAGTTTTACTTTACTTTTGCCAAGATTATTAAATGGACACTGTCCGTTCTGAAAGCAAGATGGTTTTAAATAGCACTGTCAAGGTAATTCTTTGCAAGTTCTTCATTAGAATGTTGAAGTCAAGGTGATGTCCTGTGTTGGAGAAGGAGAGCTGTGCTAACGACTTTGGGTGTTTCCCATGTGTTTGCAACAAACAGAAGTGTGAGATAAGACAATTCAATGAAATTTGGACGTGGGAACAAGAGATGTGAATAAATTTGTCTGGGATAAATACCTTCTCTGCACTGGAACCTTTTATTTTTTATTAGGCCACCAGCTCTTCAGAGTGGTTTTAGAGTGCTGAGCTGCTAAACCTGCTACTGAGCTCCATTACAGAGCAGAGAGGTTATGATAACACCTGAAACAGAGAGGATTTTAAATCTTGTCAAGCTAGAGGAGTACCACAGAAGAGGACAAAATTGAAATAAGAATGTTCAAAGGACAGGTTGTTTCATTGTTTTATTTTGTTTTGTTTTTCCCACAGTTTAGAATAACACCATATACCATGACTTTATCTGAAAAAGCTTTGCAGGAAAAGTGAGGATTGTTCAAGTGGAAGACCTATGCACAATTATTGTTCCTCTGGTTAATCATATATTCATATACTCAAAAGCCCTCTTACTGTAACATATCAATGATTTTGAGGGTTTTTTTTCCTTCTTTGACAGTCTGCACTTCTGTGTTCAAAACTTGTGTTTTAATTTGAATTGCCTATATCCAATATTTCCTATATCCTATCTTGAATAGCCATCTTTAAGTGCTTAGAGTCAAACAGGATTTAAGTAATTAATAATTACTAATAATAATTACGTTTCTATAGTATTTATTTTGGTCCAAGATTGGGGCTTATATTTATGCATAGAAAAGGGAAAAAAATGAAGATCCTAGCTACTTTTTTATCACCAAAATGAATATTTTCTGTTGTCAAAGAAAGGTTTATTTTTTTACTTTACTAGCATGGATAGGTATCTTGCTCTGTATAAACATACACTTTTGCTAAGTGCTTTCATTTTAATCCACACATGCCCAACCATCCTGCTTAGGTTAGGCCACAGGCCTGCCATGTTGCCATTGAGAGATCACTAACAATTCAGGGGATGAGGTGTAGGCTGGTTTTGCTTTTGAGGGATCACCAACAATTCAGGGGATGAGGTTTAGGCTGGTGCTGCTTTTGCTGTGGGTGCTGGGAGCTGCAGTGTGCAGTGATAAAGCTCTGATACGTTCTGTGCATGAAAAAGAAGTAATGACTGGGTTTTTGCTTTACACGTATTAAAAACTGGGTTTTTAATATGTGTAAAGCAAAACCTACAGGACAGAAAAATCAAGCTAAAAATGTGCATCTTCGAGACTACAAGATACTGGAGTGATATAAACAAGCAAGATGAGCAAGAAGGCACTCCTCTGATGATTATTATGCTAATATGTAGAAAATTTCTCTCCCTGTATCGTGGAGATAAAGGTACGAATTTATTTTTCAAGTACGTTGAAGATAATCTGTAATGACTTTCTTCTCTGAGTATTTAGATAGCTTTGCTGCAAGCTGCTCCTGCACTCCCAGCTCCTGCTGCTGATTGCCTGAAACAAAGCTCTGACAGCTCCTGACATGCACAGACCAGCACTGGGGATGTACAGGGTATTAAGGTCACTCATGCACAACAAAGCGTGTCTGGGTGAGCACTGACTTTGTATGTTGTTATTTTTTAGCCCGCTAATCTTGATTATTGTATCCCACCAAAACTGGGGGTGCTTGCCCAACTATAAAAGGAACAGGAACAGACCCTAAAAAACTCGGATTGCCTACTTGCAAATACCATGGCCACATAGGATGTCTGATAGCAGGTGATGACATTAAAATGGCTAAATCTCTAATGCCTGGAGATTTAGCAATTATTAGAATCATCTTAGATCTTTTCATTGTACAAATACCCACTTTTTGGACAATCTTATCAGTGCATAGGGGAAATAGTCTTGAAATGGATGAATATGCCATTCAGATAACACAACCTGGCTTTTAGGAAAAGATAATGGTATTTTTATTAAAGATTTCAACTAGGAGCAGCAGTGCTAGAGAACATTGCAAGTTCTTCGCCTCTGCTTTTTTGAATTTTAAGTGACCAAGGAATTTATGTGGTATAAAGAAGCCAGAAAAACCCCTCAAAAGTTGAATATCCTGGGACTGTGTTTAACAGTTCTCAAGATGCTTGTTTTCAAGTGTATCTCCTACACATGTATACACTCCTTACAGTTTTAAGAATTGCTGGCTCACTGCCCACCTCACCAATTCCACGCACAGTTTTCCTGGATGCAGGCCCTGCCTTTCCACTGAATGTCTTGGAGTCACATTGAGACCAACATATTGCCTATCAGTGATGCCTCTTCCAGATGCACTTCTCTGCCTTCTCCATCTCCTGGCCTAATAGTCTTTTTCCTTACTGGCATTGTTTGATCTCATCCAGGCTCCCCTTTTCCCCTTGGAAGGCCTGAGTCTCTCTTCCGAGCCCTTTTTGTTGTTTGCCAAGATCATAAAGTAGCTTCAAGCAGCCAAGGTACTCTGCTGCTGGTAGACCACTCCATGTTCTCTGCTTCCTGCTCAGCCTGGCTCTGTAAGCTGATAACTGTTGGGATGGAGCAGCATGAACAGCTAGAGGTGGTATTTGCCTTCTGATTAACTTAACAAAAAATGGTCTTTACACTGAGCTGGTCTTCTCAGGATTTTACAAAACTAAGGATGCACCCAGGGACAGATGTTAGGGGTGTGAAGGCAAAGGAGCTGCCAACCTGTTTTGATCATGACTCCTGAAGTTCCAAACTGGTGCTTGAAAGCAGAGGTAAGGCAAGCCTAGAGATTCTGTTTGACTTAAAGCAGTTTCCTACCTTCTGGTAGTGTTAATAGCAGAGGTTAATAGCACATCAAAGGAGATCTTTGCATTGTGCTTCACTGGAGGAGGCAAGTTTGACTTGTTTCCATATGAATTAATATTTCTTTTAAGGCAAAATAGGTGGAAAAGTGGACAAGCATGTTTGTGAAGGGAATGCTTGGTCAATAGGAGCCAACCTGGGAAAGACATCCTTTGTGGACAGATTTTCACAATTCAGACTGACAATCCCTGCAGGAAGTTCAGAGGACAGGTAGGAGGCAAAGCAGCAGGTTCCTTCCTTACTCAGGCACTACTCCTCTGTTTCTTTTGAACCCTCCACACTTTTTCAACACAGAGTCAAAGACCAGCCTTACTGTAAAAATAACATGGTTGGCATGCAAAGCCAGCAGGTTTATCCTCTCTTAGACAGTTCTTGCATGGATGCATGGAATTGTCTTTTCACTATTGGGGAATCTGAGTGGTTCAAATCACCTGCATGAATAAAAGAAAAAATAAATCTTTTCATGAAGTTTTTAAAATATCTTGAAGATTTATAAAACTTGATTTCAAAATCCACTGCTCAAGTGAATTTCGGAGTATTTACTGGGAATAAGAAATTTAAGGATCAGGTAATTACTTCTTTCCTTCAAACAGCTAGATCTGTATCAAGTTAAATTGCACATAAAAGAAAAGGTGGCAGGCAGTACCAACAACTTTTGGCAGAAGCATAGGAACAAATTAGAGAACTGCAGTGTAATTTCCTACTTCCTTACAGATTTCTCTGGTCTGGTTGTTAGATATGTAATATCAAATCTTGAGATGGAATCAGGGTTGTAAACCCAAATAGCATGAGACTTTTCAAGTCTAGAAGAGCAAGCTGGAAAATACCTGCTTGTCCTGCATGGTAGCTTGAGATGCCAGAGGCAAGAATTTTCTTAGAAGAGTTTGAACATAAGTCATTTAGTCAACCCTCTTTGCAAGCTTAGCATGTTGGCAATGGGAATGTGTTGGCAGTAAAAACTAGCTTTAGCTTTCAAAGGGTTTTCCCCAATGTTCTTCTACAGTCCATGAAAAAGGAGATCTAGAAAGGTGAGTCAGAACTGGAAGCTAATACATTGAGCAGCAGCCCAGAGAGCCTTTCTGTTCCCACTGTGTGCAGGTGTGAGAAGGCTTGTGCTGTTTGTTGGAAAGGAACCCCTGTCAACTGTGCCTCAGGTGTTCTACTCATTTTCACCCCAGGATAAAGCCCTCTGGGAGCCCTGGCCAGGTAGACAGCCTACACATATTCCAAGCACCCTACTATATGATTTTGGCCAACAAGAAGAGGAGGAATTGCAGCCCCTCTGCAGCTTTCCTGGGAAAGGTATTGGTATCCACATCACAATGAGAAGATCCTTCCTCTGCAGAGTGTGAGTGTCAGGCTCTGCCCTTCAAATTTCTGTACTATGATGCTCTCCTTTGTGATAGCCTGAGAATGAGAAGTATGGTTATAGCTATAAATGAAACATTGTTTTTTCCTGAGGTTCCCTTCACAGTGCTTGATCAATATCCTCAGTAACGGAACTCTACTTATGATATGCAATCAAGGAAAAAAGCTAAAGCTTTATATACCCTTTTAAAATCCAGTGGGAACATCTATATTGATTCCAAATTTCATAATCTAATTATTTATCATTGGTAGAAATATTTGTTTTATCATTACCTATTCCAAATAATTTTGACATTCCTTGTCCTTTCCCTTATGTCCTTATAGTTCCAGACTGCACAGAAAGGACAAAGTTGAAGTTTTATTTGTCTTTATTTACAGAGACATCATTTGGGATGACTTTTTTTGTACATCTGATGTTTCTAAAAGCCATACCAGAGTATTTGTTTTCTGCAAGTCTCTTCTGTGAGCAGGTATTCCCTGCTAAGAGTTTTTATTTTACATGGGTCAAAGGCTTTTTCAGTGGTAAAACTACAGCTATGGAAGATTTGTAGTCACCCTAATATCTTTTTTAACATTGTAATGACTATGCTGATTATAAAATTCTGAAGATGAATAAAAATATTTTTATTCTTATATGTGGATGTTTGCTGTTCAGGGTAGATACTGCTGCTAAATAAAAAGGACTTTACAGAGCTTCTGAAGTTAGCTACACGCTCACATATCTGCAGTCACTGTGACCTGGGCTGGATCTGACATCCAATCATTTTTTTGTCGGGAATGAGGATAGTGAGTCCTGGAGTCCTCTTCCAAGTCACTGCAGGCTTCTGGAGCTTTCTCTCTCATCACTGCAGCAGGCTACAATCAGTGACCTGTGACACCATTGCCACAGTAAACTTTGCCCTAGAAGCATTTCCCTTTCACCTTGCTTTGAACGTGCTGCTGCCAACGTGCAGGAGCTGGGCTGCGGCTGCCAGCGCGCAAATTGCATTAGAGTGATGCAGTAATGCTCCGTGGCAGCAGCAGCACCGCCACGCCGGCACACGTGAGCCTGTCCACCCTGACTGCTGCCTGCCCAGGGCAGATGCAGCAGTCTCCAGATCCACAGCAAGGATTCTTTGGACCCACGGTCCATGCTGGAGAGCAGTATGGCTTTGACTCAAAACCAGATGTATTGCACAAATCTCATTGATAAAACAAAGCTATGCCCAGCTCTTCCAGCTCAGAGGCAATGAAATGCTGATATGCTAAGAGATCTTGTGCATATTGACATACAATGGAAAACTTGCAGGTTCGTGCGTTGTTGCTTCATAATCCCTGGCCTAATATTGCCCAAGCAGACATCTCTTGAGTGGCAAAGCTTCCTTAGGTCAGGTAGGCAACTGTAGCACGTGTTTCATCATGCCTGCCCAGCGATGACATGGCTGGGAAGGGAAAACCACACTTGTACAACAAGGAAACAGAAACAAAACTCTGCTACCTATGCAATTTTTCCCATCCATGCCTTGGGGGTGAGTAGCTATTATTCATAGACTGCTTTAACTTTTTTTCACAGCTAGGGATAGGCTGAAGAGTAAAATTTTGGCAGTGATGTCCAGTTTTCCTAACAATTTTTTAAGGCTTTCGCAAGAGGTTATCTTATCTTAAAGAAAACTACCACTTAGAAAAGGTGGTCTATATACACAATATGTCTGTATTCGAGAAGGAAAATTAGATCCTCCCTTACACAGTAGAGCATAGCTCTATCAGATTGGGTTCCCTCCAAGTTAAATATATGGGCAGTTTAATGAGTAAAGGTCTAGAGAAAAAGTTACGCCTCCTATGGAACCTGATTAGTGATATGTTGCAGACGAGGAGGTGGTGCTCTGCCCTGCCCAAGCAGCAGGTATTGTGACTCCAAAAGACAAAATATGGCTTAGCTTGCATGCAGGAGGTGAATCTATAGCTACGTGAAGAGAAACCTCAAACACTGCTGGCCACAGCTCCCACGTCAGATGAAGCATCACTGCAAGACGTGCACCTGCCCCAAGGAGTAGAATGAAGGTTTGTGTGCACATTGCCTTGCACTTGGTAATGAAGAGCTGTAATACCCTCCCATCCTACAAGGTGCAAGGGTTTGACTACCTCAGGAAAGCATTCACCCTGGTTAGGCTCAAGCTGCCAAGGTGGTGGTTGCTCCTAAATGTGACTACGTGCTTGCCGTGCAGCTCATTTCCTCAGAAAAATTTACACTACTCATTGTAAATTTGATTCTCCTTTTCTTGGACAATATATAGTTCATTGTGGAAATGAGCAGAACTTCAGAGAATTTATTCTGTCTGCACTGAAACAATGATATGTGGCACAGAGATTCAACGCTGTCCATAGGTAGCATGTATTTGCTGCTTCTCTTTTCATATATCTAAAGAGGAGACTACACAAACACAAAAGGTCTGATTATGATGTCAGCCCCAAACCAGGCTGGAATTGAGATTTACAGGATTGAATCCCTGTGGCTCAAGCACCTCTGGATATCTGAACATTTTAGTTTGCCTTCCAAAGAGGGAGCTGTATTTGGCAAATATATACTGTACTGTTGAGATAAAAAAACAATGTATATTTTGTAGCTCTGGCTACTTGTGCCTTACCCAGAAAGATACATCTCTGGCTCCCATAGATACTTTATTTGCTACATGGACAGTTTCAGCACTATTCTATTTCAAAGAAGTTTTGAGATGTGGCATTGATGATACCGCAGCCAGTAATCCATATCACTGGATTGATTAATTTGCAAAACATTAGAACTTTGTAAGAATTGAGTGAGATTTTTTTCACTGTATACTAACAATCTGCATTTCAGAAAAGAAAGATAAGAGTCTCTTTTCTTCTTCTGTCTTGTATGAATTTACATGCCTAGACCTGAAAAATTTGTGAGGAGAATAAATCAGACCAAATGACTTGTGGGAGGATTCAAAACTGTAGCAATGTTGAGCACAGGTGGGTAACTGGATCATCAGGTACTTCAGATCCAGAAATACTGTCTCACCACTAGATGGAAATAGTGGATTTTACATCTTTTGCTGCATTATCAGCACTTATACCTGAGTACCATTTGCATATTGTAAGCCATCTGCAGGCAGCACTGCAGAAATGTGGATCCAAAATTATTTGCTGGTGTACGTGGAGTAAAGCCAAGACTTCTATTTCTAGAAATTGTCCCCGCTTTACAAGACTGAAGACTTCCTAATTCCTGAAGGATGATTCTATTTGATCCCTAATCTAATGGCTTTTCATTTATCCTTTTCTGTAAGCAACCAGAGAACTGCAGCATGGACAGCATGGTGATTCAACTATCATGAATTAGTCAGTAAACATCACCCTAGTTTAACATTTACTCTGAAATCTCTTACACAAGACACACACAAAATTAAATTAAAAAAAAAAAAGCGGAAGAATGTTGAAAGTCCTGTGTTTCAATATACCTACTTAATAACACAAAAAAGAAGCAATGTGACTTGCTGTCTTATGAGCAGAGGCTATAATGTTGTTTGCATATTAAAAGCAAGCATATAGTCAGACAAGCAGAAAGTAATTAAAGACAGCTCTGTAGGGAAGGATAGTTAGAGGAATTTTTAAAAAAATATCAGTTCAAACATTATCTGTTTATTTTGTGTATAACAAATCTGACTTTCTACAAAGTCTTGAAACTTCTAGCTGCTGTGTGAAATTGTATCACAGCAAAGTATAAAGGAAAAGGTCCTCCTTGCTCCAAAACATTTGGCTTTATGGCACTTTCTCATATTGTGAAATGCTGGAACCAGTACAGGACCTGCCTTGCTGTCTTCTCTAGTTTTGATACCTTCATCTCAAACTGCTTCATGAAAGTACTAGCAGAGAAGTGTAGTAACTCAAAAAACCCTTGAGATACCAGATGTATCTTCACATTTCTCTTTTTTCCAGACAGGAGAAAGTAGCTATGGTTTTCAGCCAGTGTGATACAAGGCCAAAAGAGGCAGAGATTGGCATAACCCTGATGTTGGAAACAAATTTTGGGGGTACATTGGAATCAGGAATTTTTTTTTTTTTGGTGACTGAATGATTATTCAGTCTGAAGCTGACAGACTGAATAATCTGTCAGCTTCCTCACAGATTATGACAGTAAATCCCTTACCTGAGGGAATTTGACAAAAGGTTGGTCAAAACCTCAGCAGGGTCTGTTGAGACAGTATATTTTGTAATGCCACTTCTGTGCCAGTGTACAGTTGTGGCAGCTGCAGCATTTTCCTTTAAGAAGTAGGAATTGCAGTTCAAGATGGACTAAAATCAAGATATCATATCTCCATTTTTCCTATGCTAAGACATGAGGTTGCATTCAGGCTTTGATTTTTCCTGAGTACCGCAAGCACCCACATTAATTCTGTATTTTGATTGATTTTGTTTGCTAAGCTGACCACTGTGTGTATGTAGAAGGTCTGTTCCCGGCTCACAGGAACTATGGATTGCTGTTGTTCAATAATACGAGGTACCAGTGGGAGTTGTTGGGAAAGCTGGCTATCAAACCCAATAAACTGCTTTGGGATGGAGATGCCTTATTGCTCTGTCTCTGTGCCATATGATGATTTTTTGAATTAGCCTACAAAAAAATCGTGACGTGTAATAAACAGTATATTTTAGCATTCAGAGTCCAGCTAGGAGCACATGGGTACCGGCACACAGCACGTTGGACTCTGAGCACGCCGGATGGAGTTCGTGTTCGAAGGAGCGTCGAGGCCACGTCACCTCTCGGCGGGACTGCTCTGGCAGTGTCCCCCCGTTCCTGGGCGTTCCCGTGCTGGGGTGCAAAGAGGGGTTGTGAGTCTGTGGGTGCGAGAGTGTGAGTGTGCGTTTTCTGCGTGTGCGTATCTATTTGTGCATGTGAGTGCGTGAGTGTCTGTCTGTGTGTGAGTGTGTCTGTCTGTGTCTGTCTCTGTGCGTGAGCGTGTGTGCGGGCGGAGGGCGGGCAGTGCCGCGGCGTGCCCGCTCTTGCCGCCGCCGCGGGCGGGACTCGGCGGGCGGGGGCTCGGCGGGGAAGGGGCCGGGGCGCGGCGGGAGCCCCATTGGCTCTTACGGCAGCACATGTTGCCGGCCCGGCTATAAAGGCGGCCGCGGCCGCGCTGCAGCCCGTCCTTCTGCCTTCACGTTTCTACAGAGACGCCATCAGCTCCAGTGCCGCCGCCATGGCCATCGATGCGTTTTTGGGGAAATGGTGCCTCGTCTCCAGCGAGGGCTTCGAGGAGTACATGAAGGAGCTGGGTAAGAAGCCGGCGGCTCCCCGCCCCCGAGAGGGAGGGATGGATGCCGGGATGCCGCCCCGGGAATGTGTTGTCGCTGCCGGCCGGCGAGGCTCTGTCCAAGGTCCGCGGAGAACGTGGTCTCGGAGCCAGCCCCGAGGGTGGGATGCAGCCCGGCCAAGAGCCGCGGGTGGGCGGCGGCTGCGGGGGTGATGCCGGGATTCTCCGGGATGCAGCGCCGGGGGCTCCGCGCCCTCTCGGCTCCGGGAACGGAGCGCTGGCCGGCAGCAGACCTTTCCTGGCGGGAGAGCTGCCTCCTCTGGCTCCGCGTCCTAAAGATGTCAGCGACCCTTTTTGCATCGTAATGCCGGTGCCTGTGAGGCAGGTGCCGGCACCAGCAGGCAGCTTCCCGCCGCACAGCGCTGCGCCCTTCCCGCTGCCACCTCTCTCCGCAGCGGTCGGGATTAGCGGCTGGTGCCGGCAGCCCGGCTGCGATTAGGCCGGCTCGCCCCTCCCTCAGCGCTAATGCCCCGGGCGGGGAGCCGGGGCTGCCCGGGGGCGGCTGACCGGGGTGGGGAGGGGGGGCGCTCGGCGCTGCCCCGGCCCCGAGGGGCTCCGCAGGGCTGAGCCGGGGCCCGGCTGGGTCACCCTGCCTGGGGCGGCCGCACACAGACCTGCTGAGCCGGGGCTGCCTCCCCGCAGAGTCACCTTGGGTGTCTCCTCCCGAGAAAGCCAAACTGGATCGGCTGCTGTGGGTAACCGGCAGCCGGGTGCCCTGCCGGAGGCTGTTTGCCTGTTTTCTTCTGTGGGTAGTCACACCTTTATCTCAGGGGGATGATCCTGGCTTGTTATCCCTGCGTCCAGGCTGCCCTACATTTTGTAACGTGAAGTTACCGGATGAAGAACACACCTAACAGACCGGGAGCCTCATCTGCAAGCTCTGATTTACCATTTTCCTGTGAGCATCCTGGGTGACAGGTGATAGATACCTTGCAGTGTCTATATGGCCCAAGAGCTATTAATTTCTGCAGTTTATTCACAGATGAAAGCCATGATATTTTCTCAAGAGGTAGAAGATGTAGGCTTATCCTTAGAGGGAGAAGAAGGAATAGCGTTCTTCACGTAAAGCATCATTGCATTTACGCTCTGCAGACAGTGGTGGCTGTAATTACATTTTGGGAGGCCTGTCAGTATGTGATAGGTATGATATGAGAAAGCCTTTTGGACTGAGCTCTTTGGGAAACTTTGGAAGAAATTCAAGAATTTTAAGCTCGGCTTGGTTGAGCCATGGATTAGGATGCCTTGGTGCCTTGATGTCCAATGGCCAGACCTAGGCGTGTGCCAAGTTGCAACTTCAAAGTAGAAATTAGGTGCTGCAACTGCAGAGCACCTCCCATGCGTAGGCAGCACCAGACTGTTGTTTGGTTTTAGACTGAAATCATAAACCCAGTCACTTTCTTGTTTTACATTTACAATTTAGGCAATTAAATTTATACCAAGTCACATTTTAGGAGCCAGTCATTTACTGGATTTCACCCTTGCTGGCTACTTGTGAAACTCTCTGCCTTTGATCCTATTGATGCACCATAAATGAGACCATGCAGATTCTGCTCATTCTGTGCAAAAGAAAATTTGAGAACAAAGAAGTTGGAATTTCACTTCTTGCCATATGGAAGACATGCAGCTCATCTCTGTTTAGTTGGATCCCAAGCTGTAGCTGATGAAATAACTCCCTGATTACTCTGGCCTGGACTACAGCAACAGAATGTGTGTGGAGGTTACTGTGGCAATAATTTCCAGTTCTGATCAGAAAAGCTGGACTGAGGATAACTGGTTTTTCTCTGTGAACTCAAGCTTAAGGCTCAATCCTGGAATCTCATTTGAGTCTGGTGAAGCAGTGTCTGGAAAGTACTTAATTTCCCTCTCAAGGACACAGCCCTTACCTCCACATACCAGGGGAGTGCTATGCTGATACTTGACAGCATTTTTTAACTACACCAGTTGCAGAACCCAGGCACTCACTGCCTTGGTGGTGCTTTTTGCCCCCTATCAATTCATGGTTCAGATATGCACTTACCAGTTGGGTGGAGTCACGTTTGTTGCTTGCTGCCATCTTATTTGTATTTTCATCCTTCAGAGCAAAAAGATTTAAGCAAACCTTGCAAACAGTGCATTCAGGGGCTGAAGCAGGGTGAATCTGAAGAGTTTTGAGGGCTGCTGTCTTCAGATCATGAATTTTCAGCTATTTGCAAATTGCTCATTTCTCCATTTCCCTATCTTTTGCATCTGTGTCTAAGCACTATTTTTTATGATAATGATTTTCTAATTCACAACTCCATACTTTGTAAACAGGGTGTAAAATATGAAATTTAAGTAAAAATGGCATGTTTGCAATGGTGTACAAATTAATGGAAGGGTATTTATTAAGTTTGAATAAAGTGGATTAATTTGCAATAAAAATAATTTGTAGACTTTTTTAAGTGTTCAGAATTTGAAGAGAATAATTTTATTTTAGTTTAAACTTTTGTACTTGTTTTCTTTTTTGCTATTAATTTCTGTTAAAAAAAATATCAGTGCTGAGTTTTGGGATACCTAGAAATCCTCTAGAGGGCAAAATAAATTTAACTTTAGCTCTCTGAGGAAACAAAAGAGTAACTGCAAATAAGCTTTTTTCCTTCCTCATCTGTGGAAAATTTAAAACATCCTCTTTCTTTGTGTCTCTAGAGCTTTGATTCTCAAGTGTACTTAAGTGCCTAATTAAATGGGAATTAGGTACTTGAATTCTTGTGTGGCCCTAAGCCTCCGGGTTTAACTGACTTTGTGACACTCTGTGCCTTGCAGGTGTGGGGATGGCCATGAGAAAAATGGGAAGCATGGCCAAACCAGACGTTTACATTATTCAGGATGGGGACACGATCACCATGAAAACAGAAAGCACATTCAAAACTTCACAGTTCAGCTTCAAGCTTGGTGAGAAGTTTGAGGAAAATACATTAGATGGCAGGAAAACTCAGGTCAGTATACTAGACTTTCTGATGAAAAAAAGCAATTCTTTGGGTGTTTTACAGAGGGAGATGCTATTTTAAAATCAATTTTGACATCCACACTAACAGTGCTTTATTCAATGAGCAGTTTTCTCTGTAAGTCTCATTGAAATATTTTTTTTTTTAACATGGATTAAGCAAATTCCAAAGAGGGAGAGTGCTGAAATCAATAGTCTTGTGTATTTTGCTGTTTTCATTTTGTAGCAGAAGCATTTTTTTAGTAAAACCAACAGACCTCTAAATCCCTGTTAAAGCCAAATGCCACTTCATTTGAAGCCCGTGGAAAAAAATGCCATTGATGTTTAATCAGAGGCAATTCAGCCCTAGGGTTAACCTTTCTGCTCTGTCTCATATTTGCATAACAAGAGAGCCTGGTTCAGTGTGGGGTGGGATCATGGACAGCAAGGTAACCATGTGAATTACAGGCACTAAACTCCAGTTTTAGAAGGCAGAGTTTCTCCTTGCACCTAGAAGGGAGAATATTTATCCCAAAGGAGAGAAAAAGCAAAAGATATATCTCCTTTCTTCCTGTGAGTGCTCTCTGTTTATCACCCCCCTCCCTCCAGCCACACTCTTTCAGTTCAACTATTACTGCAAGATCAGATAAATGCTACACAAAAGCTCAAAGCCCATGTAACAAAGAGATGAACAGAGAACATCTTCTGTTCCTGTTAATTGAAATTGTGGATGCTGTCAAAGGTTTGTCTGATGCAGAAATGTGTCAGAGCAGTGAGTGAATGAGCAGTGAGTTAGTTACTGTAAGAAGAGGATTGATAAAATGTTTAAGATAATTTCCAGCATTGTAGTTGTCAATGATAAATTTATTATTGAGTGAGCTGGGGTGGGAATCTTTCATGTGGAATAAGGGGTTGAAAAGTGCTTTCCCCAAATGTCATGGGGAAAATATTGATGGTCAGGTTCTTCTTTCAGACCCTTGTCAGCTTAAAAGATGATGGGTCATTGATTCAAGAGCAGGAATGGGATGGCAAGAAGACCACAATCACAAGGAAGCTAGTGGATGGACAGTTGGTGGTGGTGAGTTCAGTCCCACTTTCTGATCCCCAAGTGCTGCTGGTTGGTAGCCTGAAATGTAACTCCTAACGTGTCTTTTTTCCCTGCTGGTCTGCACTGAGAGGTAAATTAATAAATCCATCTCTTTATCTTCTAGGAGTGTGACATGAATGGTGTCAAGTGTGTTAGAGTCTACCAGAAGGCATGAGGACAACTTCAGGTTCAGTAGGAACTTGCTGCAAACAACTCAGTTCACTGGACAGAGCTCCTTTTCACTCCATGTTTTCCTTTTCCCTGTTTTCTAGTATTTCAATGGACTGAGTAGCTGAGTGCAATTCTTTTTAATGGCCGTGATGTAACTATTATGTAACTATTCTGAACTTCGGCTATTAAATAAAATTGTTGAATATATGAAGTGGAAACATTGTTACTAGTGGAATTTTAAGTGAGGTTTCAAAAAAACCCGTTTTGGTTTTAGGCTCTGCTACAATCTGCCTTCAGCACAAAACAAGCCAGTATATCACAAACATTCCTACTTTCTAAGAGAGTAAAATTTGAAATTGGAACAACTCCACAGCCCAAACTTTGAATGTTTTTTCTAACTTCCATGTTACAAAGTAACTAGAATTGTGTGGGTATAAATATAAGATAAACTAATTTGGTATTCAGGTAGAGGAATGGATTTTCAGGGTTAGTTTGGGGTTTCTTGTGCTTCAAACCCACAGTTTTCTTAATATATAATACCCAGAGTTTTCTTAATCTCAAGATATACCAGTAAGCCAATGAACATGATAAATCTAAGCAAGCACATACACACTTTCTTGAAAGGAAGTCTTATTTTAAGAAGACTTTTCCTAGCAAAACTCTTATTCCATGTCTAGTAACATTCTAAAAATTCTTAACCAAAATTGCTGAAATACTGCCTAAAACCTAAAGCCTCATTTTTATTTTTTTTAAACTTGTTTGAGACACCTAGCAATGGAGTATATATGCTTTGAAGTGCCATAATAAATAATCTGAAATATCAGTGTCTTGAGTATTACTTTTACACTGGTTGGGAAACAGAGCCTATAATGCTACTATTCTGCCAAAGAGATGTCAGATGAGACAAAAATTTAAAAGGTTTAGGTGAATTTCTGTGATACCAGTGATAGAAGTGAAACCATTTGGTGACAGGAAGGTTTCCATGAATTCAGGAGCCTTGGGAATCACGCAATTGCACAGGTCCTGTTTTCTGCATCTGTCATTGCAGAATCAGTTTTTACTTCTGAGATTTTAGCTGCTCACTGCATGTATCATATTACTGAGCTTACTCAAATAGAAAAGTCTGTTATGTTGTGTTCATTGTGTGAACCATGGAAAGTGACTTTTGCCATAATCTCGGACCATTTATGTTTTTCATAATTTTATGACTACTTACAGTGTCATCCCCTTTACTTCTGTTATCTGAAAGCATTTCTCCCTGGAGAATATTTCTTGCAATTTCCTTCTGTGGCTCCTTTTTGGGTTGTCCTTTTTCACATTATTTTCTAGTAGTATTTTTCCTCATTTTAAAATGAACCCTAAAGATAGAGGGTGCAGTCTTACACAGACATTAGAAATAGAAGGAATCTACCCACAGAAGTAATATGGAAAAAAAACAATCTGATAAGGGACCTGCTAAATTTTAGATCAGAAATACTCTAAACAGCATCGGGCATGATATGAAAATCCTGCCTCCCTTCCTAAAGACACAGTGCTGCTGCTCTCAACTGGGCATTAAGCCTTCTATGAGGTCACTGGTCTATCACTTAGCCCTGCTTTGTTTACTCTTGATCCTGGGTAGTGTTAATTGTTTATCTTTCATTTGAATGGAAAAACAGTCCACTGTCTTTTCTAGGACATCCGTTTTGATTACAATGAGATCACTTCTTGTGAAACAAAAGGCAGAAGAGTGTCTTTTTAGAGTGATTTCCTTGGGAAACAAGGCTTATAAAGTCTATGTATCTGTGCTCTCCAAATTCAGTCACAAGTACAGGCTAGAGGTCCCAAAGATAACTATTCTTCCACAAATGTCATGAAAATAGGTGGCCTGATGAAGGAGAAGGACCACTGAAGTACCTTGATAGTGGAAAGACTGCACATGGAAGTGACACTTTGACATTAAATGGAAGTAAAACATTACGAGAGCTCTTGGCAGACATAAGTTATCTTAGGCACAGAAGCTGACCAATGATAAGAGGCAGATCAAGAGGAAACTGGAATTCTTTAGAGCTAATTCTCCAGAACTACTTAGTCTCACATATTTATTTGCTTTATTTTGATGTTAGCTCCAGCCTCAGTTGCCAGCAACTTCAATGTAAGTGTACTGTGACCCAGAACTACCATACACACAACCTGCTTGTGTTAGATTAGACCTACACTAAAAATGATGATTGTTCTATAGTACTGCAAACTAAGATTTATAATGCTCAGGACCTGAAAATATATTTAGTTTCCAGTTTCCTCCTATTATTTATTATACTAGAAAAAAGCTTCACTCTTCAAGAGTTTATATACACAATATTCCCATCAGTGCAAAATAACCAATTGTCCTGACATTTGAATAACTGTAGTTCACTGTATCACATATGAAGGCAGAAAATAAGACTTCTGAGTAAAACTGAAAAGCAAGAAGTTGTGCATTATCCAGCCAGGACTGCTGTGTAATGCTAAAGAAATTACTGAGGAGACAAGTTTTGTTGAGACCTTTTAGTGCATGTTTTTTTTTAAATACTTTGGATGGATGACAGAATCACGTTTAGCAAATGAAGCTGCAAGCAGAACTTGCTCAAAGAGAAACAGTTTCCATGTCCAAAACACATTCATTTAAAGTTATGAGCAGTGTCCAGTTTATATCTTTAAATCTCACTGGCTTCTCAAATGTAGTTCTGCTGTTTACAAGGAAGAGGCTGCTGTTGATGTGTTTGTTTGTTTGTTTGTTGGTGAGTGGGTGGGTAGGTGGAGTTTTTTGGTAGTGAAGTGGGATAAAGGAGTAGAAAATGAAGTTGTTGAGTAATTTAGATCTGATATTCCACCACATTAGGGAAGTCTCTTGTTTGAGCTTTCCAGGAACACTAATGAAATGGCACTGTGCTCTGTGGAGTGCGTACTGGCACTGTATAATGCTCAGACTATTAAGGGTTTTCCTGTTATGGTTTGGTATTATGATTTATTTCAGAATTGTTATCCTACTCTGCCTGCAATCTCTGCAATTAACACTGGCCTTTCCTCTTCCTCTCCCCTTCCTACCTCACACATGCCCTCCAGAAAAAAGTTTTTTAATAAACAAAGTCCATGGTAGAAAACATCTCAGTTTTCTGAGAATATGGTTTGACTGATGGCTGTCAGCTGTCCAGGAAAAAAAAGAGTGTTTATTTCTTCAGGTGTGAAAATCAAGTGTAGGAAGACAGTTTTGCTCTGCCATTGGTCACTTGGGCTATATTAACTGAGACTCAAAGATCTGAAAAGCAAATTAATCATTGAATAGGCACTCTTTTTTTTTTTTAGGTTAAGACTTAAAAATCTAGTATTGCATAAACCACCTTATCTACTTCTATATAATATTATGTCCTATGAATTCTGTTGCTTTATAAAGCAGTCCATTCAAAGTAACTCTTATTAAGGTCAAATGCTGACAATAAGTGCCCTGTAAATATTTCTCAGGGTCCTAAGAGAGACCTGGGTCTCTGCCCAGCAGCCCCATTTCAGCTCAGACTGGGGTGTCAGTCTGTGCCTGAGCTGGTTATCAGAGGATAAGTCTCCAGCTCAGGTATCTTCAGATTCTACACATAAAAATTCATGCTTAAAACTAATTTCTATGAAGGAACTGCCATATTTCTTTTTATCCTACATAAAATGGTTTAACAAAAATAAAAGCAGTAATGCAGACCAGTTCCACTCAGACCTTTGCTGGTTATTCTTTCCCTGCCTGAGTATGTGCTGGCACCATAAATGGATTAGAAACCTTTGCACTGTGTTGATTATTTGTGATTGTAGGGGAAAAAAAAGCCAATGTGAGAGTGGGTAGGAACAACTTAACATATATTAATTATTCTTTGATGCCTAATTTCAGTCCCATTGTTCAGCCCTGAGAGGATTTAGCACTATTTTCTTGGGTTTTGGAGAAAATCCAGCATCTGTGTAAACACATTTTTGTCCCATGGTTCTTCCAGCTTTGGCTTTTCAGCCCTTGCACATCAAATTAAGTTTTTGTTGACACTTCCCAGAATGGTTTTACTTCATACTGTTATTTCAGAGGAAAAGGAAACACTATGGGAGACCCTGCTCCCAAGAGTGAATTTGGTTTCCTTTCCAGCAAAAATGTTTTCAAAATCAATTCCCTCTCCCAGGTGGTCCTAATTATAGTCTGAAGATATTTACATGTGAAGTTCATTAGAGTTTCAGAAGAAATGTAAAGTTTCTGCAACACATGCAACCTAGAACCAGTTTTGTAATGTCCTACAAAAATCTGCTGAATCTCAATCAGTATTGTTGACACTTTAAAATAGATAACATGTTTGTCATTAATCACAAATGTGCACTCTGAAATTAAATACCAGAAGACAAATATCCCAGTCTGAGCACCATGCATACCACTTATCTAGGACTGGACTTTTTGTTGCCCCAGGCAGAGCATCTGCTTCCTTTGGGAATTTCTGCTTGGAATCACCGAGTCTGCCTTCAGAAAAGGTGTTACCTTAGGGTGAGCTCATTGTGCAGTGCAAGTGTCCAACAGAAAATGGAGTGCAGTTTTAAAGCTGGGAAGGCAGTGAGTTCCTGCTGCATACTCCAGGGGCGTTCGTGTTCTGTGGCTTGAATGGCTGTGGCGTGGTCTTCTGGGGCCTGTGACAAAGTCCTGCATGGTGATCAGCAAATTCAAAAGCATACAGAGAAGGACAGCCTGCATGGCTTGACCTCCAGGGAAACATTTAACTGAGATCAGAGAGTCCATGACAGGGAGTTTCTGGAAACTCCTAGAGTACCAAGGCTCCTTTGGTACGTGCTAAGTTGAGCTGAAGGCAACTTGGACTGACTCTTCACTCTAAAAGTTATGGCCAGGCCTTGTTATGGCAATTTAATTCTTTAAGTGGCAGTAGAGTATACCAGGAAGAATTATTTCTATTTTTTTGTGTAGGGTAATTAGGCAAAATATTAATACTATCTCTTAAACTGTGTAAGGCAGTGTCTGATACTGGGATTTGCTCTGAGTGCTTTCTTTTGTCTCATCTCGTTCTCCTAAACCACCTTGCTTTGTCCAGACTTAAATAAATAAAGTTCAGAAAATGAGACATCTCTATTCTTTGATGTTTATATTTTTCTGTTGGTGAGATGCAGAATGAAAATGCAAGGTGCATTTCTCTGCTGGGGCTATTGTTTGGACAGCTGTATTCTTTTTGCCCACTGCATGGAATATGGTCCTGCTGTAAAGGGCTCCCTTAACTGTTGGCTGCTCTTCTGAAGCTGTGCAGAGCAAAGGAAGCCAATTGAATAGAACAGACATCACAGACGCCTCTGTGCCTCAACAACCTCATTTCTCCTTCCCCTGTTGTTAGCACAACACAGCCCATGCTCACCTGAGCCTAAGCATTATCCTTCTGTATGCTCACTTTCTTCATAAAGATTATTTTTTTTTCCTATTTTAGAAAAAGATTACCAGGTCACTCAGACTCTGCTTCTGAACATCCAGCTGTTGTGGTAAAGTGGAACAGGCTTTAAGAAAGATAAGAATTAATATGCACATCTTGTCCAGTCTCCACCTTTTTATTTTTTTTTTAAGCTTGTTTTCTTCTCTCTATTTTTCAGGACCAAGATAAGGACAAAAAATCAGTGCACAACTTTCCACTCCTACTACATGCAATGTTATCTGTAGCAGCCATCTTGAAAGCCTGATTTTATAGCAGTAAATGTCTAAGCAATATTAGCCAGAGATTTAATTGTTTCCACATGCTCTTTGCTCTTCTGCTTGTGCTGAAGGGGTTTCAAGCAGAATTTTCTGCAGTATTTAATCAGCATAGTCGTGACCTAAGAAAGCAGACAGATATGTGTTTACCCAAAAAGCCAATCTCTGCTGAATTTATTTTTCCAAATAGTGACACTGCTACTAATTTCTGAATGTAATTTGTGATAATCAAATGAAGTAAACAACTTCATCTGAAAAGATCTGTTTCCTTTATTAATCTGTCAGCCAAAGCTCCACAGACCTGCACAAATTTCAACATATCTGGATGGAACTGGAACTAGAGTTTCAAGCTGGAATGCAAAAATTTACAGCTTCATTTTTGATTTCTGCCTTTTTGCTATCTTAATTTGCAGGGTTCTGAGATTTTCCCTCACGTTTAGATCTGCCCCCAGTTAGTCTGTCAAATATACCTTACTTTGGGAAGTTACTTGATTATATCCTTGCTCTGTGATCACTGTTTAAGACACAGTCATAGGTCTGCAGAGGAGAAAGGAGGAAGGGGGAAGTATGTTTGATTATATCAATCATACTTTGATATATGACCAAAATAATAAATCTGTGAATAAATCTGTCTCCCATGAGATTTTTCTGTTACAGAAAACACAAATCTGAAAAATTACCTATTCTTGGAAAACAAAATGTACCAAACCTTTAGGAATGTTTAAAATATCTTAGCTAAAGCTGTGAAAACTCGGGTTATCACCCATAGCTCTAATTCATGTAGATTGTGCCTTATTTGGATATGGCTAGTATCCCTCCTTGTGATTAAAAACACTGTCTGTGTGAGAGGTTGTCCAGACATCTACTGGAATTTCCCTTTCCCCAGCTGATAATCCTTTTGGTCAGCTGTGTCTTTATTCCATTGTAATTGACTATTTTCTTAGAGATAAAATCAAATTTTTTTCTCTATTCAGTGAGATTTCTCTGGTTGTGCTGTACTCAAGTCTTTAAATTTCAGGAGATGCTTTGCACTCCTGCATGATTTCTTACATAGATTTTACTAGAGAGTTAACTTCTGCTTAGAGGCTGAATCCTACTGCTTAGGATTTCTGGGCTGGATTCCTGCTACAATCGAGAACTAAGTGCATTTGTTATAGAGGCACTGAGAGCATCTTGTGAAGCAACAGCCCTTGATAGCATTAATGCAGTGTGGTTGGAATAGGCTTTACTAACTGAAAACCAATACCACAAATCAAGTAGGAATAATTCATTTTAAGAAATATTACTGACTCTAAATTATAAAAATTTCCTTCTTGATCTTTGTAATACTTATGATGGGAACAGTGTTCACTGGGAACACAATTTGAGTGGCACATAAACTTTGATAAATTCATATATTCATTTATTTTGATGAACCTTTTGATTTACAGCAGAAAGGAGAGATCACTGCTGCTGGCATGGTTTTATTATGCTCTCACTCTCTTATTCTTGGAATAAAGAGTAGCGTGTCGAGAACAAAACATGTTGTATTCTCTTGGTGTTATTCTTATTTAATTACCTTATTATAGAGAAAATATTTCCCTTACTTACCTTCAATAGTATCAACAGATTTTAGTAGGAAGACTATGCAGCTGCATCAGAATATTCAGTTAACATTTCACTGTTAGCTTTGATCTACCTTTTTTCTTTAGTTTAATGCTTGTTGGGACATCTTTTGAAGAAAACACCAATAAAACATGTTGTAGAATATCATGTCTGTACAGTTGCTTCATGTCACAGAAAAGAAGGCTGTAATTAATTTTTGACTACTTTATACAATGGATCGTTACCCTTGCAAGTCTTGAAATTAACTTGACATAATAAAATGTCAGTAATTTAATGAGCAGAGCAACTTGCTTTGCATGGTAATTTGCATGTGGATACATCAAGGAGAAAAAGGAAAACATTATGCTGCATTATTACTGTGAATCCAATGGATTTGGAAAAGCCAGATTTATTTAGTGTATAGGTCTCCTTACCAGCAAAATTATGCTATATGAGAGATCTTTTATGACTCCAATTGTTCTTTGAAGCATACACTTGGAGGTAATTTTATGTAATTTCAGATGTTATTTAAGAACAATAGGTTGTATGAATAAAAGCATGATTTTATCACAATTACTCTTAATATTGGAGCCAAGAAGAACCAACTCAAGTTTTCTCCTGTGATGTGCATTTCAGAGGTGCATTTTACAGGCACACCTCTTGTAGGGCAGAGCAGCATAACCCCTGTTTTTATAACTTTGCCTTTCTATTAATTAAAACTGTGTCTCTTGAGAATTCTGGTGGGCCTTAGAAGTGATTGGTTTTTCTAATGACCAGTGTCTGATTTGGCCAACCATTCAGGTCTCCTTCAGATGCAGACCCCAAAGTACTCACTGACCCCTGGAAGTAAAACAACATTTACTGTTCAAAGGTTTTATTTATGCAAAAGGAAAAAAATGTGAAGAACTGGTAAGCAAGCACAGCATATGTTCTGTCCCCTTTTTGTCCTTCAGTGAGGCTAGGTCGAGCATTTTTCACAGTGAAAGGACTCTTCAAAAGGCAAGTTTGAACATTTTACTGATTTTGCTTATCTTTATATTAGGAGATTTAAAAGGCTTTTGCTTATTTCTGTTCTGTAACAAGATGGATTTAGTGAAATTAATTCAACTTTCATTTTTTATAGGTCTTCAGTAGTTAATATTCCCATGTTGTAAAAGAAGAATTCCCAAAGGATTCTTTATGAGTATTCAATGTTCTACTGCTGTATACTAGGTTTAGTCTAAATATTGAAAGAAGTTTAAAGCTGAAAGGACTCCGATGCTAAGCTCAAGTATAACTGTGCAAATGAAGTTTTATTCTACTGAAACCCAAACACATAATTTTATATTTTTTTATGGAATGACGTGGAAGTCAACAGTCTCATAGTTTATGGTAGGCTGTTCAATAGTTTGATCTTTTTCGTTTGCTTTCTTTCTTTCGCGGTCATTCGTGGTCTGGCGGGAGGCGGGAGGGAGGGGGGCGGGAGGGGCGGGCGGGTGTCGGGCGGGAGGGCGGGAGGGAGGGAGGGAGGGAGGGAGGGAGGGAGGGAGGGAGGGAGGAGGGAGGGAGGGCGGGAGGAGGAGGACGGAGGGCGGGAGGAGGGAGGCAGGAAGGAGGGAGAGGCTACGGAGGAAGAAGGACAGGACGGACAGGAAGGGAAGGAAGGAAGGAAGGAAGGGAAGGAGGAAGGAAGGGAAGGAAGGAAGGAAGGAAGGAAGGAAGCGGACAGGCAGGAAGGAGGAAGGGAAGGCAGGACGGAGCGGACGGAAGGAAGGAAGGAAGGAAGGAAGGAAGGAAGGAAGGCAGGAAAGGACAGGAAGGAAGGAAGGCAGGACGGGCCGGAAGGAAGGCAGGAAGGAACGGAAGGAAGGAAGGGAAGAGAGGAAGGAAGAAGGAAGGAAGGAAGGAAGGAAGGAAGGAAGGACAGGAAGGAGGAAGGAAGGAGGAAGGAAGGAAGGCAGGGAAGGAAGGCAGGAAGGACGGAAGGAAGGACGGAACGGAAGGAAGGAAGGAAGGAAGGCAGGAAGGAAGGAAGGAAAGGAAGGAAGGAAGGAAGAAGGAAGGAAGAGGAAGGAAGGACGGAAGAGGCAAGGAAGGACGGCAGGAAGGAAGGAAGGAAGGCAGGAGAACTGGCAGGACGGCAGGACGGCCGGACAGGAAGGAAGGAAGGAAGGAAGGAGGAAGGAAGGAAGCAGGAATGGAAGGCACGGAAGGAAGGAAGGAAGGAAGGGGAAGGGAAGGAAGGAAGGAAGAGAAGAGGAAGGAAGGAAGGGAGAGGAAGGAAAGAAGCAAGACCGAGACAAAAAGAATCACGAATAGACAAGCCACAAGCAAGACGACAGACAGCACACTAGAAAAGAAAAGCCGCCCCATGACACTACACCTAACCCCTACCATACCCTACCTACCCTACCCTACCCTACCCTACCCGACCCTACCTACACACCCTACCATACCCTACCTCACCCTACCTACCCTACCCTACCCTACCTTTTTTCCTTTTCTTTTACAAGACATTTGAGGTTGCAAGGAGGAGCACTGTTCTGCATTACTATTCCACTTATACCTCAAAATAAGTGTATTATAGAAAAAATAATAAAAAACAGAAGGAAGGATCTTTCACAAATCATTTAAACCTGAATCAATGATGTCTGTGTTGTCCCTGAGAAGTAACAGTCGAGAAGTAACACTTTGAGAAGTAACGCTTCACAAATGGAGATCCCACATTCTTCCATAGTAATATTCAAATATTACTAAGGAAAAAGATAGGTCCCCCTTGTTGCAAAGTTCAACCCTGTCCTCTATTTCATAAGTGAATGTGGGTGCCAACCTACTGATTAAGGTATTTTTCTTCTAATCATTCTTCGCAAATCCTTTCTTGGCAACTCCCCCCCAGGATTTTTCGCTCCATGGTTTTGCTTCTGCCTTTCTCACAGGCTCTGCCTGAGCACGCAGGACAGCTCTGTCTGGTGCTCTGCTATTTGTGTTGTTGACAATGAGTAGGGACTGATAAGGTCCTACTATCAAACTGATTGTTTCTCCAGGTTCTGTTTACTTTGGGTTTACGTAACCCAGAGTCCATTCAGACTTGGGAGGTGCCACAGCAGCAGGCTGAGGCTGCCCCTGTCGCTGGTGGTGCTGTGCTCTGCACAGTGGCTCTGCTTCTCTGCTCACCCAGGGGCTCCTCATTTCTTGGCTCCACTGCAAGCCTCAGGATTCACGTGGGAAAATGGGAGTGTGGTACTGAGTGCAATGAATCAATCCAGTTTCCATTTTTAACTGCAGTCATGTTGTTTAGGATGGGATGAAGAAACAGATGGTCCTGTAGATAAGCTTCACTTTCACCATCTGATGGATTTTTTTTTCACATGAGAAGAATTTGTTAGGAAAATACATTAATTTCTCTTAGTGTGATCTACAAAGGGACACCTAAAAAGTTCTCTTAGAAAAGCACCTACAACCAAGCAGTCCAAGCAAAATTATCATTTGCAAAGTGCAAGAACAGCCTGGGGACTCATGTAGTATCTTTTGTTTATGTACTTCTTCTAGACACCTAAATAGTGCAGTTACTGCATTTGAGTTTTAGTTTATTATTTATGTATTTATGTATTTATGTATTTATGTATTTATGTATTTATTTATTTATTTATTTATTTATTTATTTATTTATTTATTTATTTATTGAGTTTGTGTTTTCTTCCTTTATAGACAAACCTAGCAATAGCAGCTATTAGGAGCTATAGGAGCTATAACAACTGTGGCACACTGTGGAGTCAGACTCACCTCTCCAAACCTCAGCTGGGGGGCCAAGCCTTGGAGTTTTGTCCCTGCCACGGCAGCGACAAAGGGCAGACATGGCCTGGAAATGCCAGGTGGCAGTCTGAGGAGCAAACTGCCAAGCCCACTGGGAATACACTTTGTTGTCTTCCAGGGACATACATGGCACACTCCAGCACTAGAAGCTATGACACAGTAGGAGGTACAGAGCCTACCCCCCATCCCACAGACCTCACAGGAGGTGAGTGAATCACACAAGGTGCTCCAATGCAGGAGTCACACTAAGTACATACAAACTGTATTTGCCTGGAACTGCATGCTTGCAAGGTGTGTTTCAGTAGATCTGCTGTCTAGCTGTGCAAAACTTGTTCAGTTGTGAAGTCAATTTGTTTTGGTTTTGTTATCCCTATTAAAGATCTTTAGATGGGTGTTTTGTGTTAGCAGACAGCAGCACAGAAATAGGCACTGTCATTAATTAACTGTGAATACCTGTCTCTGAGGAGTTTTGAGTTATGTTGTCCAAAACAATGGACTCCATTGTTTTGATTTCTTTTAAAGACTTCTAAAATCC
The DNA here is from genome assembly GCF_022539315.1 of Serinus canaria. NCBI lineage: Eukaryota > Metazoa > Chordata > Aves > Passeriformes > Fringillidae > Serinus > Serinus canaria. Next base: position 123,463,878 of record NC_066315.1, read on the forward strand.
ACTGGGCGTTGTCGTCTTTACCATCAAAAGCAGTTTTCTTCTTGGAATCTCCAGCACACGAGCTTCTTGAGATTTTGTCCACTTGGATCAGCAGCTTGGGCAGCTCTTGAAGAGCTTTGCCCTGCAACAGCAAGCAGGTTATGCCTCTCTAGGTGCCAGCCCCAGTGAGCCAGCACAGTTTATGCTGTGCTGTCCCTGCATCTGGCCATGACACCCAGTTCACTTCTGTGCATCAGGTGGGCGTGTGCTCTTGATCCGGTCTTTTTGCAAAGTTCATAAATTCAAGGGGTTTTGTTAAGTTCTTGACACAGACTTCACAGTCCATCTAAGCTCTGAGTCCTTCTAAGTTCACGCCTTGGGAAACACCCACATTTTTCTATAGAATATACAGAGTATCTTAGATGATGGAACATTGTTGAGCGTCACATTTAAAGGATGCTTTTCTAAAGAGACAGGAATGAACTGAGTACAACACTTTCCTTGGCTTTCTTTGGTAGCTTTGCTCTACCCTAGGTGTTCTTTTGATTCCAGGTTGATGCCATCACTCATAGCTCCTGTGCTCACCTCCTGTTTCATGAAAAGGAGTTGGGCCACCACCTTACCCAAATATCTATAACCACCTAGTGCCACCCCACCTCAGAAATGTTTCATATAGCTGAACTTTTCCACTGTTTACATGATGGGCTGCAAAGGGTGGTTGCCTCAGACAGGTGTGCCTCATCCTCAGGACAGAATTTGTTCAGCTGTGTGTTTTCTTAGATTGCTGTAGCAGCTATCTTCCAGTAGGATATTGAATCCCTTTCTCCTTTGCCTGACCCACCCCCTACTTCCTCTTCCTCTAGAATATTTGCATTTTTCTGTCGGTACCACTAGGTGTCACAAGTACTCACAGCTAAACTATAAAATCCTTTAAAATATTAGTCCAGACATCTTGATATTTTCCTAATCAAGGGGTCCAAGAATTTTGATATAGACCTGACGTGTATGTGGGAGCTGCTGGATGTAATGAAAAAGTCAGATACTTCAAACTGGTGCTTACAGAGCAGATCCATGTTGTTTCATAGCAAACAATTTAGCATTCAAGGGAGCTATACCTGTTGTGGAAGGGCCTTAATTCAGCTAACCAGAGAAAACTAAAAAGTTGGACATGATCTGAAAGATCAGCAGACTGTGTGTAACACAAGGAAATATGCTGGTGAAACAGGGTGTATAAAAGTAGAATAAAGAAAGAGCTCTACCCTGAAAAAAGCTTATGGTTAAGAAACAGAACAATCCTTTGGTTATATTTAGATAATTTTCCAACTAAATCTGAGTTTTACATGCCAATAACAAGACATATCTTTCTTTTCTTCCCCCCCTGCTTCCAGCCTGTCTGTTTATAAACTAACCAATCATTCTTGCCTAGCAGTTTGAATTTTACACTAGATGAGAGGATATATCCTCAAGTTTCCCAGTGGGAACCACAGTACACCACAGGTTGACTCTGTGGGACCCCAAGATGCTGATCTGTTCTGAAGAGGGTATTTCAGTTGTTTCAAATATCACAAAGCCTTAGCCCTGTTAACCCACATTCCATTTGTTTGTTTGTTTGTTTAAATCATATGTGTTTCCATCTCCAGGTGTACTTTTCTACCTAAAAACAAGCGTCCAGCACTCCCTCAGCACACAGCACATCCACCTACAGATGCACTGCCTGTTCTTTTGGTGCTTTTGGAGGCGTGGCTCAGTGCACCACGATACTGTGCACTGAACAAGCAGCACAGGAGAATATTTTCTATGTAAGTGGAGGGAAACCCAAATCTTTCCATCTAGGGCCCCAGTTCAGCTGAGTCCTGTGGAAGGCACAAGCCTTTGCAGCTTCCCAGTGACACCTACTTACACCAGTCAGGTCTGGAGCTGCAGCAAGGCACAGCAGTGGAAGGAGATGAGCACAGGTGATGAGAACTACTTGTCAAAAGGAGTATATATGAATATTAGTCTAATAACAATCCTGTTTCTGGTATTGTAATCCTCAAGATCACCCTATATCTTGCAGCAGGATTCTGAAGGTGCTGCAGTAGGGACTGGATTCCCTGTGTTTCTTACCTCTCCTGTAAGACACTTTCCATCAACTTCAAAAATTCTCTGTAAACTGCATGCCAATGGCCTGTATCCTGTTATCTGCCACATCACTAAAATAATTTATTCTAGCATTTTTAACTGGTTAGATAGCATAAAGGGAGATAGGTGGGAAACAGGCTTGACAAAGGATTGTAATGCTTCCATGGTTGTGTTCTGAGCAGATTCAGGATTATATCTTTCCTCCTTTTTCCATGTTTTAAAAAATATATTTCTCAAAATTGGAACAATTTTATATACAGTAATTTAAAATATTACATGCAGTTAGGGGCTTGATCAAATGTGACATTACTACATGACATCCAAAATCTGGAGTGGTCTATTATACTGTTGTTTTAAGATGGCAAGATGGCACAATGGCTTTGGGCTATACCAGATGGTGAATTTAGGCACTGAAAAGTACTCCTCAGCTCCTGGAGTAGAATGCATCACCCTGAAAGAAGCAAAGACCATTCACCCCTTTTCTAAAATAGTATTTCAAAGATAATGATTGACATCATCATGTAACTGTGAGTTATTTCTTACTAAAGCTGCATAATGCTTACTAGTGATGACATACAGTTCACTATCAGTCAAATCAATCATTCATTCAAGACAGCTAATTTGGTTCTAAATGCACTATTTAGGATGAATCCTGAATATTATGAACTGTAATTAAGTAGCCACCTGCTGCACCTTTATGACATTGTGTTTGGCATATTGCTGCAATAATCTAAATTGTGCTTAAAGGTAGAGTTCAGTTCCAGATAATATTTTGTTAATAACCTACCATGTAAACAAATACAATCAATTATGGCAAGAGTTAATTGCAGTGTTGAATCATTTTCTTACAACACTTAAATAAGTTATCAGATTGATTCAGAAAGATTTTGAACATTACTTGTATTTAAATGAAGGTGTGTCCTGAACTGTAATAGGTGCAATGACCAAGATAAGATTAGGGAGGTAGCTTTGTAACAAGGAAAGACTTTTGTTGCCCAGTGCTCTGTGAAGAACAGGCATTTTCCAGGCAGAAATCTATGTCTGTCTCCATATAGGGGGCCTGGCCTTTTTAGGGTGATGCCAACCAGAAACAATAATTGAAAAAAAGAAGAATGTTACATTTTGCTACCACTGGGGTGTGCCACTTAAAAGGATTATGATTTCTGCCCAGTAATTCATTCTCCTGTGGCTTCAGCCTGGACCGGCACCCTTTCCGTTCACACGGAGCTTCTTGCACGTGAAAATCAAACTGCTTGGCAAAATGCTGAAATCAGTCATCACTCTCTTCCTCTAAGAGAGAGGAAACAAAGAATGAAGAGCTGCCATTTCTTGGCCATTGCCACACAAACACAGCAGTCAAAGACCAGAGGAGCACCTGTGTGCCTGCTGGCAAGGTTCATTGCTCCTGAAGCCTTCCGTTTGGGTGGTCCTCTGCTTTTAGCTAAGTCTCTTTGCCTTATCAGCAGGAAATCTCCAACATTTGCAGACAAGTTCATCCTACCTCCCTTGCACACCTATTTTTTAAGAGGATATTCCCTTAAGAACATCTCCTTCCTTCACTGGTGAGTGAAGACAAGACCTATCTGAGACACGGAAGTTTTAGAGGATGAATTTTAAAAGTGAGTTGAATCCCACAACTAGAGCACTCCATAACCTACTGATGCATGTTTAGACTGGAGGAGACAAGGCTTACAATATTTTTGAGGAGAGTGCCTAGAAAAGGGAGTCAATCTCAATACTAACTTGCATGGTGGGATAATGAAATGCAATTATCATAATCTGAAATAGGGCAGTGTCTGACTGGATAAAAAGAAAAGTTTCCCTTCTGAGAACAGCCATGCAGTGTAAGAAATTTCTCAGAGAACTCTAAGATCTCCGAGCCTGGAGATTTTGATCCATTGAGAGGGATCAAGGCCCTCAGCTGCCTGGTCTGGAGACAGAGCTGCCCCTATTCTGAGTAGGGGTTGAATGGTGACTTCCCAGAGTCTCTTCAGGCCTAAGTGAGTAGGGAGGCTGTGTTGTCTTTCATGCTGAAACATCACACAAGAGATGTTATGCCCATATATCAGAGGCAGACTGTGAAGGTAATGCAGGATCTAAACAAGATATAACACAGTGGGTTGTATCAGATGTTGGTAAGACACCTGGGTCACATTTAGGTTTAGCCGGCCCCTCCAGAACAGAATTTTTGGAAGCATGTCTGTTCTCATGAAAACTTGACATGGCACAGGTGGCTCTTGCCTTGGTGTGTGGGGAAAATATAAGAAGTAAAATCTGTTTTGGAATATGAGTGAGAATGAAATACAAAAAGAAAATACTCAGAAAAAAAAGATAGTATGCACAGGTACATGGAAACATAACTAAAAGAGACTCAAAGAATGGCTGACTGATGAGTAAATAAATTAAGTAAATTGACTACATTTCATTAACTTTAAAATGAAACATTTCCTCTGAAGACAGTTGTTAAGTGAGGGTTTTTTTCAAGACTTGATTTGAAAATGTATAACTCAATATTTGCAATCAAGAATGAAAGTTAAATTATGCTCTAGTTAAAAAACTAAAGGATGTTTTAGTAACAGAGGCCAGTCAGGGAAATGTCACCCAGGCAAATGCTTGAGCCTGCTGGAAAAAGGTGATATACACTGGTATAAAGAGAATATAAATGATAGGTCACTCAAATTCTGTGCAATTTGAGAAATATTTAGTCTGTGCCCTAAATTCTGCAGAGTTACAATCTGGAGCACTTTTGGCCTTTGCCTTGGGGAATGATACAATGCAAAGTTTGTGCACAGATTTCCCACTGGCTTTTAGAGCAGACTCACACAATGAAAAAGAGCCAAGTCAAGGTCAGATTTTGATTTCTCAATGCATTGCTAGCATATTTCCTATTGCAAGTAAATTGCACAAAAATGGCTATAAATAGAACAACTCAGCATACAGACAAATGAGCAAGTGCTTTTAACTGTTGAGGCTCATGTAATTATGTCCTTCTGCAGAGCAATAAATGAGAAGAATGCTATAAAGTGATTAGTGAGCAAGACTAGAAGACACTGACACTAATCTTCTGTATTGCTTTCAGCAAATGGAATTACTTACACATAGACATTCAAAGCCATGTGCTTAAGTGTCTTTTAACATGTGCTTTTATCCTCTGAGAGGCATAATAATAATACTTCTCTACCTCAGAGGCATTTACTGGATACTCAACATTAAAAAAATGGGGTCATATCAGCAGTTGGGGGAAAAGGCTGTAAGAAGGAGAGCAACTTAGTAATTTGTTAAAAAAACAATGCTAATAATTTCCTCCAGTAATTTTATTTAAAATACACAACCTGCCCCCAACCTTCTTAAGGTATTAAAGAATACCTCAAGTGATATTCTTTGCCCCTATGCTAACTGAAATACTAATGTGGCATGTGCAGAAACAGACATGGTCTGCTTTTTTTCCTCAGATTTAGATATGAAAAGCAAGCAAGTTTTTATGTTTACAATTTTTCTCTTCAGCTTTCCTGGAAGGGAAGTTTCCCTTGCTCAGTACTCTTCCAGGTACTGCTGACACAACAGTCTTAGGGAACAAGGCCCAAACCAAAACTACCCTGAAAGTGCCCAGCATAAAAGGATCTTGACTTCAGCATTTTTCCCTTTCATTCCTGATCAGGCTGATGCCATTGTTAGCACTTCAAATGATACCTCAATAATCAAAATGTAATGGGGGTATTACAATATTTAGAATTCAAAGCATTTTCATCCCATGGAATCAAGGAGGCTACTTAACCTATACTTAGAACTTATTTTGCTCTCTTCTGTGCTGTTTGCAAGGTATTGGGAGTTCCTCCTCCAGTCTCTACTCGCTGCCAGAAGCTCTTGTGATCCCCTGTTTTCAGGTCAGGCCAGTGACTGAAGTTAATTACATCCTTCTTGCATGGGAGGAACCATATTAAGTTGTTGATGTTTCATTTTACTATTTTGAAATCAAAAGACCTCTGCAATCCATGGAATGCATAGGCAAGCTACAAAAATATGATGCGCAACAGCGTATATGATCAGAAGTCCTGAACACAGGGTTGTACTAGCACCAGCTTTATTAAATACAAGGCTCCTGGTTCAGTTGCAAAACAATTCCAATTCAAATGCAAAACTATCATGTTCTAAATATCTAAGACTTTTCTACACATTTCATAGCTTCATATCAGCAGTGGATGAACTTTTGGAGGTCATTTAGTCCGACCTGCTGCTTGAAGTAGGACTACCACTCTCAAGTGGTGCCACATTTCTGGTGTCAAGTCAGCCATAGGTTTGTTTTAACTGGGTCTTGAAATGTCCAAGGTGGTGACTCCATTTGAATACACCCAGAATGATATTTGTTTTTATGCTGGGCAGCAGATACAATGCTGTATAAAAGAAAAATCTTCAGTTGTATTGGCTAGGCAAGGGCCCAGCCCAGAAGCAAGAACTTCTCACTATTTCCTGCAGAGAACGTTTTATTCAAAGAGGAGGGGAGGTTTTGTAGTTAGTGATAATTATTGTGAAAGTGATATGCCACTAGGGATTGTCAAGTATAGTCTGCCCAATGTTCTTCCAGGCAAAGTAAACTCAATGGCATTTTGTACTCAGAGTCTGTGCAAGAAGTGCAGCTGTCCCCAGGTAACCTGCTTAGTGCAGCTATTGCTCTCTGGTAAATACTATTAAGAGCTCTTTTTTCACTGGAGCACAGTATAAATAAATGATTATCACCATTCCCAAAGCTGTACTAATTGCCATTAAGTGGGCTCAGAAGGAAACAGCTTACTATTATCATCCAGACAGCCCACTAGGAACTACACAGTTCCCAGTTTCTGAGAATGTGCATTTTTGGATGAATGGACAAGCAGTGCTGGCTTCTAATGCCTTGTGGTGGAGGGGGCTGAATTACTGAATTGTGTGCTCCTCTGTGAAGGAAAAATGTCATTTATAATGTAGGTGTGTCACATGTAAAACTTTCAGTAGGTTTCTTCAAACTCCAATTTTGCCTTGCTGAATGCTTTTCTTGTTCCTAATGACTTTCATCTTCCTCCACAAATTCCACACAAATTGGGCAGGAGAGATTTCTTCCAGTCAGAAAGTGCATATTCCTTAACACATTGCCTTCCATAACAAAGATAAAATTTATCTTAAAGGTGATATGGAAAAATTATACAGCCCTAGCAGTGGATCCTCTGTGTACAGAGAGTGAGTAAAACTGTGTTCTCTTCCCAGCTACTTCTCAAATTTGCTCTCCATACCTGAAGCCTTCAGGTTATTGCCTGAATTTTCTGAACCAGTACCAAACACGGTGATGATTTTTTTTTTTTAGTCTTATTCCTAATATAAAAAGGAGTCAAAATGAAGAATGCCATCTTAGGGACAAAAGAAGAGCTGCTATCATATATCTATTACCTTTCCTCACAACTGGCCTGTGCCAGTTTTACTTTTAAACTGAGGCTGTTGGACTAGAAGTAATTTCACAGAATCACAGAACTGTTGGGATTTGAAGGGACCTCTGGAGATCCAGTCCAAATGCCCTCCCAAGGCAAAGTCACCTAGATCAGGTGACACAAGAATGTGTCCAGGTGGGTTTCTGGGTTTTGAATGTCTACAGAGAGGGAGACTCCACAACCTTCTGGGACAGCCTGTTCCAGTGCTGTGCCACCCTCAATGTAAAGTGAAAGGAGGTAAAATTTATTTTGTTTTAATTTATAGCCATTGCTCCTCGTCCTTTTGCTGGACATCACTGAAAACAGTCTAGCACCATGCTCTTGACACCCACTTTTGAGTATTTATATGCATTGATGAGATTCCTCTCAGTTTTTGCCCAGCTCCCATGGTCTCTCCTCATAAGAGAAGCTCCAGACCCCTCATCACCCCTGTGGTCTCTGCCAGACCCTCTCCAGTAGCTCCTGGTCTTTCTTGTACTGAGGAGCCCAGAAGTGGCCACAGCACTCCAGATGTGCCCTCGTTAGGGCTGGGCAGGTCACCTCCCTTGGCCTGCTGGCCACAGTCTTCCTGAGGCACCCCAGGATCCCACTGGCCCTCCTGGCCACAAGGATACCCTGCCAGCTCATGGCCAGCTTGTCATCCAAGACTGTCAGGCCCTTCTCCGCAGAGCTGCTCTCTGGCAGGTGAGCCCCCAGCCTGTGCTGGCTCTGGGGTCATTCCCCTCCTGCTGCACCACCAAACACCTGCCCGTGCTGAACCTCATCAAGTTCCTTCTGCCCAATTCTCCAGCCTGCTGAGGTCCTGCTGAATGTCAGCACAGCCTTCAGGTGTATCAGGCACTCCCCCAGCTTCATATCATCAGCAGAACTGCTGAGGGCACCTTCTGTACCTTTGTCCAGGTCATTGGTAAACAGGTTGGATTAGGCTGGAGCCGGTATTGATCCCTGAGGAACACCACTGACTACAGAGCTCCAGGTGGATTCTGCTTTGCTGATCATAATGCTCTGAGCTCTGCCATTCAGCCAGTTCTTGATCCACCTCACTGTCCATTCATCTGACCCACATTCCTGAGCTTACCTAGAAGGGTGTTATGGGATGTAGTGTCAAAACTGTGCTGAAGCTGAAGGAGACAACATCCACTGCTCCCCCCTTGTCTATCCATTGTAGCCATCAGTGGCCATCAGTGGCCATCACAGAAGGCCATCAGATTGGTCAAGCATGATTTCCCCTTGGTGAATCCATGCTAACTACTGCTGGTGACCTTCTTTTCATCCCTATGCTTGTTGATGACCTCCAGAATATCCTGTTCCATCTCCTTTCCAGGGATGGCAGTGAGGCTGACTGGTCAGTGTCTTCTCAGGTCTTCCACCTTGATCTCTTTGAAGATGGGGATAGCTTTGTTCAGCTTTTCCAAAAAAATTATTTGTTGCTTTTTTACTTTTTGAAATAGTTATATCCAGAAAGATTTTTATATATAACTTCCTATTAGAAAAATTATAATGCTCACTCAGTTTTCCCATGACACTCATTCTTCTGTGTAAAATTATTTCTGTATTTTGAATTCAAACAACACTTCATTTTTAATTGACCTGTGAAAGTTAGAAAATGAGGAATCTGATTATATGAAAATGAGGTTTACCTCCGTCACAAAAATACTTCTAAACGTCAGAAATCCATCCTTCAGATTTTTTCATCAACACTGCATTTTATGGCACAGGCAGATAAAATCTGAATGAGGATGCAATTTCAACCAGATCTCTGAAAAATATAAATAGCATTAATTTTCCAATTGCTTTCTGCAAGCAAATCTATGAAGTATTTCCTGTGTTTGCAACAAAAGTAAAGCCACTTGGGCTTATTCAGTTATTTTGTTTGGGGGTTTTTTGGTCAAAATTTATGGTAATGCCAGAATCTCAGTCTTTATTAAAAAAAAAAAAGAGGCAATTACTGTCTAGATATAAACATTTTGTCTCTCTGGAGATGCACTTTTGTTGAACTCATTCAAACTGAGAGTTGTCCTTGAAAAAGGCTATTTAAGTTTAGCTCCTTTTTCTTCTGCCCATACAGTGGAAAAACATTTTATTACTTTTACTCAGATTTTTTAACTTTGTTGTCCTGTTGTTGAAAGTAAATTCTATTTAAATATCCATAACTGAAGCGATCAGTCCCTAGTTATGTGTGTGGAGCCATGGTATCCAAGGAAGAATGAGGAGAGCAGGATCTTTCTTGCCAGAGTGCCACATTTAGGAGATGCTATGAGACCCTTTGTGGAACAAGCTCATTCCTGAGAGATTGCTGTGAAGCAGTTTGTCCTGTGGGACAGATACTGATGCTCAAGTCCATGCATGACAGGAACGTGTAGTTTTCTGTGGAAACCTTCTGTGGAAAAGCTGCTAAACAGGAGGCACCATTCCCACCATGTCCCTCCTTGCTGCAGGGCCATGCAGGCATTTCCCATCTGAGAAGCCTACGTGATGCTGACCAGGGAACTGACTATTCCTGCAAGCTGGCACTCAGGGACATGGCTGTGCCTGGGCACGGGGAATCAGCAGCCCTATGGATGGAGGTGGCTGCACCCAGAGCAGAGAGCAGCAGGGCTTAGGGTAGCTGCTGGATGCTGGATATGGATGCTGGATATGGATGCTGGACCTCAGCCCCTGAGGAGCCCATGGGAAAGCAGCTGGGCCCGGCCCAGTGCCAGCACTGAGGGACTGCATGGAGTCAGACCATCTAAAATTCCTGCTTAGGCACTTGCAGGCTCCTGTTTTCTCTTGATAGCATGCTGGCCTGGAAATAAGGAACAGCAGGAGGGTCAAGAGCCCCTCACCCACTGCTGGGTGGTCTCTAGAGCCTGGAGCAATAGTTGCCATTGCACAAGCTCCACTGAATAGCCATGGAAGCTCTGGAAACCTCCCTGTAGGTCCAGCAGCCCCAGCAAACACTCTTTGCATTTCAGCTGATTTCCAGACAGTGGTGGCTTCGCTGTGCCAGCAGTGCCCGAGGTGTCTCTGGCCACAGCAGGAGAGCTCTGGGGCCCTGGCACTGCCTGGGTGTCCTGGCTGACCACGGGCACTGCCACGGGCTGGCACACCTGGGGTGGGAGAGGGACGGGCCCTGGGTCCTGCTGGATGGAGTGGCTGGAGGTCCGGTGGCACCCACTGCTCCAGCTCCAGGCTCCAGCAGCTACACTGGATCAAGGCCTGGCACTCACTCCTGTGTCCAAAGGCATGATCCCCTGGCTCCAGGGGTCTGGGACATCCACTCTGCCTCCTGTGTCCTGAGTGCTAGAGAAGCCAGCACTGCCTTCTCCTTCCAGCATGGCCAGCCATATTTCTTGGAGTTGTGTTCTGAATTATCTACATGTTTATTTGAGGAAATTTCTTTCTCCTAAAGAAATCAAAACAAAGAGAAAACCCACTTGCAATTACACATGTATTTCCAAAAGCATTTATTCTGTATGATTATTTGTTCTCCAGCCAAAACATGGAAATTATTAAAAATTTCCAACAGTCTTTCCAAGCTGCCGTTGTCTTCCAGTTTAACACCTGGCTTATTCAGCCATATCTTTTAACAAAATCTTTTAATTTATTTGTTTGGTTAACTCTGATGTAAGAAGAAACTCTGCCTTGATAGGGAGCATGATTCTGGGTAGTTAGCCATCTGCAACCACCTGTAAACTCTGTGATGGTGAAAGTGAGGGCAGACACATCTCAGGAATCCAGAACTGGCTGAAAGCTGTTTGGTGCCTACTAAAATCAAGGGCAGGTTTAAAGGGATGTGATTGTAAACTGAGCTGGGTGGTATTTGCAATGTTCCCAAAGCATCCCTTGCTACAATACTGGGTATCAGGGTAGGAAACAAAAAAGTGATGATGGCAGGCGAATGGATGATATCATAGGCAGTAGCTTAAAAAGTTAAATACTTACTTTGTAATAGTTTTGAGAAAAACCTTGGCAATTTTCAGCAAATGAAAATGGATCATTGAAATGTATTTAAAATGCATCCCAAATTTACTGTAAAGTTGTTGAAAGATTGTTGTATTGGGACTTTTTACTGCTTTGTATGGAGCATTTAGATACTCTTGAAAGAAATTTTCCCTAGGATATCGAGTAGACAATTTTACTTTTTGGTAACTCAATTTTGACATGAATGAATAAAAATTTTGGAAAACTTCAGAGAAATGGCTGAAGTTCTGTGGACTGCTGGAGGCAGCTGGAGGCCAGGCACCCAAGGCACCTGTGGTAGCACTGAATGCCAGGTTTAGGCAGCTGAAATGAGCCTCAAATCAATGCAGCCAGTGGAGCCTGGTGTTTCATCTCACCATAAATCAGACTTTTATTCACTGGCCAGCTAAACAGCATCACAGGCTCTACACACTATACCAGGACACACTATACCAGGTAGATATTTGTAGCCCATGAAGGGATTTATACATTCAGAGCACAGCTAGAAACCCATTACACAATTTTCTCAATCTTATGTCAAGATATCATTTCCAAATGAAAAATTGCAATGATATCATTAGATTATATAAAGAATAAGTATTTTTTAACTTTAAAAAAACCTTTGATTTTTTTCCTGAATAAAATTAGTTACATGTAATATAAATAAATGGATTGCTGATGGCAACTCAGATGTTAATTTTAGGTGACAAAATAGTAGATTTTTACCTCCTCTAATAGAGATGCATTCTTTTTTTCAATCTTTAATTTCACTGGTTTAATGTTAATCAAACATTTTTTTCCTCATCCCTTTCATCCATATCCAAATGGGCTGGAAACATAGCTCTAGGCACTGGCATGCTATCTAAGGCAGTTTATTTCTAAAACAGCCTTGCTGGTGAGTAGCTTGCACGTGTATTATACATGTACTTGGAAGGAATGTTAGAAATGATGCATGAACTGACAGCTTGGAGAATTGTGTGTCTTTCAGCAGGAAGGTCAATAAACATCTCATGCATGCTGCATGCATGTTCTTGTGGATAAAGTAACACTGAGATTTTTTTCAAGAATGTTGATTTTTTTTAGAAAGAGGAAAACTAAATGGGTATGTAGTGTGCTCACTGTGGATTAGAGAGAAATCTACCAGCAAAGTATATTTACTTCTTCCATTATCAGTTTTTCTTCAGTAATAATACATGTTACTGGAAGGTGATAAATCTGTCTGAAAGGAAAATGCATACTCACTTGAAGTTTCATTTTACATGTGTAGACACCAACAAATCTGCCTAGATTTTACTGGCATGTAACTGGAGCAACAGTAACTTCTGTGGTTGCTTGTACATTTCCATTCCATGCTTCTGTTTTCATAAGGGGCACGATTATCACTTCTCAAAAACATTCATCTTCCTATTTTCAAATGCCTTGTATTTGGACTTTCAAACAGACAAACAAAAGAATTACTCATGCAAGTATTTTTTTTGTGTTGGCTGAGTTTTATGGGAAGTATAGGAAAATAACTTCACAATTTTCACACATGTTTTTTTTAGCAAATCTGGACCAAAAATCCTGGAATAATGGAGTGAGGCAAACATAAGCTCTGTTGAAGTGGAATATCTTATGCCAGTGAAAACTGGACTTGATTTCTGTAGTTATAAGTCTGAAAATCTCCTCCCTAGCCCCACAAACGTGGGCCAAAGGCCAAATCCCTCAGCAGAATAAGGAACTGATGCCTGCTGGGGCAGATGAGCACTCTCACTCTGATTAAATTTTCCTCTCTTCTTTTTTCCTCTCCCACTGACTCTCTTCTATCCTCTGGCCGATCCGTTGTCCCACCTTTTTGCCAGTTGGGTTAGGTTTAAACTTACTGTCTTCAGGATGGACTCACTGTACAACATCTGAACAGCTCTCTGACCTGCAGGTCCAGAGAATATCCTTTGTAAGCATTGTAGATACTGCAACTATGGAAGGAGAGCTATGTGCAGCTGGAACAACAGTAAGTTTGAAATAAAAATAATAATAGTAAGTTTGAAAGTAATAATAATAACAATAACAACAACAACAACAACAACAACAATAATAATAATAGTAATAATAATAAGTTTGAAATAATAATGGTTTTCTATAGTCTGTTCTAGATTGACTCTATGTGACAAGGGTTTGCACAGTAGCTTGTACTGAGGCTCTGTGGTGGATGTAATTCTGGCAACCTCATTCATAAAGGTGTCCTCTTCATTTCAGTGGTCCCTGTAGAGGAGAATTGAGATGGCAATCTCTATCTTGGCTTGAAGTGTCCACTAGGTTTTTTTTTCTTCAGACCCACTCTATGCCTTCTATCTTTGTGCCCTCAAAATGAATATCTAGGGCAAATCCCACTGCTTTCATCTACTGTTACTTTGGTGAAGCTGAACAGGAAGAATTTTGAACAGTGAAAAATCCATCATTTAAATGGGAATGTATATGACACACTGCAATGATGCCTAGAAGAAGCACAGTCCTGCAAGAGTGATATTAGAGCAAGATGTCTAGAGCCAAGCACAGACTGAGGCCCTCAGCAGGGGGGGACCCAAAGAGCTGTCCTACAAAATAGCTGAATACAGCAACTAGGAATCCAGCAGGTACCATGAGTGGAAAATATTTGACATCAGAACAGAATGCAACCTTGAAGTTAAAAACAGAGTGATGCTCCACTTTGCATTTGATATTTCAGCTCTTTGCCAGGAAGGTGTTATGTTAAATTTGCTTTCATCTTCCTAGTGAAACATTGCAACTTTTAATGTTTTAAAGTGTTGTTTCAAAAAAACCCAAACCCTCAAGGTCTGTCTGTATTCTCTGACTCATATTCTCCATAAGCAGCAAAAACAAGCAGAGAGATATGAAGAGGTAACAGAAGAGATCAGGGGGCCCAAAAAGAAAGGAGTGACAAATATCCAGGCATTTTGACAACACTGAAAAGTTTGTATGCCACTTTTTTTTCTACTTAATCTTTTTCTCTCTTGATTTGTTGATATTTGTCTTGATATTTGTTACTTGATCTTTTGAGAACATGGTAACTAAAGACTTCACCCTGCATTGTTACCATATTTATGATGACAATATTATGATGAAGATACTGCTTTCATAGCCTCTTTAATATTTGCTTGGCATAAAGGGAGATTGCTAGGCCTGTGAGATGAGACTATAACCACATTTAAAAACAGGTCAGCAGACAATTCACTTGAGGAGGGGAGGGTGTGTTTTTCCAGGGATATAAGTTAGCTCTATTCAAAACAGTCTTCATTTTGGAAGTGTGATTCAGATATGCTTGCAGACATGCTTTCACTTCTTTAAGAAGTGAGATAATGAGGCTTAGAGTGGATTTATCATTGCACAATAGCCAGAATTTCACAACCTGAAATGAAATTACCCAAGGCAGTCATAGTGCAAGCTCTATGCTGCATGCATCTCCAGGTGAAAGGCAGGTGGTTGAAGTGATTTGAAAGCGCAGGGTGATTGCATCAGCCAGGTGAGAGGCTGCTGGGGAAGAGCCCCAGCCCTGAGTCAGCAGAGCATGGTGTGATATTGGCAGTGCTGGAAGTGGTGCAGAACCTCCTTGCCTCAGCAGGAGCCTTGGGAAAGGTTTTGGCTGAGAAAGCTCTCCTGACACCTACTCCCTCCGCTGCTCTTTTCACATTTTCACAAAGGATGCAACTGTCTCCCTTTGGGGGAACATTCCCTAGGATGCCCTGAGAATGATAGGCATGTGCTTTTGCCTGGCATTTACAGGGATCATACAATATGAACATGGGAAGACAGGGGGAAAATTGAGATTGGAATGTCCTTGTTCCAAACATGTGTATTAAGGCACCTAATGTGACAAATGAATGTTCTGGAAATACTAAAGACTTTAGAAATTAAAGTGTTGGAGACTGTACAAATGCTATACTCATCATGGAGGATTGTAGCATGACACAGTTTTTGTATTTTACAAAGCAGTTTTCTCTGAATTGCTTAGCACATCTCTTGGTGGATTATAGGATAAATAGGCAAGGCAGAAGTAGCCATTATTTTTACTCATGAGACCACAAGGGATTAAAACCAACTACTCTTAGAGTAGTGTGAACAAAGCTGTAATCCTCAGTTCTGTGCCCTTCACTGCCCTGAATGGGAGTGTCTACGTCAGCATGGTTGATCCTTTCATTGCACTGAAAGGGTATCCTGCATCAGAAAGCAAAATTCTCCATCTAGCAAGTCTGGTACAGTACATGCTGATGGAAAGAAGACAGCTGCTGTACACTCATTGCTCCAAGAGGAATGTAATCTATGAAGGAGGAATGTGCATCTGGGGATTTCAGCACTTTGAAAGACATAATAGTCAAGAACTCTGAGTGGTACCCTCTTAGAAAAAACATAATACCTCCTCACTGACTCAGCATTCCTTTCATTCTCTCCAGGACAGGGACATGCCTAGTTTGTATGACTTACATAAATGAATGTGTGTGAAAATTCAATCCTCTTAGAAATTACATTTCTTCAGAACCCCAAGCAGCTGTTCAGACTGATCCTGAGTTATTGAACACCTCTTTCTTTTGTTCAGCCTTTTACTCATTTTACTAGATGTGCTGCAACAGTTTAGACCTCTGACTATGTGAGGTAGCAAAGGAGGTGGTGACAGGGCTGGATTGTGAACAGAGAGCTCCAGTCACAATGTCACCCATGTACAGAATGCAGTCTTCAACAGGGGCATGAAAGATGCTTTGTGAACCAGTAGAAAAGCTGAGAAGGAACTGGATGGGTATAAAAGCTGACCCTAGCTATGTATTCCATGCTACCTACATGGGCACATGTCATCACACAGCCTTACAATCTTAGATAATTCCTTAAAACCACAAAGAGTGCAACTGCTCATTTTCTGCATATTTCTCCCACATCACTGGAAAATTTATATTGAGGCAAACAAATACCATTTAAACAAAAAATGTTAAAACAAATATCTTTTTTTTTTAGCTGCTTGAATGGCTAGAACATGCTTTAAGTGGTGGTTATGTCCACCCTATTTTTATATGCTTAAACTCCTTTGTCTCCCCTCTGCGTTCTGAGACCTGCAAACTTTCTGCTATTGGTTTGCATATGTTAATGGTATAATTTGTACCATTTCTGGTATAGGAGCTGAAGTTCTCTTATTACTACTAATGGGTATGCTGCTTTTAATTAAAAATAAATACAATGAAAACAACAATAATAAAATAGATTATGGACTAGGTCCCTAGCACCTGATCTTCATACAGGTGGCTGCACAAGCACACAGTCATTCACCTCATCTCCTCCTCTTGTTGCAATGTCCTGAAGACTTGAATTTATGCAATATAACTCTAAAAACTTGTGAACATTTCTTGGTTTGTCTGACTTTTTGGCTACCTCTGGGAAACCCCAGGAGAAGGTCTAGGAGAAAGCTGCCATTTGCTGAGCAATGAATTTAGCCAATTCCCAGATGTCACCTTATAATGGGCAGGACAGTGGGTCCTCATAGTGGAAGGCTGGTGGCCAAGGCTGGCTGGTTTGGACAGACCAGTTGGTTTGACACTATAGAGCAATCACCTCCTATCATTGTGGGAGATTTGGGAAGAGAGCAGGAAGAGCTGGTCCAGATTAACCAGCTTGTCAAGCCAGGTGTAGTTGATTGGTTTGAGGTTTGACAACTCTGTACTAAGTAAATTAGTATTATACCCATTTTAGGACCTAAATGCTCTTAGAAACAATATAGGTGGAGATGTTTCATGGTACTCAAGTGCTTAACTGGTGCATATTTTTCACTTTATGATAATTTTTTAGTATGAACAAATTTATCCCAATTCTCATCCTGCCTTTGTGATTGATACCACAACAAATCTCACTAAATCTGTCCTCCTTTTTTACAACTCTTGGTCTCAAAGGAAAAATTCAAGCCATGCTACATAGTTAGAAGTCCTGATATCATTCTGCAAGTTATCTATACAATTCTGTAGCAATGCCTTGCTATTGTTTTGAGTAGTTCTTTTGCTCTTTAGTGACATATTAGATTTTTCATCACTATCAGTATTTTATCGGTGGGGAAGTGGCATGGGGAATATTAGTTAAGGTCACATTCCCAGGAAGCTGGTTGCAGTGCTAAAAATAGAAGGGTAAGTTTTTATAGAGTTCTTAACTCACTGGTGCCACCACTTCAATTACAGCAGGACTTATGGGCTTGATGTTGAGTCATAGAATCACAGAATATCCCAAGCTGGAAAGGACCCACAAGGATCATCAAGTCCAACTCCTGGCCCTGCACAGAAGGTCCCCAAGAGTCACACCACGTACCTGACAGCACTGTCCAAACCTTTCTTGAACTCTGACAGGCTGGTGCTGTGACCACTTCCCTGGGGAGCGTGTTCCAGTTCCCAAACACCCTCTGGGGGAAGAATCTTTTCCTAATATCCAACCAAAACCTCTCCTGATACAACTTCAGGCCATTCCCTTGGGTACTGTCGCTGGTCACCAGAAAGAAGAGATCTGTGCCCTTCCTTTTCCCCTCACAAGGAAATTATAGATGGCAATGAGGTCTCTCCTCATAACTTCACCAGGCATCAAAGTGTAACTGAGAGGCCTGTAGGTTTCAGGGTCCTCCTTTTTGCCCTTCTTTAAAATCTGCCTCCCGAAAGCTTCCAGTCAACTAGGAACTCTCTGGACTCCCAAGACACCACAAAAATCATCCAAAGAGATTTTTGATGACATTAACCAGATCTTCAAGGACTCTTGGATGAATCCAATTAGGCCCCATAGATTTTTAGGGATCCAGCTGGAGCAGCAGATCTTGCACAATTCCAGGGCTAGCTGGGATTTGATCATTCTTGCAGTCATGGTCCTCCAGGTCAGGGCTCTGAGACCCCTTTGGTCTGTCATCCACATTGAAGACAAAGTTAGAGCAGGAGTGATAGATAATATACGTTGTGCAAGTTAAATCAGAAATTTGCTGCATTTTTGGCTTGAGAAAAAAAGGTCTTTAAGAAAACTGTTATTGCAAGCCCTGTAAAAAGTACTTTTGAGCGGAACTTGCAAAAGGTGTGTTTGACTCTTGTGGAAACTGATAGTGCTCAAGGAGATGCAGCTCTGCCTAAGCCCCTTTATCTAAACACCAGTTGTAGCTGTGGGCTTACAAGCAAAAAAAAAACCAAAAAAAAAAAAAAAGAGGATACTGTCAGCCCAGGTCTCAGAATATAAAGAAAAGAAGAAAGTCTTGTCTTGGAAACATTTGGTGAACCTTTTTTTTTTTGCACCTGGTTGATCAACAGTGTTTCTGATATTACTTAGGATTTCAAAACCATAACAGTGCCTGTCCAGAGATGCTTTTAGGGACAGAACTGGAACATGGCATTGTGCAGATGCCACCTTCTATTTTTAAAGAAGAAAAAGTTTCTTCTTTTCTCTTCAATATATTCAGAAGAATGTCACTTGAATGTGGCTCTTCCTGCAGATCTGGACAAATCCACTTGCACACATGTCTGCAGTACAGTGCAAGTAAAATGCATGGTAAGCAAAGTTTAAAAAATGGAATATAATACTAGTGAACAAGAGGGGAGAGGGAAAGAATGATAACCTTGGGAGTGATTTCTCTCTAGATGTTTATGAAATCTCATTTAAATCCTGAAAGCTTAGGCTGAGAAACACTGAGAATAGTTTTGTTTGGGTGAACTGATGTTTCCAGAGGTTTTGGTAATGGGTTTCACAGGTTTCATTTAATGGCTTTCTGTCTGGGAAAACAGCCATGAATTTGTGACTGATTGGAAATCCAGATGTAAAGTTGAGCCATTTTTTGCAGCTGGACTCCAATGGACGTAGTGAACAGTTAAGGGAAAGTACAAAGAGTTCCTGAGGGAACATTTGGGGAGGGAGGACTGTGGACTGTCTCCCTTTTGGCAAGAAACCACTCAGCAGTTTAAAAAATATACTTACAAGGGAATATAGAATTGTTTCTGAAGGAGATGTGCCATGTTCCTTTCTATAAAAAAAAAAAAGGCAAAAGCTTGTGTTTGTCTCAGGAAAGGAAATCAATAAGTGCGCATTTATTATAATGTTATTAGTTGCCTTGCTTGAATTCAAAGAGCTATAACCCCTCCAGAAAGAGATTTCCTTATAAAGAACTACTTTTACAACTTCATCTGAACAGAGCACTTGAGTATGGCACTGAGGCAAAGAAAGAGCAAAAGGTGGCAGCCTGCTCCTTCTGCCTGTTAACAGGTCAGACCTGCCTCCTTGATCCTCTTCTATAGCTAAGCATGTTTTAATGTATAAGGACAAAGGACTCTCAAGTAACAGAACAGAGCCTAGAAAATGAGGATATTATAATAATGGCCTTTCCTAAACATAAAAGATAATTTACTGCTTATGTTGTGTAGTATCAATTTAGATTGATATAATTTTTTCTTGTCAATTTTTATCTTTTACTTCCAGAGGTTCTTCTTCAGTGACCAATTTCTTTGACTTCAACAGAAAGCTGGGCCCCACCACGTGCTGATCCTTTAATCACTGGCAGAGACACACCCTAGGAGCTCCATGTCTGTTCATATGGACTAGTTTATGGGCTGTTGTAATCTTAGAGGAGAAACAGTCTAAAACATTCTTTACCGTGACCACAAACCTAATTTGTCAGTCAGGTTCTGCCGGGAGCAGTGCTGAGCTTTGACTCTGACTGTGTGGTTAATGAGCCTCAGGCAGGCTGGGGCAGTGCCCCACCACTGCTGATGGGAAAGCAGAAGGCAATCATCTCTCTCAGCACTTCTGTTGCTCCTTGGACTACGTGAAGCTGCTCCAGGTATGCCCTGCCTGTAGCCACACTTATGCAATAATTTGGAAACAGTGAGCCATCAGCTGTAAAATAAAAAATTAAGTTCTGTGGAGATACAGTTATGAACGGTATGATCACCCTATCAAGATATCATACAAGTAAATAGCCTCAGTTTGTGGTGGAAATATTAAAGGAGTTAATTTGCTTAAATTTTGCCTGTCACATGAAGCCTGTAATCACAGCAACTACTGTCTCCTTGGGTATTCCCTGTGGAGTACAGAGATTGTTGCCCAAATACTGACCAGGCAAAATTTTCTCTCTTATAAGACAACAAACAAGATATAACTCAGAAATTATTTTTGCTTATGTAAAATAGCTCCAGCTATGTTATGTTCCTCCTGCTTTAGCCTTGACCCATTAGCTGGCAAATCCTCACCAGCTTGCACCAAAGAAAAATTTCTTCATTGGGTACCTCATCATGAGCCAAAGGGTGGATGGATGCACCTCTGAAAAGCAGACATCAAGGAGGAGGTCCCTACCAAAACACAATAATAACTATGAGATTTTGCTACTTTGCAAAATTCTGTTATAGTATGGCAAGGTTTTATTGCAGGAAAAAGGATGGAATCAGAATAGCTGCTCTATTTTTTTAATAAAAAGGGTTTAGCGTTGCTGCGTTCAGTTTAGCATTGCTATAGTTGGTAAGAAATCTGAAAACAGATTTCAATAGTACTAGGATTTAATTTATAATTATACATTATTACTGTAACATCTGAGAAAATATTATGAATTGAGATCCACTACCAACAAGAGTTGCCAGAGGCATTAACCTTTGTAATTGATTTTAGTCATCTGTGACTTGATGATGAAAATGCTAGACTTTTGCAATGCCCTTGGAAATAGTAGGCTGGGCATGTGAATCTTGCTATAAGCTGATGATTGGATTTTATCCTATCTCTTGTGACCCTCGGCCTTTTTAAAGCAAATATCAGGTGACCTTTTGTATTTTGTTTCATCAGCAAAGAACACTGGATGTTTTAACAGGTCTTTAATAAGCACCTTCATGCTGCATCGGTGATGCAGGGAGGGTGGATCAAAATTATGTTCAAGGTTAACATGTATTTTATTTAACTACAGGCACAGAAGAGTCCAGCACAGCCACTGAGGATTCCCCTGTGGGCAGTGGACAAGGATCCCAGCAACCCTAAGTAAGCATTTACAAATGAGGTCAGTGGTCCCCTATTGATTTTTGGTTTTCTCTCTCTAGTATAGTGAATGCACAAATTAGACTAGATTATACCTAGACAGTTTCCACCAGAATGGAAGAAGTCTTTCCACCAAGACTAACAAGTTAGGGCAAAATAATTCCGCTGGAAAAAGAGCAAAGGTAAAGTGAGTTTTAACAGGATGTGACCTCTGTATGGGGTACTGAGCAGTGGTACTTAAATGGCCTGTCAAAATGCCTCACTGATGAAAAATAGTCTAAGTCCAATCTGAGAATTAAATCAAAGTGCAACCAAGCAGAAACCAAGAACTTGAGGCAGACAGCTCAGTCTTGGACAGCCCTTTGATAGGAAAAACATATCCCAACAGAGGGTAACTAAATCATGCTACTCCTAACTAACCAAGCTTTGATGACCCTTGAATGAAACTGATGAAAGGGTATGAGATGTATTATTTTTTTCAACATATATATATATATTTCTGTGGGTTTTGTTTTGGCTGTTTTTTGTTGGTGTATTTTGTCATGTTTAATTTTTTGTTGTGAATGTACTTGTGCTTGCCTATCTTATAAAGGATGGCCTGGCTTTATTTTTTTTTTAAAGAGCTCCCATGAACTTTGATATATTCACGTTGGTGTTTAGGAACCAAAAACTGATCAGCTCCTGATGAATTTCCCAGGCATATCCTCACAGTCCTGGTCCCTATGCCAGGACACCTACCAAGATTCTTAGCATTCTCTTGCTGCAAGATAGGAGTATTTAATCCTTGGTATGTTCTCATTTTGAGGAGCATTGCGTCTTTCCACGTTTCATACCACCACACCCACCAGGCTTTCACTAGTCTTCTCAAGGTGATTATCAATGCAGCACAATACTCCTGAGCAGTGGAATGGCCTAATGGAGAATAAGGGGAAATCATTAAGATTATGTCACATTTCCAAGCCATCAGAATCGTGCAGATCTGGAAAGCAAATGTTGAACTCAGGAAAAACCTTCATGCCGCCCATTGTTAAGTGAAAGCCTGGGAGAAAAAATGAACAAATACATTACATGTTTTTCTAAATATTGCTGAACTGCTCAGAATAAATGTTCTAAAAATGATCCCATGAAAGAATGGTGAATATAATAGACACATTTTTGTTGGGACAAATTCATTAGCTTGAGGAACTATCCGTTTCCTGATGACTTCCTCTCTCATTAGTACATATTAGATCTTTCCAAGCATGTCTGCCTTGTTGCCATCTAATCTGTTCATTGAGGACAGGTGATTTAAATTTCACGTTTGTAGGGCATATGAGAAGGCTTACACCAATGTATCACTGAGAAGGAAATATTCCATTCTGCTGGCAGAAGTGTCAGCTGAATGGAATAATTTATGTGAACACCTTGCTGAAGGCATTGCTGCTGTTGGACACAAACAAGACAGATGAAACTGTTTGTAGGGAAATGATATAATACACCATGGTGGCCAGAATATTCTTTGTCTTCATAATAAATTAAAATACAGAACTATTAATTTCCTAGGTAACGACAAACATATTGTTTTTTAGGTTTGCTCTTGATCTTGTACAATACCTCAAAAGAAATAATTTGTCTTCTGTATGTAACATCCAGATTTTTTTTTCTTGCACAGAAGTTCAAAGAAGATTTCAGTAAGAACTTGACCTTGACATTTTCACCAGTCAAGGATTTTTTCAGGTGCTTTTGGCTTTTGTTCTCAGCTAGAAGGATCTGGCCTCATGCTTCCTGCTGGGCAGGGTACATCAAGCTGGATCTTCTGCAACTTTCCTGCTGACCATGGCTCTTACTTTTCAAAGGTGACACCTGTGAACCAGTGCTCCAGGCAGATCACAGTCAGCTCTCCCATCATTATCAAGATAAAAAAGTCCCACAGGCAGCTCTCCTTAGATCTCACCTCAGCTACTCAATGGTTCTTCCACTCCCTGCCTCATATCCTGCTTTGCTTCTGCTATGCCTTTTTGGAGAATGTGACTATTGGTTCTACTGTTCTCCTGAAACCCATGTATATATATTTCCCAAGCTGGCCAATTGTTTTCTCTAGTGAAGAAGAATTCAATATGGTCCAACATCCAGTCTCCAAAAACACCCTTACAATAATATTTCACCTACCTGCAGGAGTCATTCAATGTCCAAATGCAACTGTCTTGCACTGCATCCATGAGTTATTCATCTGTAGATAATGAGCGAGTGTTGCCAATGAATAGCTCAAAAATTTTATGAATAAATGAGTTTGAAAGGTGGTATTGTGAAAAGAAAGTTTTCTTTTTGAGGATTGCATTTGCTTTCAGGTAAAATTGCTTTGTCTTTTTGCTTCATTGCTTTTCTATTTCGTGGGTTTTTTTTCCAAGGCCTATCATCCATCCAGTATAACTGAGCTGTTTCCAACAATAAGTTTCTCTTTTTTCACATTTCAGAATGAGGTTATAGCTCTAGAATGTTTGTGCCATATCATTTCTCATGAAAAATATTTTCTCTTCTAGCTATAAAATTGCGTGATCCTCCTTTTCTCACTGAGATGGGAATTTAGAAGTGTGCACACCTTCTTCTCAGAGATTTTTAAGAACATAACATGGAAGATTTCATAGGCTAAGTACTCATTACTATTCCTACTTGTCTAAAATATTCCTACTTGTTTATGATATCACTGTAAGCCAGGAGTGAAAGTGGTTTCATTCTGCCTGGAAGGAACAGAGCAGGCCTTTACCAGAATAACTGGTGGCACCACTGTCAGTGCATGGAGTGTGCCTCATCAGGCACTTTAACAGTTTTCCTTTATAGACTGCTGAGTGCTGTGAAGCCACTCCAAAAAACTCCAGGGGTGTCTGTGGTGGAAATCCTTATGCATAAATTGACCCTCCCCCACATTCCAGCGTTCCTGCTTTGATATCCTTTGATATCCTTTCTCCTCACCTGCAGGTATGCTGCACCATTGCTGTCAAGTTTAGGTGAGATTAAGTTTAATCTCACTGGGCATCAGTGTTACTCAAACCTTCCTCCTGCCTGAGAAATCTTCCCAGCCACCTTCAGAGTGCTTGTGCTGTCACTCTGAAGTTACACTAACCTGCACAAGGCTGCCAGTAGGGAAATCTCACCATTTCCTTTTCCTCTGGATGAAGTGTTGGATTTGCACCTTTTGCAAATGAACACAAGGCTGCTGTGGGCAGAGAAATGGTCTGTTCAAATCCAGGTAAGTTCTTGTCCCTGAGGGCAACTGATCATAGGAAAAATGTTTGAACTTGTGTCTTATCTATTTACATCTGTATTTCCACAATCCTGCCTTACCATAAATAAAGAAGATTAGCTTATTAAAAGTTAAATAATACTCAAGTTAAAATAATAAAATAATACTCGATCATCTTCTGTTTTCCAGCTTTCTGCCCTTCAAGACAGCTTTGAAAATTTGTCTAAAATCTAAAATCAAAACAGGCAGCTTCACCTACCATAATGAGTAGGAAATATTTATGCTGCCTACTGGTCTCCTGTCCAAAATCCTTATTTCACAAGAACAGGTCCACTGAATGGTGAGAATGTTTCCATAGCTACCATATTGTGTGGGCATAAGGAAGCAGAATTTGCAGGGAAAGCTTTGTTCTTTATTGAACTGGCTGATAAAGGTGAAAAAATTCTGTGACATTTCAGGCTCAGAATTCCTTCTTCAGTTCAAGCAAAATCATTGTGCTCCACCTATAAATATGATTTTCTGTTGTTTGTTTCAGCTCTCTTACTGATGGCCGAGGCTGTATGAGCCTGAGCTCTGGAGGGAAACAGAACATCACTCCTGTTGGTGATTCAAGCTGTCAGCTTTGATCACTATTCTGGGAAGGACTGTGACTGCATAAGAAGTCTCTATCTCTCAGTTTGTGCCTCATTCAGGAATCTCAGGTTTCACCCCAAAAAGTTGTCTGAGACAAACACATTTCCAACGCTGAGCACTGGGATGCATGTGACACAGCCAAATCTCCCAAGACAGTTTTCTGAAGGAATCCATATGCTTGCTGCTGTCAACACTTTGCTTAATAGTTGTAAAGTTACATTGGTTTTCTCAGTACTGTAACGTCCCAATGACATTAGGCAAGAATGCCTGTACAAGTCTATTACCACATACTCAGCAAGTATTACCAGACAAGAAAGAAGCACAACTCTTCAAGTACTGGGAGAAAGGTTGTCCTAGTTCTTTGGAAATCTTCTTCGTTTCTTCTTTGACCTAGCAAAGACCTTAAACTGCCCAGTGGTTTCTTCAAGGTTTTGCAATCATGAGGCATAGCCTGGCCACTTTCTGAATTCATTTGAGAAAAGTCTTTGGAAATGGCATATCAAAAGAAGTGAAGCAGGACTAGCTGTATTAGCTCCTGGTTTAAAACAAAAAAAAAAAAGAAAAAAAAAAAGGGGGGGGCAGGGCTGTGGCCTTCAGTGAGAAACTGAGCTCACTTGCTCTGTGAGGCAGAGGCAAGGTTGTGATGGGGCAGTCTGAGGCACACTTGGAGTTTCAAGCAGAGAAGAAAACGTACAACAAAGGGTAGAGCATTATTGTGGTGTTGCTGGCTCCTCCTTCTTGCAGCACGTGATGCAGAATGGCCCTAGGAAGGTGCTTCAGCTCTGGTACTGTGTGTCTTCTCTTGCATGTGGAAGCTGCCAAGGGATCTCTCAGTTGTCCTTGCCCAAAGACATCCCTGTCATCAATCTGCAGTGGGCCCAGTCCTGTCAAGTGAGCAGACTGTCTGGTACTGTCACACAGAAATCTCAGACTGAGGGATTCTTTACAAAGGCTTGTGAGGGGGATATCCTGTACTCCATCTTTTTTTCTCTACAGCTCCTCTGGCCCCCTCCTCCCACTTCCACACCCTGGGCTCAAGTTTCTAAGTCTTTTGAACTATTTTAAAAAATGTACAACTTGTCCTCTAAGACATAGGAAATTACATTTGATGGTCTATTGTATAAGAATTTCCATATTTAGACAAAAATCAACAGATACAATCTCTGATTTCCTTTCCCCATACTCCTCATATTTGCCTCTTCTTGCACCGCTTGCTTTGGCTGCTGCCATGGTGTAGCAGAGGCAGACGTCATCAATTAGAAGAAGGATTTATAACTAGTGAGAGGTATAATCAAGGAGCCTGCTCCTCCAGATACTGTGTACTCACCTTGGTCTGGGTTGTCTGCCCCACAGCTCACATCTGAATTTTGATGCTTTTAAAGGTACTTCAAAGATAAGCTTCTACTCAGTCTGTGCAAAATATATGTCGCATATAAGGCAATTTCAGCTCCCTTCTGTACAAATTCTGAAGCAGCCTTTCTAAGGCTTTATGAAACAGAGGTCAGTGATATTAGACTGGATTAATTGTGTAGCTAAACTCCTAAAAGGATTTCTAAACATTAATTTTGGGTTTCTTGTTGTTAACTATTTGGTGTAACCATGGTGTAAATTTTCTCAGTGGCAGTCAACTCAGCAACAATACTGACTGAGGAAGGGACTCAGTAACAAGAGCTCAAAAACTTTGCGATAGCTAAACCCATTTGTAGAAATCCTGAAGGGGAATACTAGAAAGCAGAGTAAAGTCCGAATAATATGTTAAAATATCAATACAATAAAAATTAAGCTTTCTGATGAAAAATTAAATTCCTCGAGACCCTTAAAAAAAGTATGATTCTGGCTAATTTTAAGACAAGAAAATGACTGATGAATTCAGCAAATAAGTTTAAAAAACTCCAGCTATCCCTCCAAAAAACCCAAAACCCCTATGAAATTAAGGGAACAGCTACAATTTATCATTTGCACTTGAGACAGGACTTTGGCCTTTGTCAATTTAGACAAGAAGAGTCATTCTTATACTCAGTCTCCAAATTGTGGGATGGACTTCCTTTGAAACAAAAGACACTTGCTAAGATCCAGTTTCTACTCTGACAACAGCACAGACATTAACCTTTCCTTTCCCAAAACAAACACACATTTCTCTATCTATTGTATGCATAAATTCCTTCCTGGGTGGAATTTATGAGAAAATACATCATGTACAGCAGAAGCAGGTCACCTCTTACAGCACAAATTAAAAGCTCCTGCACTTTGATATCCAAAGTGATCCAGGTGCCCATCTCTGACTGGCAAGGATTCCAGCATAGTTAGAAAATGAAACTTTCATGAAATGTTGTTTAAAAAATCGGAGGGCTCAAGTCCAAAGGAAAAAAAGTATTTTTTTGCTTTGTAGCATTGGATTTTTATTGCAAAATTAGGCAGATCATTATAAATGAAAAGTTAATGCTTTTTACTTTTAACTCCCCAACCTCTCTATGTATTTAGAATAGCCTTCACTGTTTAGAGAGCACATGTAAGGTTTGCAAACTGGCCAATTGTTGTGCAATAAATCAGTTTATAATATATAGGTTCAGCTAATCCATATTTTCCATTGTCAGTCTTCTGCCTTATTTATTAGTCTACAAAAGAGTGTTTTGCACTGTGAAATACCCATGTAACTACAATGTTTGTATTCACATGGAGAAAATTATAAGCACATGAAAGTAAAGCACATTCCTCATGATCTTTATGCTGCTTGAAGATTAAGAATACAATAGATTAAAAGAATCCAGGAATAAGTTGGTCTACGGGGGGCAGTCACAATATTTGTGTAAGCCTATGCTGCTTTAATATGTGAATTACAAATAAAGACCTAATAGAAATGTTTGAATATTTTTTGAAACACACAAACTATATGGCCTCGCCCCCCTTTGGTTTTTGTGTTTCAGAAGTAAAGTTGATCAAAAAAAGTTTGTGGCATGCATTAAAAAAAAAAAAAAATCAGAGCCCAGTCTGTGTACAGCAAGACTATTCAAGATATGTAGTTTTACAAAAACTAAGAAAACATTACCAGAAAGACAAGGTTTCGAAATAAATGGATGCCCCAACAAATATTTAGTCCTTATTTGCAGCATTTATGAAGTTTGAGTTGTTGTAGATGATCCCTAGACTCTAATAAATACTTGGGGCTAGAGTAAGTTCAGGGTAGTTACGTTGATTGGCAGGATCTGAAAAACAACTTTTTACTGCTTCCATCAAGAAATCACAACCACCTTGTGACATGAAGCAAAAGTTGTTATTAAAACATTAACAAAGTTAAAATAAAATATTAAATTAACATTTTAAATCTTGTTAAAATACAGTAGAGAATAATAGATATTAAATACTCCTCTAGTAGGTGCCACTAGAAACGGCACTACCACAAAATCACAGGTGACACACTTCAGAAAGAGTTCTTAATTTGACTCTTCCTATCATACCAGTTTTAAAACTGTCTTTATTCTTTTGCCATTAAATAATATTTCAGAAACAAATAAGAAAATAGAAAATAGACATTTGTTTCTTTTTGGTGGATCTCGAAAATTGATCATGCTCTGACTTTACGTCTCTATTCTTACTCAGTTTCAGTAGCAACCACTTAAATTCAAATTGCATTTGGCAAATACTACCAATCTTCCAGTTATGAGTAAGAAGCCAAAAGCCCCAGGGCTGCATGTAAATCTGTACCCAGCAGGACCCAACTGTCAGGCATGCACTACCATATCTGCTGCTTTCTGTAGAGTTAAATTATTTGGAATGGCACAAATAAGCCTTTAAGAATATTTTGCTATGTGGGACTGAAACCTGTAAATTAATTTTCATGATACTGAGAAAACAAAATTTATCTGAGGTGATCAACAGTGCAGGAAATATTTGCCTTGAAAGAAAGTTCCCAGTTTGTTCATGCCCACTTAGCCCTGTGAGAGTATTGTGAGATTATTTGTTCTCCTGTCTCAGTTTTAAATCTTTTGAATGATTTTAAGTCATCTTCTCTCAGAACCCAGGCAATGCCAAGTGACCTAAGGTCCAAATGTTGCTATTCCCTGTGAAAGTTCAGAAACAAATTAGTTCATCTGACCACAAGTTTGGGAAGAGTACTCTCTTTGGCTGCAGTACTGTTTCCTTCAACCTGACCCAAAAGTTTCTTTGATTATTAGATTTCATGGCCTGTTAACATCAGTGGGCATAACTGAATCACAGCTCTCTGGTTTTTGAATACTCCTGAGTAAATTCAGATTTTGGTCAGTGCTGCTTTGATGATTTTTTCCTGCATCAAGCTCCATTTTGTGGCGTAGGCATCCCTGTGTTAGTTAACCCAGGGAGATCTTGCAAAACAGCCCTTGTGAAATGCAGGCAGTGTTATAACCAGATGTTGTTAGCAATAAAGGCCTAATTAGACTCTAGTTCCATGCATGGTGCCAAAC
The DNA here is from genome assembly GCF_022539315.1 of Serinus canaria. Classification (NCBI taxonomy): domain Eukaryota; kingdom Metazoa; phylum Chordata; class Aves; order Passeriformes; family Fringillidae; genus Serinus; species Serinus canaria. The sequence continues at coordinate 123,493,649 of NC_066315.1, forward strand.
CCAAATGGTGTCTCATGCCTGCACTTTTATTGTGTGGCATATTTAATTGAACCCTTGGAAGCAATCTAGGACTCTCATCCTGATGGCTACAACTCCCATCTCCTTAAGGGTTAAATCCTCAAATGCTGTGGCCAGGAGGGAACTTCAAAGCAGAAGTGCTGTCAGCTTTACCTCCTGAGCCTGCTCCAGGAGCAGCAGGCTTGCAGTGCCCCGTGGGATGTTGCTGGGGAGCACCCTCAGCACGTTAGGGAGCCTGGGATGCGCACCTTGGCAATGCTTCCCTCATCCAGCCACAGCCAGCCATGGTCCTGGAGCATCCTCCCATTCCTGGCAAATCCCACATTCCTGGGAGTGCAGTAATGCTGCTGTGAGTGAGCAGAGAAAATCTGCACGACAGTGTCACACTTCTTGCACCATTCTACACACACCTACTTTATTCCTCTTGCAGTCAGGAATAAAAACCCAGGTCTTGGGCTGCTGTTTTTTGTCAAGTATCTGAATGAGACTTCTACAAAACAATAGCTCACAAGAATTTTATATTTGTAGAGCAAGGACATACAGACCATTTTTAATGCCTAAACAAAACATTTAGAGTGATATCCTAAATATCAATCTGAGGAATAAATAAATAAATAAATAAGTTAGAAATAATCTCAGATTTTACAGGGAATTTGAAATGAGGCAGAGGTCCTGAGATGGCTGCCTTCAGACATGAGGAAGTCCAAGGTTGCTGTGACCTGAACTGTTTCTTGAGCATCCTGACCTCAGCAGAGGGAAACATCAGCAGGTTTGATGGTCCTGTCTTCTGGCACAAGTCAAGTACATTCCTATTGCTTTGGGCAGGGATTTTCTTTGTTGCTGGACATGCTTCAGCCTTGAATAGGTAATAATGTAATTTTCTAGTAATTGCAGCCATCTAAAATTTCACTAAAGTACAGGGGCAGGGCTGTTTGGTGTATCTTTATGAGTTTAAAAGAAGTGTAGCAAGCAAGTCATATTAGGCAAAAGTTCATTAAAAGGTGAGAGCAAAATACCTTTTAAGTTTTTTTTTTATTATTATTTTTCCAGAGACTTATGCCCCTTATGTTAAAAAGCAAATGATTTTATTTCATGAGGTTCTGAACAGGCAGAAGTTTTAGTCAGCCTGGCTAGGCAGTCTGGTAGCATATTGGAGAAGGTTCTTGTGTGGAAGTGGAATTTCAGAAATCAAAATAGTTTTGCTAAAGTCTACAGGGAATTTGAAAGATGACGTTCAAAAAGTTACAACCACACCCCTCTTTTAAAGATGCTTTACCCATTAAGATTCATCAATTGTCCTGGGAATTTAACTAGGAATTTTGCCTCTGATTCAAGAAGACAGGATCACATTCCCAGTGGTTAGCTCACTAACCTCACCAGAGGTCATTTTCATTCCTTTGTTGCACATGGTTGGTATGTTCACATCTAACACAAGTGTTTTGTTTCTGACCATTCGTGCTTTCTGTTTTTCAGGTACACAAGCTGAAAAAAGTAAAGGAGTGTGCAGCTTTTCCGACTATTTTAGTGAACAGCAAAACATGAGCTCTTTTTTCAGGCAGGTGATTATTTCTCCCTAACATATTTATCAAGTTTCTTGCATGAAAACTGAGTTAACAGTAGCATTTTCTCTACAACACTCCTGTGTTCCGTGCAAATGAGGATCCTGTAGTTTCCATTAACTTTGCAGTGCCAGGAAGTTTACTAAAATATCAGGAAGAGCTCAAACCATTCTGTTAGTTGAGTTTTCCTGGACATTGAGGTGGAGGTGTCATTAAAATTTTAGAAATACACCTAACATCATAAACTCCTTTTTATAACTGGAGAAAACGAGGTACAGAAAGATTGACGAATCATTTGATCTTTCAAGATAAAGTCCATCTTTAACTTGTGAAAAAATAATCAAGGTCAGATGTGAAACAGACTTACAAAGTTGTCTGGGGAAGATAAAGTATAAATGGTTGTTTTCCTCTCTTCAACTTTCGCAGAATCCCAGTACTTCAGGCAGCTAACAGGCCAGCAGCAAAAAAGAAGCAGATTACTATTATTTTCATGTAGTGACTCAAATTTTTTGTATGGTGGAAACTGACATGAAAACTGGGGAGGTCAAATGCTCTGCTTACTCTCTTTGCTCATCTCATCACCCATGGATTGCCGCTGCTAGACATCAGGTCTTAAAAGCACTTTCAGTCTGATCCAGTAGAGCAATTCCCTTGTTATCTCTAGGTAAGCAATTCTTTATTTCAATGCATCTTTATCTCAAAAGTGCTGTCAGGCAATTCCTAAGCAATTTGAATAATTCCTTTTCACATCCCTAGTAAGCGATGCCAGGGAGCATTTGTTGTTCAGCATTTGTAAAGATGCTGATCTATAATAAGATAGTAATCTGTTCCTTTGCTGCCTGGAAAGAAAAAAAAATGGCCATAAATTCATAGCTGTCTCATGAGGGCTGCAAGGATCAAATGCTTTTTGTTTCTCTCTCTCATCCACAATAGCTTCCTTCACAAACTAGCTGCAGTAAGCAGTGGCACAGCAAGTGAATTCCAAATCACTCCAGGCTTTGTTTGACCTAGAAGTCAATATAAGACAGGGACACAACTGCATTATAGCTTCCTTCCCACAACACAGCATTGTTTGGAAGCTGCCCAAAGATTATTACACCACAGACTACATTCTTAGCCTAGTGGGTATCAGTAGCCCATAAAATTGGTTCCCTCATTTGTTAGTTAGAGAACTTCCCACTTTTACCCAGTCCCCGAAGCTCTGTTCCCTATGTAGTACCATCAGAGTCAGTAACCACAGAGATACCCTTTTAAACAGACACATTTTATATCAAAGAACAAAAATGTTCTCAATAGGAACTTTATAACATTTTTAATGACTTTTGATGAAACAGCAGGCACTGCTTTAAATATCTGCTTATTTAATGTTATCTTCCTCCTTCCTTCCCCTGCACCCATGCTTGTCCTCAAATTCAATATATTTAGTCCTGTTATCTTTCAAGCAGTAAGAGCAAAAGGAGTGCATGGTCACAAGAAATGGGCACCAACTCCAAGTGTGCATGTTGTAATTAATACTGTATCAGTGAAAACCATTGTTCGTAGTGGCAAGAGCATTACAAACCCTTCCTGTTCTCTAAAATAGGAACAAGGGTACAGATTCCAGGGTACTAATTGCATTTTCGGTGTTAGGCACATGCTTCACTGTTGCAGAGCTTAAGACTGCAAGACATAATACTTAAACCTAGTTATCAGGGAAGACAACTTGGGATAATTAATGAAAATTTAATTGTGCGATTAATCTGGCTACTACACAGATTAAGTATTATAGTCCTGACATCAACCTCTCTTTATCTAATCTGAACAGCCTTTGGCCCTGTTCCAAAGCCCACTGAGGACAGCAGAAGTCTTCCCAGTGGCTTCAACAGGCTCCCAGCCTGGCTGTTTGGTGTTATGTGTTTATAAATTATGTTTCTTGCGTTTTTACAGTACCTGAACACCTCTAATTAACCACACAGGGGTACAAGGCAGAACATTTACCTAAAGAGTGGAACACCAGTGGTGTGGCTTGGGGCAGAGAGCCCATGCTTGGCTCTGGCAGCAGCGTGCCTGGGGCAAGGCGCCAGGCTCACTTCAGCAGGTCCGAATCCCTGGGAAAGGAGGGAGGCTGCTGGAACAGGCTGACAAATTGCTCAGGAAATGGCTTTCAGTCCTGGCCCCACTTACTGAGGGATCCTATAATGATGTTCAGCTTCAAGGTCCAGCCCAGAGAATGGTCCTGAGAGAGTGGGTGGTGGGCTCACTGGCTTCCTTTGCTTCCCAGAGCTGCTTCTTGGACCCCACCCTGTGCAAAATATAGCCTGGAAAAGGAAAGTGGGCTCATTATATCCTGGTGTCCTTCAGGCTTCCTTGCCTTTCCCCAGCATCCCTGTGAGGCACTGAGACAATCAGCTGTGCAAACCTGATTTATGCTGGGCACGGGGTCCTGCCCCGGTGTGGAAGAGGCTGGGGCTGGCACAGGGAGCATGGGCTGGTGCTGCTCCCAGGGACACTCTGGCACCTCAGGTGAGGGCTGTCACAGAGCCAGGTAAAGGTGCAGTGTGGGGTATCCCTGTGGGAAGTGCTTCCAGGTGTCTTGTGGAGAAGGTGCAGGGATTTAGAGGGGCTCCCTATGCTCTGAAATGGGAAATTGTTCCACAACACTCCAGATAGGAGATGAGAGGTACCTTTTACAAACTGAAATAACTTAAACCCCTGAAATAATGGGAGTTTCCTAACAAAGATATGGCATCTGGTGATTGCAGTAATTCTTGCTTTGCTACTCAAAACTGGCATGAACCTGTACAAGTACCTGCCATGAGTATCACATTTGGAGGGCTGTTTTTACTTCCTCTGACTCATCTTTATGGAAGACCATAAAAGTGTATCAGAAATACAGATCAGTTTCTGTCCATGAAGATTTATTAACCCAGTTTGAAAAAAAAAAAAAAAGGCATTTAATAGCCAACATCATAGATATGAAATATTTCTGGGTATCTCTTACCTATATGCACAGTTGTTTCACCTCCCCACTTGAGGATGGGGGAGCAGATTTACAGGCCTCTCCTGAAGACAGATTTAGATGCTGGCATTTACCCAGTGTGCCCTGTCTGCTAACTTCAATGATGTTTATTGTCCCTGGGAAATCACAGCTTCCATGGCTGACATTTTTAGCATCATATGAGCACGCAGCAGCACTGTTTCCTAGGGACTAGAGAAAAGGTGACTGTGACCTGTGAATGAAGCACAAAGTGATGATTCATGGCTCTCTAATTTTAAAAGGTCCTGCCTACCAGTGAGTTGGCAGCTGTGGTAAAGAAAGCAGGTATTTCACTTTTCCCATGTTGTCACTGTTTGGTTGTTTTTTCTGTAGACTTCAACTCTGAAGAGGAATTGTACACATGAATTTCAGACTTCTTAGTACTGCATTTTGGAAGAGGTGATGTCTGAGAGAGAGTGAAAATATTCTTCTTGAAAGTTATTGCTTGGCCTCAGGGCAGTGTCTCCTGCAGGAAAGGAGGTGTTCTAACCACCTTTCTTCCATTGCCATTTTGATATCACAACTTTGGGGATATTTCTTGCTGTTTTCTCTGAGCAAAATCTCATGTCTTGACACAGGCAGACCAAGAAATCAGCTTTTCAAAGTCTGTCTGGTGGGACCTGGCTCTAGAGCACCCATCCCAGTTCCAGCCACAGAGGCTGTGCTGTGCCTGTAGCTCCCTGCCTGTGGGGGTACTTCTAAAAGCAGATCTCAGTGTGTTCTTACAGCTCAGAGGTCTCACTGCCCCAGACCACCTCCTGCCTACCATTCTTTTTCACATTTGGAAACACTTTCTGGATAACCAATGCAGTCCTCTCCTGATAAAGCCTAGGTGACTCCAGGCACAGAAAATGAGCTGCAGGCTTTGCACTTCTGCCTGCCACTCGGAATCCAGCACAGATGACTTGTTCTCATCAGCAGCTCTCAGAAGGAGGGTGAACTGAGGGCCATTCTCTATTTCCCACAAGACTTCCTACAGTGCCAGCTTTTCTATGATCTGCCATGCCTTTCCAGGGGTGGTAACAGGGATTAGGTGTCTCATCAGGCATATGCATCCCAATAATAGGCCAGGGATGACTTATGGCTAGAGCAAACATATATGGGAAGATCTGTCCCACTCTGCACTGATTAGGTCAGACTGTCACAGAGATAACTAAGAATAGCAGTGCCATGCAGTCAGTGCTAGTGATGACTCAGAAGGTGGATTTTTTTAGCTGAAAAACATTCCTCAGAGTTGTCACTGAGGATCACAGATGCATGAGGAGCATAGCCCTAAAATCTGGCCTTTTCATTTTTCTTTTAATTATTTGTCAACTTACACATTTCTTCGTGCTCATCTGCTACACATTTATTTTTAGAAGCAAGTTCAGTGCCCTCTTGCCCTTGAAAATCGTTTAACCTAAAAAGATATGGGGGAAGAAAAGAAAACTATGCATTAGCATTGCTTTATAGGCTACTCATGTACTTTGACACTTTCAAGAATATATAAACAAAATCCTACTGCTTCCTTTCCCCTCAATCTACCTGTTTCTCATAACAGGTTCTTCCTTTGCCCCTGTTGCAACTGGCAGGGTGGAAATGAACAGTAAATCTCAATTCAGCAAATATTGTTACCTTCAGAGTAAGGTAAAATACTGAAAAAGGCTGAAAAGCAAATGTTTTGGATGTCATGGGTCATGTCAGGTCTTGAAGTGTCTGCCTGTCTGACTACAGGTAGTAACTGTGGGATGCTGAACTATAAACTTGCTCTGAATGTGGAAATTTCTCCCATTTCTTAGTACCATGCTGAGTTCTCTGTGTGGTAATAAGTCATACCATTGATGTTGGAAAGCACTAATTCTTAAAGAATATAAGATTCTCTAATCAGTCACTAACACAAATTCAATAGAAATATTCTGTAATGCAGTTTATTGGCCTCAAAAACTTTGTGAGCCATGTTTGGTTAACTGCATCTTCCCCAAAAGAGCTTTAAAATAAAAGAATAAATACAATCAAGAGAGTCTCTGGCTTAGGGTGCATGTGACTTTTTAACATAGACCTTAATCCTGGGCACTGAAGCACTCACATGATTATTTAATACATATTTAAAATACCAAGAAAAGTACATGACTCTGTAATCACTGATTTACTATTTTCCTCTCTTGTACAAGTAAAAAACCCAGGACTTTATATGTGCAGCTGCTGTTTCTGATCTTCTGGGACACTGTTCACTGCTGGATAGGAAATGAATTTTATAATCTGGGATTTATTTTCTGCCAGTTTTGTTTTTTTCTGATTTCACCCCATACCTATCTTTCCAGCATACTTTAAACTGGACAGTGTGAACCAGCTGAAAGCTTTTCTAGAGAACCAGCTGTAAAATAATGAATATATGAAGACAGCATATTGAACATGCTGGTTTGCATTAGCACATGAAGCACATTGAGGTTTTTGAAGTGCTTTGCTGTTCACAGACCCAAGCCCTTGGAGGGGTGGTAGCAGCAGTGGAGGTGAAGGGAGGTGTCAGTGGCTTCCACACAGTGAGAGGGCAGTGACACTGCACACCCAGACAGCCTTGCTTGCTGCAAATGCCATCTCCCTGGGCCCCTGGGGAAAGGGAATTACACACCAAATGCCTGGAAAGGCTGGAGCTGCCTTGCAATACAGACCAAGCTCCCATAAGGTTAATGCAGCCTCCAAAGACTGATTTCAGGGTCAGCATGTCTGTGTAACTTCTCCCTCGGGTCTGTCCTGAGCAGGTTTTTATCCCAGACAGGTCTTAAAAGGAACAATGATGCAGGGATGTCTGTTGGACATCCAGATTTGCAAATCCTTGCCTTTTCATGGCAAACTACCTCAGAGGTGTTCAGTCTCATCACCCCAGGAGAGTTTGGCAACCAGCAATGTGTGGTATGCTCAGAAAATACGTGGGCTGCCCTTGTTCACGGCTTTTTAAATGTTTTACGTCCAAAAGCTATTGTTGGTTTTCATGATTAAATCTAATTCTTTCACTTCCTTTTCCAACCTGCTGTGTTTCAGTGAGACTTAATGAATCTCAATCACATGTTGGGGGCCTTTCAAATGCTCTCTCAGTGAAAAGTGTTCCAAGATGCACAAGCACACACAGTACACAGAGAAACAAAGAAAGGAGAATTCCTAGACTTGTCATACTGGTAGGCATAGTTGATCTTTCAATACACACTGTGGATTCAGAAGGCTGGGAAAGACTTGGCAGGAAATAATAGACAAAATATTAAATGTCAGACTTCTTTTTCTAACAGAGCTTTCAGTACAATGGGACTCATACAGTCCATCAATGCTGTCATGTAACACTCTATTTATATGTATGTAAAAGTGGAGTTTTTCTAGCTTTTGTGTTTATGGAGTCAATCAGCTTTCTTTTCACATCTCTTTTTAAACTTTATTTAAACATGTTTATTACTTTGCTCCTCTGCTTTTAAAACTGCCTCCCCCAGAGTAGTATTAATATCTCAGAGCCTCAGTTTCATAAAAAAACCTCCAAAACAACCAGATAAAAAGCAACAATGAAATAACCAGTAATCAATTAGCAGAGAAAGCTTGAAAATGTGGTTGCTGGCAATGTAAGGACTGGGTCTGCTGAAAGGGTTGTGAAGTACTGTGGGTCTGGAGAGTTTTTTAAGGTTCCCTGTATTTGGGGCTGATGAAAATGGAATAATGAGGGCTAGTTAAGCATTTCTGAGAGTTGGGATTTCTGTGCAATGGCATACAACATGTGCTAGATCTGCACTTCTAGAAATCTTCCTTCCCCTAAGGTGGCATCAGCCTCCCCTGCCTCTGTACTACATGAAAGGCAGCTGGCTGTGTTAAAACATCCTGCTGGAGAACAATATTCCAGTTTCCTCCAGCAACATGTTGCCTCAGAAGTCTTTTAAAATAGTTTATAAAATATCCAATAGACACAGCAAAACAGTAAGATGATAACTTCAGAAAATCATCAAAAGCAAACTAGGAAACGAAGCTTTTAAAAAAATGTGGGGCATGAATGAAGACTGTCTATGCACTTTTTTGTGGAGAGGATGAAAACATTTTGTAGTTGGATGAGGTGGAGCTATGCTGGAACTCTGTCAAGTTACCACCAGTGTTGCCTGCTTTTAGTAATAGCAACTTCATGTCCACCAGCTGGATGTGTCATACACATTGTCTTCATTTTTTACAAGTGCTAGCAAATATTTGTCATAGATTTTTACCTTTGTGACCTCCTAAATACATTTTGATGGTGCTTATCAATAATATGGTAGTCGTTTAACAAGGCCAAGTGCAAGGTGCTGCACCTGGGTCAGGGTATCAACACAGGCTGTGGATGAACACATCAAGAGCAGCCCTGCTGAGAAGGATTGTGGGGTGCTGATGGGTGAGAGGCTGGACATGACCCAGGAAATGGACTTCTAAAACTGTTGCTTTCATTTTCATCAAAGCATTTTTGCCTTTTCAGTTACAAGTAGTGTGGGTTTCTTTCACTCTTTCACTGAACTTTGTCTTCAAGGTACCCTAATCTGCAGTTTGTGGCCTCTCCATTTTAATTCAAAGCTACTTTCTTCCAGGAAAATTAGGCAATGGGAAATCATCTTATTCACTCTATTCTTGCCAATGTTTGCAGGGCTTCATTATGTATTTATGTGTGTAAGCTACCCCACAAAAAATTCCACACTCTCAAAAAAGCCTGCACAAAAATGCAGGCAAATCTATTTACAGAGGAAGCCATCCCAGCTGTTGGATCACATTTCTAGAGCTCTTTGGGAAACTTCACAAAAAGATACAACATAAACCACCAAGCCCTATCTATCCATTGAAATCTCTAAAATCCTTAGCACAAGATGCCCAAACTTGTCATCTTCAGATTCTGTGAGAGGGAAACCTGAGACAAGGAATGACCTGCAGCCAATAAAGCAGTGCACAGGTGAGGAAAAGGGCTTGGGTACATTACCTGGGTAGAGGAGACACTGGCATGAAACTCTGAAGTGAAGTACGTTGGAAAGTGTCAAACCAGTGCTGAACAAAAGTGGGATCTTTGGAAGAATTCTTTTCTGCCTTTTCCTGTTCATTAAGAGTATTTTTAAACAACTGATTAATGATTTTTTTCCTCTGAGTATTCTCAATCTAAACAGTGCTACATTCAAACAAATGTGGCCATAATTTTTGTTATTATTTTTCTTTTTCTGATTGGAGAGCATTCAGAGGACAAAAATAGTATGATGTATTTCACCAGTTTTTATACAGAAACTTTATTCTTGAACAAAAGAAAGTGTTCTTATTAAGCATTTATAAATAGCTTTTATTTCCTGCCTACAAACATTGCATGGAGCTACTCTTCAACCATTCAATCCATCTTGGGTTTCATGCCTAATGTAGAAATAAATAATACATGTGTTGGATTTTATATGCTGGAGCCTTCCGTTGCCTGAGGGCTGGATTTCCTGCTATTGTTTGCCACAGGTGACAGTGTACACTCAATTACCATGCTGAAGATCAGTGTTGTCTGAGGTGTTTTTTGGCCCAGTACTTACAGAGCCAGACTCCAGAGCACGTCCCTTTCTTTGGATTAATAGTGGAAAAATAGAAAATACTCTTCTTTTCATTGAAAGGGTTTTCTTCCTTCACATTGAAATCAGTGTCAGCCTTTTTTATGTGACCTGGGAGTGTCTTGGGAGGCAGATTGTCATGCTGACTGAAGTGGAAAAGAAAAGCAGTGTGCTCAAACAACAAAGTCAGTGCAAGGTGCTGTGCGTATGGGTTCTCTACAAAATGGCCTGCAAAACAATTTTCCCTCTGCATCTTGACACTCCATCCTTTTCACCTACCTGCCACACCTGCCATTCACCTGTGGTGATCCAATTGTCATGTTCTAGTTTCCACCTCTATGAGTGTGACTCGATTGTCCTCAGTGAGTCTGGTTGTGAACACGGCACAGTAAAAAACAGTTTGCCTTGCTGTGGATGTACAAACATGGATCAGATCTCCTCAAGAAGAAGACAGAACAGCAAATGTTGTGCTGGTAGGGGAGAGGACATGTTGTCTGCCAAATCTAGTCTGCTTTTTTTTCAAAATGAGCCTCACTTCCTAGATGCTGTGATTAGCAGCTGCCAGTGGCTGCTTGTTACATTTTTGGATATTCATCCACTTAGATGTTGTAGTTTGGCTGTGCCAGCAAGGGAGTGAACCCCACTTTTGGACAAACCCCAATAGAAATGAGTTCTGAAAAGATGAAAGGAATCAGTTTTGCAAGGACAAGTGTGCAGCCTCACCTTTGAGAATATTCTCCAGTCCATGGAAATTGCTTGTATTTACTTCAGAATCTCTCTTAGTTACAACCAGCGGTTCCAAAAGGAGCAGCTTTTTCTCCATTACTACTTAGCTGCCACACAGCAGTAAATCTGCCTTCTCAGAGACATGTGTGATACTCTGGTTCCTTGTACCATGAGTTCCTTGGGACAGAAACTGTCCTCTCTGTCCGTACAGTTTACCACAAAGAGTGCTAGTTCTGGTTTCATCATATTGTTGCAGTTGGATTACAAATGTCCTCTACATTTAGCCAGAAGATCTAATGAAAAATTGCTCTGCTTTCATATTGCTAGCAACAAGAGAACTCCATCAGATAATGCATCCTTTTCAGGAATGTTTAAATTGTCATCCTGTGCTTTTTGTCTTGCTAGTCTAGGGGCTAGTCACATCCAAGAGACGAAATAGGAGTATATTTAGAGAAAAAAAAATCACACATTTTGATGGGAAAAAGCATATTTTCTGGAGAAATTGTAGATGAAGTTCCCAAAAGGATGAAGAACTGTTTTACAGTCTATGGACAGATATCAAATGCACAAGAAAAAGAAACCCCAGTGTTATTTTCAATTAATATTGTAGGGTATAAGAATTAACAATAAATAGTGTTGAGTTTTTTTACTTTTCCACAAACTCTTACTGAGCTCAAATCTTTGAGAGTTCTTGGGGTTTTTGTAAGACCAAACAGCAGGGAGATGTCATAGAAAAGCCTCAGAATGAAAGACTAAAATGTGTAGTGATATAGCCTTGCTAAGACTTCAGGGTTACCTCTTCCCCATCAGTCATTGCACAGGAATCAATCACACTAATTACTGCTTTTTAAGCTCATGGATTTCTTAGGCCAACTAAGGAAAACTAATGGATTGCTTGGGTTAACTAAGGAAAATTAATGGATTGCTTCGGTTAACTAAGGAAAATTAATGGATTGCTTCGGTTAACTAAGGAAAATTAATGGATTGCTTCGGTTAACTAAGGAAAACGAATGGATTGCTTGGGTTAACTAAGGAAAACGAATGGATTGCTTGGGTTAACTAAGGAAAATAAATGGATTGCTTGGGTTAACTAAGGAAAGCAGGTTTATGCTCTCTATCACACATTTGGACTCTAAAGAAGATACTTCAGGTTTTCTGTCCTTTGGCCATGTCCTGTCTTTGTCACAGTTTGAGAGACGGCATTTGTAAACAGCAGGAGTAGATCAGCTCTCTGTGTGTTTGTTTGTGTGCTGTGAGAAGGATGTGTGTGGAAAGCCATGAGAATTGCAAAGGGTAGTGTCATCATTTACAAGTTATTTCCTTTAACGAGTGCTTCTATTCAAATCCAGATGGTGCTTGGAGAATTTTCTGCTATTGAAAGAAGGACTTCCCTTCCTCTTGGCTGTGGTACATCCTTGCACCACACCTGGGAGTGACGCTGGTCACATTTCCATTGCCTGGCTTTGGATCTCAATGTTCCATCATGTGATCACAATGTAGATGCTCAGCTCAAATCCCTGGGGTGATGTTCCCCTTTTCTCTGGGACATAAACATCATGCTTCGTTGAACTCTAACATAATTTCCACGTTTCACCCTTTCCCTGTCTGCTGAAAGTTCTCTCCACGGACTTACCAAGAGAAGAGAAACTCATTGCAAAGACTGCTCTGGAGAGTCCTGAGTAATTTCCTGATGAAAGATCTGAAAGGACAGTTGAGAATCTCCTTTCTATTTTTTGTTGCTACTTTGTGAGTAGAAAAACTGCAGTATTTTTAGAAACAAATGAGGAACAAAGATATAAAGTTGGTTTTGCTTCCAGTATTTTGAGTGTGTGTCAGGTTCATGAGAGTCTCCTGGGAGTCCAAACTAGGTTATGACAATACAACAGAATATTTCATTTAGTCGAGAAGGACTTTCTTGTTCCCCAGATTCCCCACACATTTTCCCAACACCACAATTAAAATCAAAATTAAGCTACTTTTGAGTTCGGATAGGAAATCAGCTGGAAAGCAGCCATCAGTACTGCCCAGCCACTTAGCCCAAGAAGCAGGACAGGCTGTTAAAGCCATTGAAAGAGCAGGAAGAGAGGCAGCAGCAAGCAAGACAGTGCAGGCAAGCAGAGGTAAAAACCCTGCACCACGTTTAACCACATATGCCTGTGTATGACTGGGACCATGCTTTCACAGCTGAGTGGAAGGAAACAGGTCATCCTCTCTGCTCATCTCAGTAGATGATCTTCAGACATGTCAACAGACTTGATCCTGTTTGGAGAACACGGACTGAATTACCCAAATGGACATTGTGGGGTGTCACTGGCACACAGTCAGAGATGTGCGAGGGTTTTCATTGCACCACCAGCACACCACCACTCCCCAGCTGTATAATCCTTGGGGTTCTGACACCAAAGAGAGCTCAGCCACAGACCTGTCAGCCAAAATAGTGGTGAGAACAACCAAAACTTCAGTTCAGTGAACTGTTACATCAAGTATCAGACAATAACATAAATTCTTTTTCAGGCAGTGAATAAAAAAGCATATTTCTAAGCTGTTATTCATCTCTAAAAGAAGATATTTAAAATAGGTAATCTAAAGTATTACCTGAAGGTGTTTGCCATTTTCTAAGAATTGTAGAAGGGATGTATTTCAAATACTGGTATCCATGGTGGGTTAGGGGAAAATGTCTACACTGCATTAAGGACATCAGAGAGGAGTGATAAATTCAGCAATTCACTTAGATCCAGATCAAGTAGTATACATGTTAAAGCTCACTGTGAAACCAGGGCTTGACTGAGGGATGGCAACGTACAGGAAGATGTGGCTGAGTCACAGGAGGCAGAGCAGGGATATCTGTCTGGGTTTAATGAATTCAGTGGCCCCACAAAGGTGAGGCTGATGCAGATCTCTGCCTCAGACACAGTCAGCAGCAGGACTGGCCAAAAGGAGCATGTGGCTGTACACATGCTGCACATACACCTACATGCATGGCCAGCACAGACTGAAACATTCAGCACTCAGACAAACATGGACAGGTTCTCTTCTGTTTCCCTCCCTGATGATCAGGATAAAGTTGCATAATGGGACCTTAAATTAAACCAGGTATGGAAAATAAAGAGTTAGAAGAAGAGGCAGAGAACAGCTGGTGTGTGTCTGGTAAATCAGATATGGGGACAGTGCTGTGAGCAGTGTGGGTTGCCAGGAGGAACAAGCAAAAAGGAGAGCTATAGGCAAAAAGGAGAAAAGATGTGCTTTAATCCCCTTGTGGTTATGGGCATTCATCTAAATGCCATGTGGAGGATTGACTTTGTTTGGTGGTTTGGTTTTTTTGTGGCCAAATAGATTCTAAGATGGTGATTCCACCAGAGCAGGATGCTGCAAGCCGCTGGGGGAACCGTGCCAAATCCCTCCCTCTCTAGCCTTCCTGGATAGGAATGGATGTAGTCAGGCTACAGAAACTGCACTTGCAGCCTGAGTGGGGGCATATCCCAGACTTTTGTCTGTAAGAGGTGAAATCCTGCAGGTGCACAGGGCAGGATCTCACATGGAGGAAGCAAACTGGCTGTGACTGCTACCTGGAGCAGTGCACATCATGATCAGGGGATATCAGCCCAGCCTCAACACGGCAGGGCCTTTTTCAGAGAGTTGGTTTTGACTGGGCTAATTGCTATCTTCCATGCTGGATATTTTTCAGGAATTATGTATTCTGCAAGTGGCTGGGGATGGTCCCTCCTCTGTCTGTCTCCATGAACTCTGCCTCCAGAAAGTGCCCAGTAGATACCAGCAGTAGCTGAGAAAGGTAGAGGTAACTGAATTTATCTGAGCAGTAAGAAATACCCTTGACCTTTTCCCTTATCACTTTAACTATTTTTAAGATATTAATTCTGAGAGCACAACCTTGCATCAAAAATTAAAATCATATTGATGCCTCTGTGTTGCCAACCAGGAGCTGTCGGGGGGTTTCCAGATGGAAGAGCTATTGTTGATGTGGAGCTTGAGAATATCTTCCAGTCCAATGTATCTGGAACATCTGGATATTCTGGATATCCAGAATATTTTATCAGTCCAATGTACATCTCCTACCCCAAAGTGCTCATAGGTACCATACAGGCAGATTCTGACAATTCAGAGCTTATGGATTTCAGGAAAGAACTCTGCTTGGAGTACAGTTAAAATTAAGTCCAAAAGGTACATTCTTCAATTGTTTTCACAGGCCCTATGAATAATCTGAAACTTGTGTCAAAGAAAAATATAGCAATTCTTTCCTGATCCTAGAAGAATGTTGGGAAGATGACACTTCAGATCACAGAATATTCTGAACTGGAAGGGACCCACAATGATGAAGTTCAATTCTTGTGTGAGTGGCCAATACAGGTATTGAATCCACAACTTTGGTCTTACTAACACCACACTCTAACCAACTGATTTAATCACAATCTGATTCATAACTGACTGTGTCAGGGTGACAAGTATAGGTTTTTTCAGGAGATACAGTGTCTTCTACTTTGCAAGCACTTCATCAGCTCTGAAATAATGGGAGATTTAAGGGTTTTTAGGTAATTTAACATTTTTTCCTCTCTCTCTGTCTTCTTTTTTTTCTTTCCTCTCGAATGATCTAGCTTCCAGCTGCTTGTATACCTTGGACAAAGGAATAACTTGTTGCCAATATGTATCGGGTACAAGTAACTTCAATCTCCTTTTTTTTATGCCCAGTCAGATAGAAAATGTAAGCAGTAGAATAAAATCAGGAGTGTTGTTTGTGCTTTGAGTATTCTACTCTTTTGCTGTAGTTCTTGTTCAAATTGCTTCTTCCTCATGCACTGACCTGTTGCCCTGTGAGAACATGTACCTGTGAAGCTGAGAGAGATGCACTGAATGATGACTCTCACAGCAGGTGCTGCAGACATGAGCTAGCCTCTGCTGCTTTGACTCCATGACAGTTTCAGAGGTGGAGAACAGGAGCTTGGCTCTGTATCCCTGGATGTGACTAAAACATGTGTATGAATAGGTATTTCTATGTGTGTGTAGATCTACATTTATTGTACATCTTACCTATCCAAGGAATTTGGTGTGTCAATACAAGACTTCGGTGCTTTGACCAGTCCCACTTCCCTGAATCCCTTCTCCCTAGTAATTTCACATTTCTATTTAAAGAATGTTTTTTGGGCCTTGTTGCTTTCCTCTGAATTGTCTGCATTGATCCATTCATTTAGGACAGCCTTGCTCAGACCTGAGAATGCATCCCAGGAGCTTTAGTAGTGACAAGCAGAGCATGTGGATGACTGCAGCTTTCTGGCCATCCTCTGGGCTGTGCATCCTGATAGGATGTTTGAGTTTTTTGGTAAGGCCACATTCACCACTCACTTTCAGTCTGTGATCTGCTGTAAACCACAGTGTCTGCTCTAGTTCTTGCTTGTTCTCCATCTGGTATTTGTGCTTTTCCTCATATTGCTTAGTGTATTTTTTTCCTCTTAAATATCCCTCTGGCTTTTCAAACTGCTACGTGGGTTTGTTGGGATCATTTGAATTTGAGCCTGTCCTCTGGTACGCTTGCATGTTCTCTCAGCTCTGTACATTCCACAAACAGTAACATCGTTATTGCTGAGAAGATTGAACAGGGCTGGATCAGCACAAACCCATGAGATCCATCCTTCCACGTTGAACCACTGGCTGGTGAAGTGTGGTTTTTGCATCAGTTTGTACCCTCTGTGTAGCAGCAGCTTTATCTGGTCTAATTTATAGTGTAATTATAGACACAGAGTCACAGAATGGTTTGGTTTTGAAGACACCCTGCAGATCATCCAGTTCCAACCCCCCTGCCATGGGCAAGGACACCTTTCACTAGACCAGGTTACTCAAAGCCCCATCCAACCTGGTCTTGAACATTTCCAGGGATGGGGCATCCACAACTTCTCTGGGCAACCTGTTCCAGTGCCTCACCACCCTCAGAGTAAAGAATTTCCTTATGTTCAATCTAAACCTGTCCTCCTATTTTAAGGCCACGTCCCCTTGTCCTCTCACTACACGCCCTTGCAAAAAATCCCTCTCCAATTTTCTTGTAGACCTTCTTGTAGGCTGATGTCTTTGGTCATATTGTTACACCATTTCAGAAGTCATCAGAGGTGACTGCAATTGTTCTTCCAAGCACACAACCTGTCATCCTGTGAGAGGAAAATGAGATAGGTTTGAAATGCCTCATCCAAATAGGCCCCCATGCTTTAAAAATATTTTCTTCTTTGACACTACTTTTCTGAAGTCATTAACTTAGACCATAGTGATTGTGCCTGTATTTCACAACATGCTCTCTGCCCAACTGGAGACAGAGCCAGGATAAACTGTTATGATGCTTCTTGATTACACCAAAATCCCCAGAAAAAGGAAGCACCAGGGAGAGTCCTAATCTTGGTTCCTGTGCTCCCGGCCAGAGGGCTCAGTTCCTATCTGGAAAGCACAGACATTTATGCACCTAACCTTTCAAAATCCAACTGCTTTATCTCTTGTTAAATGAAATTAAAACATTTCTGTTGACCAAGTAATTAGGGGCTTGAAAGACAGTGCAGTGGTTTTGAGCCCATTGCTGGCACAGGTGCCTCTTGTAAGAAGTCTTATCCCCAAGGGAGTGTGACATGGAGCATGTTAAGTTTGAATTAAATAGAAAACCCTTTCTTCCTCCCTCATCTTCTCACATATAGTATGATTGATACTGGTGATCACATTATAGCAAATATAAAAAAGATTTAAAAATAATTTTATTAATTCTTGCCTGAGAAACTGGAAAACAAATCCAGCTGCAATGCATTCACCTCACCTTTCCTAATCCCTGAATGATTGAATTTCTTCTAATTTTAGTTTTAAAATTTTTCATAACATCCGAGGAAAGTATGTTTAAACATTGATTTGCTTCTTGAAAGGTAAAAAAAAGGCAACCTTTCCTTTGAAAATACTTTATGAATGCAGTCTAACACAGCTTTCCCTCTGTAGCGTCTCAGGCACAATATTATTCCCAATGTTGTTGTGCCCTTTAGTCCAAATAACATTTTCTTGTGTTTCTCATCTGCAGCAGATGGCCAATATCCAACCACAACATTTTTCATTGAAATGGCGAGGATATGCTCTAATTGCCTCCCTAACAAAGACCTTGATTACATCTAAATTCCAGGATTTCTGAAGGCAATTTTTTCATGGTATCAGCCTATTTGTTTCTGAGTGATTATCCCTTCAGCACTAACCTTTCACTCCTTAGTATTCCCGAAAGCAGCAGAACATCTTTAAACCAAAATGAAAATTAGGCAAGGTAGCAATGTCTTAAAAGGCACAGATGAGCAATTTAGAAACAGCACAGCATTTAGCAGCATGATGCGTTGCTGCTTGGAAAAATACGCTGAGCAGCGAGGACTTCTTATGAAGCACAATTGCTTTAATGACACAGCCCAGTCCCCCTCCCCAAATCTTTGCTGTTTTTAGAGCTGCCCAGCCAGCCACACACTCACTGTCCAGTCAAACTGTCCCAGCAGGTGGCAAGGTTTCTGTGTAAAACACCGGCAGGTCTGAAGCTGGACACCTGGATGTGTGTGAATTCACTTTACAGGAATACAGTTGCTCCCAAAATGAACTTCAAGGAGATGGACAAGCGAAGTTCAAAGCTGTAGGAGAGCCTATATTCTCTGCTCCACTCCATGTGGGATGCAGGGTCCACTATTCTGCTATTCACTATTTAGCTACACGTTGCCAGGAGATGTTTTCTATCACAAATTGCCAAATTTTGCTCAGTCTGAGGAAACAACTTCAGTACATGGAGTCCAGATATGGCTTTCATTTATTTCAGTGCTCCCCACGGGAGCACAGTGGCTGAGAGGGGCTCTTGCCATGACAGCTTGCTTCTCCTTCCCCAGCAGATGTCAGAGAGGGCAGAGGCAGGGAATGCTGCCAGACCTGCAGCAGCTGGAGGATAAATACCCCATGCAGGCAATTTCCACCATCTCAGGAGATGCAGGCGAAACAGGGGTGTGACAGAGCCTTAACAAACTTACACAAAGAGTGACCAGTGGGAGAGGAATCTGAGTGTGGTATTTTAAACTCAGCCAGGACTTCATTGCCTGGGGTGGGTGCCTGATGAAGCTGATTGCTTTAAATAATGCTATTTATACACAGCATCAGGCTGCCAATATTTCTAGGCTAGGCCCATACGCAAGCTAGGAAAACAGCAAGTGGATTGTTTGTCAGTGTGAAAGTACATTTCAAGACACAGACATAGTACCTCAGCCTAGATGTTCATTCCAGAAGTATCTGGCCTCTGTAAAAAGTTCAAGAAAGAAAAAAAACGAATTTACAGTAAGACATGAAGAAGACCTTGAGATTAAAAAGTTTGTGTTCCCCCTAAATTCTCCTGGAGAGCCCAAGGACTGCTTTACAGACAGCAGCAGCCCAAAGTGCTCCATTTCTGTGCTGATTTGTCCCACCTGCCCTATTGTTTTTGCCTTCGACACTATCAGTGCTCCTGCACTTATCCTGTTTTGGAAAGTCTCCAGCTCTCATGACATTTTTATGTGACCTTTGTATAGAGTGAAAGTGCCAAATACTAGGCTCCCAAACAGCATATCTGTATTTAGTTAGGAATTTAGCTAGCATTATTTTAATTCCAAAACTCTGGAAAAATAAGTGCAACTAAAATTTTCTTTAGAAGAGGAAGAGAGACATGGGTTATGTCACATAAATGGAGATGACAGTAAATAAATAAGTGAAGAGTAGGTGAGCAGTCCTTTGTTTTTATTCTGTTACTGTTTCCAGATCTAGAAAAACTGTAGTTTGTATTGAAGTAAACATTTATTTCCTTTGCTTAAGGAAATCAAAAGTTGAAAACTAATATCCTGTTGGAGAGGAGATTTTGCATTTAACTTAAGAAGAATTTACAGGTTGCATCAGGAAAAGCCAAGGAAATACAGAGTTTGTTTGCAGCAGTATCTTCTCCCTTGCCTGTGGCTCCGGGTGGGAGATGAACTCTGCTTAAAAGGCTCTGGACAAATTCCAGCTTCCAAGAGCCAGGCTGGGGTGAGTGGCTCCAGCAGCTTCACTGGGACTGTGTCAAACTGCAAGGGAAGGGAATGAAGAAACTGCACAGCAGAAATCCAGATCCACAAGCGCATTTCAGGCAGATTCTGAGCTGTAAGAAATGTCTCTGGCTCTGTTAAGACACTAGGAGAACAATCTGGAGGGCTGTGTATAATGAGAGTTCACACTTTATGACTGTTCCTATGGAAGCCTGGTAAAATAGCTTTGCTCATAGTACGTGATTACATTCTGTTTGCAAAAGATGATACATGAGGCATCATTCTACCTCCATTCCTTGTAACAATCACTGAGGACTTGGAGTCACAGAATCTCTGACACTCATAGGGGTGAGTTTTAGTGGTAAAGTTAAAGATGGGACATTTGTCCCTTCATCAAGGTTAGGGACCAGGATAAATTTTTCCTTAAAACTGCTGTCCATAAATCCCACAGCTTTCTCTCACTGCTCGTACTTTCTAGGATTCATCTTGTTTGCCTTCTGGCAGCTGCCTGCAGTTAGCCTGCATCTACATAAAAATGTATCCAAAGCTGAGCCCAGATTCTGGCTTTTCCAGGGGTGGGTAGAGAAGAAAGGTGACCTTTATATCTTTCATTTGCATATGATATCCATCTCTTCACTCTCTGCTTGGCTAAACCAGTTCAGATTCTGACGTTCAGGATCTGTCTTAACCTTGAGAACTTGTGCTCTTGCCTGCAAAACCAGTAGGCAAGGGTTCATATCAGCTCTGCTGTTCTTAATGAGCCAAGATAAACACATGAGCCTCTCTCTCACAGTTGCTTTAACCCCACCGAGGAGGCGGAGCTCTGTGTGATGGCACGGAGGCAATGACACAGAGTGAAGTGTGTTCAGTGGGAATGTGGCAGCGATACTGACCACTGCCCAGGGGAGGCAAATATTCGTAACCTGCCCCAGTGCTTTTTTGGTTAAATAGATTTCCAGAAGGTTAGGTTTGCTTTTTCTGGTTTTTTCCTTAGATAAAAGCGTAAGTAAGAGTAAGAGAAGTGGAAGGAATGAATGCTAGCTACTCAGTTAGGCTTGACAGCAAACTCTACCCAATGCAACTCCTCTGTGTGCTTAATGTTGAGCGTACACTTAAATACTGTGCTGGAAGCAGGCTTGATTACTGAACACTTTTAAAATGAAGCCCTCTAGCCTAAAGGCTTCTGGAGTTCATTCACACCTGCTCCACACTTTGTTTCACATGTTTATCTGCCCCTTTGGCAGACAAATATGGAATATATTCCAATTTTTTCCCTCCAGTATCTGTTTTCTTCCAAATAAATGCCAGTATATAAATCCTGGTACTAAAAGAATTATAAGCTTTTTGGGATGAGTATGAAACGGTGTGCTAAGACTATAAGGCTACAATGACATTTCATACTGAAAGTCAAAAATTCTGGTGGTAAAGATAATTTTCCCTATAGGAGCTATTCAGCAATAAAATCTTTTGTGGGAAAAGAATATTGAGTCCAGGAGATTATTATTTTTTTTTTTTTAACATATCAAAGAAGCAGTGTTAGCCCTCTCTCAGATACGGATTACTTGTGTTTCACCCTTTTACTCAGAAATAGTCTGACCTTTTGTACAGACACTATCAACAGAAAAGACAGCACCGGTCAAAAAGTAAATCATTCACGTGGAGCCAAACACTCTATCATCTGTGTTGAGAAGCTTTTATTGGATCACCACAATATTTTGGATTAGTTACACTATGGCTCTGAAATACCAATTATGGTGTAGTCATTTTCCCAATAAAAGGAAATAAAATTAAGAAGCACAGTGCATGAGGCTTTGGTCACTGAACTGAGCCGAGGTTTTGGAGCCAGTTCTGGTCTGGTGCAGAGACGAAACTTCTTCACACTCTTTCATAAACTCTAGTGCAGACAACCCCTTTCATGGCATATTCCTAAGGCATAAAGGAAAATATTAATATAAACCTTTTGCTGACAGCAGTTGTGTCTGCTGCAGTAACTTCTGAAGTAAATGAAAATCCAGATGTCATGTTTTTAGAGAAAACAGCAAGGCTATTTTTATATTGCAAATAGAGTTGTTTCTATTTTAAGAGTTTTAACTTCATTAAGTGGCATTTAATGACAAAAAGATTGCAAAATTAGGCTCAGCTTCCACAAACAAATTTTCTTTCCTTGGTATTATTGCTAGCTTGTCAGAAATGTTAGCCTTACCTAGTTTTTATATCATGGCCCACCAACGCTTTCAAATTTTCAAAGTAGTAAGGGTTTTTTGTGTAGAAGCAGAGGTCACCTGGATATTTCAAAGGTCGGGCTAAAAATCTTTGCTCCTCTGAGTCACAAAATATTTCTCTTGACCCTCTCACCCCAGTTGCCTTCAGTGGCTGCTGTTGACTCACAGTCACAGGATGCATGCGACAAAGGCAACAGGATGTTAAAAAAATACTTCCTTGGTCTGCAAAAGAGGAGGAGTCCTCCACAACCCTCTCTGAGGCAAGGGGCAGGCAGCAGGACACTGACAGTAGAGGCACTTTACCTCTCTCCTTTATGAAGAGGTTTTTAATAATTAGAAAATTTTACACAGAAATGCAGTCATGAGGAGATGCAAAACCAAATCAACCTTCCTACATAAAGGGAGATTTCAAGAGAGCTGGAGATGGACTTTTTATAGGGCTGTGTAGTGGCAGGACAAGGGGAATGGCTTTAAACTGAGAGAGGGGTGGTTTGGATTAGATATTAGGAAGAAATTCTTTACCATGAGGGTAATGAGGCACTGGAACTGGTTACCCAGAGAAGTGATGCCCCATCCCTGGAAATCAAGATCAGACTAGATGGGGCTTTGGGTAACCTGGAAGGTCTAGTGGAAGGTGTCCTTGTTCATGACAGTGGGTTGGAACTAGATGATCTCTAGGGTTCCTTTCAACCCAAACCATTCTATGATTCTACGTAAGAGAACTTATAAAAAAAGACAGTCAGCTAACATGTAAAAATGTAATGCTGCTGACTTAAAAAAAGTTGCTAAAATTAGTTTGACTCCAATATTTAAAAAAATTAATGAACAAAGTGAAATCTTAATTTTGATAGTGACCCTTACAACTAGGGTCCCTAAAATGTTTTATCTCCCTGGCTTGGCCGAGATAGTAAAAAGGAACAAGCTGTTTCAGGGACAGCAGTGCCCTGATTGTAAACTTTTTTCCCACTTCACAGGTTTATGTTCTTTTTAAACCTCATTGCTTTTAAGAACATTAATGTCGAGAGCAGTAAGTATGATGTCAACTTATGGCAGCTCTGCCAATATAACCACTTTAAAGACAAGTTGCTGTATGCAACAACATTTATTTCTTTCCAGATGTTTTCTAGGCTTGGTTCCATTTTTCTCTCCTTTAATTTGTTTCATTATTCCAAGAGTAAGCCAAAATTGATAGTCTAGACTGTCTAGTTTAGACAGAAATGTACTGAAGGCTGTATCCTTCTGACCTTTAGCAGTGTACAAGGAACATGAACTTACCACCACCATCTTCCCATCAACAAGTCTTCTCTTTATCGTGGTTTCTTTGCCATTCCACTTCTGCACTTGCACCAATGACCCTTTCTCCAAGGTGACAACACTCTGCAAATCCCAAGAGAAGAGTTTCAGACTGCAGGTTGAGCTTTGCAGTTTAGAGCAGCAATTCACCTTGCGTTCAGCAAGATATGCACTCGGGCATAATGGCATGCTCAGTAACATGATATTCAGCACTGTACTATGTCTTCTTTCAGTGCTTTATTTCAATAGTTTGGAAAACTCAAGGTGCATTAAGGGAGTAGGTAAAATTTTCCCTGGTGTTCTTCTACGAGATGTTCAGACTACTCAGACATTATCAGCCCCCTTACCTTGACTTTCCGGTCATCTGCTGTTGTTTCATCAAACTGCTGGCCCAGTTTGAAGGAGATGGTTGTATTTTTGAAGGTGCTTTCAGTTCTGATGGTCACTATGTCCCCTTTCATACTGATTATCACATCAGGCCTTGCCAGGCCACCTAGTTTCCGGGCAGCTAAGCCCACTCCTGGAAATCAGAAACAAAAAAAAATTCATTACATGCTAGAAGCAAGAAACTCATTATCCTCCCATGATTCTTCAGTGGAAGAATAAGGAAGAGTTTCTTCTTGAGTACTTTAATGCCTGATTTAGGTGAAACATTCATTCTTTAGATGAGACACTACTGAGGCAGAGGAAGGAATGGGAACCTCTGCATTCAGGGGCTGAGGCAGCCTCAGCTGATAAGAGTGCACCTTCAGCAAGAAGTAAAGATATACACAATTATAGAGCTGTGCACATTTAGCTAAGAAGAAACATGGTTGGTTACAAATCTGCAATAATTTAATATAGATAGAATAAGTAGAAAAATTAGGAGGAAGAGCCTGGTTCTCATAAAAATTTGTAAAAATCTTTTTTAAAAAATCCTTGACAAATCTGAGAATTTGTACCTTTGTTAATAGCTGCAAGGAAGAAACTGGACACTGAATTGCCAATATGCTGGTGCTTGTTCATTAAAACATACTGAAGACTGGATAATTCCTAAGTTGTTATTAACATCCTTTAAGGATCCTTGCATCTAAACCTCGGTGAAAAGTACAAGTATGAAATATAAAAAATGTTGAGGTATAAGGGCTAAGAGCTGGAAAGAGCTTCCAGGGAAATCCCATGCCAAAAGCCTTTTGTATTGCCTAATCCTCTCCAGTCCAGGTCATTGTCTATAGGCTGTGAGGCTTGGGGCAAGTAGGAATGATGCTACTGGTGATGTATCACTGCTTCCTAAGAGCAGAAAAGGGATAGCTGCAGTTAGTGCCTCTGTTAATGCTATGCCATGCTCAGATGAAAAGATCTGTAAAATTAGGGTATAAAGTTATCTACAAAGTATAAAACTATTTGCAATAATTATTCCATACTAAGCAATTCTGTTCAGATGTTCAGAAAAATATCTGCAGCTGAACTTTCCTCCTACATTCACCCTGGCTAATTAATTAACTGCAATTCTTTTGTTATTCAGTCTTACATTTCAAATAAAGGGAATCAGTGAATGATTTATAGAGCAAAAGCAATGCAGTAACTGACTGCCTGTGCACTTGGCATACAGGAATGAAGTCAGCATTAAAATGAAAAACAATGCTTAATTTGTTACGCTCCCTTCATTCTTCAGTAACAGATAGATTCATTCACAGTATTTAGATGTCTGAAACTACAGTGTCATGAGACATCAGCTCCATTATATATTGTGAATTATCATAAGTCACAAGTTTAATAGTGCAATCAAGAGGAAACAAAATATCTGCATCTCCATAGATTACTCTCATGACAGAAAAACATATTAGACTGATTCATATCAGTTAGACAGAAGTAAATTTATAGTAGTAATTCATCACCTACCTTTTTCAATTCAGATGCTAAAGAAAATAAATTAAATTATGTTACAAGAGTGTAGGGATTTTTTTGGCAAGAAAGAAGGCACCATCCATAAGCAGAGCCTTCCCAAATGCAACTTAGTGACAAAAAAGAAGAACAAACAAATAAAAACAAACAAACAAACCCAGAACATTTCTCACCCAATTCTTTCATATAGTCATCAAAATTTTCGCTGGAGATGAGTTTCCAGGTTCCCACAAATCGGTTGCACATCGTTCAGGCTTTGTGGGGCGCTGGTCCTGCAGAGAGAGGCAGTGGCCACAGCAGCTCTTGGTGGCAGTCAGAGATTGTGTGCCCAAGTGAGATTTAGTGGTCTGCCTTTAAAGAGGTCTGGTGCCTGTGGCCGTGGGGGCTGGCCAATAGGGGAGGCAGCACCAGGGCGAGACAATGCGCACCTTGTCCAGGGCAGCCGTGCCAGCAGCAAGGCTCTGGGTGACGCTGCCTTGACTTCCTTCACTGAGCACACCAGGACACCGGGGGTGCCTGGGAATGGGGATGGGAATGGGGATGGGATGGGATGGGGATGGGGATGGGGATGGGGATGGGGATGGGGATGGGGATGGGGATGGGGATGGGGATGGGGATGGGGATGGGGATGGGGATGGGGAGGGGATGGGATGGGAGGGGATGGGATGGGGATGGGGAGGGGCATGGACATAGGGATGGGCATGGACATGGGGATGGGATGGGCATGGGGATGGTACCACTGCACCTGCAGAGTGGTCAGGGCACACTGCAGTGGGGTGTAAGCAACACAGAGACAAGTACAGGACCACTGCCTTCCTGCAAAACCCAGCTCCCACTGTCCTCCCAATGCTATTGTCCTGCTGTCACCATATAGAACAGAAATCTATGACAACTATCTCATCCACCTGCCTGACCAACCCAGGGCTGACCAAAAGTTACAGCACATTGTTAAGTCATCGTCCAAATACCTCTTAAACATTGACAGGCCTGGGGCTTTGACCACCTCTCTAGGAAGTCTGTTTCTGTGTATGAGCAGTCTCTCACTAAAGAAGTGCTTCCTAATGACAAATCTGAACCTTCCTTTACTCAGCTTTGAACCATTCCCTCACATCCTATCCTTGGATACCAGGGAGAAGAGATCAGCACCTTCCCCTCCACTTCCCCTCCTCAGGAGTCTTCAGGGTGTTACCACTATTGTCACCTCTGAGCTAGTCAGATAAATCAAAGCCATGTGGATTATGTGAAGGAACAGTCAAGAAGATGATGTACAAAGTGGTTTGTTGTTTTTTTTTTTTTTAACTTTCATAATCCATCCTGGAAAAGGTCTGTATTTTTTTATCATTTAAAGGCAGAACTGAGTTATAGTGTTCTGTTTTCTTCCTTTGCATCAGAGAAATGATCCCAAGCTGTGGGCTCTTCCCTGCACATATCCCAGACAGAATCACAAGAAGAAGAAGAAGCAGACAATACTCGCTGGCTCCCTTTTACAACCAGGCACGTTCAGAAGATCAGTGCATCAGTGGAGATCAGCTCTCATGCCTGACAGGTGGACGGCACAAAAAGAGGCTGAATCATTAAAGGGCTTATTCTTAGTGCCAAGTCACTTGGTGAGAGGCAAGAAGCTTTGCTGACTTGACAGGGGATGCATTCTGTTTCCTTTTTTCTTTCTGCACGTGGGTAGTTGATCTGCCATAAGGTAAAGGGAAGATTTAAGCCAGCAGAATCATATAAGGCATTGAATTCAAATGTGTCCAACTATTGACAGATTTCCTCAGGTTTCCCTGCTTCCATGAAGAAGTGCCACAACCACCTTGGGTCCACGTACTTTTCATACTAGGGAGCCCTGAACTGGACCCAGCATTCCAGCTGTGGCCTGCGGAGTGCAGCATGGAAGGGAAGGATGATCTCCTTCAACATCACACACTCCTAATGCAGGCCAGGACATCGCTCACCCTTTGCTGCCAATGCATGTTCCTGCTTCATATTCAGCTTGGTGCGCACCAGGACCACCAGAATATTTTCTGCCAAGCCAAAATTGAAAGATTGAAAGATTAGAGTTTTCAGCATTTAAAACTGATTTTTGTTTTGTTTTGTTTTTAAATCCACATTTAGAACTATTGTCTAATGGTTAGTAAAAAGCAGACACAAAGAAATCATAGACCACATGTGTATGTGACAGACAGGCATTGAAAGCTAAAGACACCTCAACTACTTAGTGCAAGACCACATCAGATGTAATTCTGTCCTTCCTCTTCCTAAACCATCTTCCTGGGGAAAATTATTTCTTGGTACATGCAAAGATTAGAGACTTCTTTCCAGCTTGGGTGAACAATAGTTACCTCTTTGTCTTTTTTGTATGACTGTAATTTCTGGGTTATGGCAACCTATAAAGACTCTTCAGATCTACATTTTAAGGACAGAGATACTGAGATTATAGGTTTTGGGACCAAATTTCTTGTGTTTAGAGTTGAAAGAATGAGGTGGAAATGGCGTTGTGCCAAGGAAGGTGAGGTCTAGGTCCTGACTTGAAAGCTGTCATAAGGAAGAAGGGGAACACACTGGAACAGAGTCTGAGTGAAATTGTTGTACTCTGTGGTTTATATGGTGGTTGTGGGAAATAAGAAGGTCTTCAGTCACATATTTTGGTGCCATATGCCAAATGTTTTTAAACTCTTCAATAATAATATCAGCAGAGGAAACTGAAAAAAAGCTTCCCTTGCTGCACAGGTCTAATGACAGTTCAGTGTGGGGAGAAAAAGTCTGGAGTGAATAAAAATATAATCATGCAAAATAACTCTTTCTCCCCACAATAGGAAGCAGGTGGTGTATCTGTAATAAATAAGTAAATGTGAGTCTTTGAAGGTGTTGTCCTCACAAAACTCTTCTAAAGCAGAGATGAATAATATCACATTTTGTATAAAGAGTAGCTAGGTCTTTTATCCCATCTCTGAAAATGAGAAAACTATTTCTAAGTGAAACTATCCATTATTGCTCAAGAAATAATATGAAAATATGCTACCGTTGCTCCTTAGGCATTCTTTGTTCTTTTATTTAATTGTCTTATCCACATAAAGACACTTTAACAAGACAAGGCTGGTGCCTTTGGGAAATAAAAGATGATTGGGATGCTGTAAAATTATGCCCAAAGAAATTCAAGAAGAGCAAATTAGTCAGAATAGAACAGCTACACTGCAGTACCAGTAACCTTAAGAACAAAAGTAACAGAGAATTATTTATTCAGACAAAACCCCAGTCTTAAGCAGTCTCAAACAATGTTGACATTGCTACCATCTATCTCTTTGTCACTAAGAAAAAACAGTACTTTCATTTAAAGGACTTGCAGTTTGGAAAGAACAAGAGCAGGGAATTATATCTCAGTAGAATTAATTGTGGAAGCCAATCTTTTCTTGGAGTTTAAAGCGGAAAAAAGCATCAAGGATTGTGAGTACCTATGATAAGGGAGAGCCTTGATTCCCTTGCTTTGCTTATGGTTCATGTAAAACAGGATTTTAAACATTGAACTTAGAGATTGTGAAGAAACGCCAGAGATAAAGGTAAAACTTGATAGAAATAGAGAACTAAGAATTCAGAGATTATTTAAAGATACCATTTAAAGAAATACAGAAAGTAAACAGATGTGAATTTCTTTAAAGGAACTACAATCTAGGCAAATTCAAGGCCCAAAAAGTCTAAATAGATTCCCAGGGGAGCAATGAAGAAAACAGAAATAGAAGGGGTGAGCAGAGGTCAAAGAAGGGCTTGCTGTGAGGACACCAAGGATGTTTGAGCATTGACTCTATGAAACTAAAGGATCAACCCTGAACATGGGCAAGCAGCCTCCCTTTTCCCTGTAGCTACATTGGAGGGTGCAAATAGGTTTTTGTCCCTTAGCTGGAGCATCCTACAAAGCCAGACTGGGGCAGCTGGACTGGGGGAACAAGTCCAGACACAAAAGTCCTTCAAGTTCTTTCCAATGGAAATAAATAATTAAAAGAATAAGATAAAAACAACTGATAGATCAATGAGCAAAATAAGCCTTTCCTCATCTTTCTGCTGAATTGCCAATAATCTGTGGGTGTGAGTCACCTTTCCCTTTTGCTGTCCAAGAAACCTGTGAAGGAATAGTGAGGGAATGTGGTGTGGGGCAGAGATCTCCTCGCAGCATTCAAGGTGCCTGCTGTGATCAATGTGCTGCCCAAATGTGGGTTTGTATGGGGTTGGTAAGATCCTTCTGTGGCAGAAAGGAATGCTCTGGGGTGCTTACTGACTTTTGGACAATAGCTGAGCATGACAGAAGGGAGAGGCAGACCTGTGCTGCTCTGCAGGTAAGTACAGGACAGTGATCTAACTTGAGTCCTTAGAAATGTGTGTTCCCACCTCCATCTGGGTCTGAGAGCACACACCTTTTCTTGACAGAGAGGAATCACCTCCGTTTATTCAAGGAGTGACTAGACTCCTGCTGTTTTCAGACAATAAATTTTGTCCTTCTTCAGAGACTAAATTCCAAACATGTTCATATTCTAAGAAAAGCATCACTAATACTTCCTTATGTTGCTATGCCTGTTCAGATTTACAGACAGAATGCCACTTTATTGAAATTTCCAAAAATAGAAGTTTTAGGTGTCTTGATTAATTCACTAAGTTCAAAGTCATTCACCAGGTACCAAAATAAGTGGTAATGCTTTTAGAAGAGATGACCTTTTGCTGAAATATTAGGCTGTGAATGTTACAATTGTAACTGCTGGCTGCTTTCAGAATGTAAGATTTCTGGAAAATAAAATCTGTTATATGAATATCGAAATATTGGAACTTTTACCTCTGACAAAGTATTTCCAAATCTGTGGATGATAGAATGCTATGGGCTGATATTTAATGTCTATATGTAGTTTGTTTAAGCCAATGTTTCTGCTTCTTACAACCATCACTCTCATATAGATTTTCTACCTCTAAAGTGTAGTTGTGTCCTAACTCTCATAAATAATTTTGGTTTTGTTAAGTAGATTTAGTAGTATATGGATGGAGTACTCTGAAGCATTCTTCCATCCCATCTTCAGCTACTGTTCTCTAAATTGGTGAGATTTCACAAGCAATGAAGCCAAGGTTAAAACACAGGAGCTGGTTTGTTCATGGTTATTTAAACATTTTCTGCAGAATTTACTGATAGTCTTTGGCATCACTTTGAAATGACTCTTCAGCTCATGTACAATGTAAAAGTCCTTCCATTTCCCTATCCTGTTGTATAAATAGTGCAAAAACTTGGAAACAAACTGAGTAATTCAGTGGAAAGTTCAAGTGTATGAGAGGTCTCTGCTGCTAGCAGAGTGTGCTCAGCACCATCACCTCTAACAGCTGACTTTGGGAATGTCAGGAATATGTGGAATTTGCTTCAGTGATCTTAATCACTCCAGATCACTCTAGATCAGAGACCTCAATCACTCATTTCCCTGTTTTGTGGTTAAGGCACACATTTTTATACTTGTTGTCCAGGTTTTCTCTACAAATCTCAATTTTTTTGGTCCTCAATTGAAGCCCTCCCAGGTGTAGAAACCATGGCTTCTGTAGATGCAAAGTTTTGAAACAGGAGGCCAGACCCATGGGCAGTAGAAGATGGCAGTTCAGAAATAAACTCTAGAGTTGGAAAACATGGGGTACCAAAGGGCTTTGCATCTGGAAAGGCTCATGTCCCCAAGACTGATCAAACCTAATGAGCTAGCAGAAAATGCATGTAGGTAATAAAGGAGGTGGTACCACCAACAAACTTGTACAGACTTTTAGTCAACCTCAGTATTTTTAAAGCTATGATTATTAATTCCAGGCTTTTACCCTATCTAGGTCAAAATGAGATAGACAAGACAGGCACGTTGACAAAATGACCACAGGTGAAAGCTCTAACTGCTCTAATTTCACACTTGAGGTGAAAAAAGGATAAGATCAAGCTGCTTCAAATGGCCTCCAGGTTTAAAATTGTCAGCAGTTGTGCACAGGGGAGGGGCCTGGTACCCTGCTCATGTTTGGAAACCAAAACTGGGCATCCAGAGATCATCCTCCTCCCTGTGCCAGGAACAACCACCTCTGCTGGAAGCTGAGAAGAGCAGCCCCATTCCCTGACTCCTTGCAGGGGGTAGCCCACACAGCACACCCCAGATGAGTGTTCAGGTGTCTATCTGTCCCCGTGACACAAGTGCCACTGCCTGGAGTGGCTCTGATGCTCTTTCCTCAGGGAGATGGGGGACATGGCTGAGAGTGGCAGTGGCCCTCATGGTGCTTTCCTGCCCAGCATCCCTTCCCACTCTGCATGGCCCCCAGGCCCCTCCCTGACAAACTGCAGCACAAGCACACATTGTAGAAAGCAGAACATTTTATTGAATAGGCACAACAAATTAGAATAAATGCGTGTAACTGCTTTGGGATACATCTGAAAAAAGTACAGTTCTCTTGAAAACAGATTTGTGGGGCTTTTCTCCTTTGGTTAAGTTGTTTTACTCCAGCTTTAAGCATTAGTCCTGTGTGAAGGTGGGTTCTTCATGCTTTTTCATAAGTTCTTTTGCAGGAAACGTTATTCATGGAGCATTCCTGGAAATAAAAGATAATTCAATAAGCTTTTAACTCTTACTAGATGCTTTTTAGTCAGAAGGTAGAGAATTAGTTATCTGTTGAGAACCAGTTCAAGAAAAAAATTGCATTTCTCTGCCTCTAAAAGGCAATTGCTAAAAGAGTGGAACTCAGTTTTGAGAGCTTCAGCAACAGAAGACTGAAAAACAAGCACAGGAGTGAAAGAACTTTCAAGAACTGCTCTACTGGCCCCTGGGAGATTTCTAATCTTTTCTTAAAAACCTCTAAAGAAGGCTGCTAGCACTTCTGTGGAGGCTGACTGGACCCAGGAGCTGGGCATTAACCTTTTTCTCCTTCACCTTTTGCAGCTGTGGTTGTCTTCACACACGTGAGCACAACACATGCACACACAGAGAGCTTTCAGACTTGCAGCTGCTAGTGTCAGCCCCTGCATGTCAGGCTCTGTCCTCATCTACGTTTCAGTTAGATCAAACTCTGTTTTGTTCACTCTTTCTTAATGAAGTTGTTATTAAAAACGATTTCTATTTCTTCTCCTCTGGTCTCTATCCAAAGGAATTTAAATATTGAATTTATGGATATATTATTTTTCCTTAGGGGAGGGTAGAACTGTTCAGGAATTTTGTGTATGTATATTGTTTTGTAGCATGTAGGAATCTCAGCTGCCTTTTATGAACATAGATTTAGTCCTGTCCCAGATTCTTCAAAGTGTGTTTTCTAAAACTCTAGAGCAGAGCTGGGAAGCCCCAGACTGTACGTGGGCCTTACTGGCACCAAGTCAAGCCCAATAGTTTCTGACCAACAGAGCTTGGACACACGTTTCCTTGCACTAACATCATTTTATTAACACAGCTGTTGGTGATGCATAGCAGGATTCCAACAGAAGGCTCTAAGCCTCTGCTGAAGATGAACAGGAGTACTCTGCATCAGCAGAGAGTGGACTTGTTTAATGTGGGCTTTGCTAATGCTTCCTCTCTACTGTCCAAAACTTAGTGATTGTGAAATGCACAAGTTTCCCTCATAGGGATGTTGGGTTTTTCTTCCTACACTTTCCCAACCATGACTTGCTATAGAGAACAGGCACCTTCATGCCATTCCATAAGTTTAACAGCTTTTCAGTTTCAAGCTATGCTCTAGACTCAGTCAGAGAGACTTCTCACCAAGTGCACAGAGCCCTTGCAGATGCTTTCCCTCCCTGTCTTTGAATCCAAAGTCATACATCAGCCAAACATGAATTCTGCACACTGAATTCAGTGATTAAGTAACAAAAATTAACTTACCACCACCAGGTTCCCATCCACCACTTTTCTCTTTATGATAGTCTCTTTTCCATCCCACTTCTGCACCTGGTTCAGCACACCATTCTCTAGGGTTACGACATTCTACCAAAGCAAAAAAACAAAGAGTGGCTGTTTTCATCAGGGTGCTCTGGTCTCAGGAGAAGACTCCCCCAGTCCAAACAGCACAGAGCACAGAGCACAAAGCACCCTCAACAGTCTTACCTGTGGAGGCAGCATTTCTGCACTGGATGTCACAATCACAGCTCTGCCCTGCTGCTCCCACACCCCTTTTGAGAGACGTATTTGCAAAATGCCATTTCAGGACTCACCTTTGTTTTTCTGTCATCTGCTGTGGTCTCATCAAACTCTTCACCCAGCTTGAAAGAGACCTCTGTATTTTTGAAGGTACTTTCTGTTTTGATGGTTATCACATCACCATTGATGCTGATAGTTACATTAGGCTTGGCCACACCAGCCATCTTCCTGGTAGCAAACCCCACACCTGAAAATAAGATAAGGCACTTTGAATTTTTTATTTTTCCTCAATCTTTTTGTCTTATACCTTAGAAAAAAAAAACCCTCAGTGATTTTTCTGCTGTCACTTTCTGAATGTTAATAATTCTATGTTACAGAGATTCTTTGGTAAAATCTTTCTTGGTTCTGCTATAGACCAAGCTGGGTGGGCTGTTGTAAGGAAATTCTCTGTCATTGTCAAAATAGTAAAAGTAATATTTTGAAGGCTGAGATTGTATGAATGCCAGATATTTGCACATAGACTTGTTCAGAATAACTTTTCTAGCTTGTACACCAATATGCTAATTGT
Organism: Serinus canaria; assembly: GCF_022539315.1. NCBI lineage: Eukaryota > Metazoa > Chordata > Aves > Passeriformes > Fringillidae > Serinus > Serinus canaria. The sequence continues at coordinate 123,527,618 of NC_066315.1, forward strand.
ATCTAAATGTAAATATGCAGGAACATATGACAGTTTCTGAGCCACAAAAGCAACAACAAAACGAGGAAAAAAACCCAAGCTTTTTATATTTACAAGTGGGTAGGTTGAATATAAGGAAATGATGAAGAAATAGCTGGCAATTGTTATGTCCTGAGTGAAATCTGGAGTAAAGATTAAGAGTGCAAGTCTCACTCACTGAAAGCTGTCAGGATAAGCCACAGTAAGTATTTTACCCCTAAACTGCAAATAACCCCCCAGCTTTTTAGCATGTAGTAATTGAATAAGTGCAAGTTACCTCCTGCTTCCTCCGCACTAACACAATGTTAAAACATTTTAAATCCCAATTTTAATTCTAAGCTAGAAGGCCACACCTTTAGAGAAAATTGTTGGACATCAAATCTTGCAAGTATCTGCATGAATCCATGCAAATGTATTTGTTAATATTCACTGGAGGCAGCTACAGAGTTTCATTCAATATAATAGCCATGGCAATTAACTGGTGTCCTAATCCAGCAGCATTTTAAAGCTGTTTAGGTGTGTTGCTCACAGACATAAAGAAACTTGCTGCTTTCTAGCATCACACAGATTTGTGTGTTGAAGGACAAAAGTTAATTCACAGAAAATAATCCAGTGATGTGCTTTACTTCCACTTATAAAACTACTAATAAGGCATGCACAGACTCGACTTACCTGAAATTATTCCCTTCAATTAAAGTTTTTCTGCTTTTTAGGATTTTAACACCACTTATTGAAACAGATGAATTCTCCAGTTTAAAACTATCTGATCAAAACAATGGATTAAACCCCCCTTAATAAACAGCACAGCCAGAAAAAGCAAGTAAAGTTCAAAATTGGCATTCCTTCCCTGCTCCAGATACAAGAAGTTGAAATAACAATTCTCACCCAGTTCTTTCATATAGTCCTCAAAGTTTTCACTGGAAAGGAGCTTCCAGGTGCCCACAAAATGGTCACACATCTTGCCAGGCTAGAAAGATGCCTTCCACAGGTTCAAAGAGAAATGCAGGACTGGAGAATATAATGAGCTCCAGGGGAAGAGCACTTATCTTTAAAAAGGAGCCGTGGCCACATGATGTTCTGGGATGACCAATGAAGAGTGAGTCCCACTGACCAGTGTTTTTCTTCTTCCCCTACCCCTCCTCTGCCAGTGGGTCATAGTGCTATTATTCATATGCCCTTACTAGCACAAAGATCACTGACTTGCTTTTATTTAATTATTTTTGTTGTTGAAGAACACTCTACCTTAAAGGCAAATAATTAAATCAAATTACCACTCAGAATAAAAAAGGAGGCTCAAGCTCAACCCTCAAAAATAATGTTCTCACCCCTACTCTTTCATTTCAGTCCACTATATCAAATGGACACAGCTCAGCTCCTAGACTTTCAGATCCAAAAGGCTCATTGGGATCATTTAGCTTGCTTTCAGCACCCCTGCAATCAGAAATTTCCTCTAGAGAAACACAGAACTACAGGAAGAAGTGGATTTGGAGCACAAAGAGAGAACACTGGGGTTATAGAAGGTTAAGGCAATAAAATTGCTTCCTTGATTGAGATCTTCTTGTCCTTGCACCACCTGAATCAATTTAACAATATGTCTGTAATACGCTTTTATGTAATGGAGATGGGATATGGAGTTCTGGGAGAAGAAAAATAACAAAACAGAGGATTTCTGTCTCTTTTACTCCCAAGGTTTTCAGACAAACTATGCCCTAATGACAAGCATTTTGAGTAGTTATGGCATAAAGCTAGGTTCTAGTATTGACTTACCAAAAGTCCCTGGACACTTCATTTCTTTTCTGCTTGTGCTGTTCAGGCATTAATTTGTTTGAGGCAAGTTGTGCACAGGCCTGACATAATGGGTCCATCTTGACTGATCCTCTAAGCCCTGCCATACTTCAGTTCACAGAATAACTATCAGAAAGCAGTCAAGCAAGTCCTTAGACCTTCCTTTATCTGTAATGTGCTATTCCAATGGCAAAAAGCAGCAAACAAGTGCATAGTCCAGCCCCTGGAAATTCTCTTTAAGTGGATTTCCAGGAATTGCTCTGCTGGTTGCTAGGTATCAATATTGTCGAGCACATATTTTTCTACTTGTTGTCTCTGTAAATAACAGTGCTATAGAAGAGTTATTTATATAGGATTGCAAGATCATAGGGGTATATATTTGTAAGGGGAGGGAAGTGAGGAGGTCTCCAGTGCATCCTTCCACTCAGGCAAGGTCACCTCTGAGTCCACATCAGGCTGCTTAGAGCTGTGCCCTTTTGTGGATCAGAAAACTCCGAGGATGGAGCCAGTACAGTTCCCTTAGGCAACACACCCCCCTGCCCAGCTGTCCCAAGGGGAAAAGGGTCCCTTTATCTGCTCTCTGAACCTCTCTACCTTCAGCTTTTATTCACAGTTTCTCATCCCCCCACCATTCACCACCTGGTTCCAGCTCCTTGGTCACGGGTGTTGAGGGCTGTTTGTAAGCCCTCCCAAAGCTTAGCCAGGATGAGCCACTTCAGTCTCACAGCCTCTTCTCAGAGGACAAGTGTTCCAGACCCCTGAGGATCCTCTGACTCCTCTGCTGAACTCACCTCAAAACTGGGTGCTGGACTCTGGATCCACCCTAGTGACTGCTGAGATGAGGGGCATAGCCACTTCCATCATCCTCCTGGCAGCACAGGATGCTTTTGACCTTTCTGCTGCCAGGTCTCAGCTCACTGCCCACCAGGACCCTGAAGGCTTTTTCTGCAGGGCTTCTCCCTCGGCAGTGTGCCCAGCCTGCCCTGCTCTGAGAGCTGAGCATGTTTGTACATGTGTAATTAGTTACCCCACTGTCCCTTTAAGATGTCAGTCTGTGGGGACTACAATATCTAATCTTAGATTTGGCCTATTCTTTTAATTTTTTTTTTTTGCACATTCACTGACTTTGGCCTAATCTCAAAATAAATAAAACTATATTCTAATTATGAGGCAGCTGGTGCCTTCCCTGGCTGGTTTTGCAGAATGTCACATGCTCAAGTGTTCTTTAAAAGGAAATTCTGAGGTCTCTCAAGTTTGTGTCATTATCTTGAGGTATTTTTACTTCCGATTATTGGCTTGAGAAACTCTGTATTGTGTGTGAGCAGATGGTAGGAACATGAAAACTCAAATCCAGCATTTAAATAATGAGAACTGAAAGTACCAGCTGAGGGTTGTTGCAGTGGCCCAGACAGAAAGGCTGTGATGTGTCTGAAGTCACCTCCTGTTCCTCCTTTCCTTGCCTTTTGGAAATTACTCTGTGTGCAGCTTACGACAACCAGCATTCCTCTGTTTGGAGGGGAAATAGGACCTTTTTATTCAAAATTACAGTCTGAGAGGCAATTGGCCTTTGGTGTTAACAGCTGTCTGCAATGCTTGTGATATTGGAAGAGTTTTTGGGGAGAGCAGAAGCACCTTTCCATGCAAATCAATTTGGAGCAGACAATGCACCCTCCCCAGGCAGTCAATTACTTGCACTTATTTAAAGTGAATCTGAGCTATTTGTAGATATCTTGTGAATGTGATGACTCAAAAATGCAAGAGGAAAGCCAGTTTGTGGGTTGACTTGCATGTTTACTTCAACAAGCAGCTGACTGGGAGCACACTTATGGCTCTCTTTTGGAAAGTATCCTACCAATGGTATCCTTTCCCTCAGGAGAGACTTCCAGTAACCAGAGATAAACTTATGGCACTGATGTCATCTAATACAAATGCATGCAGTCTGCTGATAAATACCACAGTTTTTAATGGTCATGAAGAAATCAGTGAGGTTTCTGAGCCTGGAAGTTTAAGCAAGTGGTTCCTGTCACTTGAAGAAGTGTATTGACAGCAAGAGCTGGGCAATCTGGCTAAACAGCCCCGTGGTTATTGACACTGATGTGATCTCATTCCACCAAAAACAAGGGCATCCTCGAAAGTGTAGAAACCACCTTCAAAATCAGCAGAAATTCTGAAGAAACCACAGCAGTCAAGAGGTAAACCAAGAAAAGGAAGCTGGTGAGGGTCCAGTACAGGAAATGCTGACAAATAAAATTCATTTCTTAATCCTGATATGAGCTGATGCAGCTCAAATCTGCAAATAACAATGACACACTGTCTGCAATGTGGTCTTGGGGTGCTGTGACATTTGAGGATGTTCCTGACGCAGGATATGCAGAAGTGATCACAGAATTTTGTGGTTCTATGAAGTGCAACAGCAAAGTGGCAGCTGTGCAGGGGAAATCAGTAGAAGGGAAGGGAGCAATGATGGGTTAAATGTTACTCTGTGACTCAGACCAAAGGTGGAGATCTACTTGAGATAAACTGCTTTTTACAAAAATAAGCACAATAGTAACCTCCCTTTGGCTCTTTGGTGCTTGCTGGAGCAATGACGCTCTTCCACTAGAGTATGTGAGAAAGAGGATGTTTATCCTGCAGTGAAGATCTGCCACCTAGGAGACCTTTCAATGGAGCATTGTGCTAAACCTTCCCTGCTACTTCAAGTAAGGATGGAATTGTCAAAGTAAAACCACATCTTACTCTCAACAGTTATGACTGCTTAAAAGGAGGCTTCTTTCCTGAGTTCCTCCTTGCCCCAGAAGGGCAACAGAGTCAAACTGGTGACTACCAATGAGCAGCAGTGTATTGTGCTTACACACTTGTCTCCATAGTTCTGCTGCTTTGGATAAAAATCAGCATGAAAGGACATCCATGCTCAATCCCATGGCTGATGACATTGACAGTGACTTCCCTTGAACACTTCCTTTAAAGGAACCTGGCCTCTGCATGGACTTATTACTGGCACACATGGCAATATTCATAGTCAGAAGAAATATTCATTCCTGGCAAAGCTATAGCAATGGAGATTTTTCCTTATGCAGGGAAGGAACTGTGGCTTTGATGAAAGCTTCTTGTTCAGGCACAATAACACCTACTAAGAAGATGGACCAGCAGCTCATGTTAGGAAGGAGGGACCATATCACACTTTCTGGTACTGCTGCAACTTAGGCAAAGCAAAAACCTTTCTTAATGCTTGTCTGGCCAGGTACCAGACTGGGAATTTCTTCTAAGGCCCCAGGGTAGCTACAAGAAAGGTGATTTAATTCTGGAGCAGACAAGAAGAGGTAAAGCAATGCTATCTCTGCTCACAAAGCTGCTGCTTTCATTTCTGATTAACATTTGAAACAGGTGAATTGCCTTGGACTTCTGCTTAGTCAGGAAAAGGTATAACTAAAGCTTCAGTACTCATAATGTGACACACTGACTTTACAGAATACTGGCTTCAGTTTGCTTGAAAGTTCAAGCAGACAGTTGGTTTTCAGTGGTATTTTTCTCTCTCTTGGGGAAGGAGGTGAGCAGGAGAAAAACCAAGTCCTTTTTCCTGTGCTCAGTGCCCAGGACCAAGCTGATGCTCCCCCACTTGTGGCTGTGGTTTCAGACTTCACTCAGAACTGAGGGTACTACTGCAAATGGTCACTTTGTTGAAGGAGTCAGATTTGCCAGCAACAGCAGATGTGCTGTTTCCTTGAGTGGGTATTGGCACCATTCTGCCCAGTCACACTGCTGGGCTGTGACATTTGGAGACCTCAGGCTTGTGTGCCCCAGCACCTGCTTTTTTACTTTTCATGATTCTGGGTTCTTTTATTTCCTCCTGAACTTTAGGCCAACCAGTGAGCCTCCACAGCCTTAAACAGGTTTCCAATATCTGAAAGCAGGACCATGGAATTAAAAAACATTTGACAGGTGTTTCTGAAACACTAAGCTAAGTTTGTAGTAAAGCTTTTAAGAACAGAAATGAAATCTCATAACTCAGAGGCATAATAAGATCAAGCCCCAAACAAAACCCAGTGGTTGACGCCATTAACTTGCTATTGAAATATGCATAATTATGTTTTCTGAACTTGCTTTAAAGATGCAGAAAAAATGCAGATATATCTGGAGGGTACAGCAAACCTCAGGGCCATTGCCTTTTCTTGAGAGACAGCTGACATTCTGGCTTTTCTCAGCAGATGGCATGGCAATAATATATGCTCTCAAACATCTGTAGATCATACAGGTGATGATTGCTATCCCTAAGGAAAACTTGGACTTCTCATACTCTCCTTTAACATGTATGTCACTCATTCCTGGAGCAAGGCAGCTGGCAGTGTGAATTTTGTGAATTGCACGTTGAGAGTTAAAAGGAATATCAGACTATCAGAAAGGTAAAAAAAGGATGAGTATTTGAAAATTGGGTGTGTTTGTTTTATTTCATTGAAATGAGAAGAAATGCAGGTACCCTAACTCCTACAGAGATGCAGGTGATGGGCTGTCAGAAGATAATGTGGACATTTTTGTATAAGAATATTTGAAATGTCAGAGGTCCACCTCATATATTCTGTACCCAGCAAATGCCATAGTGGGATTAGTGATAAATCAAACTTCATGACTTATGAATGTTTGTATGAGAGACGATCTTAATATGCTGCCTATCACGTAGGCATTGCAGATGCTTTATGTTTCTAACTCCCTATGGGTTCTCCTGGTCTAAAGAACAAGTTTAAGGTTGTCTAAGGTTGTTCTGATATTCAAATCTGTCCAACTTTTTTGTATGTATAGTACAAGTCTTGCATCTAACATCAGGGCAACTCCTCTTGAGGGTGTATAATGAAAGTTGGCCTTTTTCTGAATCCTGCTTTGTCTTGTCCATGGACTTACCTCAGAGCACGTAAATCCTTGTTATTCTTCCCCTCTACCTTCCCCCCACCCCACAAATTAAAAGGTGCTTTTCTTTCCTTACATTTTTATCCCTAAACCTCACTCTTAATTCAGGTATCGCAGCAGAGTTGCAAATGAAGGAAGTAGTATTTTTCCCAAAGCACTTTTGTGTTTCTTCCAGCAATTTGAAGAATTGCTAATACTATTCTGAAAATCCATTTGTAGTCCTTCTCCAGATGCTCTTCTGAATAATCCCAGATCATGCAGGTGAAACCCTCTCTCAAGCCTCCATTTGCACAAATGAATAACACTGTTGGTTACATCTACTTTGGTACTGCCCAAGAGGAATCCCTCCCAGCCCTGCCTTTTTACTGCAGCTCATGCAATACCACCTGCTTTTCCATACCTGCATACAGATCCATACAGATCTGTATTTAGAAACCTTCCACTGTTTTGTTTATTTCTTTGTTGTTAAACATTTTTATCAAGCTGAAAAAAATCTTCAAATAGGGATGAGAGAGTAGTGCATATTGGTAACATGTACTGTCTTGTAAATTTAAGCTTTTCCTATCAGTGGTTGTCCTCTTAACAGCTGCCCTCTTGTAAAGCAAGAACACTCCCACAATTTCACTTTTTCTTTAACCCAGCAAAGGAAGAACAAAGTGTAAGAGCAATATTTCAACAAGAATAAAAATGCCCTGTACAGAACATTTAAGCTCTGCTGAACCTGCACTCTGAGTAAAATATGCATGGGTTTGGCAGCCCTGATTATGCATGTCTTCTTTCTGCATGCTGCAGTTTCTGGCTTCCTATGCTTTCAATCTGAACGCTTGCTCTGAAACTCCAACTCCTCCCTGGGTTTGCCAGAAAGGTATCTATTATTACAGATGCATTTAGATCACATCCAAAGACCTAGTGCTCTATGTAAAGGAAAGTTAAAAAATCCAAAGATGAAATGCCCTTCAGAGTTGAAGCCTTCTGGAAAACAGCCCTCTCCCTGCAGCGTGGTGAGAGCTGGAGGATGTGAAGGCTCTCTGGCTCTCCAGCTCTCTGCAGCAGATCTCAAATCCTCTGCAGCTGACTGCTGCCCCCGGGTGCTGCCAGCTGAGGGAGGGAGGGAGAAGGAGCCAGCAGCTCCTGCCCAGCCTCTGACCTTGCCTGGGCCAGTGGCCTCTTGCAGCTGCCTTCACTGCAGCTTCACTGCTGCATTTCTTTGTCACTGCCAATCTCATTTCATCTAACCTTGTACCAGATTTAATAGACTGGGAATTAAAAGGATCTCTGAGGAAAGACATGCTAAGATTTTCTAAAGCAATCCATCATTCCTGCTCTTCCCGCTTTGGACAGCTGTCCTGCCAGGAACTAGTCAATGCTGTTTATGTTTGACTTGTGAAAACTCACATCACATCTCCAGTAAGGGAGTGTCTGTGAAATGCATTCCTTAATGTAAGGTAGTGATGCAGATCCTTGTTTAAGATGCTGTGGAAGGACTAGAAGCACAGAGCAGCTTGCACAGGGAGGATGGAGTTTGCTGCCATATGTGCTGCATCCCTCCCAACACCATCATCAGCAGATGTGGGCAAGGAATGTCCCTACAGCTCTTTTGCCCAAATACCTAACTATATCCAAGTCTTATTTTTGGCACACAGATTCTCTAAATCTGCTACCTTGAAGCCCAAAAATTACTTTAAAATGCTCTCTGCCCTCATTTTCCCCTCTGGAGGATTCCATCACAACTTTCAGGCACAACAAATTGTACATCTCTACTGGAGATGCATGCCATGAGGCTAAATGCATGCTTTTTTTTTAACAGATTCTTTTTTTTAAACTCTTCCTTCCTCAGCCCCCGCAGGTTCCTCATTCTCTGATATCATTTTAGTATTGCTGACAAATTATTTAATCTGAACATAATTGATTTTATGGTCTTATATGGCTTTAGATTGTACATATCTCTGTTCTAACACCATTTTCTCTGTTAGCTTTGTTAATGTAGCTTCTGGTAAGCCAATACTAACTCGCTGAAATTGATTGAAGTATCTGAAAATCTCTTCTGTCATTTTTAATTTAGCGCCTGACTTATTTCTGCTTCAAACTGCTCACCCCAATTAAGGCGTGACTGTGTCCAGTCATTGGAGCAGTCCCCAAGTCTTCCATGGAGCAGAGCCCTGCCCAGGAAAGCTGATACACTGAGTGTGTTAGTGGGAGTGTGGCTTGAGTAGCCTAACGTGGCTACTGAAGCTACATCTCCTCATACTCAGAGAGTGGAAGACGGGGAAAGTTTTTCAGCTGTTTTTGTTACTTAGAGTTGTTATATAGTTCTTCCTCTACCTATATAACAGCTCACAGAATCACAGATCACAGAATCATTTGGGTTGAAAGGACCTCCAAGATCATTGAATCCAGCCTTTGACTGATCTCCACTCAGAGCATAGCACTAAATGCCATGTCCAGTGGTCTCTTGAATATTTTTCCAGGGATGTTGACCCCATCACCTCCCTGGGCAGTCCATTCAAATGTTTATCAACTCTTTCTGTGAAGAAAATTTTCCTGATGTCCAAGCTGAACCTCCCCTGGTGCAGATTGAAGCTATGTCCATTTGTCCTGTCACAGGCTGCCTGGGATAGAAGACTGACTCCCACCTGGCTACAGCCTCCTTCCAGGTGCTTGTGGAGAGTGATAAATTCTCCCCTGAGCCTCCTTTTCTCCAGGCTAAACACCCCTAGCTCCCTCAGCTGATCCTCATAGGACTTAAGCTCCAGCCCCTTCCCCAGCTCCACTGCCCTTCTCTGGACATGCTGCAACATCTCAGTGTCCTTGCTGGGAAGGTCCCAAAACTGAGCACAGTACTTGAAATGTGACCTCACCAGTGCCCAGTACATGGGAACAGTCACTGCCCTGACTGGGCACACTTGCTGGTACAGGCCATTGGCCTCCTTGGCTCTCAGGGCACTGCTGGCTCATGTTCAGCTGATGTTGACCAGCACTCCAAGGTCCTTTTCCACTGGACTGCTTTCCTGCCATTTCCCCCCAGCCTGTAATACTCCATGGGGTGGTTGTAACCAATGTGCAGCACCTGGCACTTTCCTTTCCAGAACTTCATACCACTGGTCTCAGCCCATCAATCCAAGTTCAGTCTAGGACAGAATTTTCAGCTGCAAACTTAGCAGGTTACATGGTTTGGTTCCTTGGTTACCATGATATCTACTTAAGCTGAGCTCTTTTTTTCTTTAGAAAGGATGGGAGATATTTTTTACTATCTCACCCCCTATAGGTTTTTACTGTCTCACCACAAAACATACATTTTCTGAAGTGGAAACAGCATTATATCACTCTTGTCTTGCCTTACAACTGCTTCTCAGAGCATTGATATTGGTCCAATTAGCAATAAAAGAACTTGGCCACAAAACACAGTGTTGGAGAGTCAAGCCAGAGAGGTTTATTTGCCAGTTCCAGCAAGTGTCTAGCAGGATAATGATTAGACTTACACTACCTGCTGCTGGTCAGAAGGTATAGAATTTGGGACAGAACTGGAACTACTGTGTCTTACAAATCATACTGACACAACTAAGAAAACTCCTACCATCTCTCTGATTCCACAGGGTTAGTGGTGGTACACATTTCTCATGTGCTTGGAAGTGCTTAGCTACCCAAACCAGCCCAGGTCAATATACTGGCTCAATCTTGGGTGAGTATAGCTGTCCATAACCAAACAACTCAAGTTGGTTGGCACCACAAAAACACTGTTTGCCTAATAGGATCTAATCTAGCTGCATAACATCTTCTGCTCTGTGAAGCAGAAAATATTAGAGACTGCTTTATCAACTGGTACAGCAAATTACCCATATGTTTCCTGAACATTTGCTGGTACAGAACCTAACTATGGTAACTGCTTTAAAAAAATCTTTCCATTTGGTAGCCAGTTCTGGGATCAAAGCAGAAGACACTGAACCCAGTATCCACACTGGCACTTGGAAGTGCTGTTCACAGAAGAATATAAATATAAATATAAATATAAATATAAATATAAATATAAATATAAATATAAATATAAATATAAATATAAATATAAATATAAATATAAATATAAATATAAATATAAATATAAATATAAATAGAATAGAATAGAATAGAATAGAATAGAATAGAATAGAATAGAATAGAATAGAATAGAATAGAATAGAATAGAATGTCCTGAGTTAGAAGGATCACTGACTCCAGCTCCTGGCCCTGCACAGCACCAAGAGTCACACCATGTGTCTGGGACTGTTGTCCAAGCACTTCTTGAACTCTGTCAGCCTTGGTGCTATGACCACTTCCCTGGGGAGCCTATTCCAATGCCATAAAACTCATGGTGAAGAACCTTTTCTAATATTCAACCTAAACCTCCCCTGACACAACTTCAGGACATTCCTTCAGGTCCTGTCACTGGTCACCAGAAAAAAGAGATCAGTGCCTGCCCTTCCTCTCTCCCTCACAAGGAACTTGGAGACTGCACTGAGGTCTCCCTGCAGTCTCCTCCAGCCTATACAGACCAAGTGACCTCAGCCACTCCTCATTTGGCTTCCTCTCCACACCCTTCAGCATCTTTTTGCTCTCCTTTGGATGCTCTCTAATACCATAATAGGGTTTTGTTTTGTACTGTGGTGCCCAAAACTGCCCCCAGCACTTGAGGTGAGGCGACCCCAGTGCAGAGCAGGGCAGGACAATTCCCTCCCTTGCCCAGCTGGTGATGCTGTGCCTAATGCCCTCCAGGACACGGCTGACCCTCCTGTTTCAAAGTTATTGGGATGAGGCCGTAAGTAATGTCTTATCCAGAGGGGACCTGTATCTTTCATACATAGATGGGCTAGTGTGGAATCCTGGGTAAAATTCCTGCATTCATAATCAACCTGAATAAGTCAGAAGAGGTGGCCTTTGAATTCATATTTACTTATGTTGAAATGGGTAAGATTCCCTCAATTCCTGGTGTATATAACAAAAAACAGTGTGTTAAATATATCAATACTTTAATTTAACAGATTTTTTTTAAAGTTATATAATTAACACCATCCTGAATAGTTTTGACTTATGTGTTCAAGAAAAAAAGAGGATGTGGCACTTGGGGATATGGTTGAGTTGGGAGTGTGGTGATGCCCAGTTAACACTTGGCCTAGATGATCTTACATAGCTTTTCCAGCCTTAAAGATTCGGTGATGCTATGATTCTACTTGTACCATATTTCTATTATGAAGATACATGCAAGATTATTAAAATTGCATACTAAAAGAATTGTTTAATTCTAAAAGGGTTGTTTAATGTCATATTGGAGATAAAAGGAATTCAGGTCTGCAAGCAAGCACTCCAGGGTAATTCCAGGTTAAAAGTTTGAAGAGGTAATGACTTTTAGTTACTTGAGTCTGCAGTGATGTCAGCCTGCTGAAGTCTCAAAATTGAATATTGCCTGAATGACTGAAATAATCTGTGGAAACACGTTACTGAGTGCTCTTGTGCAACAACCACCAAGAGCTGTTACCAACCATGTAATTTAGTCTTCATACTGAAATGGCAACTTTCCTATTCATTCTGGGAAAGTGTCAAGTGCAGCCAGAATACTTCAATCTCAAATTCTCTCTAGTGCATTTCAGAGGCAAGCTGATCTACTCCTGCCTCACCTTTTCTTTTACCTTCAAATTTGATTGTATTGCTCAAAGGACCACATTTGAACAAGAAAAGTTGTGTTGCACATTGATAGAAAGCATTAATTCTGAAGACTGAAATAAATCTCTTTGGATTCTTTGGATTGGTACCATTCAAAGTCACAATGACTCAAATCTCTGTTACAGTATGGCCAAATTTTCAATCTGTTTTTAGGCAAGAGGGTCTTTGGGCAACCTGGGCAAAATTAACACTCACACAACTTGTGCAGAAAGCATGTCTCTCACATTTCAAAACCTAGTTTCTGCTTCCTGCTGTCATGCTAGAGTACTAATGAGCCTCTTTGGAGAGCAGAAAGTACACAAAATTACCTCTCTTCTCCTTTTTTTCCTCTATTACACAACGCCGGCAGACAAATCTTTCTCTTTTGAAAAAAGAAATAAGAGCAGTTGTTGAGCTTGAGGTGTGTCTGTCTGTGATCCAACAGATCCCAGTATTCCAATAATGTGTGACCTGCTTTATGGTGTGAGCAAGAGGGCCAGGGTGCTGCCAGGAACCAGAGTGCTCAGACAGGAGAGTGCCTCTCTCTCCTCAATTAGGGCTTGTTAATGCCATCAAGATGAATGGAAAGTCATTGACTCCAGAGACCTACAGCAATGAGATTGATGAAAACTGACTGAATTGTTTCTCCATCAAGTTTGTGAAAAGGCAAAGGCAAAACAGAAAAAAAATTGTTGCATTATTTATTCCTCTTTCTGTATATTAGTAACTTCATGCTATAAAGTAGATTATATCATTTTAAAGTTGCTTGTGTTTTTTAGTCTCCAAACTCAAGCTCCTGCATTCTGGATCCTTTGTCTTTGCTGCCTCTCCTCAGGCCCAGATATTCACATCTCTCTTTCAAGTATTGGTGACTTTTTTTCTCCCTTCACATGCCTATCAAATGAGGAAGCTAATTGGGTGAAAATATGAAGGTGAAAAAAGGCAAGGCAAGGCTCCTGAATTTTCTTTTTTCTTTTTTTTTTTTCTTAAAAGAATGGTAAAACTAATCCTTTTACTATTTTGATATAAAATTTCCTTTAAAAATCAAATAACTTTATTCCTTTTCCTGACTCTACAGAATTCTTTTAGTATAGGTGAGGAAGCAGCAACTTCCTTTCTCAGTAAAAAACTGAAAATAAGGTTTGTTTTCTGGGACATGCAAGTAAAAGAAATGTCACATATTTGTTTGCCTCCCCAAAGAATGAAACAAGTACATGGTGGAAGGTGTTTCCAGCTATAGAGACTAAGCTAATCACCCACACCCTTTTCCCTTCCCTGAAAAACTATTTCTACAGCACAAGGAAGAAGGTTCTTAGTCCTTACATTTTATCATTAAATGGTTTTGGGGGATTATCCAGGGATTTATTTCAAAGCAATGTTTAGCTTCTGGCATCTGGAACAGATGAGCTACCGGCTTGTGTCTGACATTCTTACTGGAACCTCTGTGCTGTGATATTGCTGCAATAACCCAGAGCATGTAAAAGAGTCTCATGATCAGATTAAACTCCAAGACCTACCCCCAAGACTACTTGGACTTTTTAAGTGATCCATTTCTCAAAACACTGAAATAAATGTGGCTGTAAGTCTGCATGTCCCAGTATCAGAGTAGTAGCATGTACCTGTAAACCAGGAGTTGATGGCTTGGGTCTTCACCTTCAGCTGTGATGATTAAAGGCAAATCACATTAATTCAGTCATAAGGTTGTCATTTGCTGAGCTGCAGTACATGCAATTCACCAGCTGTTCTGTGGCCACCAAGATAACAATCTGTGCTCGGACTATGTTCTTGTGGCCCCCACCTATGTCAAATAGAGGATTTAACCCTATATATTGCTCAAATGTTGCTTAATAATTTCATATTTTACGATGACTGTGATTTGGCTGATATCCTGGATAAATGTGGATGTCTAGCAAATGGGTATTTATAACAGAGGAAGTCAACTTTATAAAGAACAATCTTTATAAAGAACAGAGGTCCAATAGTGCCTTACAGAGTAAAATGCTCTCATTTCTAGGTCATTGCCTATGCTAGAGGAATACTTTGTCAATTGTGTTAATATATTGTAAAAATAAGCAAGAGTGCTCCAGTGTGAAGCTCTGTAACTTCATTTCAAATCCTAAGATGAGGTACATTCTTCATGATGACAACCATGGTGAGAGTTGGATGCAGGTAAGGTTTTCATCCATTTTCATTAATGGAGCTTGAGCAGTTGAGGATTATCAAATTATGGTTGTCCCTGTCCCTAGTAATTAGGGTTTTTCTATTGAACCAGAATCTATATGACCACTAAATGTAATTTTCCAATCACACTTCAACACTGATCAGCATTCAATCTCCTGTGTAAAAAGTCACAAAACCTTTCCTTGACTTTCAATGCCTTCTCTTTGTCTTTGTAATTCTAATATCCAAATGATATCTTAGTCCTAAGTAACTGCTGCTTTGTATCTCTGTAATCATCAGGGAGCTAATAAAGTACAGCAGATGAAATTATCTCAGCAATGCAAAATTTAAGTCAGCAATAAATAATAACTATATTTGATTAATCCTGATTGTAAGAATTTTGTATACTTTTGGGAATGAAGAACTTTTCCTAATAGAAGAATGTTGTTTTTAATACTTCCCTGCAATGATTTTTTATTTTTTAACAAAAGTTGATCATATTCTTCTGAAGAGTTGAGAAAAAGCCTTCAAATTGGTAGCAAATATGCTGTGACTCCCTTTGGTGGAAGTAGAAGGTTTAATTTTAATATGGCACATCATTTCCACAGTTTTGGGCAAGTGCTGCAGTATTTAAGAAACAATGTCTAGTGACTGAACAAGGAAGCACCCTAGCCCTCAGCCACCCTGTTGTTCATAATGTACATCTAATTTTCATTGGCTCCATCATGTTAGTTTACCTCAAACTTGCCCTTCAGTGGATCTTGCTCCTGGTGTGTGACCCAGCTATGCAGAGGAGGTGGATCATGTCAATAAGGCACATGCTGAGCCACTTTCTCACTGGACTGGAGGCTGAAAAAAGGCTTCTGCCCCCTCTGTTGTCTGTCTCCTGATTATGTTCTTTGTGTTGTCCTGTTTCTGGATCTGTTTGGGTGACCTGCTCTCCACAGGCACATTGCTGTGAGGAAATAACAAGCCTCCTGTTCATGCTACAGTGATGCTTGAGATTACAGGGGTACTTACTGTTTGCTTCTTAGGATAGTGTTTCTGTTCTACTGAATCACAGAGGTCTGGGCTCACACCACTTAGTTTCAGCCATTTCACAGTTACTTGCTCAGCTTAGCCAAGTTAGTCCACTTAGCTCCAGCTACAGACAAGGTGCAGTGAGACATTCAGGTCCAGGCCATATACTAATGGTCTATATTCTACTGCAGGATGCATGTTGAAGTAAACTAATTTTTCCATTGGCTACAGAGGAAGCATGAATAAGTATCTTAAAATTAAACCTCCTTCCTGCACAGATTTTGGTCTTGCAGAATCAAGGAGTGATTATCCAGCACTTAGAAATGCCTGTATGCTGCAGATCAATCACTTAACTGGTTTAGAGTAAAATTGCTGGGCAGCAGTCAGTACTGGCTCAATCTAATAGCTTTATTAAAAATGGAAATAGAAATAAAATCCTTGCCAATAAATCCTGTGGATGACACAAATACTTGCAGAGTGACAAATTATGAGGTTTTGACCAGACGACCAAGTGTTAACACCAGTGTGACAAATGGCTAATATGATTACTGAGGTTGTTAAGGAGAGTACAATACTTCTTCAGGATAGAGACTGCTGGATGCAGAATGAACTGCACAAATTTTCTGAGATAGAAAGTGTCTCTCTCAGGGACACACTGTTTCTTATGGAAACAAAGGCTGAGAAGGAGGCTGAATGCAGTACAGTCATCTTGCCTTCACTCAAACACACAGCAAAAGGTTACTGTTATGTTGATATAGCTCCTCACTCTAAGGCATCACAACTGTGTGTCTAAGCAGAAACCGGACAAATTAAGAATAGAATTTAGGTATACTCCCTAAGCAACTGAGATTAATAAAGCCTGACAGATTTTCTCTGTATCTTGTTTACATGTCAGTACCAGTTATTTTCATCATCAGCAGCATCGTCATCAGATCTCCAGAAGATATCCTTAAATCAAATTTGAATTATCCATTCCACTTGCAGTCACTACTGTGTGATGTTGAATGACTTAGGAAATACAGAAATCTGGCCAGAGGAACACCTTAACTTCCATTAATATAATGCAGAAAACATACCCCTTATGGTTTTAATAAAATCCTTGATCATGTCTGCTGCTCTGTATGGAATATTTATTTCCATTTCAGTATTTTTTTCCAAAAGCATTTGGGTTTTACAAATGTTCTTGCTGATAAGCTGCATGTCTTTTCTCAGTTTTCTGGCAATATGGGCAATTCAGTGGAAATGTTTCATTTTTACTTCAATTGTACAGTCGTGTGGTGTGGCTTGTTTAAACTCCTTACCCAGTGTGAAGAAGATTGTGTTGCTTTGAAGGCATTTTTTGTTTTGATGGCGATCATATGCCTTTCAGCACTGATTGTCATGCTTTGTTAGCTTAGTCTGACTGGTTTCCTTGAGGATAAAACCACTCCAAAAATTAAATAAAACTAAAGAGAAAATCGAATTGTGTAATCTCTGCCAGAAAAAATAGAAAAATCCTGTGGAATTGAATGTCTTGTAAATAGAAAAGTGGCACTGATGGGAAATGCAAATATTTCACAGCATGTGATCTTGAAGCGCTCTTAGCATCTGAAATATTTAATTTCCTGCTGAGGATAGGATCTATCATTTATTAAAGTCAGTGACTCTTATTTGTTAAGTAGGAAAGACATTTTCCAGCACTGCAGTCCACTGCTGTCTTTATAGCTGTCTTAGAAGTGCTTTGTAGGATATTCTATACATATGTTGAATGTGAGCCCGACCCTGCAGTTGTGAAATAAAATAGTGAAATAAAATAGTGCTAAAAACTGATCACGACATGGGGAATTGAACACAAATAAGAATACATGTTTTTGGCACATGTACTGACTCCATAAAGAAAACCACAAGCATAATAACACTTAGAGTTGATCAGCTCCATTTACTGCCAAAGTTGCTCATGACCAGACAAGCTGAAATAAAAGACTTAATTCAATGAGGATTAGGCCTGGAAACAAACTAAGGAGAGAGGCAAATTGAATTTCTCTAGCATTACTCTTCCAGAGTCCAGAGAGAACTGAAGAATGAAGATCATGTGATATTCCAACTGGTTGAATCTTGTTATCTAAGATGCTGCTTACATGAAAAATGAATCTGTGAACATTTTGTTGTTGTACAGTATTCACCTGCAGCTTACAAGCAACCCATCCCATTTCAAACTGAAATGAGAAAGGATCACAAAATCCGGGTGGGCCAATCATGTCCTGGAGGGCATCAGGCACCACCAGCATCATCAGCTGGGCAAGAGGCGGAATTGTCCCACTCTGCTCTGCACTGGGGTGGCCTCACCTCAAGTGCTGGGGGCAGTTTTGGGCACCACAGTACAAAAAAAAACCCATTATGGTATTAGAAAGCATCCAAAGGAGAGCAAAAAGATGCTGAAGGGTGTGGAGAGGAAGCCAAATGAGGAGTGGCTGAGGTCACTTGGTCTGTTCAGGCTGGAGGAGACTGCAGGGAGACCTCAGTGCAGTCTCCAAGTTCCTTGTGAGGGAGAGAGGAAGGGTAGACACTGATCTCTTCTTTCTGGTGACCAGTGACAACCTGAAAAAAATGTCCTAAAGATATGTCAGAGGAGGTTTAGGTTGGACATTAGAAAAGGTTTTTCACCATGAGTTGTACGGCATTGGAATAGGCTCCCCAGGGAAATGGTCATAGCACCAAGTCTGACAGAGTTCAAGAAGTGCTTGGACAACAGTCCTAGACACATGGTGTGATCTTGGTGCTGTGCAGGGCTAGGAGCTGGACTCAATGATCCTTGTGGTGCCTTCCAACTCAGGATATTCTGTGAGTCTGTGATTCTGTGAACAGCATTTCCAGGTGCTGGTGCGGATACTGGGTTCAGCACCACAATCTACAAAAGACATTAAACTATTAGAGAGTATCCAAAGGACGGGGAAACTGAATGAAGAGGGGCTGAGGTCACTTGGGCTCTTCAGGTAGGAGGAGACTGAGAGGAGACCTCACTGCAGTCTGTAAATTCATCGTGAGGGGAAGAGGAGGGACAGGCACTGATCTCTTCTCTGTGGTGACCAGTGACAAGACCCAGGAGCCTGAAGATATGTCAGAGGTTTAGGCTGCATATCAGGATAAGATTTTTCACCCAGAGGGTGATTGGGCACTGGAATAGGGAAGTGGTCGCAGCACCAAGCCTGACAGAGTTCAAGATGCATTTGTACAATGCTCTGGGGCACATGGTGTGAATCTCGAGGTCTCCTGTGCAGGGCCAGGAGTTGGAATCAATGATCCTTGTGGGTCCCTTCTAACTCAGCTTATTCTGTGATCTTGAATCAGAGAAGCCAGAGTACCACAGAGATTTGGTGCTCAGAAATAAAGGACAGGGGCTGTAGAACCCATAAAATGTTGAGAAAGAGCAAAATGCAGCATCCTGCTAATTCTGGGGGTTGATACCAGCTAAGTTACTGCCAGGTTGCCTGATGTTAAAAGAAACAGGAGACTTTATCCTGAAGTAGCACCCATGTGCCTGGGTGGTCCAAAGCAGAAAAGAGCTGAAGCCATCACACTCACTGCATGCTGTAGACACAGACGTATGAGTGCTCCCTGTCAAGGAGGCTGTGACAGCTCTGCTTCAGACTGGAGGCTGCTCACACCTGCAGAGATGACCCTGCCAGTGCAAACAGCTGCATCTACCTGACCGTGCACCTGCACAATCAAAGTCTCTCCCAAACCAACTGAAGATGAACACAAGCCTGAAAGAAAAATCCAGGATTTCCCAGGGATGCTAATTAGATTGAGCAAGCTGACACAACTCCAACTGATTAATCTCATGAAAAATATTTGCAACATTTATAGCTCTGTGTGCTTTGTGGAAAGCTGTTAAGAACCTGCTCCAGGGCCCGATCTATCACATCTGCCTTTTATTTATTTATGGCACAAGCTTCTCAAAAGTGGGAGATGAGCAAAAATAAAATATATAATGTATAATTCCTGCTATGGCAAGTGCCATTATATCTGTTGTTTGATGAGATTTCCTCCTGAGCATTGTTAGCACATTTTGAACCCTATCTCTCTGGCTTGCTCAGTGCAGGATAAAGATGCTATACAGAGAATAGTTTTGCAAGTGTTTTTCTCCTGCAAATATCACTGATTTTACAGTCCATAAAAACCGAGACAAAATAATCCTTCAAACTTCATGCCTTACAAAGACAAGCCTGAATGAAAGACCATCACGGGAAAATCTTGCTTGCAATGCCCTAGAGATATTCTCTTACACCTCTAGGAGAGACAAAATTTTCAAGAATGAACAGCAGTCGTGTTCTTAAACCGGGGTAGCTTGGTGTTCAGGTAACACTTCCCAGAACCAGACAGATTTGGAAAATTTAATACTGAACAGACACATCTCATGGTAGAAAAGAATTCTGAGATTAGTTGTAAATGTCTCTATATTAGATTGCAATCAGGAACATTGCAAAAAAGATTAAAACAACTAAGCTCAACACTCTCTCACCCCCCTCCCTGAGTAATTTACTTATTTCTCGCAAATGAAGAACAAGCGTCTCTGCCCTTATCTTCTATGTCCTTCAAATGCTGACTTTTTTTAAAGTGTTCATAGTATTTAAAAGGATTATTTAAGACATTGATTTTTTTTAAGTGTTCATAGTATTTAAAAGGATTATTTAAAACATTGATTTCTAGATGCAAAATTTCATCCTTTTGATTAAGGTTTTGATGTTTCCCATCAAAAATATTTCCCATTCTTTCTTATGGAAAATAAAAATCATCCTTAAGGTATTAAAACTTAGCTTTCCTTTTAACACTATTGCTGAGATGAACACACAATTTTTTTCCAAAACTGCTTGTGTCAGAAGACTGACATATGGGTTATTAGTAAGTGGATGGAATAGCAGAGAGTTGAATTCTCTTCCAAGTGAAGCAGAGTACACAGCCCATGTAAACCTCCCAAAACAGGTTACTCCCTGTGGTTTCAATTCCACCCTTTGCTGAGTCTATTATTCTTTCTTTGCCCACAAGATATTCTATGAATATTCTCTATCTTCATAGTTATTGCCACCTTATTCTTGCCAAGTTAGTAAACTATCCTTTCTCTTCTACCCCTATTTCTCTCATTTCTATTTTTAAGTGTTGTCAATAAGAGTTTTTAAAATAATATCATATATACACTCACATATATTCTATACTTATATATGTATACATATATGTGTGTATGTACATATAAATATATACATAAAAACTTATTAAGTTCTTCCATATATTACAATAACTTTTTGCAGGAAGCTGATCTCAAATTCCCAAAAGATGATCAGTGACCTTCCTGGATATGGTGGAGGATAAAAAGAAACAACTCTTTCAGTGTCATGATCCAAAGAAGACTCATTTGCACTCTGTCACACCCTATCCATGTGGCACATAAAAACCAGAATTTTCTAGTGAACAATGACAAAAGCTACTTTGGCAGAACTGATGTGAAAAAGTGTCTCAGAATCCAATTTACAAGCCCTTCCCTTTCATATCTCAGTCTTCAACCTACAGTATTTCATTTTTCCCATTAACAATTCATCTGAGTCTGAATTCCCATTAACAATCTTCCCACTCCTCTGCTCCATTCTCAAAGGCATAAGAAGGCAAGTCTAGGTAGGAGACTTGGCGGTTTTGCAGGGAGGCTGATTATGCTGGATTGGCTTCCCAGAGGCAAAGGATGTTCAGTGCTCTGGTCCTTGGCTGAGCATCAGCAATAGGCAGGAAATATCAGAGGGAGGGAGTGGGGAAATATCAGATAGAGACATGGGGATACTTGTAAATCTGGGTTTAAAATGTGGCAGATGATGGCTTAAGGTTACTGTACAGTGATGCTGAGGAAAAGAGCAGAAGAACAAGAGTTCAAAGGACAAGAATTGGTGGGCTTGAGAACTTGATTATACAATGAGAAAAGACTTTTTCTGGAACCTTTTAAAGACGAAGCAGGGATGAAATGTCTGGGGGCACTGGGAGGAAGTGATTGCCATTTAAAAGGAGGTGAGGAGATTCCGGGATCTGCTATGAGTAGAGAAACTCTGAAATCACTTCTGTATGTTGTCAGCAAACAGAAAAAAAAAAAAAAAGACAGGTATTAAGAGCTCTACTCAAATAGTCTGAGTGGTTGGGGGAAAATCTGCCCAAACAGCTTCAAATATCCAGAGAAGGAACATGAGTTGGGAGCTATCCAGGCAGTATTCAAAGACTCTCTGTGTATTTGATGGAGATGCAGTTGTCAAGGGCTCAAAGCTGTATATATGTTTAAATATTAACTAAACAACTGCCCTTGCCTTCTGCTGGTGCCCCATGTTTTTGATCCTGCTTCTCCCTTACAGCATACAAGGGCTGGGGCCGGGACCAGCAGGTCCCAGCAGGCTGTCTGGCCGTGCCACACAGTTTGTACCACAGTGCTCCTTAAGGTTGCCTTTTCTGCAATAGCCATTGAGGAGGTGAATAATTTAACCTCTGAGTGAGAGCCCAATAGAGGAACTGAAGGAAAAATAAGTTTTCTGGGTAGAGAGGTGAGCTGAAATTCTCATTTGTGCTTTCTATTGCTTAGGTCCTCCCTTGGTGTTGGAAGCAGCAGCTCATTTTTTGACCTTTTACTATCATCATGATTTGGGTTCTAAATATTTCACTTAATGTAGGTCACCTGCCATATAACATTTTAAAATTAATTCATACTTAATATCTGCTGAAAATAAAGAAATCGATCTTGATGAAAACAAAGAAATCGACCAAATAATTATTTTAGAATTCGGCCAAGAAACTTGATGGTTTTGGAATGGCTTTTTTCCATGTGGATGTAGTATCTTTAAAATCTTTACTATCTGGTAATCTGAACCAACTAAAATTGTTGAGAACAAAGACAAGCCCAGTTCAACTTTCATAAGATTCTTCTTCAGATCTGAAATGAATGGTTTTTCCATTGGGAAAACCAAGGTTGGTTTGGAAGCAAAGGTTTTCTCGAAGGAATTTCTTATTTCTGAATGGCTGTATTTGTCACATTACCTTTTTCCCCCTGTGTTTTACATTCATGTTCCAGAGTTTGTAATCACACAGTATGGCTGGAAAGTACTTTTTGCTTGGGAGTCACCATGAAGAGTTTTCAGACAGTAAAAACCTATAATTGTGTAAAATTTGGCATGATATGGTGGGTGAACATAGCCCACCCACCACTCTGGAGATTTAGAAAGCTTTGTTAGACTCATGACTGGGGAGGGTGAGGGCGGGTGGCCCTCTGCTCAGTGCACTGTGCAATAAGAGGACACCCACAGAGGGCTTGTGCTCAAAACAGGAGAGCAATGTAAGCAACAGAGATTGATGTAAGCAATTGCAGCTCCTAAGATTAATATTTCCTGCTGAAATCTGTTGCTTCAGGACTCTCCGTGAAAGGACCTGGGAAACTCAGGTGCATTGAAGCTCAATCCCAATGAGACACATCCCACTGCAGCTAGCTCAATCCCAAGGAGACACATCCCACTGCAGCTAGCTCAATCCCAAGGAGACACATCCCACTGCAGCTAGCTCCATCCCAAAGAGACACATCCCACTGCAGCTAATGCTGACCAATTATTCAAGCTACCAGTGTGTTATTTCTGGTGGCCAGCTCTTCGTGCCCTTACCAGTTCCCTAATCTTCTTTTCACTAAATCCTTTTCTAAACAACTACTTAAGAGAAAGCAGTACCAGGTAAAGCAGGATTAATATACTGATCTTCTCAATGAACTGAGACTCAGAAAAATGAAGACATCTCACAAATATGAAAGCCTCTAAGATTTAGTTTACTTCTGCTGAATAGGATTAAAAGGATTTTGACAACCTGCTGATGTTTCTCCCAAGGCTCTCCTCCCCAACACATACCCCAGAGAATCATGTAGAAACCTGTTGAGGAAATTGAAGAGTACTCTGAATTTGAAGTTTTAGAATAAATCCTTAACTGAGTCATAGACTTTGCGCATAAAAAATACTGAATGATGTTCAAAACCCAGTGATGGATAAATGTTTGTGAAGTGGTGAAAACATGTTATTAAAGAAGAGGCTCTTTAAACAGTGTTTTTATCACCAGTAGGGCATAACAGTCCAAATACTCTCCCCACACCTTCACAAGATGTGAGCAGTTTGCCCTTGGGAACATATCTGGAAAAATACAGGCACCCTCCAGTACCTGATGGGAGCCTTACATGTGCAGACAGGGCTGGCTGATAAAAGTCTCAGATGTACCAGCAAGGCTGGCAGATTGTAGCCACAGCATTTTCTTTCCAGAGAAATTAAATGCTGTTTGTTTGTTTGTTTATATGTTTTTAAATGTAGCATGTGCCTTGCTAAGAAAAGCAGTCCAAGCTGTGCCAAAGGCCTGACAGGAAGTGGTGATGAAAAGAGCCTGTAGCTGTGTGCCTTCACCTTTGGTGAGCATAACTGTGCTCTGGAAGCCTTGTCGCCAGCTGCGAATTAAAAAATTTAAAAAAAGAAAATAAAAAAAAAGGGTTGAAAAAAGTACCTTAACATTTATATTCCTAGCAAAACAGGATATATTATGCTGTGTACAACATCAGAGCAAGCATCTCTTGCCTTCACAGAAAAAGATGTGAAATTCTGTTATGACACAGATGTTTATTTTTTCTGCTATTTACCTTATTTTTCTCAATATGAGTTATTCTGTGTTATTATCAAGTGGTTTTGAAAAGCATTTAAAACCAGTCAAAGCACTATAATAGACCTGACCTTTCTTGTAGCTTTCCTTAGACTATTATTTTCCTTAGAAATGTGACCATTTTCTGATTCCATCAGTTTTGGAGTTATTCTCCACACTATCTATCAGTGTTTCCAGCTGATAGTTTTACCTGCACTTCTCATTCATAGCTTCCTTCAAGTCCCACGGGAGACAGAGGCTTTCATTTAAAATCTGAGTTTATAGCTTTGCTGACTACAAAAAAGCCCAAACCAAAACCCCACTAAAGATGTGTACCTGAAAAGAAATAGCACCTCATTTATCAGTTTAAAATTCCTGTCTTTAAAATTAGCCATATGAGGTCACCATTGTTTGTTGGGGATTTTTAATATGGAGGACTGACTATACTGAGTTTCCTTATGTATGTATTTATTTCTCTGTAGAGTGGCTAGTCAGAGGTTGGTGTTGAAGGGATGACTGACTATGTCTTTGCTAACATCACATGTGACCTAGTCTTCTCTGGCTTGTACCATCAGAAGACTCTAAATTTCTGCTGACCCAAACCCACAAAGATGTGTAAGAGAGTGGTGGGGTTTGCAAGGATCATAGCAGTGTTTACAGAAAACATGATTTGTAGAAGCAAAAAAAGTGGACTAACTTCTGAGCCCACCAGCTCTCCCAAAGTTGTCTTTGATTTTCAGTCCTTGATGTACACAGAACTGCAGGTACATCAGCCCTGTGGGCTGCTGCCCGGGAGACAAAAGGCCCTCTGCTCAGAATCACATAAACTCTAACAGCAGCTCAAAACTTGCAGTTTTGTCAGTGTGTCCATGAGCTGCAGCAAGATCCTGGTGAGCTGGGTTGCTCACCTCTGTTTGAAGGGCTTCTCACCAGGCATTAGGGCTGGACATGACTCATCCAAGGGAAATTAGATGTCAGCTCCTGGACCTGGACAGGTTCCCAGCCACAGGCAGCGTGTTCAGCCTGAACAACTATGATGGCCAAGAGTGCCAGAAGCACTGGCAACCTGTATTATTGCCTTGGTAGCCATGGCTCTGGACTTTGTCCCCTCCTGGCTTTCCCAGGTCACAGTGTGAGCCATGCATAGCGTTTCTCCCTTCACCCATCACTGGTGGCACGGCAGCCTCCGCTGCAGGAGCTCTCCTCAGCACAGGTCCCAGATCCAGAGGCAGATGCAGTGAGCTGGGAATGGGAAGACAGCGAGCAGACTGGACAAGCTATACCCACAGGCCCTGTAATCTCATGGACCCATTAGCCAAGACACCTTAGTGTTACTCTGATAAAGTAATACTTTTCTGATATCATCATAGTGACAGATTCAAAAGGGCTTCTCACCTTCATACATTGTGCATGCATACACAGATAGCTGGGTGGGTTATTTGAAAAACAATTCCCAGGCTCTTTAAACTTTGCCTTCTGTTTGTTACTATGTGAGAAGTAAAACTACAGGGCCCAACCTACTGCTCTCTAATTTTGTCCAGTAAGGGGAGGCATTTCTACATTTTGGAGACAAATTGTGACAGAGCACTCAACAAACAGAAATGAATAAACCCCAAACCAGTCCCTTGCCTCTCTGCTTCTCTCACCATTCCCTAAAATGAAATTATCTTAAAATAAACTCAATTTTTATCATATAGTTTGGTTTTGTTCCATTTACTTCTGTGCCTTTGGAGTATTCTAAATTTCTCTACATCTGTGAGAGTGGGAAACACATTTTTCAGACAAAAGATGTAAGCGCAATTCTTTGGCTTCTGACAGGGTTTTGAGAAAACAAAAATCCTCAAAACCAAGAAAGAAAGCACAAAATTTATGAAACATTCTTCAGCTTGGGATAAGCTTAGTACAGTTTGCAATACAGTTAGCATAGCTGCACTGCAGCTATAAAAAGAAGGCAGCAGATTTTTATGAAGCCAAATTATGCTGTCAGACTGATGCTTTAGGCAGGAAAAAAGGGGTTTACTTTTACTTGATAAACAAGATGTATATTATTGTCAAATATATTATTGTCTGGTAAGCAGAAACAAGGAGAAAAACAAAAGAAAGGGTCTGGCTCACTGTGGATGAGTTATAAAATACCTGGACAGGGAAAGGCCTCTCAGAAGAGTGTCAATAACACCCATCATACTGAGTGAGGGCTGCCTGATCCAAGCAGAGCACATACATATACAAGTGAAATTGGGTGTGATTTCCTTTGGAAATGACTGATGTTGGTTGATTTTAAGAGCACTGAACATTGAAGGGTCTAAACTCAGGGGACTCTTATAAGCCTGCATCTCTCCCTTCATCTTACATACTAATAGTACTGAGTATCCAGCATACTCAGTATCACCCACTTGTAATTAAACAGTTTGTAGCTAGCAGCAACGGATTTTAAGAGCATTTTTGGAAGAAACATTTTTCTAAAAATAGCAGAGACCCAGATAACTTAACCAGTAATTTTTATCTCTCATTTCTTGCTCCAAAATGTGGTTCATACACAGCAGAACAGCATCCCACAGGTGGTCTGAGAAGCTGGCTTCAACAGTGTCCTACAGCTTTTCAACTAGGTCATCAGTCTTAAAAGAAGGCTTTGGTGTGCCAAATTAGGGCTAGAAAGTAATTTAGCCAGGGTTTCCCATTTCAAACTATGCCAGATATGGATATCCAAGATTCCTCATTACCAGTTTTCTGGCATGAGCAAGACATTTTATGACTCCAAGAAAAGAACTGGTCTTTATGGATGAGCTTTTCCCTGACCTGGGTAAAAACCAGGTAAATCTGAGCTGTGTGGGGATTCTTCCACTCCTTGCCTGCTTTGAGCTGCCTCCAACCCTGCTCAGTTACTTTCATCTCTGTGTTCTGGCTTTTGTGGGTGCTGCTTCTATGACCCTTCCTTTCCCTCTGTTCTTTGCTCCTGCCATCTCTGCTGACCTCTAAAGGAAGGAGACCTGAGACAAGACACTATGTGCTCCAGGCAGGTGGAGTCAGGGTCCCTGGAGCCTGCTGGGACACACTTTGGCCACCATGTGTGCTGGTTTTGGCTGGCATAGTGCTAATTTTCTTCACAGTGGCTGGTAGGGGGCTGTGTTTTGAATTTATGCTGGGCACAGTGTTGACAATACAGAAAAGTTGTTGTGACTGCTGAGTGAGGCTTGCACAGAGCCAAGGCCTTTCCTGCTTTTCATACTGCCACACTGGTGAGGAATTTGGAGGTACCTGGGAGGCTGGGAGGAGACACAGCCAGGACAGGGGACCAAAGGGATATTCCAGATCATAAGACATCATGGTCAGTATATAAAATGGAGGGGAGAAGAAGGAAAGGTGGGGGTACAGGTGGGGGTACATTTGGAGTGATGTAATTTGTCTTCCCAAGTCACTGTTATAGATGTGGGTCTCTGCTGTCCTGGAGATGGCTGGACACCTGCCTGCCCTTGGGTAGCAGTGAGTTAAGTCCTTGTTTTGCCTTGCTTGTATGCAAGCCTTTTGGCTTTTTTTGTCTTTATGTCAACCCAGAAGTTTTCTTGCTTTTACCCTTCTGATTCTGTCCCAATCCCTGGTGTGAGTGAGTGGTTGTGTGGGGCTTGGCTGCTGGCTGGGCTTAAACCACAGCATCCCACCCAGGAGTGCACCTGTATTTCTGTGATGTGTGTCAGTTCCTGCTTTGCAACTTGGGTCTTATTTTTCCAGTTGCCCAGTGAGCACCTGTGAGCCCTTTTAGCTCAGTCCAGCAGTTCTAGAATACTTTTAAAATTCGTTTCGAATTTTATTCAGGTGAGCATGACTCTGGACAATTTTCTTTTATATACAGGAGCATCTCTTTATGTTTTCCCAGCATTGCATAAGAGGTAGAGAGTTTGGTTGTGTTACAAAATGCTTGGGCTGGGCTGCTTGCATTTTGCTGCAAATGTAGCTGAGAGTAGAGAGAGAATGTCCAAGAACCTGAGATCAGAAACCAGCAGGTCTTGTTTTAACAAGCCACTTGAATCCACTACAGGCTTTTTGCTGAGTGTGCAAACAGCAACAAAGGATATTCAGTGCCCAGGTGGTGTAACTGCTCCATTCTCTTCCCAATGGCTCACATCTGACAGCTCAATGAGCTAAGCTGCAGAAACAAGTGGGACACCTTTTGCTGCCTTCATGCATGTCTTAACAATTTTTTCCCACTTTCATCTGGACAAAACCCAAGTCCCTGTAATTGATGCAACACGCCTGTTCAAGATCAGGATTTTCTGTATGTGACCTAAATTCTACCATTTTGTTAAAGGTTTAACTAACTCCATAATTAATAGCTAGGGTTCTGATGGTGTTGCCATAATAGATGTTGGAATCTTGACTGCTGTAGTAGTGTTGCACACTGATGATTAGAGAACCTCTCCATTCCCTCCTGGTGCCACTGCAGAGGAGAAGCCTACTATTACTTGTTACTATAAATATTTATACATCTTCCAGCTCTTCAGCAAGCCCTAGAGGAATGAAAGTAGATTCTGTTTCCAACTTCTAAGTGTCCTTATACTTATCATATAAGCAGAAGTTTTGATTTCTGCTTCCATGTTTGTTTGCTTTTTATAGTCAGACACTGTCCCAGGGACTTACAATCTCCTGAGGCAAAGAAGCAAAGGAGAGCAATCTTCTGAAGTTTTTAGCTGAATTTTCCTCCAGTTGCTAACTTCTCCTGTCAAATTTGCATCGCTTTGTATATTATCATAGAAGTCAGGCAATATGTCTGGAAAGGACCTTGAGAGGACCTTGACCCTGAAGGGATCAGCACTAACACTGCATTTCTGATAGATATCTGCATAACTTGTTCTTGACAACTTGCAAGAAGATATTTCCCACTCTCTCTCAGATTTTTTTTCTTATGAGAATTAATCTTGCTGCAGTTTAAATCTATGATCTCTTGTTCTGTCTTCACTGAATGTTCATTCTTTTACTTTTTGCAGAAGCTGCCTGCATATTTCAGGTAATACTAAATATGCCCTCAGTTTTCTCATTTCTGTTTAACAACTTTCCTCCTTCACAGTCCAAGTCTTTCAAGTGTCTCATCCTCTTGTTGCTTTTTTCTGACCTCCCTGACAAACACAGTAAGACAGCCTTTTTCAACTTGGTGCTTCTTTATTGCCGACAATGCTAAGCACACTTTTCAGTAATGACTAGCAGAAAAACTTCAATATGACTCTGTGGCTGGTCCTTCTGCAGAAAACAGTTTAAAATGTACTTTAATTGTGAGATGTGTAAAACCAGATTATGAGGATAGTAACAGTCATTGGCTTTGTTTTCTTAGTCATCCTTCTGGCAGAAATACAAAACCGTTAATGCAGAAAGAGCTCCAAAAGTCTTCCATGCACAGACTTGCAAGCAGGAGGAAAGGCAATTAGTGACCCATTTATGTTTAGAAAGAGAGGCAGGCTGTTGTGAGGAAAATGAGGAAAATTTGAAGAAATTAGTTTCCAAATGAGGAATTA
Organism: Serinus canaria; assembly: GCF_022539315.1. Classification (NCBI taxonomy): domain Eukaryota; kingdom Metazoa; phylum Chordata; class Aves; order Passeriformes; family Fringillidae; genus Serinus; species Serinus canaria. The sequence goes on from NC_066315.1 coordinate 123,557,329, forward strand.
ATGGTCCTAACCAGAGAGATTTCGTCCTAACCAGAGAGATCTGGGGGTTGCAGCATGCAAACACACAAGGTGATGCTTTGAAACTGTGTGAACAGTATACTGAACGCTCAGTCTAAACTCAGCTAGTTAAAAGTGTTCAAACACTGCCTGGAACATTTTCTCCATGACCAGAATATTTTCCTTTTGTCACCAGAAAGCAAAGCAGGAGCTTCTGTTGATTCCACACCTGTGCTCCTGACACATGCGACCACTTGGTGATGGTTGAGGCAGATTGAGCCCTGACTACATCAACCACCTGGGAGAAATGCTAAGAGCACCTCCAGGATTTGCATCATGTTGTCTCTTCCCTGTAAACATTTATTGCCTGCATTCCTCTACCTACACTGACAATTCAGCAGACTGTTTAGAACTCAGCAGATAAATTCATTTTTTCCAGTGCAACATATCTACTGCCTGGACACAGGGCTAACTTCCTTGTGCTGGAAAGATTGTAGATGCTATTTTCACTAAATAAAGCTTTATAAAGCGTGAAGCAGCAAATGACATAATAAGTTTGGATATAGAGCTGCTATCAAGATCAAGAGGCTTTTATACACACATGGTGTGAAGCAATCTTTACAGTCAGAGGTGTTTGAATCATAGAAAATTATGGCTGGAAAGAGCTTCCACAGATCAGCCATTCTACCTCCCACCCAGACACTGGATAAACTCTACCTACAACTTTCCTAACAGATATTTGTCTTATGTCTTGGTAAAAGTCTCCTCTGATAAAGATTTTCACAGATTTCCTTAGGCAATTTATTCCAGTGCTTAACTATACTGTCATTTTCCTAACGTGTAATTTAGACAGAGTTATCTTTAGAGAAGAAAGCAGCATGATCAGAGAAAGGTAATATTTCTATTTATCACTAGTATGACTGCAGTAAGAGAGTGACACACTCATATATCTTGAAAGCACTAACCCAGAGAGACCTGTGTATAAACATACGTGGATCTGAGCATGGCAGTAGCAAAACTGACAGGGAGTTATGCAAACAAGGTGGCTGGAAGTGCTGAGCTCTGACATTTTACTGGAGTTCCTCCCTCTCTGGGTCATAGATGGCTGAGCCAGTGCTACGAAGAGATGCTTCCCTCCATGCAGATTTCACAGCTCTGAGTTTTCACCTGGGGCACCTCCTTTAGCAGCAAGTGCAGAGTTCACTCCCATTCATCAACACAGATTGGCAGAAGAAATAAACTCTTTTTATAAATCACTCTGTTGGGGAGCATTCATGTGAGCTGAGGAAAACTGGGTTCAATGCCCTCTTTTGCCTAGTGAGTCCTGACTCACAATTTGCACTCAGTTGCTTGTCTTCAGATTGCTCATAGTTTTCCCCTTTTGCAATGCCCTGCTTGACATGGAAAAAAGTTTAATTGCACTGGAAAGCAAGAGTGTGACTTACAGTATTGCAATTAGATTCGTAAAGTGAAGTTTGGAACAGTGGGTTTGGGTCTGGCCACAAGGATTGCATCAATATTTTATGCAATATTTGTTTCATGTAAAATGCAAACACAAACTTTGGCTGAAAGAGCATCACCCTCCAGCCCAACTGCTTCTCTCAGGAATCGTGCTTACTTTCTGTGACTCACTCAGCATTTAACTTTTCCACACAATGGAACAAGTTCAGCAGGTGAAGCAGAGCCTCCCCTGCCCTTGGTTACACACCCTTTGGAAGGTGAGCAATGGTGGTTTTAATCCTTTCCCACAAAGAGAAGAACAAACCCTGTATCCCAGTTCTTGGTGATTGTCAGAGTGTTTAAATATTTTCTATCTAGCTACACTTTGAAGGAAAACAGCAGCTTCCATTTGCCTTCATGTTGAGAGCTCAGCATGACCTTGCCTGCCCACAAGGCGGGAAGAAGAATGTCTGGGGGGACACAGACAAGCATGAGCAGGGGCTGAGCAGCACATGGCCATTCCAATGGGCCCAGAAATGGAGCTGCAGAATGGAAACCATTGCAGAAATCCCCCCTTCCTTCATGGTGAGGCACTAACAAACACAGGTCTTAATTGTTAAACAACTGGACTTAAATTTACTGCAAACAACTGGAGTTTAATTTAAATTGTCTTCCTAAGAACATGCAAAAGAAGTATAAATTTGACAACTTCTTGTGTCTTGGTAAATGAAATTTAGCCTTACAATATTACTAATGTGTTATGGGATATTGACTGTTTTTAAAAATGCTATCCTGCATTTTAGCCATCGGGGCACCAATTAATTAATGTAACCTTCTTAATACTCTTCATCAAAGAAATTTTATCTAGTTATAGTATGTTACGACAAACTTTTCCCCAGGGAGTTTCAGACTGTGATATTGTTAGGTGTGCTGAATTAATTAAGGAAGCATGTTTCTAATTCAGCCATTCAGGAGTATTTTAGAGCCTAATTCTCACAGACTTTCTTATCTCTGTTGTTTTAATTTCAGTTGTCATGAATTTAACTCTGGAATTTACTTAATAACCAGTAGAGAGAATCTGATATTGAAATTGTCTTGCAAAAATGTGGACAAAAGAAAGAGAATTCACATACAAAGAGGTGAAGAAAAGGCAGACTAAAAAGCAAAACACCAGAACTCAAAAAGGTATATTTCAGTAAATTCAGGTAGTTTGTCCCGAAAATTTCATGGGAAGTTGATGATATGGAAGGTTAAACTAAAAAGAATGGCTGTCACTCAGAAAGGATGAATAGGAAAGACAGATACAGAAACAATCAGACAGAACACAGAGGCAGCTTGTCTCCCTGTGTCATTCCATCACTGCCCTCAAATTCAAGAGGATAAAGAAATGAAAAGGAGGTCATGTTCATAGTTACAGGAAAAGAAGAATGAGCTTGAGCAATTACAGACAGGATCCAAAAGACCAAGGCATGAAAGAAGGTGTCAAATAACAAGAAATTCAGCTTTAAACAGCCTTAGTAAGGGAAGAACCAAGCAAGAAGAAGGCCTCTAATTCACTTGCAAAACAGCTTTATGTGGAGAAAGCCAAAATATTCAGTTGTTTCTTTTTCTTTTGCTTAAAATGTTCAATGATGAGCAGGTCTGTAATAATTAATCTGAGTCTAAAAAGTGTAAGATTTCAGTCTAGATGAAGGATGGGATAGGGAGATCCTGGAAGGAAAAATTCTTGGATGTTGGATGTTTCAGCATGGCTGATAAATTGTTCAGAATGATATTTAAAGACAGCCTGAAGCAACCTCAGTGGAGAACATACAGAAAAGGAAAAAAAAGAACTGGAGGGGAGATAGGGAATAATGGGCTTTACTAACAACAATTCAAAAACTAGTTCTAAGTATTTGGGTGCTGAAAAAAAATTCTGTTACTTGCCAAACTATGTCGAGAGCAAATTATGTAATTTCAACATTTTCTTCTTCAAAAGGACAATTGTGCTTACAGTTCAGGAAGGAGTATTATGCCATCTGTCCTGACTTTTATAGGGACTTTTGAAACTCCCTTTCAATGTTCCTACAGGGGTATTAAGGAGGATGGAACCAGAAGAAAAGCACAAGCAAAAATGTAATTCTCCATGATTCATTGTCAAAATTGAAGGACTTGTTTTTCTGCAAGGTCAACAGTTAGCTTAAATTCAGCTTTCTGGTTGATATAAGACTTCTTTTTGTTTTCTGTACTCACATGGAATGGAACAAGAAGTTATGAACTTAAGTGTTAGAAAAATTTATTTTAGGCATTGGTAGAAACATTTCTAATTGTGTCATAAAGAGAAGGAAACACCTTCAGAGTCTGTGTCACCGGAGGTCTGTAATAACACTTTAAATAGACATGAAATCATGGAATGGTTTGGTTTGTAAGGGACCTTGCAGACCATCTGGTTCCAACACCCCTGTCACAGGCAGGGACAACTTCCTCTAGACCTAAGTTGCTCAAAGTCTCATCCAACCTGGCCTTGAAGAATTCCAGAGGTAGGACATCCACAACTTCTCCAGATAGCCTGTCCTAGTACCTCACCACCATCACAGTAAAGAATGTCTTCCTTGTAGCTGATCTAAAGCTACCCTCTTTCAGACTGAAGCCACTACATTTGTCAGGGGTGAACAATTGTAGTTGACTCTGACTCTTTTCTCCCTTCCTTTTTGCTGTGGATAGAAGCAATCTAAGAAAAAAAAAAAAAAAAAGACTTCAAATGCAATAAAAATGATTTTCCTGTCTCTAGAAAGAGAAGAACCCTCCCATTAATTCATGGAGTCATGCACTTGCACAGACTTGAGAATCAAAGCCTCTATCGCATCAAATATCTGATGTATGTAAAGATCACTATTCATCTGTATCTTTTATCTTTGTTTCCAGCAGCTGCAATCATAATTAAATTCCAACATTGCTGTTGTGGTTCATGTTAAAGCTTCTTGCTTTGCTGTGGCATAGCTAAGACACCTAATAGTCTCTGGTGATGTTAATTAGAGAATGAACATTGATGGCAGAGGATATTAAAAAGGGTTTGTAGTGGGAGAAAAAGAGCTATATAGAAATGCAGGCATGTATCAAGAGAATCAGTGGCAACATGGAGAAAACAACTACAATGAGTGAACATAACACAAGAGAGCTTCAGCAGATCCAGTTATTGAAAAGAAATGGCAGTGCTGCCTCCTTAGTTCGGCATGTACACTGCTGCCTGCTGGGATGGAGGGCTCTGCTCCAGCAACACCCTCAAATCTTTGCATGTCCTGATATGAACAGCTATACAAGTGGCAGGATGAAAATTGCTGAGCAAAAGAAAATGTTCTGCTGAAAATTACTGGCGGAGGAAAGTCTGCCAGCCTGGAACTGTGATACAGGGTACTAGGCTTGGGAAAGAGAAACATGATTGAGAAATGCAGCTGACATATTTGAAGTACAGCTGTGTACCTGTCAGCCAGAGATATCTTGAGACACTAGTGATAGGCCCCAAAATAAGAAGATGTAACAGCAAGTTACTGTCTGAAAAACTGGAAACAGTATGGGAAAATAAAATGGTTCTAAAGGAACAGCAAGCAGCATCATTTGTTGGTTGTTACATGTGTGAAAATGGAAATTCACAGCATTTATTGGCTGCTTGAAGTGGTGATGTCCCACACCCCCTTATGCCACTATGATCTAAAAGACATTCTCATCCACAGTGAAGCCACTGTCTCTGAGTCCTTCCTGTACTTCACTTGTTTTTCTTTCCTAAACAGGTTAAATCTCACAGAAACTTCCAGCGAGCACTTGGACGCTCACCAGGGATGTCTGGCTGACTCCAGGCTCAGTGACACAGATCATCTCCAAATGGAGAACTTTGAATAATCATTGTACTGTATTCCCTTTGGGCACAGTTTTGGGGGATTGTCCTACCACCTCTGGGATGGCTGGGTAGCCCTCCGGGGTCAGTTTGTCCTCTCCTTTGGGATGGTTTGCCCCCTTCTAAAATCTGTCTAATTCACTTGGTACTAGTCAGTAATATATACCATAGAAATAATCTATTGTAACCTATTCACTAATAATGTTTGTAATAACCTGTAATAACCTGCACCCCCTTTGTTGCTACTACACAATTGGCTGCTGCTATTATCTGCCTAATGTCAGATATCTACTAGTGATTGATACTATGTTATTGATTGCTTATCATCATTTTTATTGCTTGATATATGTATATCTTCATTTTATTAATCATATCCACTTGCTATTGTTGATTTTTGTGCTATTCGTGCTAACCAGTAATAAGGCAGATAAATCTAGAGGATAAAAGTCTCTATGTCTTCATGTATTATGGAGTCTTAAAAACCACAGTCATGATCCCTACCCACCCAGAAGCCAGGCAGCCCATTAGGCTGTGACATGCTCCCAGGCATGTGCTTAGTTTCCCTAGGCATGCTCCATGGTGCCATTGGGAATAGAAGTGAACCTACAGGTAAGGACGTGACAAAATGTTTTGCTGGATGTACACAAAGCTGTAAAAATCAGTAACATCCCACTAGAGACAGGATCACAAAGGAGGTTCAAGAAAGGGAAAACACAGCTGCATTAATCAAATGGTTTGTCACTCACTGGAGATTTGAGAAGAGGCAGCTCTCTCCATTCAGACCTGTGGCGTTGCAGGGTTTGGCTGCTGAGCACTGAGCTACTCACAAGGCCAGAAGCAGTGAGTGATCTGAACACTTGTTACCCCAGAAGCTGGGGGAAATGGAACTGTTTACCAGAACCACCTCCTCCTCTCTGGCATGGTGTTGATTTGTCACTGCTGAAAGTGGAGGCTCAAGGATGTAAGGCATTTTGGTGGTGATGAGAAGAAAGTATTTGACTCAAGGTCTCCTAGCCTAGCCATGAAAAAAGCAAATTGATGGGTACAAGTTAAATTAGTACTTATAAAGTAAAAGTTTAAAAATTTAAACTTCATTATACATGAATTTTTACAGGAAATTTAAATTTTCCAAGCCTGTTTTTTTTCTCTTTATGAATGTGGATATTGGCTAGGTAATCAATATGTATAATATAGATGTATTGAATCTAGTAGGTTAACATAGCATTTCCTGCTCATGCTACCAGGAGTCATTTCCATGGCTCCTGAATGTGGTGACATGAAATCAGTGGAGTTACACATAGAACTACCTCACCCATCAAGGTTCCCTCCCCTGCCTTCACTCACCTGATAAGTTCAAATTGCATCAACTACAATGTGGTTTAATGTGACAGAGTACCTGCTTTACATCTCTTCAGGCCCACCCACGTACCTGCTGTGAATGTGCTTGCTTTAAAAAGCCACTGTACTAAGAGCCAAAACTGAACCAAACCAAGCAAATTCTGTTGCATGAATCTTCTGTTTACTAAAATATCTTCCTTCTAGCAGAAAGGTATTGTAAATTGTCCTTTCTATCATCAGCTTGCAAGATCTCTGCCACCATAAGACACCCCCCCAACCCTCCCTTACATGCCCTTTGCAAAACAAATGCATCCTGTTGATGGTGTTGCTGTCTGAGTTCATTGAGTTCATGCTCTCTCTGAAGTCATTGATAGAAGACATTGCAACAAGCAGGGTGGGAGGGGATATACAGATCCTGCACTGCGTTTGGAAATGCCAGGGATAAATTTTCACAGACTGTAATGGAAGAGTCACACATCTGAGACACTGCCTCCGTGTGTCATCATGCATATGTTGAAAGACGTGAAGCAAGTGGGGAGAAAAAAGCCTTCAAATGGAACAAAAAATATTTTAATGAGCATGCTCAGGTAAAGATGAACAGAGTAGAAAAATGTCTTTTATTTGATTTGCTGTCTACATTATCTCAGAAGTGTAATTTGATTTGGAGTTGTTTGTTGAAACTGATGCCACTTTAGAAAATCATTAATCTCTTTATAGGTTAAACGGTAACTGAGTTTTCCCCACTTTCTTATCTTCTGTTCCATCTTCTGTGCAAATGGTGTCTTTTCTTGGGAAAGTTAAGCCAATTTAATAGCTTTAAATATTTGTGAAAAACTGACTAATTACTTAGTTTCCTAGATGTTCTGCTAATTTTTTTTTTTTTTTTATAGATGCAAATATCTGTTTCTCAGAAAGCTCAGTCTATAGGCTTTACTATGGATTACATCAGATCCACAGGGCTCTGCCTAGGTACAGAGCCTTCTGGACCAGAGTCATGTGTGGAGTTGGAAGTAACAGCATTTAGGGCTCATTTCAAGTAAATCAAGAGATGTACTTTTGTGGTCTTTTTAATTTTGTTTTCCTTCACTTGTGGAAGTTGTGTTATTCTAAAAGGGAAGACAGGAGGGTATCCTATCCTAAAGAACTCCAGTGAAGAACATGTTTACTTGAGAGAGGGAATGGGGTTGTGATTTCTCTCTCTGCTTCCAATCCTTTGAAGATTTTGTCCATAATTCTTTCATTTGAATTAAAAAACAAAAAACCAAAACCCCCAACAACAACAACAACAAAACAAACAAACAAACAAACAAACAAACAAAAAAACCCAAAAACCAAAAACCTCTAGACAATCAACTCTATTCTGGATTAACAAGGATACATAATCCACTTGACTTTAGTTGAGATGCCCTGAAGATTGCAATGGAAACTTTGGGAAGAAGAAATAAACACTAGTAACAGAATCTGCTGAACTGGAGGAACTAACTGAATATAGAATTGGGGTGGCATTTCCTAAAATCTCAAGTATTAGGCTTAACAGTTGGCAGTACTACTGGCAGAAAGAAATGCTTCTGACTAATAATTTCTGGCTACTAACTACTAGTTATTCATTTTCCATGATATTTAAATAAAAGATAGGAGAAGTTAACTGAACTGGAATGTGTACTGTGGAAAACATATTTTCTCTACTAATTGATTCATTTGACAGAATAGCAGTGTTTTTCAGTGTCAGTCACACAAAATGACTGTTGATGGGAATCATTATGTCCAGGCTTGCACTTCCTTTCAGTGGAAACTGCTATTAACATCTCAGTGCCTACAGAAGCAAAGCTTTTTACCTCCCTTTGCTATGACAGTTTGTCATTATGAATTCCATTTCAACACAGTGAGCTGAACAAGGTGCACAGATGAAGTGGGGGAAAATTTACTTTTACAGAGCTATTACATTGCTAATTACAACTAAATAAATATTGAAAGAGGAATTTCTAATAACATTAACCATTAATCTCTTTTAAATTTGTTTTGCTGGAGGACTGTTGAGAACTGTAACCACAATTTTAAGAATAATGAAGCAGAAATAAAGGGTGTTTTTATTACTTTTACCTTTCAGTAGTGAGGTGACTGTTTGCCTACAATAGGTCAATGCAAACATCCAGTAAAGTGGAGGTTTATGCCATTAATAATAAATAAAGTCATCCTGATGAACTTTTACACCTGAATTGACTTGTTTTAATTCTGGAGAAATTATAGAAAGCTGAAAATCCCTACAGAGGTTTTCTATATACCTCTATATCATAATACCGGTTTGCTATGAGAGCTGGAAAAGAATGACATTTCAAAAACAAGAAACATTCTCTGAAGGTACTAATATAAGGTGGTACCAAACTAGGATCTCCTGTCCCTGCTGCTGTTGGCCTATTCTGGCCAAGCTCCTCTCCTACCTTCCCCAAGATCCCACACTGCAGCAATCCCCAGGTCAACACATCTCAGCTGGGATCCCCTTTCCACAGCTATTTTGTCCTTGGCCAAGAACCCTAGTGCCAGAAACAGCATTAGGAGCTTTTCTCTTGTCCAAAGGAAAGTTTGCAACTGAGGAAGGAAGGAGAGTGTAGCTGTCTTGCAACACCATAGGGAAGTCATAGTACAGAAGAGATATACCATGCTGATCCCCACTAGATCAGCACTTATTTTAGTTCACCCTGACTTCTATTAAAGGGCATTGCAGACAGTACAGGACACATCTCTGCTTTCACTACTTGCTTTTAGGAAGCAGAGACCTTGGGGCCTCCCCAATAGCCTATGGAGATGTGCCTGGTTATGCTGACTGTGTCCTGTGTGGTGTGCCCTGGCAGGACATCTCCAGACAGGTTGTAGGGAGGGCAGGAAAGTCTTTTCCTGAGACAACTCTTTCTGGGGGAGGCAGTACCACTCAGCAGCCACACTGAGATAAACAGTGACCTTTTTGTCAGTAATGCACTGGCACTTAACATCTAGGACACTGCCTTTGTAGGCAAGGTCATCAATACAAATAAACTTTTTACAGGATGCAGCACAGAGACCCGTGAAGCCTTGAAATAAGCAGATGTGTTATTTGTTCATGCTTGAGCAGATCCTGAAAAATATAGTCTGAATATACTGTTGTACAGGTAAAATGCAAACAGCAAATATTGCTCCTTTACATCATCGCAACACATTTGGAGGCAAAATATTGAGCTTGTTTTCTCTTTGGAAAATAAAACAGTTGTATCTCAAAACTCATAAAGACCTGTTTATTTGTGTCGGGGTTTGTTGTTCCAGGGCTGTATTTGCATACAAGATTAATACATGCATGCTCAGAAGATTATCTGGTAGGCTTAAAGAAAGGCTTTTAAAAAGCCATGTCCTAATTTATGACAGTAAAAAAAAAAAAAAAAACTCAAAAAAAAAAAAAAAAAAACCACCAGAGGAAATTACTACAGCCCTAAATGCAGTAAAATCTAATGATTTGTATGTTTTTATCTTATTTTAGAGTTTTGATTTCTGATCTTTTGTGGATGATACTACAATCTTCAACATATATTGAAAAGGAGTGAACATTAATTCTGCTGGCACAAGTACTGTTTCACACTCCTTCTCAAGTCAGAAAAAAACAGAGCTAAAGTCCTCACAAAATTTTGGCATTATTATTCTGAATAGCTCTCAGTTACTGTATCCAACAATAAGTACAGGGAGTAGAAAGAGGGTGGAAGGGATGCGTGGGAAAGGGAATGTTCTCTAAAGCAAAGGAACACCCTTCTGGTGTTTCCCTGGCTCCGGCTGCCATCTAGTGTTGTGCCGGGAGCGGTGAGGGGCGCGGCTCTTGGCCGGTTTGAGCATCTTCGCCGAGACCGCCCTCTGCCCGCGTCCACCTAGGATAACCAGCACGGAACCACCTCTCCCGGCACAGCAGCAGAGGAAGATGTAACTCAGAAAGCTGAGGAAGATCTCCTATGAAATGATTTCTCAAGTATCTGCAGTAAAACCACTTCTAAATAAAGTGATTCATATGGTTGTAAATGTAGTCTCTGCTGAGATAAGGAGTGACATAACACCGTAAACCTTTATCTTCCACTGCATGAAAAGTGGAGGATGGCTTACCTATTGCTGTGGCACAGCCATAACTATTGTATTTTCTTCCTCTTTTTCTCCCACTTTAATGGGAGTGCAGAAAGTCCAGTTCCCAACTAAAGCAATTTTTCTATAGAAATAATACCTCAGTGTGAAAGTCATCACTGGGATTGTGCAAGCCCAAAGTAAGTATGCCATAGTGTATGCAGGGAATGCAACAGCCATCAAAAGAGCCTACAAGCTTCTGGAACAGGATCTACACTCATCATTATTTTAAGCATCCTAATAGATTGAATTGTGCTAGAAATTTAGTTCTGCTCAGCTTTGGAAGAGAGCATTCCATTCTTTAATCCATTGTCCTCCTCAAACAGGCAGGAGTTCGTAGCTCTTTCATACAGCGCCATAAGGTGCTCTTGGCTGAGTGCAGTCCTCCAGTTTGTTTGTTCCAAATGCTGCACAGGCTTTGAAGTGTGTCAGATTTTCTTTGCCCTGTTGTTTTAGCAGGCAGACAGCAGATAGTGGTCACTGAGGATATTTCAGAAGCTCCCACTGAGCTCTAAGAAGCTGCAGATCTTTGTGTGAAGATTGTGCAAACTGGAGCATGATGTGACGGACTACATTCACTATTACTCTTGATGCTGGACAAGCAGCAATCCAGAGGTGGAACAGATTTTGCTGTCCACGGGATTTGGCTGAGACTCTTGAGGTGTCACATCATTGACATCCTTGTGATGTCTGGAGATGGTGCAAATAAAGGCAGCCATGCCAGCTGCTGTAGATCCAAAACCAGTGTGCTGCTGGAGAGTTGCCTGCCAGCACTGTAGCAACAGGATCAGGCTGGTGAAGGAAGTAATTACCTCCCTCACAGGTAATGAATAGAATTAAATCAGCAGCTGGCTTTGAGAGGATGGGAAGAACCTCAGGAAAAGAAAGAGATGTTTCTTATTTAAAATGCTTCATTACCAAGGCCACAAGATGACTTTTTGTAGCTAGTCAGAATGCCTAGTTCCCATGAACATTAGACTAAGCAAAATTAGACCACAGCTTTAGGTCACAGATATGCGGGATAGTCCATATTCCATAAGGGGAATGGGGGCAGAGGAGGGATTTTCTGCAGGGCTATTAAAGAGGGCTGGACAAGAGCCTGAAGCCTTTTGTGACTATGGCAATATTTCACACTGGGAAGAGCTCTGCAGGATTGCATCTACTGGAATACTCTGCTTAGCAGCTAGAGCAAAGCTCTGCAGGTCAGCATAGGAAACAATCACAACTTATCAGCAAATCAATAAATGGAGAGGACCAGTGATGGATGATTGCCAGGACAGTAGATGAAGACTCCTGCATACACAGCAGTGCTAGAAGTCATTATTAACCATTTTGCAGTTCTACTTGTTTTAGTATCAGGCTAAAAATTAGTCCCCTACTCTGAAGATCTTTGTTAAGATGAGTAGGAGACTCTGTAGTAACTGTAGTGACAATGTAGTGACATTTAAATTCACTAAGTAAAGGCGAAGGGACTGGTTAAATTTCATCAGATAGTCCTTTAATTTCTAGTAGTAGTTTTTTAAATTTTTTTTCACTCACTCCAGTAGCTGACTCTGTCCACTTGATCTTCTTGCACCTGTAAATTTTGAGTGTTCTTCATTCAGAGCTGATGTTCAAACCACAGTGGAATTTCCCAGCTGAAGTCCTGCATTATTCACAGAAAACCTATGCAACAAAGTTCCTTGTATACTCGACCCTTCATGAGGAATATTCATGACCTTGACAGTTTGTCTGTTCAGTCTGTGGTAACTGCCCTTCCTATCCAATTGTCTCATTGCCCAGAAAAAGGTATCTTGTAAACATATAATTGTATCTTAAAATTATTTTTAAAATATCTAAGAGGATTAATTCTACCACTCCATCTTTCAAAGCAACAAAACCATACTTCTTGTAGTTTTGAATATTCAGGGACTACCTCATATATAAACTCTCAAAAGCATTTTGAATACACAGCAATCTTGACTGCTGTTTTATTACAAAAACTTGTCAAAATTGCAGGCTAGATCAGAACAAAACATCTTCAAACTTAATAATTACATTTCAGTGTCTTTCACATGACAAAAGTGGGCGTATATTGAAGAGGTATCTGAGAAGATAATGCTTAGCAAAATGGCTAGTTTCCAACAGAAATAGAGTGAAGAAGGCCAAGATAACAACCATAACAAGTTTTTCCTCAGATAACATTATTGGGAAACCTAACAATGAGAAGCCACATGCTTCAACCAGCTGATAGACCTCCAACACAAATGACTGGCAAGATAACCCATAAAGTTTGAGTCTAAAGTTTGAGGTTGGAGATGACTAATGAACCATGATCTCATTGGAGTAAGTTGAAATATTCACTCCAAAACCCAACTGCAGGTGCACACATAATCCTGCATCTAAAGGCACAACACTTTATGATCTGAGCACATCTGAGGCCAAGAAGTGGTGCTCAACTCCAATAGCTTGAGACTCACAGATCCAGCTTGATGGGTCACAGCACTGGACCTGATGAATGCTAAGAAAGGAAGCACTGCTAAAGCCACCGCTGCTAAAGTGTATTTATTTCTAATGTGTTCAGCCATCTTAAGTACTTTTTAGACATATCGCCATTTCACAAATAAAGTTATACAGATTTTGTTATACAAAAGCCACAGAAATGGTACAGAAGGCATTTCAAAAATAACCATGATCCCACATACATTGTTTACAGCAATAAAGTTACAGTGAAATGCTCAAAAGGTTTACATCCTTGTCAACAGGAATTTAAAAAGTAAAGTAATTTTATGTCTGGCTTTTTGGGAAGACCTTTAAATAGCAGGCTAACCTTGTTAAGATTAATCATCTGGCATTAGAAACATCTTAAAATTAAGTGTTTCTGAAAAATCTGCAAAAATCAACTGATATAAGAACCTGACATTTATAATATGCAATCTCATGAAACTTCAATATACCATTTTTCATAATAAAAATAGTGGGACAACAGTACATAAAGTCAAGTTTTCCAGAACACTGCTGTGTCTTAACTAAACAACCAGTGAGACAACTTTCTTTTCAACACACATAAAAAAAATACCAGTCTAAAAACCGATGTGACATCCTTTTATAAAGTGCATTAATTATCTGAACAGTGCACTGATGCTTTTAACAATCTTAAATACAGAAATGCAGAGAACCAGTAAAATTTTCCAAGTTTACAACAACTGATACCTAGAACTAAATCACTACCCTTTAGGTTCAGGTATAGATATTCCTCTGTGTACATTTTGTAAAACACAATGGAAACCTGGTCCTGGTTGGTCACTGCTTTTGTAGTTTACAAAAAAATTAGAAAATTATGTAAAAAATATGGACTATGGGCTTATTTTTTTGCCAGCTGAAGTACTGAAAACTCTCTTGGCTTTAACGATTCCTTAGACTTTGAAACACACTCATCCATGAAGAAACCCAATCAAAATTAACGAAATTATAATCATACTGCATCTTAATTTCAAGTAAGTACAGTTGGTGACAGGTGTGCTCAGAACTTAATTCTGGAAGATGAACATATTTTCTGGCACAGGAACTGTTACTTTCGAAATTGTAATGGATTTGCAAGTGTACTGGCCACATATGAGGCTAAAGAAGAGACTGTGTCCTCTACCATTGGAAAGGTAGAATGATGACTACAAAACCAATGGTATGTAAGTAATAAAGGCTTTAAATTGTAGCCAAAACTACAAGAAACCAACAGGTTTGGAAATGTGTCAACCACCTCTTCAAAAACTGCAAAGAGGTAAGGAAATGGATACACTGGAGACCAGACAGAGAAAGACTGGATAAACAGTAATGGCTTAATCTTTTTGGGTTCAGGATAAGATGTGATGATGCGGTGTTATGAGAGGTGTGGGTTTTGTTTCTGTCACTTAGAGAACTAGGGATCTTTATTTACTACGCATCAAAGAGTCTGTTGCTATGTGTTCCAGTATAGTAAAAAACTTAAAAATACTAGTTGCATATATTTACTTATTTTTCTAGGTTTTTATCTAATTTTGATGTTAAATAAAATAATCAACAGTTAAAGCTTTTATAGAATGTTGTTCAATCTCAAAGCTCTACTTAGCAGCCACACCAGTACTGAAAGATTACCATCTATTCAAGCTAAAACGACCACCATGTGGGAAAAGGAGACAACATTAGATAAGGACATTTATGGCGCAGCTTTGGTGTTCAGTTGGTTGCATCATCTCTTCTCAGAGGAATTACTTGAAGTGCTTTGGCTATTCTCTCTCCAATAACTCGACTATTTGCTGCAATTATTCTTCGAGACATCAAATCAAATGGTCCACCTAGAAAGCAAAGAAACAAAGGAACCATTTTATATAGGAAGAAAATGAAAAGTTAGTATGAAAATAAGCACTGAAAAAATTGAGTGTAAATTATACATTATTATTTAGGACCAAATTTTTCCTCTGGACAAAAATGCATTTAACACAACAGGTATCTCTTATGAGCTACGCTTCAATTCTCTTCAATGTATCTTTACTGTCTTTTCCAACTTTTCCAGGAGTCCAGCCAAGAGAGTAAAGGTCTTCTTGCTTAAGAACATACAATTAACCTGTTCTTCATCTATTAACGGTTGGGAACTGCTCAGTAGAGGTAGATTGGAAAGAGGACTGAAAAGAACTTGCCTTCTTGTTTCAGCTACGTTTTGCTCCCTATTAGCCATTGAAAAGGACAAGAGAGTATTATGCAGGCCCATGTATTTACCTGTTACATCCAGCAGTACTCCACCAGCTTCAGTAATAATGATTCCAGCTCCTGCCATATCCCAGCAGTGAATCCCCATTTCGTAATAGGCATCAGCTCCACCCGTTGCCACAAGGCACATGTTCACAGCTGCTGTACCAACAGCTCTAATCCTAAAGGAGATACAAGATGTTGCTTTAACTGAGAAGAGTTTGCAAAAAAGTTAGTGTCTGTAACAGAAAATGCAGAGAACACAGAAATGTCATGATGGAAGTGAACTGAACTAGAGCAAGCATGATGAAGTGCTTCAGTGAAACATAGAAAATGGAAATGAAGTGTTACTTGAAGAGTTTTCCAAATACAGCAAATTTCTAGAAATTACATTCACAAATTCTGTTAATAAATTCTTGTTTAAACACATCTTAAATGATTTCTTAAACTAAAATATATCATGGAAGATAATTTCCCATAAAACAGTAACAGTCTATTCTGCTCTTTGAATACCACAATTCAAGGAGAGTGTACACTTTTTGGTGCTGGAAACTTTTTTTTTCAGTTTCTCTGGTGCTGCTCAGTAAACATCTCTGACTTGCCGAACCCTCTAACAGTAATCATAAAAAATAAATTACACAGCATAAATTTGGTCTGCATAACTTCACCAAACCCTCATGTCCCAAATTCCAGTTTCTTTTGGAAACTCAGGCAATTTATTTGTAAACAATAGTTTGAGACTGGAGTTTAGTTGCTTCTTGCAACAGTTTAGCTGCTACCAGTTACAATTTAATGTACAGTTTACTGTTAATTGAAGTAATTGCAGTTTTTTGTACAAGTCACACTTACTTGCTATGCTGAACTCACAACACATCTAAAATGTGTTTCCTACTAATATCTTAGCAAAAATTCTTTAACAACATCACAAGACTTTTTGAAAGTAGGAAAAAACCTACGTGTGAAGTGTAAAAACAAGAATCCTGAGAATCTCATGTTTCTTACCTAGAATCTCAGAATTCTAGGTAAGAAACATGAATGCAACTGAGTAACGAAAAACTGTCTACTGAAACCAACTTTATACAAAATGGTTTGTGGAAATGTAGACTGGCTTATCTGGAGGAGAAAAAGCAGGGAATGCAACCAAAATAGAAGCAGTTTATGGATAATTTCAACTATTCAGACAAATTAAAACTGTATGGTTTTGAAAGAGGAAAGGGAGATCTACTTTTGTCTTTTATATATATATATATATATATATATATATATATATATATATATATATAATATTTTCATTACTACAAGGAAAGGAAACTAAGAAAGGTAATATAGCTTCTGTTCATCCAGTTTTATCTAGGGAAAAAAAAAAAGGCACAAAACTGTATTAATTTTTTAACTACTAAATACAACATTTTGTAGTCCTGCAAGCCCAAACATGTTTTGCTTCTCAACACTGATTGTCAGCATTCTCTGCTGCATGTCTCAGCTTGAAAAAGTTAAATACAGTTTCTCCGTGGAAGATACTAGACAGAAACATTTAAATCATATTTCATATTTAAGGTGTCAAATATAATGCAACCAAAGGTTTCTAAAAATTATTGTATTTACAATATTAACCACTGTCAGTAAACATAAGTATTTATAAAAATAGGAAGTATCTTACCCATGAATAGGAATACTGAGAAGTCTTTCCATATTAGAAAGAATTATTTTTATAGCCTCTGGATCACGATTTGACCCCAATTCTGTTACTAACAGGGATTTTGTAATGTCTGGAAAAGAAACAAATCCTCACTCTTCCAACAGCACAACTTAAATAGTCACAGTAACTAGCAGAGTTTACCTCATTGCTTTCTTACAAGATCAAAGTATGAGTATCTCAATAAAATAGTACATATATCAAACATATAAAAATCTGTTGGTGTTTGGAAAATTGCAGGAAAAAAATGCAATTAAAGAAGCATGAACTGCTCCAACTGTGCATATACACTAAACGATGCCAGTACTAAACAGAATTCTATTGCTACAAAAATTAAAACAGTCTTGAGATACTTGAAGATGTCATTTGAAGCATGGATTTTACTTAATGTAGGGCTGTAAGCATAGAAGAGTGGTACTGACTTAAACCAACCTGGGAGAAGCTGAATTGTTTGGCAGATTTGTTTCACTCTAAAGAAACATCTCAAACAGATTGCAGGCATACAGGGAATTAAAGACAAAGAAACAAACTAACAAAACCACAATACATGGGAAATAAATCTTCAATTGTTGAGTCCTGATTTTGCAAAGATCACATCATATGCATCAAAGAGAATACAAAGGGTGTTTCTTAAAACTAAACAGCCCATGGCCAAAGAAAGTCTTGCAAAACTAAATTATGAGCTAAGACATACCAATATACCTAGGTCCCAAATTTCTCCTGCCCCACTTGCAATCTGGTAATTACCAGAAAGAAGCTACTCAGTTCAGCTTACCTTCTTGGCCTGATACTTGAAGTTTCTGACCATTGCAAAATGCACCTTTTCCTTTTCTGGCAGTATACATCTTGTCTTCTATACAACTATACACAATTCCAAACTCTATCTGCAAGAAAAAGGAAAAATACCTTGTGGGGTTTTTCCCTTTATTCCTATTTCCTGTGAAATAGGAAATTACAAAACTTAGTTGTAACTAGAAGCAAGCAATTAGTTTGAATTTTATTAGATATTAAGTAATAAAAAAGCATACCTCTTTGTTTACAACAAAGCCAATTGAAACTGCCACAAATGGAAACCTACAAAACAAAACATTTCACTAATTTATAGTGAGATATTAAATTTCTTTTATTACCATGCTTACTCTTAATAAAGACAGTGTTCAATTAAATGTACTGTATATTTCAAAAACAAACTTGGACTATACAAAACCGAGTTTTCTGTAATTCACACAATTTAGCACAATAGAGCCAACAACACTGATTACCACTTGAAACACAAAGTTTTCTACCTACTGGGGCTGTCATTGCTGTTACAGATGCTCCTAGCCTAGAGACTGTTTTTTACAGACAAAGAATGCAAACAAGCCTCTATGCTACTAACCTTTCTCAGAAGGAACAAGCTGGCCAAAATGGTCTCATAAAAAGAACCAAGTTACCTCTCCCACCACCTCCCCTTTCTCCACCAAAGCCACGAAAAAAATACTGAAGAATGCAGGAAGAGTGAAGACCATGGGACATGGTGGGTTGCATCTCAGTCTAAGCTCAAAACAATCAACCAATGAATTAATTTTTTTTTCCAATTCCTAGACATTTGCTTTTATTCTTTCTGCAAAAAATGCCAACTTTTAAGCCTGTAGATTCAGCAGAACGGGTTATTTCCCTATAACTTTCTGAACAGGTTATTCAGCAGGATTCAGAAGGTGCTTGAAAGCCATTGTGCACATAGCAGCAGACATTTCAAAACTAAAATCAAGCAGACTCCAAAAAGTTCATTAGGCTCAAAATCTATCACATTTAAAAGATGTCATTAATAGGCTACCAGCGTCACTCTGTAAGTCCCATCCTCATCTTGGTGAGAAATACCATTGGTAACTACTGGTGATATCCTGCTTTCTTTCCTGCTTTCCCCTCCTGCTGGGGATCCTAGATCTCAATGGACTTGAAATTTCTTAGAAATCAACATCTGAAGCTGTTATTCCCTCTCTGAAGATACTGCAACTTCTTGTTCTGAATCCTGTTTCTGTTGAAATCTCTCACCTATCTTTGAAATCCTTGCCAAAGGCTGCTGACCCCTGCTATATAATACAGGCCTTGTATGGAACAAGTGATGTACGTAACAGAGCAAGACTATTACAATACCCACAGGAATATTAAAATGCTTGCAAAGACTGCCCAATGGCTCTCAATAAATAGCAATTTGTAACTATTAACAAGTTTATAGTATCTCTTTTAAAACAGTTTAAAAATTAAAAACAACCTTACTTTCATGGAACTGGAGAAAGAAAACCAGTAATCAGTTGAGGTTGCTAACATAAAAAAAATGAAAGGTGGACCTGTGTACAAAGTTGGTAGTTCCATCAATAGGGTCTATAATCCATGTGGGGTTATCTGTCAGAATGCTGGCCTCTCCAGCTGCAACAGACTCTTCTCCGATAAAGCTACAGTAGAAACACATTTAAAGACAGAAAATGTTTAAAATGTCTGAATTACAACATTGTCCTTGACACTGAAATTCTTAGAAGTGAGATGAAGCTTTGAGTACCACCAGTGATCATATGTAAAAAGCTGAGAAATATCCAGAGAGCACCAACCGTATCTGACCAAGCTTGCATTCAAATTTATGATGTCAAGCACAATATGCAGGGAAAAGAATTTTACATTTCAACACAGAAATAATACCAGAATTTAGCATTTGCAATATACTAGAATAATACCATAATTTAGCATTCAGAACATTGACATTTTCTTATCTTTTTTCCAGTAACAGCATCATCAAATTTTGTTCAAAATACCTATAGCTATTTACACCTTTCAGCTTATTTGTGCTATACAACATTATTTTATAGCTTGTGTTTTCAGTAAAGAAGGCCTCTGTGGTCTTATGTACCTGGTTAGAACATTGCAGCAACCGTTAAATTTGAAAACTGACTTCAACCCAAATATGACAGAAAGCTGTTAATCTCAAAACTTTAGTTTTAAAAGCATGACAAAGTGGTAACATAGTAAAGGGATGAAATTCAAACCAGAGTTCCCGAAGAAGATGGGTGAGTGCATGCTCAGCCACAGTACTAAACCCCAGGACACAGCACCCCAAATTCCACTAGTTTTGCTGCTCAGGAAAGTGTTTTAGACTGCAAAATTATTAGAATGAATCTAAGTGGGAGGAATTCTCTTTGAGGCCTTTTGCGGGTTGTCACAATTTATCACACATTACTCAACCTATGAAAAGTTTGCAGGAAACACATGCTTTCCTCCAAAACCACATAAAATAACTGCTGTGAGGAAACAAATGAGGTCTCTTTAATATTGACTGTGAGTTTTATGATTAACTACAGAAGTGAAGATGACTAATCAGAGAGAACCAGCATGTTTCCAAAAAGCAGCAGACCTTCAGAAAAACGAGACTGAATATAGGTGGATGAGTAATTCACTAGAAAGTTCAGCACCATTATGTCTAATGTGACACTGGTTACCTAAAATAAAAAGAGGCTAAAATATTCTGAAACAGTTTTCAATGTCACAGAAACTGTTATTTCAAGGTCATTGCACAAGTCTGTTTGCTTACACTAATTTGGTTACTGAACTTTTGCACCCCCTCAGTTGTTCCAGTTCTATACAGATTTCTTACATTTCATATAAACAGCTACAATAACAAAATCTCCAAGAAAATGAAAGAAAAAAATAGCAAACTGACTTTAAGGAAACTGTAATAAACTTGAGCCATTATGTCAAAATGCTAAAGACAGAGCCATGCAAGCAAAATACAGATTACCCTCCAAGAATACATTTCTCAAGGGGTGAGAGACAGGGGTATAGAGAGGGATGGAAGAAAGGGAAAAAAGGGGAAGAGCAATTAAGAAAAACAGTACTTTGTATGACAGTCCTTCTGTTACACAGAAGAAGACCCTGTCTTCTTTTAAGGATGTTTTATGCTGTAAAACTGTACGAGATCTGCCAAAGGCACACTCAGTTCCACAGGACCCATCCAACACAGACAGCAAAGGCACACTAGTTTCAAAGGCAGACAAGAAATTTGGCTTCCAGGTCTCCTGGGGACACCTTTGACTTTCCAACACCATAACCAGGAAGTTTCTCAAGTAGAAGTGACTTTCAGCCTAAGTTTTGTCTGCTGTCAGTAGACCTAGAGACACCTCGTTCTGTTGCTACAGCCCTGGGCAAAAATTTAACCCACTATTACTCTAAAATACTTAATTTGTTGAAGGTAATGCTACAACTTGCCACCATGCCAATTGTAATAAAACTTCACCAAACAAAATCATAAACTTTCCTTTTTTTTTTTTTCTGCCAAAAGCATACAACAAGCCATACCTGTGAGAAGGATACTTTTCTTTTATCAAAGAAATAATGAATTTTTCTACTTTTTGATCAGTTTCTGTCACTAGATCTACAGGTGAACTTTTAGTCATAACAGATATTTCTTCTTTGAGTGCTCCACGGATCATCTGTAGAAACAAAAACAAACAGAAAAAAATTTTTCACTGTTTTATTATTATGGAAAATATTAATTTTCAAAAAAAACTTAAGCATAATTTTTACAGTCATTTTCTGTACTGCACACACAAAACACAAGCAGCGACATAGCCTGGATTTAACTGCAGGTGCTAGGACTTGCATCTCTAGTCCCTATTCAGTACAAAGTTTTACATGGCTTTAAATCTAAGCACAAAATGAGACCTCCAGGTAGATGAAAATGGAGTCCATTTTTTAAGGACAAGTTTTAGATTTACAAATTTAAATATCAGAGTTGAATAAAACACCTAACACTGAGCTCCAGTCAGCTGTTTTTAGCCAGACCCTGCATTTATGATTTTAAAACTATCAATATCAGCTCAATCAAGAACCCGTGCCTCACAGCCCATAGAATTATTTTACTATAACTCAAAGGTTTTCTGAGGTAAGACTTTAATGAGGTCGTTGCAGAGACAGTGTTCCACAGACTTTGCAGCTCCAGGGGACAGAATTATTACATGTGCCCTCCTGTCTGCCTGCCACAGCCTTCAAATGTACTAAGAAGAACTACTAAGAACCAAAACATTTGGTAACCACTTATGCTGAGGCTTTGCCAAGATGCACAAACTTTTTCTTGTTCTAAGCCATCTCACACCTCATATGGCAAAATATCACCAGTGTAAGGGATGGCTCTTATTTACAGAAGCAAAGCAGTCTTCATGAAAAGAAACAATCACAGATTGGTTTGGGTTGGAAGGAGCTTAAAACACCATCCAGTTCCAGCTCTCCTGCCATGGGCAGGAACACCTTTCACTAGACCAGACTTGGAGCTCCGTCCAACCTGGCCTTGGACACTTCCAAGGATAGAGAGAACACAATCTGGTACTGAGGGCCATCAACAAACCTCTGTACACAGCTGACTGAGGTGTTCACAAGAAAAGACTGTCACCAGCTTTCAGGCGATAAAATAGTATCACAGATAGGAGTAATTAAAAGGTGAAAATCGAGATGCTTTTTGTTTACCACAATTCTGAATTTTATTTTTTGAATCAAACTCAAAGTTACTCCTTAGTCTTTAATCTGACTCCAAGCCAAGGAAAAGTGCAAAGTTGTTTTCTTCAGTTAAAGGAGTTCCAAACACAAAAGACACTCTAATCTTGTACTTGAACATCACAAACTATTCTGCCCATTTAAGTTTTTGACAAAACACTACCCAAAAGAAATTCCAACATCAACCTCCTTCAAGAGCTATATACATATTAGACCAAATAAATCACCTTATTATTTATAAAGAGCTTATACATACCTCCCCAGCTTTCCTTGCTAAATCAACTGCATAATCCATACATTCTTGCCAGGAATCTGCCATCTTTCCCGAGATAAAGAGCCTAGCAAAAGGAAAGATTAATGCCAAAAATTATTAAGGCTTATTTTCTTCCTTTTTTTTTTTTTAATTTTACAAACTCGAAGTTTTTTCCTTCACTGGCTTAAGTACAGTTCAAACGAGGAAACAGGCTGAGCGCACGCCCCGCCCCAGCCCGCCCCGGGCTGCAGGACGCGTCCCGAGCGCTGCAGGACGCGCGGCCCCCTCACGGCGTCCGAAATGGCGGCTCCGGCGCGCGCCGCACTCGCCGCCGCCTCCGCCCCCGCCGCCGCCGCTCCCGCCCAGGCGCAGGCGCCGCGCGCGAGGCCGCGGTCCCGCCTCCTCCGCCGCCGCTCGGTGGCGCCCGCGCCTGCGTGTGAGGGAGCCCGGGGCAGGGTCAGGCCGCCTCGGCGCCGGCGCCGTCAAAATTTACAGGGGAAGTGTTGAAATTAGGCTTTGATGTCGATTTCTTGTTGATAATTAGACGTGGCAGGGCGGAGATATCGTAAATGCTCTCCCATGGAGCACGCGATTGAAGTTTATCATAGAATTGAAAGGATGGTTTGGGTTGGAGGGAGCTTTAAAGATCATAAGCAGCCCCTCTGCCGTGGCAGGAATACCGTGCACCAGTCCAGTAGTCAAAGCCCCTTCCAGGGGCGGGCCATCCACATCCTCTCTGGGAAACCTGTGTCAGTGCCTCAGAACCCTCACGGAGGGCGAGTTCACACACAGTTCAACGGTTTTTGAAAGCAATTTTCAGTGCCACTGATGCATCTTCAGAATTAATTAAAACCATATAGAGGAAAAAACTCTCCAAGCCTGACTGATACCAGTTTCTTCTTTTTCCCCCCTGTGGTCTTTATAGCCTATTTTCTATTATCAGGTAAAGGCAAAACACTGAGGGCTTGTTCTCACAAATTGCAGCTGATGTAACTGACTGTCCTATGTAAAATGGTGACCTGGCTAAACAGGGTGAGAGTTGCAATCTGCTTTATGTTTAAAATAATAATAAAATGTCTACCACACCAAAAGAAGCACTCTTACCCTATTGCCCTAGTGCCAACTCAAGGCACAGCTGTGAAATACAAAGCTGTATTTCGTGTCAGGTACATACAGGCAATGTGTGTATTTGTGATTGTGATATGTGTGGAGGCCGATAATGGGATGGTTGCGAATTCTAATAATAACTGAGGAAAGTAAAGCATGGAAGAAAGCCTTTGAACCTATCTTTTGTTTGCAATTAACCTTAGCTGATTTAGGAGCATTTGAATTAAAGTGTTAAGGACGTTGCTTTTTGCTTGTAGTCAGGCCTTAAAGAGTGCTGCAATAATAACCTTTTGAAGTATAATTTTAGAATATTGCTTGTATCCTTGAAACTATAGCTTTAGAATATATATAAAGGAAATACGCTTATTATTTCATGCCTTAACAAAACAGAGAAAAACAGCTTGAGAAAGGAAGATGAACATCATCTCAAGGACTTATAATTTCGACCAAGGGAAGCTGGACATCACTGTTATGAGATTTATAGTCATTGTAATTAAAAAGGTGGACCCACATCTGGGGAGCTGGACTTCACCAGATGGGATTCGTCTTTATTCTTGCGGAAACCAGGACCAATATTTCGAAAACTACTATTACCATCTGGGGATCCTCCTTTTTGGGACACATCCTGAGAAAAACTAAATCACAATAGTGTATAGTGTAAAAATTGGAAAATAGAAACTGCTGAGGAGTAAAAATTGGAATAGAAACTGCTGAGAAAGCTTATGAGTACCCCTATAAATACCTGTAAGCCCCAACTATCAGCGTGCCGTTGGAGGGAAACTGCCTCCACTGTACCCAGCGCTGTGTTGCTCGCACTTTACCATATTAATTAATAAATTGATTGCTGCTTGAATATTGGCATAGTCAAGCTTCTTCTTTATAACACAGCTAGGCCAAAGCAGGTTAGTTTTTTCCTTTCCACATCACTGGAAAAGTTTCCACTCTCTCTCATTCTCACTGAATCTGTTGTGTGGGGCAAGTCACTGCAATTCCACATTTCCTCTTTCCCATCTCATTAACAAGAATAAGCCTGCTTTTTAAAGTATTCACAGTCATTAAAGAACTACAGAGATGCTAAGTTGTGTTTTTATTGATTATTTTGCAAATTGTGCTTTACAAGGTTACACCAAAAGCACTGAAAGAGGCCACTGAAAGAGGCTCTTTGGCTCAGATTCGGTTTTGTTGAGGCAAGCAGCTGAACATGCCTCAGTGCAATCTGTATAGGACTGCATGAGTGTTATGAAAAATGGCTTTTTTGACATCATTAATGTATACTTAACATTACAGCAAGGGTTTTACATGAGATTTCAAATTCTGAATTCACCTTAAAATCAGCAGAAGCAAACCAGGAATGCCTCAAGTTCTCTCCAAACAAGTATAAGAATTTTCCTAATCCACACCACAATTTCTATTCCAGCTGAAATGAAATTTTGTATTTTATATATGAGGCTACTAGGTGTAAAAATATGCTGCAAGGTGTATTTTTATGTGTCACCTGATAAACTGGATGAACAGAGGTGATGTATTGATTAAAAAAAGTCTGCAAACCAGACTGATCACACTTTTCCAAAACAGACACAGAAACAGAAAATTGTAAAAATAAAAGGGTGAGAGATTACTGCCTGCTTTTTTAGTGTGATATATTATTTCTTGTTTAGTACAGCATTGCCTGGCCGATCAAACAGGTCACGTATCCAAGCAGAATCAAACTCTTGGTGTTAATACAACCCTTTCCAAACTGTTGCATATATTACAAACACATGCCAGGCAACCTTGCAGCAATGTTTGAACTGGGACAAGGCCAGGAGCTGCTACCACAGCATCTCACTAAATGTTTGTAAATCCTTGACCATGTTCATTCTCTAAAAATACAGCTAGAACAACTAAAATGCTTGATATTCACCTATTTTTGTAGTTTGACTGAAAGCACCGTTTTTTGTAAAATCAGAAAGTATTTCTTTTGATAAATTCCTTTTCTTGCTTGCATAACTTTACATACTTTTTTTTTTGCATCTACTAGAAGTTAAAGTTTTGTTTATTAACTTAGAAGTGAAACAATTCAGCACCTTCTAAGCACAGGCCTGTAAAATTAACAGTGGTTTCAAATGAGAACTGACTCCTCCAAAGTATTTTGGGGTTTTTTTCAAATGTAGTTGTTGAACTTTCTATATGAAAATGTGCTAAGATAATGAGTTAAAAGAAAAAACAACAAAACAAAAAAAAACAAAATGCTGAGTAAAGATATGTTGGAATCCAAAGGTAAAATGAGAGCAGTTCTAACCTATGCAAGATCTTGGAGGTCTGGAAAAGTTTCTGCTTTTGTTCCTAGTACCATTGACTAGGGTGGAGTTTTCAAGTTTTCATCTCTTCTCATTTATTTGTCAGACTAATTTGGTTTTGCTTCTCAATTTCTGAAAACTACCTGGAATGAGCTTCTGTGTACAATCCTAGACACATTCCTGGAATAAGATGATAGTGAAAACTTTTTGGAGTCTTATCAACTGTGACTTGCGATGTTTGTACTGTCATTTACAGGCTGATAGATCTTAGCCATTACTGGCAATTGATGAAAGCAACCATGCTGGTAAAACCTTTCAGGCCTCCCCAAAGATTTACTTCCTGCATCCCAAGTCTATCTTCTCTTTACCCACAAAAAAGTGTTATTTCAATTATTTTGCCTGCAAATGCTATGGCAGAAAATTCACAAGCAGGAGAAAGGGTGTAAGAAGAAAACTCTTGAAGATTTAGCAGAAGATTTTCTGCTAAAAAAATGGGGAAATGACCCTGTTGCACAAGAGTATTTTTCACTTGCTTTTGTAGTGAAAAAAGGGTGTAGTGCAACAGGGTGGGAAAAAAGTTCTGCTTAGGGCTCTTCCCAGCATACTGGTTCCACAATGCTGGTTGGGCTCCTACTGCATATTCTGTACCACAGCAGCCTAAGATAAAAAGAAAGATGAATAGACAATTGCAGATGAAAGGGAGGAAAATAAGTAACAAGGAAAAAGAGAACTGTCCCTCTTGTACTGGAAAGCAAGATAACAGCTGGAGAGACAGGCAGGGGAAAGCAGAAAAATGCTCCTGTACTTTCCACTGACAGGAGACAAAGATTTTCAAAATATTCAGCCCTTTCCTTCATGGAAATCAAAAACATCTTCCTTTGCATGACATCCCCACCACATCCAGTAAAGCAATTTATTCATACCTAAGTCATGTCAAAACTACAGTAAAAAATCTTAAAGCAAAATAAGTGACAGGCTTACTGAGATCTTTTATCCCCCACCTAATCATACAAGATTTACAATCAGGAAGACACCTGAGTGAATTTACTTTTGCTTCATAAAGCTTTCCTCCTAAACATCATTAAACTATTACAAGAAGAAAATGTGAACCTGGTGTACAGACAGTGCCAGTTTCCAAATGCAACAAAATCTGTTTGTGAAGATGTAGAAAAGATGCTGCATTAGCATAGAATGTTTCTTTTCTTCAGAAAACTGTGATACTGCAAGTTTACATTTTCATTATTTATTAAGACATACTGTCCTCACCACTTACACAAAAATAAATACCAAATTTAAGAAAAAAATATTGATATTATACAGCTCAATAGAGCAAGAATTTATTCTAGAATGTGAATATCTGTAATATTCCTTATTATAATTTTCCTTTCAGGACATAGTTCTTCTGTCAGTCAAGCAACTGAGAAATTGATGGGAGTTGTGTCTTTACAATGGAAGACATTCTGACATACCAGTGATTTAAAAAGAAAACTGGACTTGCTTTAATGCTTCTAAAAAATACTGGATTTTTTTTTTTTTGTGAAAATTTATTGACTAACTAAAGTAGGATTCTGTATCTTCTATAAATAGAACATCATTATCAAGATACTCCAGAATTATATTCCCTCCATTGTACAGTGGATTGTGTTTATCAGAAAGCCATGTTTCCAGTGTGTGCTCAAATGGCAAGGCTTCTCCAGAGGCTGTATGGCATAATCTCAGTTTCTGTAAGACAAATAGGACAGAAATTAACACCAAGATTTGCCTATCCAAGATGAAAGAAGTGGGGTGGGAGAAGAACAAAAGGCTAAAGAAAAACTAAAACCAAAACGCAACAGCCTGGAAAATGTTTGTTATTGCTGACTTACCTGGGATGTTGATTTGTTGTTGTCATTTTTAAGGCTTGCTAAGGAAGCTGCAAAATCTACTACTTTGCCAATACTCCACTTACTGCAAAAGAACATGGGTTTGCTTTTCTCTTTGTTCCCTTTTGGTAAAAATACTTGAAAGTAAATTCTTTCTGTCTAGAAAAACATGAAAAATAAGACAAAAATTAAAACAATTGATGAAGACACAATGCCAGGGCCTCACACAGGAGGTCACCTTTTCTGGGGACCAAATGGATTGTGGGCAGGAAATAAGCCCCCTGATTCATTTTGCAAATTAATTATGTTGGACTTCTCCCTTGAACACCCGAGGGGTGGGTGTTACAACCTTACTAGAGATAAATAAGGAAGGCTTAGGGAAAGCTTTTGTTTGTGGTAAAGCTGATGGTCTTACCACTCTGGCAGGATTTAATCAACAGTTTGCTGACACTCCCATGCCCTCTGCTGTGCAATCTGACAATGACATTCATTAAAAAGAAAGAAAAAATCCAGGAATCATAGGACAATCATGGAGTTTCCTGGGTGTTCCACCTGTCCTCAAAGAAATGGTACAATCAAGAAATGGAATGGTCCACTAGAATGAGCTCTAGGGCAAAACTTCCTTATGGAAAAATGAGGTAAAGCCCTGCTTAAAGCTGTTTGATGTTCAAAATAACCAGTAGACATCCATCAGATGCCCAGCAGAAGAAGCTCATTTTCCTTCTTTCTAACAGTAAAATGTCTAATAAACCCCCTAGTGTCAGACCTTCTCTTTTTTCAGGGTGACAATGTTATTATTAACTATTACCCTTATGAAGTTTAAAATACCTGTCTGTCCCTTTACTAACTCCCAAAGCAAAGAGCACATGAAAAACTGTTTCTAGATGGGGACTCCATTTACCTTCACAGAGGTTTGGATAATTCCCAAGAATGGGTAATTTCTTATCATTTCAGGAAATAAGTGAAACTGGGACAGATTTTTTGGCCTGAACAAATCTGGAGTATGCCCAAGGAATCATCATTTTACCTTTGCAGAAACCTCAGCTGTAAAAAGATGCAGTACCCAGTGTATTGAACTGACCGTTATCTGTACCTCCTTCCTCTCTGTTTCACGAATGGGAGGATAATCATGTAACGCAGTTTATAAAAATCATTTCTCAATTGGGTTTTTTACACATACTAATGGTTTTGCATGTAGAACACCCTCAAGCTTCAGGTGCTAATTCTGGGTGAGTAGCTGAATCTGCAGCTGAAACATCTTGGTACCAATCTAAGTTGGCATACTCATCCCTCTACACTCTCAAAATTAGCAGACTCAAACATTTAAGGCACATTCTTATGATAAGATTACGTTGTCCACTGCAATGCACCAACATATGAATTCAATCTTAATGGGAAAACCAAGCAATTTCATGTTTCAGGGGTAAATTATCTGAAATACTGATATTGCTAGCCATGTATTAAGATTTGACACTATCTGCAAAAAGGGTCTAGGTGACAAGGAACCACAAGCTAAGTTGTGCTATAAAATTCTGTGCTGCACTACTTACAAAATTGTGCTACAGTGATTCTAGAAATCCTGTTCTAGTCTAATAATGGAATTCTATGCTCTGCTGATGATCAAATTTTGTAAAAATAATAAGATTTGATAACCTTAGTGCTGTCATCTTTCTGTCAAGAATCCCCAAAAGACCCCATTTGTCCCTGCTGTGCTATGTGACAGCCATGTGGCAGGCAAAACACATTTCTGCTATGAAGTAATAAGAGTTTGATTCCACTGCTCCAAACTCCACACAGACATCTTATAACAGACATAAGACTAGTGAGATTGCTTTTGGGTACCAGGCTGAAGTCATTTAAGGGGTTATGGTCTTGAAAAATTAAATCCAAAACTAAGCTGAGGAAACCCAATGAAGATCAAACAATTTAGTAATCTTTCCAGTTCCTTTGAGAATTCAATTTTTGAAAACAAACATCACTGACCTGAGGCAAGGACTTGTCCCCACATGCGTGCATTTTCAGTTTCATTAATGCCACTTTTGCTGCTGTCTCACTGTTTTTTGCTCCTTTACGTTTTTTGCTTTTCACTTCGTCACTCTTTTTAGAATCTGAGAACAACAATATCCTGTTAGTGTGATCATTCTGACAGTTTCCTGAGCATATTATATGACACAGACCTACTCAGTCCTTTGGGTCTCATCGTATTGCCAAGGATCCCATCCTTTTCGTGTCTGTTCATGCTTTCTTGAAGTTCGTATCAGCATTTTTAGTTCTTGCAGAATTCCTTTACATTGAAAGGTGAACATTATCACCATTTAAACACAGGCTGCAAAAGCCAGATAGATACAAATTCTGGAGTTTCTACACTTGTGGCTATCACAGCATTCATATGGCAACATTTCAGGTCCTCCTTTCTACACATAACCCCACTGTCCAGCTGGGCAGTGCTGTTTATTCTCTTTCCCATCCTAGAGCTTGTTTAAAACCTGCAAAATATTTCATGGTAGAATCAGACTTTTCTGGGCATCTTGATTGTGTAGGTGTTATCCCAGCAGATTGACATGCACATCCAACACAATTGCATTATTTGCACATGGATTAATATGTAAATAGTAATGTCTAGGTACAATTCATTACAGTATAGTACTTGTAGAATGACAACAAGACAATAATTCTGAAAGAAACCTGCGCCCTATTTATTTCTTTAGAGATTTTCCTTGTACTGTTGTTTTGGCTCAGTTTAGCTGAACGGTATTAAATGTTGACATGTAAGTTTAGGGCTATTTAACCAAGGAACTCCCATCCTTTCTTCTTTGGTCAAACCTGACTCCTCAAAAGGAGGTCAGAAACTCAAATAGAGTTCTGAAAAAAATGTAGGAAAATGAATATATATGCCTCTGTACTTGCCTATAATCTGTTGAACAAGCTGCTGGGTGGCAGCCATTCGAGGTTTCGGTGTGTCCAGCTTCTCACATTCATGGTCTGATTGATGACGATGTCTGTAAACAACAAAGTAAAACTTCTAGTGAGTTTTCCATACATTAGTGAATGAATATTGATGTTTAAACACTCTGTTGCACTCACCTGAGACAAAAGTGTTTTTCACAATAAGGACATAACACTGGCAAAAGCTCCTTTGCATTGCAGTCTTTGTATGAGCAAGGGTAAGATCTGTGCTGATCAGGTTTCACCGAATTGCTTCTTATATTCACCTAGGAGTAAGTAAAAAATATTTTGTTTAAATAAACAGATACTACAAATATAAGTTACCATCCCAGCTTTCTCAAAGATCTGTGATAACTCTCTATTCTATGGGCAAACCTGGTCCAGCTAGTCTCTCCTACTTTTGCCCTGGTTATGTTTAGCTCAGAGGTAGAAAAAGAACCATCATCCTGCTCAAAGTCAATTTACTTCTGAGAGGAAGAAAAAGAGTAGATTATTTTTTTAAGCCTTTCACATTCTGAGATAAATAATTCATACCCATATACTATATGCATTCATATAGTCTGAAAACACACAGCTAAGTTGCATGGAATTTAAATTAAAGGTTGTCATATATTATTAGATTACCTCAGAACACCCATGAGCATCCCGGCTCCTGTGCTGAAGGCTTTGTGGAAAAAGAAGAAAATATCACACTGTTATCAACATTCCAGGAAAAAAATTTGCATGTGAAAACATTTAATTGTTTAAAGAGTAATCTGACAAGTTTTATCATGGAAAAATTTCAATTTGATAATTAATCTTCTCCAAAGTTTGTTCTATCCTATGCATTTCACTTCTTGAATGGATAGATCATATTCTTTCTCAGAATGCAAAACATTTGGCTTTTGGAACTTATGCTTCAAGATAAACAAATCATTTCAATAGAATGAAGACATTAGCATGCTTAAGAGTTCAGTTCAAAGCAACCAGAGCTTGTCTGTTTTAATGGATTTTCAAATTTCTTCCATAATGGCAGAAATCCCTTGAAGGCTTCTGATATGTTAGAAGTAAAATATGCCCCCAATCTCTGAGCTTCTCTCAGCTGCCCTCTGCTAATCTGAAGTGTAAATCAAAGTGCAGGCCCTGATTTCAACCTTGCAAGAAACCTCAAAATTTTTTTCAAGAAGAAAACATAATCAGCCATCTCCTTTTGAGACAAGGTCACACATTTATATGACACTGGGAAGCCAGCAGATGTGGTGTTTTGCATTTTAGTAAAGCTTTTGACACTGTCTCTCAGAATGTTCTTCTGGACAAAAAGGCCTAGACAAGTCTGTAGTACTATGGGTGAGCAAATGGCTGATGGTTTGGGCTCAGAGAGTCACAGTTAATGCAATTGCTTCAGTTTAGTGGACAGTGGAGTTTCCCAGGACACAATTTTAGTGCCAGTGCTCTTTAGTATTTTTATAAATGATCTGGATACATGTTATGGTTGCCAACCATTCTAAACCAGGAAAAGCTGTCAACTCCTTTGAGGATGGAGCACAGAGAGATTCTTGATAGACTAGAGAGCTGGGCAGTCACAAACTGTATGAAATTTAATGAGAGCAAGTGCAGGATTCTTCACCTGGGATGAGGAAATCCTGGTGACCAAGCATCCATGAGGAAATGGAAAGAAGCTGTGTCACAGGAAGTTCAGGTTGAACATTAGGAAAAGGTTCTTAGAGAGGGTGGCTGGGCACTGGAACAGGCTACCCAAGGAAGTGGTCATGGCACCAAGACTGCTAGAGTTCAAGGAGTGTCTGAGTGATGCTTAGTCATTTGTTTTAGTCCCATGAGGAGTAAGGAGTTGGATTTGTTGACTCTTGTAGGACCCTTTCAACTTGAGGTACTCTGTGATTCTATGAACTTACCAAAAGATGCCTGAACAGCCATCACATACAAAAGGAAGAAAATCTGAAACAAAGAGATTGCTTTTCAGTTAAGACAACATGGTTGTTGTTTTGTTAATAGTTTCTAGCTTAATTTTCACATGATTAACTTTTGCTTACCAACATCACAGGGTAGGTATATTTATAAGAATACTTAGCAACTGCATCTACACTTTAGCTAGAAATGGCTTTTGTTAACTCCCCTAATTAATATTAAAATATAGAAAATATATGAGCAGGTAAATTATATTTATATACATTCCAGAAGCTGGAATTAGGCTTTACATTTTTTTTTTCAATATCAAGCCATGACACTGGAACATATGGCTAGCCATCAGAATTACTAGTTATGTTAAAAACTGAATTTATTTCAAGACCATTCAGAACACTATTTACTGACAGTGGACAAATTTTTTTTTAATAGGCTGCCAACTGGAGGAGATGCTGGCTCTTTTGAAGGGAGAGCATCTCCTCCACTGGACAGTCATAATGCTCCTACCCCTTCTTCACATCATATCCTACGTACTGTCCTTGGGTGATTAAAATTGCACACACTTCCTAAGTGTCTCTACACATCCCCCGCCTACCACATAAATTCTTACACATAAAATCACATCACTGTCTGCTGAACTCCACCACATCATTAATGGCAGCAAATGCCAGGTCAAGCCCACTACTCTGCTTCTCCATCCTTCGGATTTTATGCTGACAGACCACCACGCAATTGGACCACGGAGCTCAGGTCACGATCATCTCGATCCCTTAATTTCTGAGTGGTCCCCCAGAAAGCTCTCGGTACGGGCGGTTCTGCCATTTCTTTCTGAGAGTTTACATCTCCAGTCACAGTCTCCGAGATCACGGAAGGCAGCAAGTGTGAGGAAGGGGCAAGAGGGCTATTAACCACCCAGTGAGGCAACCGTGGTGACAGGCGCTGGCACTGGACCGTGCAGGGCTGCCGCAGCACAGAGGACTCCCCGATCTGGGGGGGCAACCCCGCACCGTCCCCGGCCCACCATCCCAGTCTCCGCCGGGACCCGCCGCGCTCTCCCTTACCGAGCTGGCGGCACTCAGGCACCCCGCAGTGCTGCCCCACCTCCAGCTCCGCCATGTCGGCGGCAGACAGGAGGCGGGGCGGAGGCGGGGCCGAGGCGGGGCCGAGGCGGGGCGGAGGCGGGGCCGAGGCGGGGCGGAGGCGGGGCGGAGGCGGGGCCGAGGCGGGGCCGAGGCGGGGCCGAGGCGGGGCCGAGGCGGGGCGGAGGCGGGGCGGAGGCGGGGCCGAGGCGGGGCCGAGGCGGGGCCGAGGCGGGGCCGAGGCGGGGCCGAGGCCGGTAGCGACCCGCGGGGACCCGCCCGCGCCGGGCTGATCCTGAGCCTGGCCCTCCCCGCGAGCTCGGAGCTGCGGGATGCCGGCAGGAGCGGCTGCGTCACCGGGCTCAGAGCAACCTGAGTAGCTCATGTCGGCGCAAGCCTCAGCCTTCAGTGGGCCCAGAGCCGCGGCTGGTGCTCCTCGGGCTGTTCCAGGGGGAAAAAAAGGCATAATTTGTGTCTTATTTGTGTCGCTATTTGTGACGTCCCGTGGGGCAGAGCCTTGTTGCCGGAGGCAGAGCGGAGGTAGCGCGACTTCCCGAAGCACTTCGTGCATTCTGCAGCCTGTTGATGCCACTGAGGTTTCCTTAGCGGCGCACCCACCACTTTTGTAAAAAAATGCATTCCTTCAGAATTCAGTGTTATTTTCCCAGCCCTGACCCGCCTGTGCCCGAGGGTGATGCTCTCCTAAAACGCCTTCTTGCGACATGTCTCCAATTCTGGGTTCCTCAGTAGGAGAGAGACATGGAGCTCCTGGAGAGGATCCAACAGAGAGCTACAACATTTTTCAAGGGACTTGATTATCTCCTTTCGAAGGAAAGACTGAGGGAGTTCAGCCTCTTCAGCCTTAAGAAGCAACTGGGAGGGGACATAACTAAAGCCTATAAACATCTTACGGGAGGGTGACAAGAGGCTGTGGCAGGTTCTTCTCCGTGGTGCCAAGCAATAGGACGAGGCAACAGGCAGAAACTTATGCACAGGAGTTTCCACCTGAATACGAGGAAGAACGTTTTTATTGTGTGGACGACCATGCAATCGAACAGGTTGCCCAGAGATGTGCAATCTCCCTCCCTGGACATACTGAGCCTCCTGGAAGCAATCTTGTGCCGTGTGCTCCAGGATCGCGAGCAGGGAGGATGGACCGGATGACCCGCCGTGCATTCTGCCATTCTGTGACACGGGAAAAAAAGTAGGGGGGAAGCACAAACTCGCAGCCGCCTTCGCAACGCCGGCCCGGCCCGGGACCCTGCGGCTGCCCCGCGGAGCTCTCCGGCTCCTCCCGCCGCCCTGCCCTGAGCTGGCTGAGGGCAGCAGCTGCTCGGCCTCCGCGGAGCCGCCCCCGGGCCCGCCCCGCCGGCAGGTGCGGTGCCGGTGCCGCCGCCGCCCGTGGGCTGAGGAAGTGCTGTCACGGCGTGTGCCGGGCGGGGAGGCTCCCGAGGACTGGGCAGGCCAGACCTTTCCGTCGGCGGGTGCCGAGCTGGGATCGCCACCATGAGCAAGATCTCCAAGTTTTTCAAGGGGGGCGGCTCATCCGGCTCCAAGGGCCGCAGGGGTCCGTCGCCGCAGGAGGCGCTGGCCCGGCTGCGGGAGACGGAGGAGATGCTCAGCAAGAAGCAGGAGTACCTGGAGACGCGGATCGAGCGGGAGCTGGCGATAGCCCGGCAGCACGGCACCAAGAACAAGCGAGGTGAGTGCGGGCCGGGCCCCGAGCGATTAAATCCCGGGGCTGGAGCGCCCTGGCTACGGGGGGCGCTCGGGTCTCGCCGGGGCTGTGCCTGGGCCGGGTCACCTGGCACCGCAGGTGTGCAGTGTGGTTCGGCTGTGGGCTCCGAGCAAGTATCACCACGCGCCAGGCGAGATGGTGGTTTTGGCATTAGTGTTTAATGAACTGTGGATTCATATAGCGGGATGGGAATTTGTTATTCCTCACTGTCAGTGGTTTCCTGTGCGATTCTCCTGTTCGTGCTTTGTACCGCAGTCGATGCAGGTGCTGGTTGGATACACGGAGGGCAAAGTACTGCTGCTCAACAGGGGAGGGAATCGCTGTTTGGGGGCTCAGCACTGGCTGGGCAGGTGGCAGATGAGATGAAGGATGGGCAGATCACCTGTATATTCACGAATCAATGCACATTATCCCCATTGCTGACAACCGAGCGACAAAGTGATGCAATGATTTGTCCAAATAATGTAAGAAGTATATGTGCAACCAAAAAAAGAATGATAGCTTAGAGCATTAGTGACGACTGCTCTGGGACACTGTTAGCTACAAAGGAGAGGATGCTAAGGGGTTAGAAAGCCTGGCTCCTATGTATACTGATGTTGTCACCCCTGGGAAGCACATGATGGTAGTCAGTGTCTTGGGAAATATACAGGCCTCAGAGAAACAAGTTAATTACTTCCTGAAGTCGCATGGAGGCCTATTTGCCTGAGCAGTATTTTAATTTAAATTATTAATAACAGAAGAAGAATATTTTTAATTAAAGATTTGGGATGTAACAAGAAAGTAGGTCTTTTGCCTGCTTGTTCTGTTACTCAGTAATTTAAAAAATAATGCCCTGTAACTTTGAACTTGTGTGGAGCTGTGTGTTAGAGGTGTCCTGGTTAGCCCTCTAATGTATTTGTAATACTTTAGCATTTAATAATTATTAGCAAAAGGCAGTTTAACTAAACTAACTTTTCGTTAAAATGGATTTAAAATTGTGGGTCAGGATGGGACAGATTTGAAGGCACAATCGAGGGAGTAAAGTCAGTTGAGAGCTTGCTGAGACAGCTGCTCAAGAGGATGGGAGCTATCACAATTGTCCCAGTCTCACACTTTCTACTCCCCTGGCTTCAGCTGGAGTGTCTCTTGGTCCTTTGTCCAGGTACTAGCATTTCTGTACTGTCACAGTGGGCTAGTTCAGGAAGGTGATCCAGCTGGAAGCTATGGGACAAAGTGACCAGGTGGCTCCTGGGGCTGAATTCATTGTGCAAAAAGCCTGAGCTGCAGGGCTGGTACAAGCAAACAGGTTGATTCCTATGACTGTAGCAATTCCTGGTTCAATCCAGACATGCTGCTCTGGAATTTCATCCCAAACCTGAAATATAAGCTGGCACATTTGCAGAAAGAATTAGCATTTCCTGCCTTGCTCCTGCCCTTGTGCTGCTCCTTTCCTTTCCCTTAGCAGAGCTCCCTGAAGGGTGTGTTTTAGAAAGCTGGATATTGTAAAAGATTGTGGTTTTCTTTGTCTGGGTTATTCTTTTTACCCAGGATGGTTTAAGTTCCACTTATCCAGTTGACCTGGTAGCTACATGTGTGCTTTTGCACCTAGGAAGGAAAGAGTGGGGTACAGACAGGAATGAGAATTTGTTGGGAAAAGTGGATCTGCTTCATCTTGAACTCAGCTGGTTGATGGTGGTTTCAGGTGTGTGTTGGCCTTTTGCTTCAGGCATGCAGCATTTGATATCTGAAGATTGTTGTTTCAATATGTAATTGCCCTAGTTTTTTATCTATTAAATTGTTCATGGAGTAGTATTACAAACTGCAGTGCTGAGCTGATTGTGGTTAGAAATAACTGCCTTTGATTTTGTCATTTACTCAGGGACCTACAGTTAAGAACAGTAAAGAGGCAAGAGTAGGGCTATAAGTGCAGTAGGGCAGTTTTTCTTCATGCCAAAAATGTTTCTAAAACCAAAATGTGATAATCTAAGTACAGTCAGAGGAGAAACAGTATGAACCATATACTGTTTAAAATATAACCTTGCTGTGTGCCAAAGTGCTTAAATTTAGCAGGATAGTCAGTGAACTTAAATCCCCAATAATATGTCTTCATTTGGTATGTCAATTGCCTTACAGTTTAATTACTGTTGATTTACATTGACATATTAGCTAGTGTGTAGAACTGTATAGCTCAGAGAAAATCTGTGCTGACCACTATCTATTGTAACATTATGTAAACATACATACAAATGAGAGAATCTACATTGCCTTGTTGAAGTGAGTGTTTTTGAGGGACATCACTGGTAATTTTAATGTAGTTTTTTTTCTTCATTGCATCTGTGTAGAAGCCTATGGAACCTAAAATAGGGCTGTCTGCAACTGGAGCAGGATGTATCCAGGGACAGAAAATTAGCAAATTAGCATGATGCCACTTGATTTTTTAGGTGCATGAGTCTGAGTCAGTTGCACCAACACAAGAGAGAGCAGATTCAAGCACCAGCAATTTCTCATGACTTCATATGACTCTTGAATGGGTTTCGTGTGACATCAGTAGGCTTAACTTGATTTAAAAGCTGTAATGCATTAGCTATGCCATAGATGTGAAACATCACTGAAATACTCCTGGCTTTTCCTTTATGAAGTATCTCTGAATCTGAAATTTGCTATACTTTTGATGTGATGCATTTCCAGCATTCTCCATTAATATCTGAGTATAGCTAGACTACTTCAGGGTTTTTTGTTTGCTGAAATTCCTCCTGAAGAGGTTATGTCATAAGAAGCAATAATTTTTTCTGTTAGCACTGAATTCTAATGTCTCTCCATTCCAGGAAGAAACTCTTTTAAAATCTCTTGCTGTGCTTTTTTTTGGGGTTTCTCAATTTCAGCCAATGCATAGCTACCAACTCCATCTACATACTGGCTTTTCTTATCCATTATTTTAAAGGACATAGGAGAAATTTTAAAGAACAGGAAGTGATACTGAATATATGAAAACTTTGTTTAAAAGGAAATGTGTTTTCTGAAGCATGCCTGTAATTGTGAAAACAACATACACATGAATGTGCTGTTTCAGCCCAATGTCCTTCACAGATCCTAAAAATATAAAAAGCTTAATAAAAAGAAAAAAGTTAAGATAACCCATCCAGAATAGGATTAAATCTTAACCATAAAGAACCACATAGTACTACTGAGGACAAAACCTATGAAGAAAGTGGGAGTAACACTTACACAAGTAAGGGAGGGTTTTACAAGTAGATGCTGCTAAATATGCTGTGTGTTAGGATTGGGCAGGGTTTATGTAGCCGTGTAGCATTCCTTTTCAATGAGCTGGGTGTAGCCAGGAGGCTGTGGAAGCCAAACAATGGTGTGGTAGGTGTGTGTTGTGGTGGACAGGGCAGTCACACCTATGGCAGGCTGTGGGACAGGTTGGGAAGGAGGGTTTCTGGCAGGGACTTAAAGGAAATCCCTTGGTGTGTCTTTGTTCTGTGAGTTACAGTGATTGTTCTCTTACTTTCATGATCACGTTTCAAGTGTCTTGCCATGAACTGGAATGCTTATAACTGGTCCAGCTCATTATTATTCTTGATTTAGCTCCTCACTTCTAAGTGCATGTGGCTTCCTCCACAAGGCTTTAAGGACTATGAGTGCTGATAATGAGCCTAATTAGGGTCCTATGATTTTTGTGGCCTCAGCAGCATTGCCTTTGGTTGTCCCTGGAGTGAAGGACATCAGAAGCTGCAGTCCATGAATTCCTTGCAGGACTGAGGTGGAAGTTTGTGAACTGTATCCAAGAGTGAGACCTGATATTTTCACAGTGGTGTTACACCTTCAGAAGAAACACTCTTTTCCTACTTCATGTTTCCTCATGGGAATTATAAGGATTATTAGATAATTGTTTTATTTCTGCTTCAGAAGATGATGAGATTGTTGGTGCTTTCTGTACTGATGGGTGTTGATGGTGTGCTTGACAGGTAAAGGTGGTATTACTGCACTCTTGCTTTTCAGACTGATCTGTCATAAAACCATGAGGAGGGTGCACAACTCTTCCTATGTCGTTACTTCTGTTTTTCCTTTTGAAATCTGGATATTCAGTGTGGCTAGGATTCTTATTGCCCAGCAGGCCACTTCTGCTTCCTTAATAAAGGGTCAGCATTGTAGTGATATTGGAAAAGTGCCCTTCTGTATGTCAATAAAAGGAGTTCATTAATATGCAAACTTAAACTGACATCATAGTCTTCTTCTGTTCCAGACACCTTGACTATAAAATAAAAACTCATATTAAAAACAGTAGTTCCTAATCTATGAGCTGTATCCTGCTTACTGGATTCAGTTCAGGAAATGTGCTAAAGCCCAGCCAAGTGCTGACATTAAAAAAAATTCAGGAGTTGAATTGGCCTTTTTGGAACACAAAAGAATAAGTGTGTGAGTCTGCTTTTGTGTTTTTTTTTTCCCGGAGAAGCCCTCCACCTCTTCCTGAATGAATTGGTGTTAATTACACTTGCTTCCTCAGACTCTACCTCTGCTCAAACTCATCCTCTCCAGGCTGTCTTCCTTCTTTGAGATCTTTGGAATGGAGAACACTATTTTTCAGTGCCAGTCTTAGACCTTCAGTGAAGTGAGTTTGTGTTCTCTGCTCAATTTCATTATACTTTAATAGATACATTCTTCTCCAGTTTGGTAATTAGACTGTGGTAGCATTAAAAAGCAGAAGCATTTCACTTCTGTAAGACTTGCACAAAAATTTAAAAATGCTTGTAATATGCAGGAGAAAAGCACTAAAATTCTAGGTACTTTGTAAATCATAGGAAAATATATTTCAAATAACAAGGAAATTCTCATAAATCAGTGATAGGAGCTACTGTAACAAAATACTCTGCAATAAAGGGCATTCATTTAACACAAATCACGAAAATCATATAGTGTGGTGTAAGAATTTATACTGCTTTGGTTAATGAGGAAGGAGTATGAATTTACTTCCTATGGACTGCTTTATTCTCTAAGTCACTGGTAAAACTAAAGAGAATGAAGATAATATCTTGTGCCACAATAATTAGAAAAAGCTGCTTATGAATAGCTGAAATTGCAGAGAGTTTAGGTTCTCCTGTGTTTTCTTGATTTGGGTGTGGTTTAATTAGATGATCTTTAGGATTTTGAAAACAACTGCTTTGTGTGACTGAGGAAATCCATTTTCTCTGTGAGCAGCCAATAATAACAGCACCATTGCAGAGTCCCATTTCTGGCAAACACTGACTAGAAAGACTGCTCCATGGTACATGCCTGCTCCAGCTGAGTGCTCTTCAGTCCACAGGGCCTCACAGTCCTCTCTGGCCCAGCTGTTTTATGCACAGTTTCAGACTGTTACATGTGTTTGGAACCTCTAGCTTCATGACCTAAGAATCCAGGATCAAATTTGATCCAATGGAAGCTAAGAAAGGAAGTGGAATAGGGAAATAATAAATAGGTAAAGATTGTTTGGGATTAAACAAAATTAAGTATTTTAGAATTGCCAGTGAGAATTGTACAATTCTTCTATTTACCGTGTGCATGACATCATCTGGTGTTTGTGCAATATCTTCAGAATATGCATGATCTTTGAACCATCCCCCAAAACCTGGGCAAATCTTGGATTTGAATGCTGTGATTAATCTCTTGGGATTGTGGTTTGCTGTCCTGAAGCATCTCACTGCAGGTGGTAGAAGGCATCTTAGCCTGTGTGAATGCTTATGATGAGCAGTGTTGATCATGTTGATTCAAACATTTGTAAACAAAGCAATATTTTTTTTAGTGTTCTGTTACACACTATAAATCTTTGTTCCCTCCTTGGGGGAACCCTAATTTCATTTGAAAAGTTGTGTACTCCAGTGTCGAGGTTCAGTGCTATTGCACATGGGCAATTTTTACAGGATCCCAACAGTAGCTGCTGCTGTTTGTTGAGTTTGGGGGGTTGCAGGGCTGCTGGGGCTGGCAGTGCTCTGGATCTGTTTAAAAAACTAAATGTATGAGACAAGGGAAGGAATGGGGGTGCTAATAGCATTGAAAGAAACCAAACAATGGGTTAACTTGGTCTCTTGTTTCATTTGGTGGAATTTTTTAGCCTGGCACATGTGTAGTTTGGAAAGGACTGTCATCAGGAAATGCTTGTGGCAAAGTTGTGTGTGTTCCACACCCTGAGGCCCAGAGAAAGTTCTTTTCTCCTCGTGCTTGTCACGTGTGTTTATTCTGGTAATGATTTACTCTGGTCAGAGTACGCTGCTTATAATTTAGGGAATATAAAACACTAATCTCAACAATTTACAAAGATAATGGTGTGTAGCTGGATTTGACTGTGCCCTGTGTCTGCAAAGTTCTTTGTGTTTTTAAATTCTAAGGTTTAAAGATCACGTTCCTAAGTGATTGTTAATAAATAGAGGAGATAAAAGCTGGAGAAATGCAAATCCTTCTCTGATCTAACCCGTCTGCCTAGCTGGGCCATTTGAGCCCTCCATTGCACTTCACAGTTACTGCTGCTGAGAAAAAGTTTAGAAAGCGCCATTGATGGAGTTGTGGTTATCATGGCAGATCTTCTTACACTGTCTTCCTTAGGTTTTACTTACATTTTGCAGCTCATTCTTTTATTCTCTATTCTGCTTCCTCCCTTCTGACTTCTCTCTGATGTTTTTTTTCCCTTCTCATCTTCCATGCTTTGCTTGTGTGCGCAGGATGGAGCTCAAGATCTCCCACAGTGGAGGAAGAAGCTGCTTTTCCTTGTGGTGCTAGAAGGAGTTAATCTAAAAGAGACTTTCCAGCATGTTCATGCAACAGCCTGTTGGTGATTAACAGGCTGCCGACCTGGTGTGGTCAAAGTTTGTCTCCCTCATAGTAAGGTAGGAGGGTGAGAATTATAAATTCTGCAGGTCAGCTTGGTGCTGAACTACTTGTTCTTGCATTTGCTATGAAAACACACAATGCACTTTGCCTCTTCCCATTCCAGCTGCCTTACAAGCACTGAAGAGAAAAAAGAGGTATGAGAAACAGTTGAATCAAATTGATGGGACACTTTCGACCATTGAGTTCCAGAGAGAGGCATTGGAAAATTCCCACACCAACACAGAAGTGCTCAAGAATATGGGTTATGCTGCACAAGCTATGAAAAAAGTACATGAAAATATGTAAGTGTTTTCTAGTAGCTTCCAAGTTGAATTTACTAACCACTTTCAAATTGTTCCATTACTACAGACTGTTGTATCAAGTTAGATAGTTTTGACTTCATTTTTGGTTCAGGCATTAAATGTCAGGAATGATATTAATGCTACAGTGTTATATTTGGCAGAAAAACATATTTTCCTAACAATAAATCTAGAAGGAAGTTCACTTAACTAGTAAGATCTGTTTTTTTCAGTCTGTCTTGGCAGTGGAGAGTGGCCTCTGCCCTTGGTTTGTCTAGAAGAAAATCTAGTCATAGAAACTACATGGGCACTTTTCCTCAGAATCCATAAGCTGGACTGTGGGATTTAAAGTACTAATTAAATGCACCCCCTTTCCCCACCCCCCCCCAAAAGAAAAGAATTACTTTTTTTTTTCATATGTACTATATTGTTGCAAGGGGTGTTTTTCTGCCTGAATAAACAGAGTTAAATCAGAAGGGTTGTTCTGGGAGAAATAAACAGGAACTGAAACAATAACGAAGGTAACAATAAGGGGAAATCTTTAAGTGGGGTACAATTCTGTTAAGTTCTCCCCAGTTCTGGTGAAAGCTTAACATCAAAAATGATCCATAAAATCATAGAATAGTTTGGGTTCAAAGAGATTATTTAAAGATAATCGTGTCCAAACACCCTGCAGTCAAGAGGAACATCTTCAACTAGATCAGGTTGCTCAGAGTCCATCCATCCTGAGCTTGGATGTTTCTAGTGATGGGGCATCCACCATTTCTGGGCAACCTGTGCTGGTGCTTCCCCCCCTCATAGTAAAAAGCTTCTTCCTTGAATCAAATCTAAATTGACCTTCTTTTGGATTAAAGCTGTTACCGTCTGCCCTTCACAACAAGCCATGTAAAAGTTTATCCCCATCTTTCTTATGAAGGCCCTTTAAGTACCAAAAGGCCTGTAAAGATGCTGACCTGGGGGATCTGCCCATGGGCTGTGACTGGCTGGCAGAGGTATGAGTGGCACAGAGAGGGAGACACGCATTCTGCTGCACTTTGGCTTTTGTTGTAATCCCAGCATGGAAGTAGCTGGACTGGGTGTGGGGGAGGAAAATTATTCCCTGTGAATGCTGCTGTTTATAGAGTCATGGGCATAAAAAGAAAACAGGGTCTGTTCAGGTGAGTGTGTTCTGTAGGATTTGAATGATACATCTTTTAAAAAATGTTTCCATGTTACCTTGCCAGGGATTTGAACAAAATCGATGATTTGATGCAAGATATCACTGAACAGCAAGATGTTGCCCAGGAA
This sequence comes from Serinus canaria, assembly GCF_022539315.1. NCBI lineage: Eukaryota > Metazoa > Chordata > Aves > Passeriformes > Fringillidae > Serinus > Serinus canaria. The sequence goes on from NC_066315.1 coordinate 123,601,591, forward strand.
ATTTCAGATGCTATCTCAAACCGAGCCACCTTTGGTGATGAGTTTGATGAGGTTAGTACTTCAGGCCTGTGAGCTTTAACTCCATAGTTATTCTGCTCCACAGTGCTTTGTGTCTCAAGAAGTGCAGATGTGAAATTCCTTGGTCCTAGCTTACCCTATCTAGGACAATTGTATAATTTTATAATAAATATAAAAATTAAATAAAACCATTATATATAAAACACATAAATAACTAAATAAAAGATCTGTAAATGTAAAAATAGAAAAATATTTTTATTTTTGTATCAATTTTAAGAAAAGCATTTTTAACTGCACTCCTGTAGTTATTATTCCCATTTGAGCCTTGGAAGAAGGTCACTAAAACATGTAATTTGTACTACTCCAAGTGGACACTGAAACATATAATTTTTATTGCTCAAAATAGACATTCATTTGACTTAAGTGCATGACCTATGTCATGGACAGGCTGCTGTTGATAATTCTGAATATTTGGACCATTTTTTTAAGGTAATTTTTAGTGCTTGGAGATTCAGGTCCTTTCTGCCCAGACCACAGAAGTAGCTCTGCTAGGTAGAACTAATACCTGTTGGAGGCAATAACTTTTCATTCTACAGCTCTTTTTTTCTGAAACCCCCACAAGGCATTTAGGACCTTCTCAAAATTTTTTGCAGTAGCTTTCATCCAGTGCCCCCAGATTTGATTTTGTACATCTAAACAGGATATAATTTGGTTCTGATCCAACCATGTTTGAGGACCCAAAGGTCAAGGATATTCAAAATTCTTGTTATCTGTGAAATGCAGAGATGGGTGTCAAGCTCAATATGACAACCACTTTTGGTTTGTTTTTCAGTTTTGTTTCAAAATGGCCAAGCACTAAGAATCATTTGAAGAATGTCCTGAATACTCAAATCATTCACTGTATTCCCAACTAATTTGTTCCTATGTTCTCAAATGGGCAACAAAGAAATATATAAATACTATATCGCACATATTTGCTTGACTGGGAGGAAGAGGAAGGTTCATTCAACAGCTCTAATTTGTTGAAAATAATTATGATTCTTTGTATTTTGTTCCCATTAACTGTTTTCCTGTATTTTCCCTTTGAATGTAAATAGACTTTCCAAGAAATATGTAGGCATTACTGGCACAAGGAATGAGATTTGGCCTGGGCTTCAAACAATTGAAAAACATTGTCCCATCCCAAACAGCTGTGTCTTGCTTTTCAACAGTGCTTAACTTTTTGGAGTCTAGGCTTAGTAAGCATGTTGTAGATTGACCTGGAAGTTTCTAAGGGATACCAGTTGAAGCTGATGTGCATTGTTCCTGTTTGGGAAATAAGCCCCTTTCACTTGGAGCATTGTTGTACCAGCTTTTGCATGGGAGCCAAATTCTTGGCAGTAACTGGGAAACCTGGTTTACAGGCTACTGTGCCTTAATAGTGCTAGAATCAATAACTTAATCACTGGGATATAAGCTGGTTAGTGTTGAAGGATAATATTTAATTTAATTTTTTTAAGGACGTTTTTTCCATGCATTTGGATGTATTTTCTCTTCTTGGGTGTGGTTGTAAGGAGACCATGGAAGCATGTGATTTCTCCTGCTCCAGACAGGCACAGAAGGAACATAAGAGTTCCTTCTCCCTTGGTTGGCACAGTGTATGTTTGCCTTAAATTATAAAACCATGAGAAAGTAAATGCAGGTATAAAGTCCGGTGGTGGCTATGCAACTATCATTTTAACTTCTACATTGGTGATAAACAAAGTATAAATGTATAAATGTAGGCAAAGCCCATTTCAGTACCTAATAGCTCTTACTTTACTACTTTTTTGACACGTACCTCACCCCTCTCCTGTTGTTTTTGCCCATTGCTTCTTTTAAATCATTTTATCAACGTCGCAAAGGTCCATTTCTCCACGTATATGTAGCATTTTGCTTCCTTTCTTTGGGGAACTTCAGCTCAGGAATAAGTTCCTTGCTTTTTAAAAAAGCATACTGGCTTTTTATTTTAAGCATTGTACAAGTGGATTAGATCATCTGTCCAAATCTGCCTCTGCACCTAAAAGCCCACGAGTGCTGCTTGCTTCAAGAGTGAATAACAGGACCCAGGAGGACAGTTTTGATTCCAGGGCTGCTTTGAAATCACTTATAATCCTGGACTTACGTGATAGGGCTTAAGCATAATGTTTAATGACAGTCTGCCTTATAACCAGTGGAAGGTGTTTGCCTTTTAAAATGGGAGAAATGGCACACTAAAGTTAGAATCCATTGAAGAGTACAGGCTCTAGATTTGGAGCAAACCTGAGGACAGCAGAGAGCAGAGGCTTTTTACTCCCGTATTTGCCTCTTTGGCATGTATTGTACTGCTGTTAGTTTTGCTTTTAAGTTTATTCCTTGTCCTGTTTCTAACTTTCATTGTCCTATTTTCAGTGTTCAGTTAAGGTTTACTTAAATGACCATACTTAGTAAAAATTGCACATTTAATATGCTGTTTCTTGATATGTTCTTTCAGGTGTAAACTGTTTTTTCAGTAGTACTTTGCTTCACGATGGTTTAATGTGCCCTTGTGTGTAATCACTGTCAGAATTTGTAAATAATGTTTTCCTTGAATTTAGGATGAATTGATGGCAGAATTAGAAGAGCTGGAGCAAGAAGAACTGAACAAGGGAATGAGAGATGTCAGGTTGCCAAGTGTTCCGTCCACATCGCTGCCTTCTCGCCCTGGTAAAGTGCCTGCTTGCCATTTTATGTTTCGCATGATTAAGACATGATGGGAGAAAGGGGAGAGGAAGAGAGGGTTTAAAATATGCATTCAACTCTGTTACAACTTTTAAAATGTTATAAATTCCTTTTCCAATTTTTGTATCTGCTTAACAGAAAAAGCAGAGTGGGATTCCATTTTGCTCTGTGAAAGCATTTAGAACCAAATTCTCTGTAAATTTGGGGTCACAAACTTGGGGAACTTGACCTTGCAGATATGCTGGTGAATTTCCTACTGAAATGTAGTGAGATCATTAAGGAATGATCTTTTTTGCCTTTTTTTTCTTCTTTTGGCAATTAAATCCTTAGTCTCTTTCTATTACAGTCTGACCTAGATTCCAAATGTTTATGTCATAAAGATCCAGCTTTACAGGGTAGTGGTTTGATATTTTCTACTGGTATTTTAATTAGAAATGAAGGAGGCATTGGGAAGTACATATTTAAAGACATATGTTCATTCCTTTGCTTTCTTTGTACTGAACAAGCTTATTCCTGGTATTAAGCTGTAGTTTTATTTTTCTATAGTTCCTCCCTGTTCATTTTGAATTCAGCCAGAGGCAGTCAACTTTTACTACACTTTGCACTGTCAGTTGAAAGACTTGCTATGTACTGACATAAGTAAAAGAATATAAATACTTGATGGTAATAACAGCACACGTGTGGCACAGGTGGCTTATGGTTTCTGCTACAGAACGGGTTACCTAGAACAGCTCAACTCAGGTACTATGATAGGTGTTTTGGCAGATGACACTTAAATCCTGAGAAGCAGTTTAAAATGGTCAAGCTGAGACTGTGGCCTCATCTACTGAACTCAGTTGCAAAACAGCTAGTAGAAAAAAAAAGGGATTTAGAAAAACAGTGAAAATTCAGTCTGGCCATTTATGATTTGTTCATACATTCTTTTCCAGATTCAGATCCAGCTGTGCCAGTTGACATTTTTATTAAACCCAACTATCTCCATGTGCTTCTCACTATTTTAATATTCTACATCCATCTGTATGGCTGCTTTAGGCAAGATGAGCTGGTTACAATTATATAGTTCAAGGCTGTGAAAAACTGGCTTATGTTTCCTGCTTACTGTTACACAGCAACAGTAGAGTCAGACCAGTTGATGGATTTATAATGTGTCTAATTGGAGATGCATGTTGCCCTCCTGATTTTGAAGATGAGGAAACTGCAATGAAGCAAGGCATAGTGACCTTCCCCAGTCACACAGTGAACCTGTGACACTTGCAGAAGAGGGACTGAAGCTGTGGTACCCCAGTGCTTCTCCCACCCCTAATCACTGAAGGTGGTAGTTGCAGTTTCCCTATAGACAGTAGCTCCTGGCCCCGTGGCTGCCTCAGGTAGGAGCCAGCTGGCTGCTGTAAAGGTGCACACACAGGTGTTGGACCCACACCAGTGTTCCACTGGTGGCTGCAGAGATGCCAGTCCTCATGTGCACAGCCCACAAATAGAGGAGGCAGCCTGAGACTGAACCTTGGCTCTTGGCTCTAGTTTGCAGGTCAGCAAATGAAGACAGTTTGGGTGAGGTTTTAGTTTAGTGAATGCAGATGATGTGGGTAGGAGATTTGGGTACAAAGTGTGTAGGACCTGAAACAGACCTGGGAATTGTTGTTGCAGTGACCACAGCAGTTAACTGATGTCACCTGAACAAAGCAAGTTCAGGAATGTCATTCTCCATTTAATAAATTACCCCACCCATTAAAATGGGGCGAGTTCATCCAGAGACTTGCATGTGCAGAACCTCTCAGCACTATTTGGAAAGGTTGCAGGATGTGCAGCTGACCAGGATAGGTCACTTTTCTCATTCACATGGTGGTGAGAGAACTGACAGCATTCTTGTGGGCCTTTTCTGGCTGTGACAACCTTTAGAAATTAAATATTTTTTCTGTGTGGGTCTTTCAGTAGGAATGACGTCAGACCTATATTGTAAACTTTAGAGTTCTATACAAAATAATGATGGGGCAAAATAGTCACATCTCTTATGAGCTTCATTCCTGCATTACTCATGTTCAGCTTGCTACTCAGTAAGTTGGTCTGAGATCTTAAAACAGAAAAGCAAGTCCTCATGCTAACAGATAGAATGGTTCTGACTGTTACATTAGTTGATGGTTATTGTCTCTTTATCTGCAGCATCGACCAGGAAAAGAGCAGAGGATGAAGATGAAATGAAGAAACTTGCTGCCTGGGCTTCATAAGAGCATGGTCTTTTTATAACACCAAGCATTATAGTAAAGAGCTGTACTGCTGTTTTATAACCACACTGTTTTACTGTGGTTGCATTTCATACAGGCTGGGGTTTTTTATGGCACATCTTGCTGAGACTAGTGTTACTGCCATATTACAAAACTAGCTTAAAAACCAGCAAACAAAAGAATTAAATAGTTGTCTAAACCTTCAGGCATAATTTTTTTTTAGCCTTGTCAATAAATTTGTTTTATTATTAGTATCAGTTTTTAATAGGCATTATCTTACCATATCTGTTGGTTTGTAAAACCTGCGTGCCTCACTTATGCTCAAAGCTGGATTTATTTTTGAAATGAGAAAGTTAAGTAAGTCATCAGGGCCCTATAACTAGAGGATTATTTGGTTCAGACTATTTAAATATTAGCAAAACAGCTTAATACATGTCCTCGCTTGCAAGTTCTTTGAGCCCAAGAACTAAAACCTATTCATTTGAACATGAAGATTCAAGCAGTCTGCCTGGAGCAACTTACGGTGTCCTAGATATAAAGAAGAAGCTCTTCTGTAGGCTTATTGAAGTGGGATGTGTTATTTGTTTTGATTTAACTGGCCAAAATGTCCCATGCACTTCTGCAGGTCAACTGAATTGTATTTTGGACTATGACTGACTAGGTTACAGAATTACAGTGATCGAGGAAAGCAACACTAGCAACATATTTTAGTTACACAATTTCAAAATGCTTATAATTTCTAAGCATTTGGTTCTTTTCTCTTAATCAGTTTGTGAATGGAAATAATACCAGTGTGTTGTATTTGCAGGGCCTTTTTAAACCCTGGTTAAAAGCTGATTCTGGGTTGCTTGTGAAGTTGGTGTGTTTCTGTCCAACTGACAGCGTTTTAGCCTAAGGAAAAAATGCCACTATTGAGTGCTAAACTACTACATATATGGAGAGATGGCTGTTCAAATACAACCCAAAAGTTAAATAGGCTGCTTTATATTAACAAAGTATTAAATTAGTCTTAAACTGTGTGCTTAGAACAGTGTGGAGTTCCTAGGGGTGTAGGAAGCAGAGTCCTTGATCTAGGTTTCTTGTTTTCAAATGAAAACTGGGTGTGTTAATTCTGTCCTAAAATTTGGAGGTACCAAGAAAATTGTCCCTTTTTGTTGAGAGTAGAGGAAGTCTGGAATTATTTAATTTTTGTTTTAAATACAAAATAAAACAAACAAAAAAAAGACACAGCTGCCTTGAATTTAAAAATACATTTTGAACTCTCAAGGAATAGGAAACCAGATACTATCAAAATGCTACTTGGTTTTAATGCTCACTGAAATTCAGCATGAGATGTTATCTGAAAGCAGGAATATTTAGTAAAATAGCAAATATTCAAAGTTATTTGAAATCCATTTACTAACCCTTTTGGCTTGACTCCTGTGTTCAGGGTGTGCAGTTTGTGCAGGTCTCTGAATTGTATACAGAACATATTAGCACACACTGGGATATGACTGTGCAAGGCCGGCAGTGTGCTTGTGGACACTTCTGGCATTTCTAAATACGACGCCATGCCAACACAGTCCCATAGTTAGTTTGGAAATGCTGGCTTCCAGCCTTTGTTCTTGTTTGAATTAGTAGTTTAACAATGCTTAGCTCTTCTGTAGGTAGCACTTGGCATATTTGAAGTGCTCTACAACCTAATGGGTCTACAACCTAAAGCTTCTGTTTTGAAACTAAAGCGATTTTCATTCTGCTTTGGAAAATGTAGGCCTGCTGTTTTTGAATAAGAACTTTCCTTGTGAACACCCCTCACTGAAGACAAAATAATGCTGTAGAGATCTTCTCCTTTGCAAACCAGCATTTGACTGCTGACCTCCAGCAATGTTTTGGCCAAGTGTTGATCCTGAAGAAGCTTCAGGTGTGTTCAGCTTATTAATGTTTCAGACCAAGCACTTTAAAAACAAAACTTTTAAATGGTGAAGAAATGAGACTGAATATTCAGGTGAGCTGCTCTGAAAGCTTATGTATAGTGGCTGGTGATCCTGAAAGACAGACTCATGTACCAGTTCATAGGCCAGGATGTGAGGTTGGTGAAATTATACTCAGAAACACTGTAGTGATGTACAGAAACGAAAATACACCCTGGACCTCCATAACTGTAGTGTTGCTTTTTTTTTTTTTTTTTTTTTTTTTGAACATGAGTTTTCTTTAAGGGAAAAGGGTTGTAGGGATTTAATTCAGCTGAGGGAGTGGCTCTTTCCTGTGTAAATTCAGATAACAGTGGGACAAATGGCTCTTTCTTATTTGAACATATGCCTCTCTTCATGCCAAGATGGTATTTGTTTAGTATGTAAGCAGTTGAGAGTGAATAGTGTCAATGTGTTACTGTAAATGTACCCTATTAACTGGAACATATTTTACAGGAGGACTGTGGCAGCAGATGGTGTACTATAAATTACTTCCTTTCTTGTTGCTTATTTATTCTGAGATTGGTTTTTTCCTCCTCTTAGGCTTAGACATTTTTAAACTGGATAACTTTAAAAAGGGGAAAAGATACTGATAAAAGTAAAACTAACTCATGTATGTATATATATACACACTGTAAATAAATATTTTGGTGTCATGTTTGTGTTACATGATTTTATTAAATTTCTTTTCCTATCAGGCAAAATTGTAAGTAGCCTCCTTATACTGTTATTAGCATATAGTGCTCTTTTAAAGGATGTGAGGATATTTTGAAACATTTTTTTTATGTATTAATCTTTCAGCAGCCAGTTGGAATTCAAGAATTCTTTGAAGTTGATTCAGTTTAAAAAAAAACCAACAAAAAACCCCACCCCACAGTGTAAGCTGTGGTGTTTGGGCTGCATTCCTTCACATTTAACCTTTGTGTTGTAAGAAATTCTTTTAATTTAATATATCCAAAATACGTCCCTCTCCTCCCCTCTGACCTGAAGATCTCATCATTGTTTCAGAAATATCTGTTTTTCACGTTCCAGGCCTTACTTGAAAGGAAGAATGCTCAGGTCTTTTAAAAATGAAAAAAGAAAAAAATATGATAGGCAAGGATGAAGTGAGACAAATACAAAGGGCATTTTTTTCATTCATCTTAGTAGAATCTCTTTAAAGTCTGTGTATAGTGTCTCACCTTTTATGTACACACACATATATTTACATGTATGTTTGAAATGCTGGAGCAGTGATTTAGGACCACCATTCATCATCTGGTGTGGAAAGGTTTCAATTGCTTGGGCAGCTTTTCTTTTCCCCTTTGTAAGTCCTAAGGGCTTTGTCACGAAATGCCAAGGAACTGCTGTGGTATGAGCACTGCTGTTTGTGTCTACACCTATGGAGGGGTGGAAGAACAGGATGAGTGTGCAGGGGGAATATTTAGAAAATCTCACTGTCTTTGATGATGTAGAGCTTATATCATTTTTATTATGTCATTTTTTTAGAAACATAAGGAGATAAAATTAGTCTCAAAATTATTTAGCAGCACATCTTAATAATTACAAGTGGTATAATTTCAGGTAGCTGTCATTTTCTCACATTTGTCCCCATTGCAGAGACCCACCTTCATAGCACTGTTGAGTCAGGTGTATATTGTAGGAAAAGTATAGCTGCTTTATCATAGTATCATAGACCTTGATCATAGTTTAAATGGTTTGTTTTGTTATCAGCATGTGATTACCTGGTCACCACTGAACTCTTAGGATCAATATCTGCAGATCTAACTAGATTATGTAGTTATGAAATGCTAATATGTGCCTAGAAATTTCTGAACAACCTTGTATACCTAGGATGACTGTGTCTGGCAGGGTCACAGAGCCCCTCTGCTGCCCTGCTCCCTCCTCTCCTGCACACTACACTTGTGTTTTCGTGTTTTGCTTGTATGTATGCTAGCTGACTTTTCCCCTTGCAGCTAGAAGTCTTCTGATAATTCCCTGGTTGCTGTTTACTACGGTTGACTGTCAAATTCCTCTTTACCAAGATAAACTTTGGGTAAATGCCATCTTGGGGACTTTGGGCTTGACACTTACACAGCCCCTTACAGTCTGTGCTGTCTCAGCTGCCACTGCTACCCAGGCTGTTTTTAGGGCAGCAGGGCAGTGTAGGTATCCCTCAGCTGGCTTTCTCAAAGGGCAGGCATCCAACTCTCCTAGGATTGAAAGGCAAGTTGAGGATCTGTGATTTGAGCTAAATTTAATCAAATAGGTGGTGGGCCAGTTGTCTGAGCTGGTGGTCTGCTCCCATGGAGGGGAAAAGTGTCAGTGCCTCCCATTCCCATTGCTGTGACATCAGCTTTCACCGTGTAAGTCTTATGGAGCAAGGAGTGTTTTGTGAGTTCAAACAGGATTTATATGGACACCCCAACTCTACTTCGCACCCTTTCCTCAAAAAATTAAACTTGCACTTTAGGAGTAAAGGGAGTGTTCAGATACATTTAATTTATAAATATATCCAGGTATCTTAGCTTTACTTTTGTACTCAGCTTACTAAAGGGACCTTGGTGCAGCTGCTGAACAAACTAAAGTCAGCTGAGACTCCAGATGTATAGGCATGTGTAGGGTTGTTGTGTTACCCCATGTCTACCTATTGTCTGTACCCTGTGTATTTATGGGGTGTTGGAGTGCCTGGTGTGGCTGCTTTGCTGCCCAGCAGCAGTGGTGAGTCCATCAGCGCCAAGGATGGAACTCTGTGGGCCTCCAGGAGGAGCTCTGGGTTCAGCATACAGCAAGAAACTCCAGCAGGCTGGAAAGCTGCAGTTTTCTCACAGGACATGATTTCAGTCTTACTGCTCATGCTGGAGGAAAAAGCCTGCCTGGAAGTGAAACCCTCCCACTCTTCTCACTCCTCTCACAAATCCCTACTTGTTCAGAGCTAAAATGCTCTTTTAAATACTAATCCACCTTCTTGGCTGCTTCTCTGGCTTCTTTTTTCTTCTCTTCCCCTGTCTATGGCCACGTTGGCGCCCAGCTTTGTTCTCTGCTCTGCACTAATGCAAGAGCTCAGAAGCAGATTGTCATGCAGCAGTTTACCAGCTCCCTCTCTACACACTCAGGCCAGGGAAAAGAGCTAAGACCAACCTCAAAGGTTTACATCTCTTAAAAATACTCATTTTGAAGAAGTTAAATACTGGCTCAGTGATTTGTGCCTTGCAGTAATCAGCTGCAAGCTGGATGTCATTGGAACACACTGAAAACACTGAACTGCAAGAGATTTCTTGGTCAAGTCTGTCTCTCAGACCCTGTGAGGGTTCAGAGCACATCAGTCATTGTGAGGTAATGTCAGTACTACTTTGGGTTGGGTGAGAGCAGGTAGGACATGCCTACAGGGAGGTATTGAAGCTGCTGGTTTTGAGGCTGTTGATGTTCATGTGTAAAAATAATCACTTTGATTTATTGAGGATTTGGATCTTAAAAGGTAGCTTTACCAAGGAGAGAGTTTATTTAGCACAGGAAAATCCATCTGAACTGACACCTTCTTACAGCTGTAATGCAGTTTCAGAAGTTCATAGATAAACATAGGTTGGAGATACCACCTTACACTTTTCAAATTAAAACATTCAGCTCCCAATGCTTTGCAAGCAGTTGGCAAAATATTTTAGTCAATTCAGTTCACTGAGCTAGAGAAAAAAAATCCCCTTGTGTGAACCAAGTAGTTCTGGAAAAGGTTTGTAACAGCACTAACCTGAGAACAGATCGTATCTGTATTGTGGCAGACACTTGTGGTTGGACACAAAGGATTTAATTTTATAAAGAAGACAATAGGAGAGAAAAAATGATGAGGGAAAATGATAACAAGTTGAGACACTAATTTATGTAGCCTGAGAATCTGTTTAGAGCCCATATTGTGTCTGAATAAACTGAAATCTGAGTCAACAGCTGCTTCACCAGAGCAGAGCATAGAAGCCTCTTTGTTGAGAGAAGAGATCTCGTCCTGTGACCTTTGGATAATCATGAGTCTTGTGTAACTCATGTCATTTGAAAAGTGAAATGAGTTGAGATGTTCTTTCTGCGGTTTTCTAGACTCAGATGTGAAACTGGTCTCACAGAGGATGCCAGTAGTGAACTACAGCATGTTGACAGCAAAAATAGATAAATGTAATTATTTGCACATTCTGTTTCTCATGTTAACTCTCAGCAAAGTTGAGCTGAATTTTTGATTGTTTAATGCTCTTTCATCATCCTTTACTTTGCACATTAATTTTGCAGCATTCTTAAATTATTCTTAATTGCCCATTTAGGTAGGAATAACTAAGATATGACTGGTCGTTCTCTGCAGTTATCTCTACAAGAAACTTATTTTTTGGGCTGCTTTTGTACACCTAAGCAGGAGCAATGTCTCCTTAGGCACACAAACATCTCACTGAATCTAAGTCATTCTTTTTGCAAAAGATTACACAGAGTGAGACAGTTTTCTCATCTGTTTTTTTCCAATGCAAATTATTCTCTCCTTACCAAATTAAAATCTAAGAGGAAGCTGCTGATGTTTTTGTTAGGTTTACAATTATCCTACAAGCTGTGCTGCAAGATTTCTAAATTCATACACATCCACACACAAAAAATAAACTTCTCAGGGCAAGACTTCTAAATGCACACAGCAGCTGCCATAATAGGGTAGAGCTCTTGCCTATTTCCTCTGCTTGTCCCTGTAACAGGTGTATTTATCATCCTGCAGAATGAGGGGGAAATGGAGACTCCATCACAATACAAACAATCCACCCCATAACCTGGTCACCAGAAATGCCTAGAAATACAGGAAATCTGGGAGGAGAAATCCTGTAGTTTTGCCACATGTTGCAGCTGTTTCCTATCTATCTAATATATCTATCTATTGATTTTTCAGAAAATGAAAAGCAATTTTGAAATCTTGAAAGGTCAATATGCAACCTTCTCCCAGTAGGTGCTTGCCAGATGAACAATGCTTGGCAAACCCACGTTAACTACCAAACAACAAACCAAGAAGTGTTTCATAGTCATCTTCAACGTTTCCATAAAACAGCTGTGGCAGCTGTGGTTTCTTCTTGATGAAAGGCATTAATCCACATAGGATTGAGAAAACAGAGGCCTGTTCCTCCACCACATGAAAGCATCCTAATGTGTTCAGTTTGAAAATGGAATGCGTTCAATTGTTCTACCAAAAAGAAAGGAATATTACAAATCTAGAAACAGCAATTAATTTATAAGCAAGGATATTTAAACCTACTTCAAATCCAGTTGAGATATGCCAAGACAAAATTCCTGTATTGTACAGGTAAAAGTCTCACTGCATCAGCAAATCATCTAATTTTAGCCTGCTGACAAGTCAAAGAGGTCAGCAGTAACCCTAGGACTGCACCAACTGACTTATTGTGCAATTAGGGTGAATCATGTAGTTGCTTTCTTCCTCAGGTTCCTTGTTTGCACAGCAGAGGGAAATACAATACCTATCTCTCAGATACAAAGTGGGGACAAACTTCGTTTGGGAAGTACTCTGGTGATCCTCAAGTCAAAAAAGTGCAGAGTATGAATCAGCAAGCCTTTAGGGTCGCTGTGAAGAGCTTGAAAGGGCTAAAAAGGGGAAAGGTTTCCATGAAGATTGTGCTGAAAACCAGGAAAACATAGGTTGGAGCACTGCTTTTGATGGCTTAGCAAAGGGTTAAGGTGCAGAACCTTTTAACTTCCCTAAAAATAGATGAGACTTGGCCACTGCTGAGACTTGATCCCAGAATCCCATTTATTAGGCCAGTGCTTTGATCAGCCTCTGCTAGAAGGAAGACCCATGCTGAGGGTTTCTGCACTGCGGGGAGTGATCTCTTCCTGACAGGTGATGCATGTGACAGGTGAGGTCCCTGTCTCCCAAAGCCAAAGGGTTCAGCTCTAGCTAGCAGGGACCTCTAAGGACTGAAATTATTACTCCAAGTTCAGCACTGCCACATCCATGCCTCCTCTTTCTCCAGAGCCATGCTGCCCTGCTTTGCATTTTGCAATATTTGCAAGCCATACCAAAATTCCAGCCTGGGCTGCATGCTCTGATGTGCTTAATGAGATAGAAAAGGCACAAGTCATACAAACAGGGACAGGAAAACAGTGAAGATCTGGGTTATACACAAGAGAAATGCACTGAAGACCATTTTTCTCAATGTCAGGAGGAGGTTAAGGGTATAAAAGGACAAAGAGAAGCTTTGCCAGTTGAATTAGAACATCACTACCTTTCCTGAATTTTAATTTCAGTGTCAAGCACTATTCTGTTGCAAAAAGGCTTCATGTAAAAAATTCTCATTTTCTTAAGTAAGAATAGCATACACATCAGGCTGATTTATCCAGCTAAGCAGAATTACATTTGAGAACTCAGCCAATTACAGAGCTCCTTCAGCCTTCCTGTTACATGACAGTGAAAAATGCTTGTCTTGGAAACATCCTGCTTGTGCACATCCTGTGCTCTGGGCAGCATCAGTGTAACTCTGCCTGACGCTTGTTAAACAGGATTCTTCAATCTGAATAGGATTCTTCAATCCTAATATCACTTTGTTTTGATGGTGGATAAACCTGCAGTTTGGGGCTTTTAAATATATCCACCAGAAGAAAAAAGATGCTTTGTATGTGACACAGAGTTATGCTTAGACATGTCTCATGACAACCTTTTCCTGACTCCAGAACAACCATCAGAACAGTTCTGAACTCATCAACCCAAGGAGAAATTGCAAGAGAAACATTTTGTATTCCAGTGTAACAGTCAAGATACCCAGCTGGAGAATAAGCTGTAAACTGACCAACAGTCACTATTACTCTGAGGATGACATGTTTGTCATTTATATCTACTACAAAATAAGGATATCTATAGATGCATTATTATTTTATTGTTTAGCAGAAAGCATGTTTATGCTAAGTGTTGAGCATTTTCCTTATTTTTCCACTCCTCTGAATCCACATAGTTGCATCAGAAACAAAAGGTAAATAAAATCTTGACAGATCAAAAAGACTGAACAGAAGCCCTGGGCTCAGTGTTTTCTTTGCAATGCACAACCTGAGGACTGAACACAAAAGGTTGTCCTCTGAAACAAGACTGGGATAAAGGCTAGCACAGTGAGGCTGTAAAGAAATGGCAGTGCTGTGGGAGAAGGTGATCCTGAATGGTTTAAAATTAACACACAGCCTAAACCACTCACAACACAGAAGCTAACAATTAGTAGAGAAGCAGCTCTGGTCAACAAATGAGTGAACAAATTTTTAATTTCCAAGGGGAAAAATGCTCAGGTGTAAACTATGGACAAGTTTCTTTTGTTCTCTTTCCTTTCTGTCTTTTCCATTCTCTCTCATCTTTCCTCTAGGAGGTTAAGATCTTATACATTAACAATGTGTTGAAGATCATAATAGTGTAGAACCACCAACTGCACTGGTCAGTACAAACTCTTAAGAGAGACATCTTTTGCAGTTGGATGCATTATCAGTTCCTAGATTCCTTATTAGATTCAAACAAAGGTGGATGTGAGGATACAGTTCAGTTGCCCAAGCATCCCTTAAAGGAAGTTCTGTATGTTGTAGGAAAAATATGTGTCTGGTTTGGAGTGTTGGAACTGCCTAGTAATCGGAATGTTCTGATCTCTTGCATGAAGACTTAATTGAAATATAGGAAGGAATGGTAGGAAGAAAGATCCCTAAGACCTGGCATTCTCTAGAGTATTTCCTATAGGATTCTTCCCTTCCTTTGTGATTTGTCACCTTGATCTATTGATTTGTGTTATCTGACATTTCTAAAAAAAAACCTGATTGTAGCAGCAACTTCAGGATGTAACTTTTTTGAATTCCACCCCACTCACCCAGCATGTATCAGAGCCTGCCACAGCTAGGATAGGAAAAACCCCTCTACAAACAAACCACATGAAATTTCCTACAGAACGTCCTACTCAAAATCAATTTATTTTCTAGTAGAATAAATGCTGTTCCTTCGTAGCTGCATTTCAAAAAAGGAATAGAAAGTGAAGAGAAAAAAAAATCAAATTGCTTAGTGTTCTAATGAGCTGCAGAGAGCAAAAGCCATCTGGGGCAGATACACCATCTGGACCAGGAGCTTTCCTGGCCCCTTTTTACTTCAACTGTAAGACTGTAAACTCTTGTGTTGTATGTTCTCCACCCAACTAATGGTTGTAAGTGGGAAAGATATGGAGTGGGAGTTTATAGGGACTCATTCTTGATTCAATACAAGTCAGCATTTTAATTGATTTAGCAGTACACAAATCAAAAGCAGAGAACTGGTGTGGGCAAACTGCATGGGCTTTGGAGGATGAAAAATCCTGCAGGATTAAAAGATGCAGTATTACAGAAAAGCAAGGCCCCAGTAAGATTAAATTATGCACTATGTAATAAAATCTAAAACTAAAGGGAAAACCCTGTTGTACATCAGTGGCTGAGCTATTAAGGCAATCACCTACAACAGAATAGAACAACCTGTTACTGGTTGTTATTCTTGTAACTAGCTCACTCTGCTACAATTCCAGTTTGAATATTTATCGGCACTTTCAGCAGGGCACAGAACTCCACTGTCAATTCTTTCAAATGAAATATTGGAAACTTGGCTTCTTCTGTACTGAAATTGCAGCAGTGAGTGAAAAAAGAAGGAAACACATGGAAAATAGTGCCAGAATGGATGCAAGTAGTGCAGCAGAAAAAAATTCACTATGGGATTGACTTGGAATAAACCTTGATCAAGATGTTCAAGGCCACAATGGGCTGTCCACCTCAAATTCTGCATGTCCTTTAGGGAAGATAACCATTCATTAACCAGTAACAGAGCTGAAGTGACACCACACTGCCGTTGAACAAATTCACTTTTTCCAGCTCAGTTTAGTTACAACGAAGTCCCCCTAAACCAAAATGTCTATTCATAGGATACTAAATACCTTGGGTTAGCAAAGTATCTTTTAAATCTTGAAGTTTTCATTCCTTTGCACTCTCATGACTAAACTGCAAATTATATTAATGCTTTCTTTAATGTCTAGATTTTCAGATTTACCTGCTGTACTTTAGAAATCCCAGGCATGTATGATCCAAGCACCTTTTCAATATTTTTATAATCTTTATAATTGTAAACCTAACAATATTTTAATAGACAAAGTTTGATCTTCCCAAATATTTAAGTGACATCTGACACAAGATTTAATGTATTTTCAATAATGGGCCAAAACTTAATATTGAGTTTGCTCAACATCTATGAGGAGTGATGTAGGGTATTAAAAAAAAAATACTTTTTTTACTTTTTTTTTTTACTTTTACCTTCAACAGAAGTACAGTAAGGTTTCTGGTGTCACAGCATTCTCATTCATTTTCATGCAGTTTTTGGTAAAAATAGGATTCAGACCAAGGCTGAGTAAGTGCAGGAAATCTCAGAGATAAGAAATATCTCATTCTAGCAGTATTTTATCCTTCTACTTGACAAGGCATTAAATCTTTGTTTTTTTCTACAATGCAAAAAAGAAGACAGGTGTTTTGTCCATAGATTTATTTCACCAGGAAGGTTTATACAGTTCTGCATAAAGGCCATTGTATGCATAGCCTGAAGTACAAAGCTCCCTTTGAAAACTCCAGCACAAAGACACTGCATATTGACAACATTAAACAACAATGTGGGTGGTACAGGGCAAAAAAAAAAAATTAAAACAAAACAATATTCTTTCGATTGGAAAAGCATAATAAAACAAGGCACTTTCAGTAAATAAGTGAAGAACAGAAAAATGCTGTATCAAAGATTCCATAGAACTGAGGCAGAGCACTGTAACAAAATTCTGCAGTAATGAACAAGTAAAATACAAAAAGGCACTACATAATCCTCTCCCTGCAACTCCCATTTCTCAACCAATTAGCCAACTGAACTTGGCACAATGGAGTCTTAATTATAAAGTGCATCTCCTGTCTTAATACATTTTGAAAAATAGGCTATACAACATAGGTACCAACATCCCCATGTGTACAATATATTGAAACAAAAATACACTGCGACTAGATTCAATCTAGTTATGAACTGTGCAGGAAAAAAATATGGCTTCTTTACAAGTCTTTCAACAGCCTCCATATAATCTGGAATATTTTTAAACAAACATAAATGCATTAGCAAGGTGGTAAGAGGTAGTGTTCTGAGTAAAAGGCAAATTTACAGATTTTGTTGCTACGTGTTACATGTATATACCAAAGGTATCCCAGATTTTTAAAGCAGCATTACTGAACAAAAAGTATTACAGCATGCTATCTTGGGATGAAAATACACAGTGTTTTGGGGGTCTCAGATCAGTTCTTTCAGCAAAAATGACCATTTTACAATGTCCAACTATGATCCCATTGTGTAATTACTTTGCTCTTGGCACTGGAAGTTTTCCTATTGCATTGCATAAAACTTCCAGAGAAACTTTCTTCAACTTTAGAATTTAAAACCAGCACATTCTCCATTCCTATACACAAATGAGTCCATTTTTACTTCAGCAAGCATTATTTTATGGCTATAAGAAAACACAAATACCAAACAGATGAACACATCAAATGTGCCACAACAGTGGTAATATATGACATATGAATGAGATGTGTTCCGTGATTTAATGTGAAACTTTTTTCATTCTGCTAGGAAAGTCAGCCAAATTGTGTATATACACTATCTAAACTTTAGCTGATTTTAGCCCTTATTAGACTTCAATATATTAAATATATAAAGGCTAGATAAAAACTGAAATCAAAGCAGCACTGGATATATTTCTTACATTAATAATTTGTAAGGATTTATGTAAACATTTGATATGTGCATTCTTGCTCTTTGCTGTGAATTCTTCACAGCTCCTCTATGATCCTACCCACAGATACACCCTTAACTGAACCTTTCCCAGGTAACAGCTGCTGCTGCTCAGCTATTCTTCATCCGTGGTATAGGCTACTTCAGCAACTTCAATTTCTGGGACAGAATTTCCAGCCAAAGAGCCACTCCAGCATGGCTCATGGTTCTCTTTGTCTGAGCTGCAAAGACAGATCAATAAATGGAAACTGGTATGATTTTCTACAGCCATTTTAGGGAGACAGTCCACAAAACATTGACAAAGCTTTTTTAACTTATTGCTTATTCCAGATCTAAAATTATCTATCCTGAGGGCCTTTATGCAGCAGAGAGGTGCAGTAAAATGCTGAATTTCTCAGCTGTGTACAATTAATACAAGACTAAACATTTCAAAACACATACTTTCAGAGTAACTAAAATACAAGTAAAATAATAGTATTTACCAGCTGTCCTCACCCAGGGTACCCTGGTCTGCTTCTACTGCAGAAGACTCCACCTCACCACTGCACTCACTTTCTTCTCCTGACATTTGACGAGTCATTTTTCCTAAAGATAAATCCCTACAACAGATAAGAACAGAGTACCACCAATCCATACAGCAAACATTTGTCACTGAAGAACTGTTTGTTTCATTTTAACCCTGGCAGATTCTGAAAAAAAGATTGGAAGTAACCTTTCAATCTCACTTCTGCATGCCCCATTTCTTTGACTAGTGCAGAGATGGGAGGGCTTGCACTGGATAGCTAGTTAAACTGTTTATTTACTCCAGCTGCTTATTCCTAAACTAAATTCCGTCCTCTAAATTTCTGAGCCACCAAGATGATTAGAGGGATGGAGCACCTTTCCTGTGAGGAAAGGCTCAGAGAATTTGCACTGTTCAGCCTGGAAAAGAGAAGGCTTTAGGGTGACCTAATTGCAGCCTTCCAGTACCTGAAGGGAACCTAAAAGAAAGATGCAGAGAGACTTTTTACAAGAGCCAGTAGTGACAGGATTGTTCCCCAGGAGAGCATGGCTCCAAACTGAAAGAAGGTAGGTTTAGATTGGATATTAGGCAAAAGAATCTTTATTGTGATGGTGCTGAGGCACTGGAATGGGTTGCCCAGAGAAGTTGTGGATGCCCCATCCCTTGAAGTGCTCAAGGCCAGGCTG
This sequence comes from Serinus canaria, assembly GCF_022539315.1. Lineage (NCBI taxonomy): Eukaryota > Metazoa > Chordata > Aves > Passeriformes > Fringillidae > Serinus > Serinus canaria. Next base: position 123,620,472 of record NC_066315.1, read on the forward strand.
GATGGAGCTCTGAGCAACCAGGTCTAGTGGAAGGTGTCCTTGGTCATGGCAGGGGGTTGGATATTAGATGATCTTTCAGGTCCCTTCCAACCCAGGCCATTTCATCATTCTCTGGTTTCATGACAATTTAGTAACTTCACAAAACTCAAGTCCCAGAGAAATGTGTATGACTTAAGGTAAAAAATTACATTACGACTAAGCCACACACATCTTGCCTAAACAGCAGAAGGATTATAACCCCAAAATATAGTACAAAAAAAAGACAGAAGGATGACAAGAAGATTTCTTCAACAGTTCTCCAATTTCTCACTGTAACTTTACAAAACCACACACTAAGTTTTAAAGCAATACATTTTTCCATTAGTGATAAAGACAATTTTTTTCTTAATGGCAACACAAGATAATGGTCCAGCTAGCTTAGTTACAAATGGGAATATGGTCACGTAGATTAACCAAAGAAATCCTTTTTTCCAAACCACTTCTCTATGTGGAAAACATACATCAATTAAGCACTGAATTGGAAACAAAAGCTTGTGATCCACTTTGTGTTTAAAGTGATCCTACTGTATTTCTTTCCCTTTTAAAATTGCTCCAACTACTGTTGTTATTTTTTTATTTTAATGCATGCATTTTACGTAAAGCCTTAACAGCATTCTGTAACATGACTACCAGCCTATGTTTGAGCCAAATCCAGCAATAATATAATAATAATAATCCTGCAGGTCTCAGGACTTGTCCACCTGTCCCCTTCTGCCTCACATCCATTGTAGGTACCTGGCCTTTAGAGCATGTAGGCATAGGATGCTAAATTCTTGCTGGGCCATCAAATAAAAATTCTACTTCAACAAGGCCAAAGACAGACACATTTCTTTTGGGTTCAATTACTATCAGAAAAGCTGAAGTTCTTTACTGAAAAAAACTTGTGATCTTGTTTATTTTTCCAGCCAGAAGCCACAGAAGTTATTTTTCCTCAAGATTTCAGACACTATGTGGCTGACTTTCACTAATTTTATATGTCTGGGAAACTAGCAGTGTGTTTGAGTATTTAAAAAAATGTAATCTATCTTCAGGGAAAACACTAAAATATCAAGTCCCTTTTTGCTATTCATGCCTTTTTATTCTCTGTCACACAGAATTTCCTATCATGTTTCAGCCAAATTCAAGTTACTTAACTTTTCCTGACTATTTCACTATTTAAGGCAGCAGCATGTCATAACTTTCTTATCAAACAGGGAAAGTATCTTCCAAATGTAATTACTTGTCTTCAGGAGTAAGCAACAAAGTGAATATGGTATTCTGATCAGAATTTTCAGTCAGCCACAATAATTGCATTTAAAGTCTTTTCCAAAGGTAATTCACTAGAACATTTTAAGGTGTGATTTATTAGTCAACCTGGTTATGCTGGACTCAGCAACCCATTCAGTATTAAAAGAAAAGTTATTTTAATTTTTTTTTTTTTTTAATTTCTTCATTGCCTCTGGTCTGACACACATGCAGAGGGAATGTTTTTTCATCTGATCTCATATTAGAGAGAGATTCTTTACTGTGAGGGTGGGAGGCACTGGAACAGGTTGCCCAGAGAAGTGACTGCTCTGTCCCTGAAAGTGTTAAAGGCTAGGCTGGGTGGAGCCTTGAACTACCTGGTCTAGAAAAAACTGGATGATCCTTAAGGTTCCTAAATAATTCTATGATTCTATGAAGTTCTAATGGGACCATAGGAATTCACTCTTTTTCTATGGAAATGCTGCAATACTGACTCAGCAGCTCTAATGGGACACGGGATAGCACAACATCAGTTCCTCAGCTCCTGCTACAGAATTTAGCAGACAGGTATTGTTTTTCCTTGGTTTTAAGTGGACAACCTCCCATGCTATTTAAATGGTACCTGCACCATCTCATTCCAAGCAATTCAGAACAAAATTAAACTATTACAGATATATAACTGCTTGATCACTATGCTCTGTCAAAGCTTTGAGTACAGACAGAATTTTATAAATCAAAGCAATTTTCCCACTCATCTCTAGCAGGGCATTTCAAATTTCCAACACTTCAAAAGCAGAACAAAATCTTGCTCTATCTTTACAGGACTTAAAGGATTAGGAAATAATCACAGTTACTTTAGAGGGAAAAGATAGGACAAGCTTCTCAGACATTTGCACTAAATAGCTTTTAACCAGCATATGAGAAAAAGCTTACTGAAAATATTGCTTTGTATGTGGTTATGTAGGAAAACGGTTTACAAGATACAGCTAAAGCTGGTGCTTGTGAGTAGACAGAGAAAATGCTTTCATGGAGATAACGTTCTAAAACCCTTAAAATTTCTACATACCTAATTCTTCTTTCAACAGCATCTATGTGAAGTTGCTTTTCAGTTAGTAATTTCTTCAGTGATTCAACCTCCCTTTGTTTTTCAAGCAGCTCTTTTTGTAGGCGATAATTTGTTTCCTCCAGAGTTTCACAGAAAGCCTAAAAGACAAATTGAAGTACATCTTCAATTTAACTTCACTGGACTGTCTTTATTGACTTTTCTCTTAGAAATATCAACCTGTAACAGTATTATAGCTGCTTGTCTTCAGATTGATTACCTTAAAAAGCTAAGTAAATAAAAAAAAATTCTTATCTTAACAATGCTGCTGTGCTTTGAATGATGAATTTATTATGCTAAACTGCAATGCAAATACTTTAATCATATCATGTGGGAGAATGGATTGTTAGAGAATGGAGATGGTGCTGTGGGAAACCTTTCCCTGATGAGCTGCAGCTGTACTAATTACCAAAGAGTGGAAGCAGCCTTGCCCTTAATAGGTGGCAGCTGTGTCCAATAGAGATGTGTGTTATAAAAGAGCGGGTTGGCTGGCTATGGAGAGAGGAAGGAGTTAGTGTTGCTCTCTGTGGGAATTCACAGAGAAAAGGTATGAGTTTTACTGTAGGGTAAAAAAGTGCTGATGCTTGCCTCCATTTTTGGTGTCAGTCGTGTGACCACCATCAATATTGTTTGTTTGTCTCACAACAAGAGAGACCTCAGAAGAGTAGTTCCTGATTTTAAACCTTTTTTGCCTATATGGAACATAAACTGAACTCCCTGCTTCCTTTTCTCATCATAGGTTTTGTTTCCACATGACTTGGAAATCAGTTTCAAAGTATCTATATATTCCCATGATGTGAGGAATATTTGGATTAAGTACTTATTCTTTCCTTACCCAGGATAAAGACAAAGCTGTACAGTTCTGTACCAAACCCCTGCTACAAATATGAAATCATGACAATCAGAAGACCAGTTAAAAAAAATTTTGGAAAAGAGTAATAGGATGCTGTGAACACTAACTACTCAGGCATGACAAATATGCTGGGCTCCTCTGCTGAGCATGGCATGCCTGTATCACACACCCTGATGGATCTGTCAGTGAGCAATCACAAAACCCAACATGCAGAGCCCGTGCCCAATGCAACATCCTCGGAATGCAGGAAGTGACAGAAGAGCTGGCACAGAGCCTCCTCATCTATTACTGGAAAGCACAACTCTTTCAATAGTAATGTGCAATTCTGATTTAATAATTTAGATGTGCTCTATAAATAAGAGCCCCACGTGGGAGGCTTTCTTGGCTTGATATTACCTGCAACTAACCACCAACTCAGAGTCTGCTGAATATAAACATTTTATACAAGTTTAGTTAAGAACAATGCTGTTAAGATACTGTTTGTCCTGAAGTTTTAAAACAGACTACAAACATCAAGAATATACTGTCCTTTGCTTTAACTGAAGCAGACTCATGATCTCTAAAATGTTAAGTTTTCCTGTAATTATACAATACAAACAAATGAGGAGTTTTCAATTCAATAACCCTGTTTTTTCCATGGAATTTTAGTTTATTTTATTGACTCAGATTGTAAATTTATCTTTGTTGACAGGCACTTGACGACCAGTCATGAATTAAGTAATAGCTTTATTCATGTCTACTAGAGCCAAGAGCATGTGTCATGCAACTCACTCTTGACACAGCATTTACAGTGATTGCTTTAGCTATCACTGAGGTTAAGCAGTCATCCCATTTCAGCCAAGCCAATTAACTAAATTTTTCTGCTCTTGGTAAAAATATTCAAGGTTGCTGATACCCTAACTGAAAATTTGACATTTCCTTAAGAATATAATTAAGTTTATTATTTCAACCTTTAGATGTATGCACATGGAAATTTTCCTATACACAAAACAGATAAAAATATTGCACAAGTGTTGAAAACTGTTCCATTGTTCTGAGAACAGAATAAAGCCTTTGTGAAAATTCATCTCTATCTGCAATCTGGGTATGAGCTTCCCAAGCAAACACAGGCACTGTTTGAACCTGGGTAAGAAAACATCAATATATTCTGAAGGATGCTGCAACAGCAGAAAAGTGAACCAAAGCTGAGAAAGGGAACAGTGTGTAATGAGCTGTCTTGCTCTTTAGAGAGCTGGACACCTGGAGTCTGGGACAGTTTTAATACCCAGGTTGGACTAATTTTTCCTGAATTTCTGAAAGGACAACCAGGAGACAGCTTTGCTTCCTTCTTCAGATCATGAAACAGAGATGGCTGGGAAAAGAACTGTGGAAACAACTACCAAGGATACAACAAAAACCAAAAAAAAGATTTAGTGAATATTTTGCCTACTCTCTGCCATTACATTTCTTGGCCTAATCATCTTCTAATGGAGCAGGTACCTGTATCTCTGTCCTGGAAAAGATAAATGTGTTTTGGCAAGTCCTTGGGATAACAGAATAGACATAAACCAAACAGAAGATATCCATATTTTCTATTATCAGGAAAACAGAAGATTTTTTTCTGCAATGCTTTGGATGGTAATAAAAAGGCAAAATAGAAGCAAGCCTTGATTTATCTGTAAAAATGAACTCCAGGAATAAGTACATGAACCTCAGTGCTTTTCCTGTATAAGGCAGTTCAGGGAAAGAAAAAAAAAAAAAAATCAACGAACGGTAAGGGATGGATATAGATGTTTTTAGTATGCAGAAGTTTAGGATTTCTCTTAACAATCAGAAGCAAGACTAAAAGCAAGAGCACAAGCATGGATTTCAGGCTGAGCAGACTTCAAATCTCTTCAGAAAGCTGCTTGGAAGAAAGAATTCATGGGAAAACACCGTGGAGGAAAGAGCAGTCCAGGAGAGCTAGTTGATATTTAAGGATCACCACCTGCAGGGTCAGTAAGTACAGCTTAACAAGCTAAGATTGCAGGTGGCCTGTGTAGATGAGCAAGAGTCTCCTGAGCTGAAACATAAAAAGCAGTTCTACTAAGGGTGAAAGCATGGAGAGATGACACAGGAGGAATGTAAGGCTGCTGTCTAATTTTACAGGGATAGGATTATGAAAGTGAAGAACAACCTGGAGCTGAATCTGGCAAGGCATGTGAAAAGAAACAAAAAAAAAAGGATTCTACAAGTACATCATCAACAAAATAAAGATGGGAAACCATGGACTTGTTGTGTTGATTGGAAAAAACAGCCTTGAGTAATTCCTTCCCTGCAGCCAGAAGGAAGGCCAAGACAAACTCACCTGCAGCAGGGGAAGACCGGATCAGGGAGCACTTAAACAAACTGGATATACTAATGTCCACAAGACCTGAGAGGCTGCACCTTTTTGCTGTGCTGGTGGTCAGCTACTGGAGCAGGATGGACAGAAAGGCTGTGAAGTCTCCTCTGCAGAACATTAAAAACCTGACTGGACGTGGACCTGAGCAACCTGCAGTAGCTGACCTTACCTGAGCCAGGAAGACTGGAATAGATGATCTCAAGAAGCCCCTTCCAACCTCAGGCACTCTATAAATAAGGTGTGGTATCTCTTGGAGAATGTTATGACAGCTATCTCAAGAACTTCACAGAAATGGGTAATAGCTAAAACTACAGCAGCACAGCTGTTTTAATGGTTTGATTAAATTCCAGTGGAAGAATAACACAGCAGAATAACCACAGCATGCATGACTGAAATTTCAATGAAGAAGGCACTTAAATTTTTTAAATTATTTGATCAAATAATTATGGTAATTAAAAAAAATCATCAGCTTAAATATCAGTGATTAAAAGGGATTGTATGGAAATCAAATATGAGCTTTTGACACAAAAAACCATACCAAATCTTTCACATGCACATAATAATGTAACAAGAACCAAGGCAATCCTACTTACATGCAAAACCAACTGACAAATACAAATTTATTCGAATGAGCATCATTTAACATTCATAATTTCTGCAAGACTAACAATATATGTACAATTTGAAAACAGTTGTTCTATAAAGTAAGAAAACTAAGATACTCTGCTCTAGACAACCTTGATACTGCTCTGAGTGTCAGTAAAATTTATTTCTAAGAAAAAAGACAAACACACAGTAAGTATTTGTTCAGTGTGCTCATATGCATGTTGAAAGGCTGCTGGTTTACAACACTACTTGACACTTCTTAGTTTTCTGCAAGAACACTATTTTTGGTTGTGAGAATTAATCCTTTAACTGCATTCATTACAAGAGAAGGCATCCCTTCCCATGACAGGGGTGTTGGAAGTAGGTGATCTTTAAGGTTCCTTCCAACCCAAACTATTCCATGATTCTATGATTCTGTGATTTTATAGCAAGAAACATTTCTCTGCAAGACCTGAGCTCTAAGCACTATAACAATGTGCTGAATATAAACTTATAAAATCTCTCCTTATATTTAGTAGGTGCCTTATATAAGTAATTACTTTAAAAAACAAACTTCATCCATGGCTCAGAAAAGGCAAAAAAGAAGATATATTTTTTGGGACAGGGATGAAGTAGAGCAGTCAAAGATGATCTGTGTGCACCATTTATCATTTATCAGACTTTGCCCATTCTAGAAACACATCATTTTGTGAAAGAACAGAAGCAGAAGCGTTTCATTCTGCATCATTACACAGATTTTACAATCTAACAACAATTGCCTTTTGCATTATGTTTCTATCCTACTACTTAGCACTTACCCTGCTTTCTTCTAGACTGTCAAAAGGACCCGGAGGATCATCCAGACAAAGAAATTCTCTCACTGCAAGGCTTTACCAAATAAAATAGAGTGAATTACTGGAAGTACAAAACCAACAACAACACTTAAAAATGATCACAAAATGGAGGTATTTATTTAAGTGACACAAAATTTACATCCTCAAATATACTCCCAAGTATTCACAACAATTAACAAATCAATGGTTAACAAACTATTAAGTCTCACTTGTATGTATTGACCAGGGACAGTATTTAGAATGTAACTTATGAGGATGAATAAGCAGTTTTAGAACATGATTTTTCAAGATTTTTAAAAACTTTCATTGGATTTGTTGCTACATGACAATTGGCAAGTTTATCACTTTGGTACTGAAGAGGTTTGAAAAATTCTCCTGGAGAAAAATAAGTATTATAAGATTAGTATTATGTAATGCACGACAAGTATGCTGTTAAAATCCATATGCAGATCCCTTCAGGCAGTATCAGGGGATTTAAACTTGAACACTGAAACATGTTCACCTGTCTCCATTTTGCTAAGAACATAATCCATTGACACATACACATTATATAATTTATATATATATATAAATATATATATATAAAAGTGTGTATTTTTATATAAATAAGTTATAAAATAATAGAAGACAATGCATGGATCTACTACATAGCCATCTCTAAATACACATTTCAAACTAAAGCATTCCATTTGGACTTGTGTATCAATTGCCATCCCCCTCTGTGTGTTGTTTTGCAAAGGCCAGAAGAAAGAAGTAGGTGTAATCCTGTGGGTTACTACAGAGTATTTTAAGCATCTGTCTCATTCTGTCTTCCAAATTTAGATTACTTTTCACTGAACTCCTGATCATCTCCAAACATGTTCCCTTCAGCTACCTTTTTAAGACTGTCCTGCTCAGCTGAATTCATTCTTCAAAGAATCTCAAACCAGAACACTATTCATGATTAATTAGCAAGTAGTAACTTAGGAGCAATGCTGTGCTTGCTTTCACTACTATAAATCTTTAAATCATCTCCTACAATGAGTGCACAAAAATGAAAAATGGGAATATAAACTTAATTTCCAGTCTCTTCTTCCCACCTGGGCCTCATGGAAAAAGTGAGGACAAAAGACAGTAATTTTCTGTTTTCCACTCATTCTCTGCATTTGAGGTTTTCACAAAGCACAAACACAAGGAAGGAAACTTTCATCCAGCTACCATCCTAATCAACCAGCTTCAGGTGTGGCAAGCAAAATAAGGAGAAATTTCTTCAAACACTACTCATTCATTATGCTATCACTTTCAGTTTTAAAAATACTCTAAAGAACACTGGTCTAAAATACACTGAACATTTACTTTGTTGTTTCTTTACCTAAAATAGGCACCTGATGGCATGAACATTTATTCCCAGCCTAGCTTTGCTCTGAGGGTCTGCTCTGACCCTGCTCTCCTCTCCAGGTGTTACACCTCTTCCTTTCACTTAATTAATGGAAGATTGTGCCTTTAAAGTACCACAGGGATCTCTTCTGTCCTGTGACAGAGCTTGCTGTACACACGTGCTGGCTGGGATCCCTCTCTAAGGAGGAGCAGTGCCAGCACCAGGGGCACTGCAGCACATGGGATCCCTGACTCCAAGCTGACCAAGTTCCTCCCTTCCAGGCTTCTTACACAGTGTGGAGACAGGACAGCTCTGTCATCTATATAAAGCCAGATTCTGTTTAGCAGGTTAAACTTCTTTCACCCTCTTCAACAGATGTATGAAATTTTCCTGACCACGATTTAACTCTGTGGGTGGATTTCAATTTGATCTTTCACTGAATCTTCAATACAACATAAAACAAGAGAAGAAGTCTACAAAACAAAATCCAAAAAATTTAGCCACCAGCATATATTATCCTCCATTTTATCTTTAAAATAGTTTGTGAATCTAGTTTTATTAAAAATAGGTATACCAAATGAGGTCTCCTATCCCTGAAGGGCAAATTTCTCACTGCCAATACAGTACATAAAGAGAAATAAAACAGACTTCTCTACAAAGAAAAAAGGCTTTTTTGGTTAAGGTCTGACTCAAGCAGTTTGACTTAACCTGCAAAACAGGAGAAGTAAATGGTGAGTTTTAAAGGAGAAAACAGGATGAAATTCTCACCACTGCTCATGTGAGGTACAAGTATTAATTCCCATTAATAGTAAATTTATTCTCTGGTAGGTGGGTAAATACATTAGATGGTCAAATCTGTCCCTCATTCTAATCACTTCTTAAGGAATTCAGACCTTCCACAGATCCAAACATTAGAACCATATCAATAGGTTACAAAATTTATTTAAAAATTTTGTCTTCATGCAGAGCCCTACACAGATAAAAGTTCTCAAAGTCATATTTCAGTTGACCATCTCTTCATTAGCCAAAAGTCAAACTGATTTCACAAACATTTTAATTCCTTTTTGTATGTGATAACCAACAGAGTCTAAAAGTTTGAGTTTGGAATTTTTTGCCTTAAACTATGACAAACACTGTTTTGTCCAATATGGTCCATCACTGAGATACAAATAAGCCAGCTGAAATGCTGAACTAGCTGCAACAATATGAAGCATAAAGACTTCAGTTCTATTTAAGCAAGTCCATTCCATTCACTAGTGTGTCTCCAGCAGCATAACAAAAGTTACATTTAGGGAGGAGATTGATTCTTTTTAGCACACCTATTATTATGTAATTTAATTATTAGGAAATTTTTAAACTTCTCAGCTGCATACCTCACCCATATAATCATATTTAATAGCTACTTACACAGAAACTCATTAAGTTGAGCCCCATTTCTTTTTAAAACCATTTAAGCTTTGTCTCTGACATCTCACAACAAAGCTTTGCTACTCAGCATGACATGCTCCAGGATGACTATGAATCATCAAAATACTAAAAATCCTTACTCATCTTCCCTCTCCCCTTTGATGATTTCACACACCCTGTTTGCTCACCTAACGCAACAGACTAAAGAGAAATCTTCTTGCAGGGAAGTTTTTCTGCAGCTTCATCTGTTCTTGCTTGCTTTCTCTGTATGTCTACCTCCTTTGAGATGGAATGCTGTGTTTTAGCACTGAACTGTGTGAAAGTATAGTTCAGATTTCCAGAGCAATAGCTTCTTTTTCCCCTTTTAAGTTCCTCTAATGATTTCAATGAAACTTTTTGACTATTGCTGAGTACTGAACTGATTCAGAAATCTAGTGGTATCATTACCAATAGTTATTTTCCAAGTTGCAAAACCAGCTGAGTTCACAAATCTGTATGCGTGTACTTACTGTCACTTTCTACTTCAAGACACAAAAATTGATATAAGTCACTCAGTACCTCAGGATCCTTCTACAATAGTTTGTGATCTCATTGTTCATTCCATTCTCCAGATAATTTCAACATGTCCTGAACGTCAGGGTCCACAACTGTGATCTAACATTCCACTGATACCACTCCTAAATTACCATCAATCCTTTCCCCCTTGTCTTTTAACTATTTTATACAAGCCCTGTCATAACTACTTGTTTGTCTCTACAGAAGACATTAAGACATTATACCATTTTTATTTATCTGTTTACCACTTTGGTGTTTTTGTTTTTGGTTTTTTTTTTTTTTTTTTTTTACTACAAGCAGTACCAAAGTCAGACTGATGTACAAATCCGTATTTTCCAGACTCAGCAGTTGATTACCTTATAAAAACATGTCAACTGTATTAACACCCCTTCTACTAAAAAGCAAAGTAGCTATGAGCACTATATGGTCTCACAGTCCCACACCATAGCTTGGCAATTTTAAAATTTTGTTCCTTTAAAAGTCTTGAGGGAATTAGGTTTGCTTTAGAACATTTTTTACTCCTTGTTTTGAATGAAGTTTCAGATGATGACAGGTTCTCACACTCATTCCTCAAAGAATCTCTAGTACAGCAGCCTTAACACCTTTTTTAATTCTGACGCTGGCAAAGGTTTTAAAACTAACTGCTTTGCCTCTAGCAAGTTGCTTACTTAAATTCTCTTCTGGTTCGTAATAAAATTATTGTACAGTTCATTTGTGAGAATTACATTCTATTAATTTTCTTGCTTTGGAAGAATCTCCCACTTTGTACAAAAAAAAGATACTGTTGAAAGAAATCTTGGCCCTTGGCTGGTTTAAACACATTATGTTTTTTAAACTATTAAGACTTTCTTGATTTGTGGTTTACATTTAATTATGCACAGGAATCTGCAAATTCCTTTCACATCATGTTAATAAGAGAAACTGCAGTTTAATACACATTTTAAGAACTAATTGCCTAATAGTGTAGATACTCTCCATTATGAAAGCATAACACACCTAGTTTAAATAAACAATATTATCAATTCTGCGTTAAACACAGAAATTAATGTTTTAGGAATAAACATGGGATTATTCTAACATTTTAAATATTACAGTTTTTAGTTATCCCTGTACAAAAGACTGCAGTTCCACTTTTTTAATGCTAAGATGGGACTAAATTAAAAGGAGACTGAATAATTCACATAATGACCAAATGCACAGCATGGATGTTACTAAAATCCCTTATCACACTGCCTGAAGGTACACTGCTGGAGTCTAAGAGTTTTATAAGAGGAATATGGACATAAAAAAAGCCACAAATGAACAAGCAAAGGTTCATCACCTACCAGTTAGCAATATCTTTGTGAGCTACTAGGTTCTGGAGGAATGCCTGCAACCCCAGCTGTCGATCTTCCAAGAAGTCAGGATTGTAATTATCCTTGAACCAGCGCTTTGGTGGAAGGGCCAACCGAAAGCCTGGAAACATATCTTTTAGCTGAAAGTGAAATTAAAGACAGAAAAATTAAAAATCTGAGAAAAATACTAATTTTGCACAGGCACTAACATTACTCAGATTTTTAAGACATTTCTGATTTCTGTTAAAGTTCAAGCACAAGATAAGTCTCAACTATAAGGAAAATCCAAATTACAAGTTAAATTGCAGACAAAGTTCTGTCTCTTGCTGTCTTATGCAAGAGAGTGCTTTGTATTTTTCCTCAAATTTAACACATAAAAATAGAAATGAAAACTTTGCTTTGTTATTTAATGTCTGAGTCTGCTATTTAAAGCCCTTGAGTCTGTAAACTTAAGAAAACTGAAAACAAAAAGTATCAAAAGAATAATAATTTCCGTGGTATCTCTTCTAAAGTACTCAGGGATAATAACTACTACATATACATATATATATATAGAATAAAACCCCATTACAGTCTGCAACTTGTCTTTCTTGGGGGGGCTAGAAGAATAAATTACAATTTCAACACACGCATGAGATATTTCTTGTAAAGAGTAGCTCTTTGTACATCCAAAATAACAAAATTTCAATATGCAAGTATGGCTCAACCATGCAAAACTGCATTTCTGAGTTACTTAAACAGCAGGGATAGTTGACATCAGAAATACCCAGATTTTTTCTTTGAGTTCAGAAATAAAATGCACAAGTGAATGAAAGCATAAAATTATACAGCAATGAACCTCTCCAAGAGGGCCAATTATTCTTCTGATATGCCTGATAATAAAAAAAACTTTGAAAAATTGTTTTTTGTGAAAGTGTTAAAGTTATGCTTGACAAAGAAAAATCCGGGAGAGGATTTACAACCAACGTGAAAAAGCAAATAGGTTTTATAAAATTTGATATCTCAGATGCCACAAGAATTGTTTCATCATTTTTTTCCGAATACAGGATCTAGCCAGCTTCTGTCAGAGATGTTCTGTGTACACTGATTATATTAATATGAATGTTGCAGTGCTAGAAAATTCTAACGGACAGCTCTTTCACCAGATGAAGTTTTAGAAAATTTAGAACAGATACTGCACTTCAAATAGAATCTCTCTACACACTCTGAAGGAAGAACCATATTAACGGATCACCTTTGGTTATGTAACTATTGTTTCACAGCATGAGATGCTTTTTAAACATCACAAATATTGTTTATTCAAATAGTCCATGATAAATCCTGGTTCCTTATTTACAGAATGGTTTATTGTCAAAGCCTTGCTCTTTATTTCGGAATTTAATTATTTAACTATGTTTTCCTGTCACTGAATTTCATCTTGATATTAGACCCTTCTTTATATCTTTGATATTTGGTTCTCCAAAATTCCTTCATCTCTTACCAAGTTATCATTAATACCATATATAAAAGAATGTATCTGAATAGGACAGAACTCAGAGAACATAACAAAATGAGTTCCTGTTAGGTGTACAGAAGACTGCAGATCACCATTGCTGGGAAATGGTTCAACCACACAGATTTCTGCTTAATGGTACTTTTACTTGTCTGGTCACATGGATCATGGAATTTAATTCTAAGGACAGAATACACCTACCCAAAGGTTACTCCTTTCGTGGATGAAGAAGGTAATACCCAACTGCTGTCAGTAGATTAATTTTTAACAGCACAGTCCTGGGGCATTCTTTCTTGAGCACTCCTCAGACACAGCAGGAAAGCCCATGGGTCAGACAACTTATTCTGGCCATGACTGCTTGCTTGGATCTAGCACCCTTCCTGTTCCTTCCTACATCACCATGTGACACATTACATGTCACATGAGTCACAGTCTTGGGGAGAAATTGTGAACTTCTTGGTTCTTCATTATGTATTTTCAAGCTATTATTATGTTACTATTTTTAATTCTTGAATATTTCCTGAATGGTGGTATGTTTAACCTCCTAGGGCCAACACTTCTGTATTATAAGAAGTATAATGTCTTACAGACCAAAGACTAGATGCATACTGAAAGGTGAAAAAGCTTCAGACAGCGACACAAATTTGAATTAACTAGAGGTTTTTCCTTTAAACAAAAATACTAATACCTAGAAATAATGGTAAAAGGCAAATATTTTTGCCAAACATTTGATGGCAAAGACTAAGGGCTCCATGTGTAAAATTTAAATATTTATTATAACAGATATTTTAGCATTTTGATTTTTCAAACCACTGACAACCACATTAAATCAATGGAAGTAAGCCAGTTCTTGACCTATACCTGACATAGCTGTTCAAAATGCAAATTGATTTAGGACTTGACTTCCAAAATCTGAGTTGAAATACCACGATCATTGTATCAAAAGAAGTCAGGCTTTAGCCAATATCAAAACATTCCTTAATGTAAGATAGACTATATTAAGACAGGAATTTTTTCATAAAGAAATCTCTGAACTAATTCACATTTAGCAATTTAGTTTTAGACACTGCTGGTGTTTCAAAGGTAGCCTAGGAGATATTCAAATAGGACAAACCAAGACCACAGAAATTTTTAAGTTCAAGTCAATTTTCAAAATTTCAGCTGAATTTAGCTATTAGTTGATTAGGCACACTAATCCAAAGTGATAACCTGTACAAAAAAACCCTCACAATGGGTAAAGAAATAAGGTTCATGTTGAAACATGAATAAACATTTTAGCAGAAAGCATGTTAAACTGGCAATGAAAAGTGCAATTGTTTCTCTACTTTTGATAGCTGAACACTATTTACCAATCATAAAAACCTGCACTTTTCAGACAAACATTTTTTCCTTTCAAGTATTCTAAAAGTATTACGCTGTTGACCCAGAATTCCTATTCATCTGGTGTTTCCTCCATCTTTAAGTATCTGATATAGTGTTTCAGTATTAACTTTGAATACACTGAAAACAACTGAAGACTGACCAACATACAAAAAACATATTTATGTTCATGACACTTCAGTTTTATGATGAACAAATCCAGAGCTTGTTACAGAGAAATGAACTAAATAAATACTAGACCATTCCTGCAAGAGAATACAAGCCTCTAATTCCATGCAGGGGATAAACAGGAATAAGTATAAAGTTTGAAGCACATTAACAGCTTCAGATTTAAGTCAGCTGTTTGATGTATCTTTGAAAAAATGAGGAATCATATATTTACAGGCATTAATACAGTATGTGTTTTATATCCATTAAAATCAGAAAAAAATACAAGATGTGACAAAAATATAAGACATGAAAGAAGTGAAGTAAGATAGCTGAGAATTTACCAGTTTGTAATTCCCACCTTGTCATTAAGCCTGGAGAAATCTGTGTACCGTCTGAAAACTACCCAGCTTTCCTCTGGACTTCTTTTCACCAGTATTTTGTATACCTGTGTAGAAAGACAGAAATATCAGAAAAACGTGCAAAACTTCACACTGCATTGTCTGGAAGGCTGAAATGATCCTCTATTTCTTAATGAAACAAAACCCATAAATAGAAAAAAATCTTAATTAGAGTAAAAGAAATATAAATAACAATAACAATACCAGTACAAAGAGTTTAAATTAATTTCAGAATTTAAGGAATGAGTTCCTGTAATTCCTAAATACATATAACTATTTCTGTCTGTAAGAATGAATGTATTGCCCAGCAGACAAAAAAGGCTTGGCTATCAAAAAAGTAAGGAAGTGTGTTACTGTGATCTGCTTTACCCTTTGCTAAATTACAGTTTTACTCATCGATCCTGGAGGCCTCTCTGTTGTTAAGATGACTGTTAATCATCAGGTACTGTGTGTGATATGGTTTCAAAATGTCTCATCTGACTTGTTTCACAAGGAGAAACGATGCAAAATAAAATTACATCCTCCATTGCATTTGTCTTAGACATTAGGTTTTGTCTTCCCAGGCAAATATGATTTCACTAGAAAACTGCACCAGAATGAGGATACCATCACTGAATGACTGAAGTAATGGATACTTTGAATCAGATTTAGCAAGACAACAGCACAGCAGTACCATACTCCTATTTAAAAGCAAACAGATAAAGAAACAAAGCAATGATGATAATGATGATGATAATAATACTACAGTTACTTTTCAAGAGGATTAATATTCCAATGCCTGAACACAATGACTCTAACAACACAAGTTTAACTTGACAACATTAAACAGTGTCTAATGTCGTAACCTTACTCTCTCCAATGTAGGGAAAGACAGGTTCTGCAATTGTACTGGGTTATTTTTCCCAGTCTGTATGTAAAAAATATAACAAAAAAAAAGAAAAAGATAATTTTAGAGTCATTATGATAAACAATCCCTCATTGAACCAAAGTCTATTTAAAACACAGCAGGTTGTCTCAGGTGACAAGTTTGTTTTTCTTACTGCAGTCCCAACATGTGATAACCCCAGTGCTAGCCAACTTCTGTACAGGTCTGAGACGGTTTCTAGCAATTTTGTATTCCATAATATATTAAGTTCCAGATAATTACAGAAACTACTGATAACTATGGTGAAAATCAAAAGCAATTTTTCAGCAAGTACTTCTCTTATCTATGTTTTAAACACAATTTCACTTTCAAGACACATCATCTGTGGAAGTCATGGATCATGACAGAGGAAAAAGCTATTAGCTTTTAAAATTCAAGCTGCAGGACATGCTTACAAAACCAGCATTAAAATATAATTTCTCTGCCTTATCCAAAATGCTTATCCAAATATTTTATAACTTTACTGTCATACCAAAAGCATAAGCAGTTTTCATAAATAAAATTAATAAATAAATGTAAAATTATGAAGACTCTGCTAGTACACAGTAAAACACAGAACAAGAAACTTTGGAATATGCACACAAATTTACTTGCTAATCAGTATTCTATTCTTGTATTCTACTCTCAGTTCTGCAAAAGAATTGTTTTAACATGTAACAAGAAAAAAAGGAATAATTGCCAAGTGAACATTAGATAACTTAAAAAAAAAAAAAGTTCACCTATTACAGTGAACTTAACTGTAGCAGGGAGTGCAATCAACTTGTGATTAATGGCCTCAAAATTATGGGCAACCTGAAACAAACATGTTTGGTTTTCCTATCAAAGTTAAAAAAAAAGTGGTTGGGTATTTTTTGGCTTTTCTTTAAGGTTTGCAATTAATGACTAAGAACTAGAATATTACAAAAAAACCTCTCAGTTTCTTCATACAAGATCTTGGGTAAAAATCACAAATTAATTCAGCAAATTCATTTTATTCCACTCAATCATGAATTGCTTTATTCTATAAAGAAAAAATCATCAATGAAAATACACCCATACATTGCCACATTCTCTGGCTGACTCAGCATCTCAATATCATTTATACTTGGCTAAAAAAAAAAAAAAAAGAAAAAGAAAAAAAGTGCTAACTGAACATTCCAGGACTTTGAATTCACTTAAGACTAAATGTTTACAAGGAGATATTTTTCAGCCTAGGTCTTCTCTCCCATAAGCTGCAGCAACCGTGTTCTCTAACATGCACTAACATTTAACTCTAACATGCACTAACATTTAACTTAACTCCTGAAGCCTGGACCAACAGTAAAAAAAGAATTCAGCAAGTGAGTCTCCTCTCTTTTACAAGTGATTTAATTTGCTTTTCACTGTCATCAGCAGTCTTCTAAATGTCACTGATTTAGCACTGCAAAAGCAACTCAAATTCTTAGGACTAATTACTTGCTGACTTTAATGCATAAGAGCAAACTGCATGCAGAACATGCAACTGAAAACAGTTAATTGTGTGGTCTCAGAAACCAACTCAACAATAGAAGTGAAATCAGGAAGAGCAAAAATGCATCCAAGCATTTTACAATGGAAGAATGTTTCACTTGTACCGTGTCCTGGCCTTCCACATACAATAATGAGAAAAAGTTGTCATTGTTAATACAGAAGAACACCTTACAGGCACACTGGATTATGTCTTGGCAATGTCTTCAAGAAAGACAAGAAAGGCAACAAGCTGGGGAAAGGTCTAGAGGCTAAGTCATGTGAGGAGTGTCTGAGGGAGCTGGGTACATTTATCCTGGAGAAAAGGAGGCTCCCTACAACCACCTGAAAGGAGTCTGTAGCCAGGTGGGGGTCAGTCTCTTTTCCCAGACAACCAGTGACAGGACAAAAGGAAATGGCTTCAAGCTGCACCAGGGGAGCTTCAGGTTGAACATCAGGAAGAATTCCTTCTTGGAAAAGGTGGTTAAACATTGCAATGAGCAGCCCAGGGAGGTGGTGGAGTCACCGTCCCCGGAGGTGCTCAAGAAATGAGTGGATGTGGCACTTTGTGCCATCATCTGGTTGTCAAGGTGATGGTCAAAGGATGGACTCCATCTTAGAGGTCTTTCCCAACCTAAATGATTCTCTGATATTTGCAGACTAATCCTTGTACATATAACAATATCAACTGTTGTTGTAGTTTTGAAGGTTATTATTTGAAACAATTTTTCTAATCTACCTATTAAAAAAAATTCTGCTCTTCTCTTATGCTAACATGCACAAAGATGTTAAAAGCTGAAAATCTCAGGAAAAGACAGGGTATCATTCTCAAATAATTAAAAAGCATCATTACTTGACTTTTTGTAAAAAGATCTTGATTTCATTAGTATTTTAACTGTTATAAAGATTCTGAACTTCTCTAATCTAAAAGAAAACAGAAGGAAAAAAAAATGCTGTTCTGTTTCCTTCTCATTACCTATTTTTGATTATCACCATTCATCTTAAGTAATACAATTAATAATTAGTAACAAACAGCCATCAGTCCCACAAGCACTGCTGTATTATCTCAAAGAAATATTTCAACAACATGCACAAAAACAAATGTGGAAGTACATCAATATATTTATAGCATGCAAAAAAAAAAAAAAAAGAACTGCCAGCTACAGTGCACTTTGAGAAAAATCAATACAAACCAGTTAGGCTGCTGTTCTGGCACAAGATATGGCATAAGCGACTTCTCAGTCTGTTTGCAGAACAGATTTCCCCTTACTAGACACTGAACTGGGCAAAAAAGTGAAACCAACATGTTTGCACTTTAGCAGAAATGTTGTCAGTTACTCATAAGTACAAAGGGTTAACATCAAGGTTTCTTATCATTCATGTCAAATAGAAGACTGAATTTTCCTTAAGAAGTTTAACTACACAGAACTTACACAAGTTCAATATCACAAGGAATTGTAGCTGCAAAGAATTCCTGACTTTTCCAGCAGAAATTGATACATGAAACAGAATTAATTCCTTCTATTCCACATACACAATGACAGGAAAGACTGCTTTCTAGTCCCAGTTTTCCCACCTGTATAACAAGAATGGTATTTTCCTGTCAGGAAGTACTTTGAAGCTAAAATGGTAACATCCCTGAACTGCAGGATTAATTCCTGAAAGACAATGCAAAGCACATTCAGTTGCTATCTTGTCATTACAGGATCAACTATACTATGCCCAAAACTTACAGTGAATTTTGCCCTTTCCTCCATCACCTCATAGCCCAGAATAGTAGGTGTGGATGGTCGATCTTCCCAGGTCCTGGAATCTTCATTCTGCTCAATTTCTTCTACAGGCTGAGTACTGTATTCTATGGATGTATCCAGACCTGAAAATTTAGTCCTAACAAGGGGACTGCTACATGCAGATGATGTGGAACCAATCTGGTCAGGCACGCTCATCTTTTTAAAACTATCAACTGTAGAGTCCTCCAGCTGTCCTTTTGAGGAGCTTGAACTCGTTGAAATGCTCCCGAAGGAAGAACTTCTTTGGTTTCTGTTTGTAAAGCTGGATGATGAACTTCCAATAGGAATAGGAACAGGAACATATGGTGTTGCCATCCTTCATGAAAACAAGCCCTCAGTTTTTGGTCAAGGAATTTAAGCTTCATTTGCTGAATAAACCATGTTTGCTCTTGTTTTCAGGAACAGTACCTGCAGTTAATGACAGAAAATATTGCTGTCAATTTTAAGTCAAAGCAACAGAGCTTTGGGAAAAAATCTGTATTAGGTCTGAGATGGTACATCACAGTATTGATGGTAAAACATTTTCAGAAAGAATCTGGCTCATATAAAATGGTGCTTTTAGGTTATATCTCAACCATTTGACAGACAGCTTTACAAGAGTTCTGTCTTCCACAGCTATTAAAATTAAAATGGCAAAGCGGTAAAGCAAGATTACAAAGGAGAAAAATCCTTTCGTCCTTTAAGAATTAAGTGTTATTTGGTTTTACCCAAAGAGTCAGCCATTTTTCTGGTATATAAGAAGTAGTTTCAGTGACTGTTTCATCTAAACAGTACAGAAGGTTTTCTCAGAATTGGTTCTGTAAGACATCCACTGCAGACTATGCGAGCCAAACACACAGGCAGCAATATACATGACATGAATCAAAAGAAATGACAGTAAACAACTTAGGTGAAAACATATTCACATATTACACATTCACTGAAGTATAATGGATCTTTTTTCAATGCAAAATATTTTTTCCAAACAACTCTGTTGTATATATTGCTGCAGACATTTGTCACAATGTAAAATGTGCACATTTTCTGGAGTCTGAATTGAAGCAATTAAGTTTTACAAGCATGCACATCAAAAGAAGGGTTGTTACAGCAGGTAGTTTTCCATTTCAGAAGATTAAAATGGAAAAAAAAAAGTGTGGAGGAAAAAAAGAAATAAAAAATTTAGTATTTTTTCTTCAACAAAAGCATTTCAAATGCTTTTTCAAAATGCTTTTTCTTTTCTGTGCATGTGTATACATTTCTGGAAAAAAAGGCAAAATAAAATTAAGACAGCACTATCAAACTGCCAAAAAAGCACCATCTCCTCATTTTAACAAAGCACCCAAAGAAGAGCTCTTACAAGATGCAAATTAAATGCCACCTCTTTGGATTAACAGGATTTGAGCCATGATCCATTTACCCAGGAATAAACTAATCAACCAGGAGGCTGCAGGAAGCTGTGAAATGGGAAACCGCCAACCTGATTCACATCAGACAATCAATCATCTACTGCAGTAAAACCAAATGAGATTCCTAATTGTAAGTATGAAGTGATGCTTTCCCTGTCTTGCTCTAAATTAATCCTAGAGCACAGGAATAAAGACATAAGTTTTAAATTAATCAGCATGAGGAAGACTGAAAAATTCTCTGGAACAAATTCCTTGAGTAAAGGAAAAAACAAACTTAGTCATTCTTTCAGATACATCAGGAAGTCTTCACACACTGTCTGTCAGAAAACTCAGTTAACTTGACCAGGAGAACAATTTCAAACTGGCAGTCATTTCTTGGGAATATCTCTGCTGCACTGTGGAAGGAGGCTGGACACTCAGCAGCACCTGAGGGAGTTGAGCTCAGTATCATAAACCCCTGCTGACTCACTCAGCTGGTCAGGGATGGGATTTGAAGTATCCAGCAGCTTCTGTTGCAGCACCATCCCGTGCTTGGCTGTGGGAGTGAAGCCACGTGTCAGACATCTGACCTGCTTCAGCCTCACTCTGTGTGAGAGAAGCAAGTCACACCTGTCTGCGAGACACGCTGTTCTCCTGGAGCTACACCAGATCTAAATCCCTTTTTTCACCCACATCTCAGTAAGAAAATCTAATTTCTGCCTTGAACAATAAGCTCTGAAATAATTTTTCTTTTTTGCAAAGTGTGAAGCATTGTCTGATAAATTTTCTCTAGCAATATTCTCTGAACAATATCTAAATGAAACACTAAAAAAGGTAACTACTTTTCACTTGCCACGTCAGTGACTCTTCCATACTACCAACACAAGGAACTGAGAGCATGCCTTTAAATGATGTCCCACCCAGCTATGTTATTGGGAGGTATCAGATTAAATTCCTGTTAAAGGAAGAACCTAAGTGAATCTAGACTGAAAAAAAAACCAAAAAAAAAAAACCCAACAATCTATATGTAAAAAGTGATTATCCTCTGTTGCATGACTGTGAACCTGGAGTGGAAAATAAACTCACATTTCAGAGGCTATCTATTGAAGCTAACCTAGGAATTCATAAAATTTTAAGATGCAAACAAACCTTGTGCTGTTCATCACTTCATGAAAAGAACGAAATCAAACCTAAAACCCCACAATGACATTTTCACCAGTTACAATAGTTGTGAACAGTCTTTCCTAGAAGAACTTCTTCCTTTAAAGTGAAATGCCAGTCAAGAACTTACTATCTTGAGCTTGTTTACTTACTACACATTACTCTTAACAGCACACGATTTCTGAGCAGCTGCACCAATTTGGCAAGCAAGAGAGCTCCACAGAGAACACCCTGAGGACAAAGCCCTTGGTGTTGAGGGGCCAACACCTGCACTGCTTCAGCAGCTTCCATTTCAGACCAGCTCTAACTCGGTACCACTGCCTGGATACTTATTAGCAGCTGTTCTACACTAAGCCTGCTCTCAGGGTACATTTTCTGGTTTAGTCTCCTTTGTACTCTGCAAGGCCACCCCAAATTGCGAGTCGATGAGTATAAAGGTGATTATGATCCTGTTTTCTTCTGAAGGCCATTCTTGACTCAATCTGACACATTAAACATGCCCACAGACAAATAAAAGGGGCTGATGCTACCTGTGTCACAAAGATTCCTCTAACTTTAAAAAGTAACAGGGAAGTATTATCTGAGTAACAGAAATGTCAGGTCAAGTGAGCAAATAGCACACGGCTTCACTTAACTTGAATTTTTTTTGTAAAAAAAGTTGAAAGAAATATACAAAAATATGACCAGAATCAAAAACACATATTTTCTTAAATACATATATCCACCTTCAACTGTAGAAGTATCACAGTTCCCTAGTATGTAAAGCATTTACAACAGGATTCAAAATCAAATCGATCTGCACTTTATGAAGGCTACTAAATATTAGAAAAAAATACAATGCTCAAACAAGGGTCACAACCCTAGGAATCCAGCCTTATCTACTAATATAGTTTACTGCCAATTCACGCAAGAGAAGAAACTGAGAATAATTTCATTAGGAAAAAAAAAATCCTTTTAGACAAACCACGTCACTCCCTACTTACCTAGACGCAGCAAGGAGCGTTTGTGTGCTCAGTTTACTCCCACCCAGCTGCACAGAACCGGCAAAATCATTGCAGCACACCAACTTTAAGAACAAACTGCTCATGATACCTATGAGATACCCCAGACACTGCACCTTCTTGTCTAGCTATTTACTTGACTTTCTGCAAGAAATTTGCTTCCTGTTCAGGACCTGTATGTTGTTTAGTTTGATTCCCAGGTGTGAGTTAAGAACGAAAAGAGAAGGAAGAGAATATTTGCTGGAAGCGCTGAACTGCAAGATCTGAAACAGGATAGGACAGTCCCGGGAATCCGGCCGTCACATGCTTCAAGAGCAGCATGACACCAACTTATCCTGGTGTTTACAGCAGCCAACTCCCTTTCTGCGGGAGAGGCAAATAGGCTGTAATAAAACCACTTAAAAAGGGTTTGCCTGCAGCTTGCAGCTATCGCAGTTCCAAACCTTTTTAAACTAATGGCTTGTATATTCAGTGAGAAAGATGTAAGCCACACGATTCCAGGATAATAGATTAGAAACAAAACAATCCATACTTGACAGTTGTAATTGGATTTAGAAGACTTTTAGCTATGAAATACTATTTGTGATCTGGTTACATATATTCTATCTCTGTTTGGGCAACGCACACAAGCTGATCTCTGATATTTAGGGTTTAAGCGCTACTGAGAAAAGTCAGCTAGAGAACAAGTGGAATATATAAAGAAACAACTCTCAAACCTAGGTTTCATGATTTTTTTAAATAATCATTTTGTACCGACCTCAGCCAAGTTACCTAACAACATTTTTACCTGCTTATGGACTCAAAATTGGGGGGGGGGGTGGGTGGCTGGCTATTTTCCACCCTCACGCACAGAGGAGTAATTGCTGCCCCAAAGAGTCTGTTATGGGACCGGAAACAGCTGCGGGTACCTCGCACGCCAAACGCGCGTCAGGGAGCGCCGCTTCCGACGGTTCTGAACCCGAGCAGACCCAAACCAGACCGGCCGCCACCGCCGGGGCAGCGCCCGGCCCAGCCGCCGAGGGGCCGCGCTCAGGGAGCGCCGCCGCTTTACGTAACTCCAGGGGCGGCCCCGAGCCCGTGACACCGGCAAGGCCCGGGGAACCCTCCCAGTACCTCCGCACGGCTGCGGGGACCGGCCGAAGAAACACCTGGAGGCGCGGCGAGGCCCCGCCCCGAGGAACGGGGGGTTCCGCACCCGCCGAACCGCCCGAGCGGGACCGGACCCCGCGGTGCCACCGCCGGCCGCCGCCTCCCCACAGGTGCGCGGGAGCTGCGACAGCTGCGCGGAGGCCGTTCTCGTCCGGCGCGGGACGGGCAGCGGCGAGGTTCCACTCTCCCAGCCTTCCCCGCACGGGCTGCCCACTACCTCCGTCTCTCCCTGCTCGCTCCCCTAACTCCCGGCGCTGGCGCTCCCGCCGCGCACACGGCGGCCCCGCTCACCTGCTCCCGCCGGGCGCCCCGCTCCGCCGCGCCACCGCCGGGCCCGCCCCGCGCGGGGGGCGGAGCAGGGGGCGCGGCCTGCTTTGAGCGGCTGGAGGGGCGGGGCCGCGCAGGGACTACAAAGACCGGCGTGCCCCGCCAGCTAACGCGAGTTTCGCTTTCCGGTTTGTGGGCGCGGGGCATTGTGGGGCTTTTAGTTCTGTGTGCCGCGGTGTGGCCCTGCGGGGTGCGGCCGCCCCCTGAGGGTGGCTGCTCCGCTGCGCAGGGAGGGAAGGCGCGCCCGGGCTGGGTGTTTCCGCATTCCCGGGTCCTGGGCGTAGGAAAGCCCCCGGCCTCTACCAAAGGCCACAGGAAAGGCAAAGCTTCTGCGGGCTCTTAATGTAGTTTCACCTAGCTCTGCCATAAAGCCCCGCTGAACCGCGAGTTGTGTGCGCAGGGCAGCGCTACAGGAGTGGTTGTGGAGCGCCATGAGAAATTTCACCGATCAAAGGGATCTGGGAATTTCCTGGGCGATGGGAGGTGGAAAGCACCGTTTGTAAATAGTGGTGGGAATAAATCAGTACCTCGCTATCTCACAGTGACTTAGGGTACGTTAGCAGCAGTGTGATGCTGTGGAGAAGACGAACACAGCACAATTTTTGTTAAAAAGTACTCTTCGTACGTTTTACATTCTCTATACATAATTTAAGAATGCAATATCTGCTCCCCGAGATCTCTCCCGTGTTCATGGCTCTGGAAAAAACTGCACCTCTGGTTTGTGCTGCACAACTCCTCTGCTTGTTTATCATAAACTCGGCACCCTTTGCATGGCAGGGGCTCACAAATGGGAGTAGAGCAGAAAGGGGATCCGGGCCGTGCCTGCAAGCACGGCAGGCCTGGGGCATTGCCCGTGTCAGCAAATACTGCCCTGGGGGCTCATGTTACCATCAGAGCGTGATTCTTTCGTTGGGATTGTATTCTTAGCATATTCGGGATTTTTTTTTTTTCCTGTGCTTAGTGGTGGTTTCTATTTATTTATTTTTTTTCCTTTTTTTTTTTTTTTCCTGTTCTGTCATGTTATTTCAGCACCACATTGGGCTGTCTGGAATTAATTTTGAACTTACTGTTTTTTCTGGATGCTAGTTGTTCTGGAAATAGTCTCAGATTTGGCTGGGTAGTTCATATTCATAATGAGTAGAATTAATACGTTCAAAAAGCATTTGTGAATGACTAGTTCAG
The DNA here is from genome assembly GCF_022539315.1 of Serinus canaria. Lineage (NCBI taxonomy): Eukaryota > Metazoa > Chordata > Aves > Passeriformes > Fringillidae > Serinus > Serinus canaria. The sequence goes on from NC_066315.1 coordinate 123,645,927, forward strand.
AAGCCATGCAATGGGGAACTTTTTTGGATCCAATTCTCTTTTAAATATGTAGTACTCGGAAGAGTCAATGCACTAGGTTTTAAAATGACATATTAAATCTGAGGAAATTGATTAAGTTACATTTTGAAAATTGCACTGCCAAACCAAATATGCCAAGTATATAATAGCTTTAAACTTTGTTTTACTCAGGATGAAAATATTCCTTAACACAGAGCAGTAGAAAAGGAAAAAAAAAAAATAAGCAAGATAAGTCTAATCATATTTGATCATTACAATTATTTAGTTGCATATTCATGTTTGAATTTATTTAACTGTAAATAGCTACTTATAAAGTTTCCTACCTATATGAAACTCCTTTTTCAAAAAAATGAGGGTTTTTTCGCATCTAGGATTATTTGATGGTTAAAAGTGCACGTTTTTCAGCTTGCCAGTCTGCTTTCTTAACAGTTCATGACATTGTTTTATTGTAGAGGTTAACACAAAATTTTTACCAGCCCGAGGTGATAGTGAGGTCAGGTTTCATAATGGCACTAAGGAGCGAGACGGAGTCCTGTCCCATGCCCTTTGAAGAGAACAGGATCTGTTTAGTCACAGTGAGCAGGTATAGGAACAAGGCGTGAGGCTGAATTGTTTTGGCCATTCCCAGGAAGTCAGTGGGATTTTTGGCAGCTGAGGAATGTGGGCTCATTGCCTTCGTGTCACAGGGTTCTATCCGCCCGCAAAATCATCAGGAATGATTGCTGGCTCACTGGCGGGAGAGAAGCTGTGCGGGGTTAAGGTGAAATAAAATTGGGTCCGTTCTCTTCCTGGTTCTCCCGGTAGTTGTTTTCCTGTGTGCTCGGTCTGTGGCCATCCGGCTTGGAGAAAGAGCGGCTTTGCGCCGCCTGCTTGTGTGAGCAGATCGGGCTGAGACTCGCATCGCAGGCGCGATGAGCCACCCTGTGGCAATACCCCGCAATTCGCCTTTATGGGGGCGAAAGAACGACAAAACTAGTTCTTGAATGAGTAAAACAGTGGAAAGTATTTGCTGCCCCTTTTTCCCCCCTGTATTGGTTCCAGATGTCATTTGAGTTCTGCCTCCATTTGCTAGTTATTTTGTTTTCCAAAGGATTGGTGGATATATATTTATTATAGGCCTGATCAAAATCTGTGCATGATTTTTGCTCATGCTGGCTGGCTCACTAGCTTAATTTAACATTGTTTAGGGGCTAGGGTTTGCAGAATCAGGAAAGCTTATTAATGTAAGTGAACTTTATGCAAGCCCTGTGAACTTCCCTGCACTTTCTCTGCTGGGAAGGAGAATGCAGGATCTGCTTATTGTGTAACACTGTAATAGTTCAGCAATGCCACCTTCTGTTGTAAAAGAGTACAACCCAAGAAAATAATCCTATAGGTGAGAAGGGTAAAAGAATCTTATTGAATTAAATGCAGCTTCTCTTGTTCTAGTTGAGTCATAATGTGATATGTTTTCAAAGTCCCACCTGCCCCCATGATCCTGTGAAACACTAAAGGTAGCCTTTCAATCAGGTTATGGGATTTAGGTACTCAAATCTAATTGCATTTCAATTGGATGTAGGTACTTAAATTCCATTATAGTTTAGGATGCATGCATTCAATCCCATTATATTCCAATGGGATTTAGACCTTTCTCCGTAAGGATGCTGTGAAATCTGTGACTTGGAGGATATTTGTTTTATGACAAAACAGCCAATTTTCTTTCTCAGCTGTAGAGCCTTCAGTGTTAGAAGTGATGGAGCTTCTTCTAAAGACAATTCTTTAATTCCTTCCAAATTCTAAAAACTGCACAATTTTAGAAATGTACAGCTGGATATTTTGAAAGTAGATTTAAGCATTGAAACTGGGAATTTTGTACTAGCAGGAATTTCATGTGGGCATCTAGACCCTAAGTTGTGATCCTTGTAATTACTTTCAGCAGTTTCCCTGTCATTCTAATGTCTCCACTTCAGGGGGGGTGTATCAGTGTGCGTGGATGTTGTATTAAAATACTTCCTGTGCCTTTGTGATGTCAGCACATGTTCAGAAGTACCTTGGTTTTTGAAAAGCTAAAAAAACATGACCTTTTTCACACATCCTTTGACAGCTCCTGTCCTTAGGAGGTTGTAGTACTCCATTTCAGATATCCAGAAAGGAGTTGGGGCGAGATAAGAGGTAGGATTTGGATTCCATTGTGGGCTGGTTCTTTGCAGGTTTGGTTTGACTCTCTGTGATTCACTGCTGTGTGGCTGACTGTGTTCAAGTTTCTTTTGAAATCACTGTGGGGCACCTTGCCTGTACAGTGTAGGGTCCTGGAAGCCTGCAGTCCTTGTTCAGAGTTTAAAGTAGCATGTTGAGGACTAGGCTTTCCCAAAGTCCGTTTTTTATTAGCTGTAGATCTTTATGGTTTCTAGGTCAGGTTTGGAATTACAGACTTGACCCCTGACCATGACTTCAGGTGTGGGAGACTGATTACCTCTATGACACCTAAGTGATTACTCCCAGCCTGGTAACACCTGTATAGTATCTTCTGATGCTTGTCATTAACCTTACTCATAATATCCTGGTACACCTAAATTGGTTCCAATGTGGTATAATGATGATGGTCCATTTATGGAATAAAGGTAGACTTGACAGGCTTTTTGTGGAATAACAGGTTCACATGTGGGGTTCAGCTGTTGTGTATTATTCTGGGCAATTCACTGAGTTATGAATGGGACTTAACAGTTTTCTGTTCAAGTATGCTTGCTGTGCTTCTCTCTTAGATGGGAATCCTTAAGTAAGAAAGCAGAAGCCTCTAAGGAGTTAAAAAAATTATGTCCGCCAGAGGCGAGTTCTACTTTGAATTATAAGGAATATTTCTCTCAGGGATTGCATCTGGGTAGAGAAACTCATGGATGTTATGGCCAGAATTTTCAGACGAATGAACTATAAATGTGAACTTTAAAATAATTTGAGTTATAGCATTTGCTTCTGGCCAGTAGCAGATATTATAATGCCTGGAAAACTGTGTCCTTCTGTCTTCTTTTCTTCTCATCCTCACCATTAGCATTTTTGGCCCCTGTCCTGGCTGGGTATATCTTGCTTCAGCTTTAAAATACACAAGTAGTTATGATCACTGACGACTAATAATGACATGTCATTAATAAATAGAATCATTGAGCCATCAATTTTAGGATCAACTAGTCCTACCATCCACCTAATACTAAACTGGATCACGCAGCACCATATCCAGATACTTCTTGAAAACCTCCAGGGACAGTGACTCCTTCTCCCCCTCCCTTGAGCAACCTACTCCAGTGCCTGGCTACCTTAACAGTGGAAGAAATTTTTGTAGTATCTAATCTGAATCTCCCATCTCAGTTTAAGACTGTTCCCTCTGTTCTCAGAATAGAGGGAACTTCTCCAAGGCATGGTAGAGGAGACTGGCCCCCACCTCACCACAACTTCCTTTCAGGGAGTCATAGAGAGGGATGAGGTGCCCCTTGAGCTTTCTTGAGACTGAACAAACCCAGCTCCCTTAGCTGCTTCTCATAATACTGATTTCCTAGATCCTTCATGAGATTTGCTGCCCTTTGCTGGACACCCTCCAGCGCTTCAATGTCTTTTTTGAAGTGAGGGGCCTAGAACTGGACACAGAACTTGAGGTGCAGCCTCACCAATGCCAAGCAGACACTCATCTGCAAATGGAAAGCTGGAATTGTTCAACCTGGAGAAAAGCAGGTTCAAGGATGCCTTGCCCATGTGCAGAAATACCTGATGGGATTGTGCAAAGTTGGAGCCAGGCTTTTCTCAGTGGCTCCCAGTGACAGGAAAAGAGTCAGAGGGCACAAACAGAAATAGAGAAAATTCAATCTGAACATGAGAAAGCACATTTTTATTGAGAGGGTGATCAAACACTGGAATAGATTGTCCAGAGAAGCAGTTACTTGATATTTAAAACCTGACTGGACACAGCCTTGAGCTCCTTGCTCTAGCTGACCCTTCTTTTAAGCAGGGGCTGGACTAGATGATTTTGAGAGGTTCCTTTCATCAGCAACCCTTCTGTGATTTTGTGAGCTTAGAGACCCTCCATCCTGCTGTTGCTGCAGAACAAAAAGATACCAGCACCATTTCTATTTCTGTTTTCTTAAAAGCATCTACTCTTCAAAGAATATGGGAGAAAAAAATTGTTCTCATTTGCTGTTGTGTGATGAAATAAAATTCAACTTGTGGCAAGTTGACAAGTAATCTTTAAATGTACTTTCTGATACTTTTTGTTTTCTGAATAAAGTACTTTTTTCTTGCCATCTTTTTTTTTCCTTCCCTGTAATCTTTGTGAAAAGAGCATTGTAACAAAAACCCAGGGGAGCAGAGAATAAGGAATTGTTGTTAATTTAGTAGCCTACATGTTTTCTTTCAATCTAAATAAAAGTATTGTGCCATGGATTACAGGCATTTAGACTGAGGAGTCATATTCATATACAATAATGAGTTCTTTACATGGCTGTGAAGCTTCAGGTTTAAAAATAGTTGGTTTGCTCTTAGCTAAAAGTAGTGATTTTAAATTGTCTTGGTTTTACAGCATTGAACCATTTCTTGCTTTCACTGCAGGGAAGATGAGGTTCTTTCCCAGTAATACCCTTTTGGATGCAATAATGAGACCCTGGGTTTTAAGGGTGATGTGACAAAGCTTCTGGTCCTTTGATACAGCTTTTCTTGAAGGTTTTGGCTTTCCTTCCAAATGCTCTACAGCTTACTGTTTTATATAGTACAGTGTATTTTAGTATTGATTTGTGATAGTCTGAAAAGTATTTCTTTCTCTGTGCGATAAAGAGAAGAAACTTGGTCTTGTTAAAACATGAGGGGACACACAAGTGGGACAGACTGTTAATTGTTTCCCGTGTTTCTCTGTGACCTTGGACAAATCGCTTAAATTTCACTTTATTGTGGATTCCCAGGTTTTGCTATAGGCTCATTCAGCAAACTAACAAAGTTGCAGTGAATATAATCTTCTAAATCTGAAAGGCATCACTATTACTTGTACAACTCTGTGTTCTGAATTTAAAGTGATGCTTGCCTTTTCTGCACAGCACAGCTCTGTTACAACGTGTTCTTTTTGCCCAAAATCGCTAATACATCCCTACAACGGACAGCGTTCTTTAACTGTATCCTGTGCACAAAGGATATAAGTTTCATTGTTTTTTAACAATAACACAGAAACCTTTCCATTTATTTCCAAAGTTCAAATAGCTGCAGTGGTGTGAAACAGCTTTGTCTAGGAGAAACATGTGTGGCATTGATATGGAAATGAGCACACCCTGTGCTTCACTAAGTGCCAGGGTGGCAATGTTCAGTACTGCCACACTTAAGTAAGCTTCTGCATTGTACTCAGACTCTGTGCAGCCAGCCAAAATTCTAGCAGCTTTACCTTCTGTGTTAGAATTTGAAATAATACTGCTATACCTGATATCCATGCATGTAAAGTTGAATAGAATCATACTCTTTCTTGTGGAGCAGCAATATGGAGTTAGTTTTAGATGAATATTATACAATAGTGTACTTAATTTATTGTAAAAAAGCTGGAGATAATTGGGACTTCTGGCTTTGAAGAAGAACAAAATCTCTTATTCAGAAGAATTTGCTTTCCATTGTTTTCTGTTTATTTAGCCTTTTGGTCTCTTTCTATTTCTACTTGTCTTTGTGAATTGCAATTAAAGGATATGTGGCACACCGACATGTTAATTAAGCATTAACATTTGCAGGCTATTCTAGGGCTGGAGGCTACTGTTTAGTGGTTATTGTTCTTGCTATCTTGCAGAGCACACAGGTGTGCTAAACATTTGCAGAGACATTGAAGAACATGATTAGTTTCTGGATGGATTTGTAACTTTATATTGAGCAGGAAGAAACAAGTGATGATAAAAACCATTTCAGACAAGCTGATAAGAGAGAGCAAGGGTTATCACAGGAAGATCAATCACTTACTTACCTGAGGCCTTGACATAGAATTTATCATCAGACAGTATTTATTTGTGATGGATGATTACATGGAGCAGACTTTTCTTAGGAGTAATGGTAGGAAACCTCCAATCACAGAAACTGTGAGGCAGGGCTGCCTCACCGTGTTTTCTGCACTATTTGTCTTGCTGTCATCTGGACATACCTTCCTTCTGAACTGCCCACATGCCTAATTTCCCAGGGAGTGTAAGAGCATGGGAGGGAAGCAGAAGTTGGGATGGTTCCAGTTTGATACAGCCATGTCTCACATCAGCACTGGGGAGAAGAGCCATGGGTACCACAGTTGAGAGGCAGTAGTTGTAGTTTCACCTAGGAGCAAAGACACTACTGGCATAGTGCAGCATTCCCCAAAACTCAATAATTTTAAGTGAAGGGAGAAAATTAGACAATTGTATAAGTGAATAATATCCTTTATGTGCTCATGAGGAAGGCAGTCATTAGGATGCCTTTTGAATGAAAACATTGCTGTGGCTGGATGTAATGGGAACGGCTGGTGTTGCAAGTGTAGGGTGAGGTGGCAAAAAACAAGGGTGGATGTAAGAAAGGTAAGTGATGTTAGATGGAGAGTTGCTGTCAGAACTGTAATGGGCATTTCAAAGGAGACGTGATGGAACAAAGCCAGTATTAGAATGGGCAGGTTTTAATCAGAAATCAGAATTGTCTTTCACAACTATAGGCATTAATACCCACATCCCCACAAATGCATACTACTGACATAATTGAAAAAAATCTCTTCTTTTTGATGGTGTTACTTTGGTAAGTGTTCCTAAATGGTCTCATTTTATTCTCACTCACTGTATGATAGTGAAGCTTCAGCTTGAAGACCTTGGCTTATTACGTCCACAACTGGCACTGCAGATTGTTTTGATCTTTTAATAAAGATATGGAAAAAAAGAAGAAAAGTAGTTGGAAAATTTGAGTGGGGTTTTTAAAGATAAATTTTAAAATAAAATCTATAAAAATATGTAATACAATAAAAAGTAAGAAGTTTTCATTTAATTGGCATCCCCTAATTGTTTTCCTTTATATATAAAAAGGTTTTAGAAGGGAGTTCTTCTAGTTAAACTGTAATATAGTTAGAATTGTAGACTTTATCAAATGCTTTTTTCGAAAAAAAGAAATGTACTTGGAATGGATTAAAGCTATTGTTTGCCCTAAGTTTATGCTCTGATATCATTTTGCTGGGAACCAAACAAGACAAATAGACATAAAAGGGATAAGAACAACAAAAGCTGATGTTGCACTTTTTATTGTTGTTGCTGATTTTTGTCTTTCAGCTTCATGAATTAGACTGACAGGTACATTATACCATTGCTGCATGCAGCCCAAAACCCAGGCAAACCTGCATCAACCACCTTTCAGGGCATGGGTTGACAATGAAATAAGAAGAAGTTCTGTCTTGGTTGGCTAAAACAGATTTCCACAAAAAAGAAAAAGTGAAATAGAAAAACAAAAATAAACCAGAGCAAAAAAAAAAAAAAGTTACCTATAGGACCCAAATGCTGTGTTCTGGATGGTGTTGCAGGTTAATCTAAAGAGCATTGAACAATTTGGGACAAAGGGAGCTGGCCTTTTCTTACTCTGTACAATGTAGAATCCAGGATTTTACATTTTACACCACAAGTCTCCTTGCCTGGTATTAAATGGAGCTTCTTTGGAGTGAAATGAATTTTGTGCTGTAATTTGAATGTAGCAATCTGACTATTGTGCCAGAGAGATGGTTGAGAGGAAGCATAAATAATAACCTTACTATTTCTTTCTGACATGTAGATTGTGCTGCACATTAGATGATGAAGATCTTTCTGTCCTTTGATATCCTGTGCTCTCACAACAAATTATTGTACATCAAAGAAATGAGCTCTGAGTCAAAATGATAGTAAAAGTGATGAGCTAGAAAATAATGTAAAGAGGTAGTACCTATGAAATTACGCAAATATCTGAAGAAATGGGGTAAAGGAAATTGCTCCCAAAGTTGTTCAAATAACTTAAGCTGCTGTCTGAAAAATAAATAATCTGGGAGATGACTATTAAAAATGAAATGTGATTAGAAGCTGAAATTTTTGGTGCACTGTATCTGATACTGCATTACAAGCCATCTTTCCTTAACCTCCTTCTCTGATGAAAGTTTTACAAAGATTGTAGCGGGGGCAAGTAGAGGGCAAAAGGATTGCCAATATCATAAAGCATCCTTCTTATTCTAAATCATTAGTCCTTTCCCAGCCATATCAATAGTGGTTTGAAGTTGTCTTCTCCAGGACATTATTCAGTGGTCTATTTGGTATGAATTGATTGTTTTGTTCTCATTCCTGTTAGATATTTATATTTAAAAAAAAAAAAAGGATTGCTTGGAGTGATAGCACCCAACTGATACCAAGGAAGAAGCAGTGGTTGAGGTTTCATTGCCCAGAGAAAATTGTAGTTAACATGACAGAGAGTCCTTTTAGGAAAAAGTTAAGTGAGTGATGTAGAGTGGTGGGAAAACTTGTCCTTTTTGCTGGGTGGTTTCTTGTGCCATCTGGTCTACTGTTACATCTTTCCTACCCACTCAGGAACAAGGCTTCTTCTTGCCTTTGTTTAGCCATCTAAACAAAGTTATGCTCAAAGTGGATATCCCTGATAGCCTGTACTAAACAAAAGCATTTTCAGAGGACTTCAGTCTTTCTGAGATAACCTTTCTTTGAAATTCTTTTTGGATCATTTTGCATAGGTTTCCATGTACATAAATGTTGAACTCCAATTCATCCATGGCTGGCTCTGAGTTTTGATTGTATGGCCAGAGAGGAAATGCATGCAAGAACTCTCAAGGAAAATGATATATGGGTTAAAGTTTTCCATGAGAGCTACAAGATTAAGAGCAGAGATGAACAGAAGATGTATTATGTATTCTTCCTGTTAAAAAAAGAAAGCAAAAGAGAAGAATGTGACCTTTTAGTGAATGTTAAATATTCATGCTGAAAATGTTAGTGATGAAACTTACTCTGAAGGCAGAAAGCAGTGTTTCCTGTTACTTAAGAGCATGGACTTTCCATGACTTCCTGCACTGAAAGCTTGTCTGTAATAACTTTTCTTTCAGGGGCCTCAAATTAGTTGTTGAGCTGTCTGTTTCAGTTCTGGAGTCAAGAAAATGGGAAAGGCAGTACTTTCTATCTCCCTCAGAAAATGTTACTTAAGAATTCAGTGTTGAATTTCAGGTCAACAGTGCTGTATGTGTTCAAAGGCCCGGACTAGCACCAAAATCTCTTGAAGTGGGTGTTACAGACCTAGATACCTAACTATCACATTTCTATCAGCCAAGATAGAAATTTTTCAGCTGCTGCTTTTGACCCTTCCCCTGTGCTTTCTTTTTTGCCTTAATTTTCCTTTCTTTCTTTTTCTTTTTTTTTTTTTCATTTTCAGAGGGAAAATGCAGAGGAGAAGGGTTACTCTGAGCTGTGCTCTTGGTTATATATTTGGATGTTATGGGAAATTGAAAAACAAATTATTGCCATGTTTTGTTAAAGATCCATGTGTCTGGACCAGATGTTTGTTCTAGAGCCAGTGCTGCTAATGGGGAAAGAGGTAACTAACCATAACATGATTGATTTCTGGGTGAAGGTCCATCTTTGCCTCTTCCCCTAGCAGCTGTATGTATTTTCTGTATTGCAGAGAAATCACATTTTTTCACATTGAAAAGAATATTATATAGCTTGTCCACTACCAGGACTTAGGGAAGAAAATTTGCTGGTGAAGACCAGCAGATCAGCACTCTTTCTTTAGGACCACATCCATCCTTTTTTATTAAATGTACCTAGACAAGTGAGTTTCTTTGATTATACTTATTTTACTGCTTCTATTGCCTTGAAGTCTGAATTGTGATTGCTAAGATAAATGCACTGAAACACTCTCTGTTCCCACTTTGGCTTCCTGAAATAGCTCATTATGTTTTTCAGTGAGATACTGTTTAGCAATTTGCAGCATCAGTCTCAATTGTGTGATTCTCTACAGATATCTCAGCAACCTCTTCAGGAGCACTGGGTATGGGTGCCATTTCCTTTTGCTTTCCAACAGTGAAAGAATAATGCTCTCACAAAGCTGTGTGAAATTAGAGGACTATCTTTTTCTGTGCTAACTTCCTATTGTCATGTGTGATTTTAAGTCAGCTTTCTGGGTGGTCTGAAAAAATCTGTTATCTCCCCTCAGGTTTTTCCACAAACATACTTGAGCTTTCCTTTAAGTCTCGTATCTGAATTTGAGAATCCCCATAGAGAAAAGGAAGATTCAAGAAGTCTCTGAATGCAAATTTCAAAAGCTGGAAATAGGACTAATGGAATCTCTGTGGGTGTCCCTAAAAGATAATGTAGTGGTAGGTGCTGAATAGATCATGCTGTGTGATTTGCTGATGAATGCTGTGTTACTTACTTAGATGTAGGATCAACCACATTGAGAGCAGATCAATAATTCAAGCACTTCTCCTGGGTGACAAAACTGCTGTCTTCCTGTAGCTGAGTCAGTGCTGAAAGGTGCAACAAGCTACCTTGTATATTTTCAACAGGATTTTAAAAATAAAAGACAATAAATTTATTATCTATTTGATAAAGTCATAAAAAGGAACAGGGTGTAATAAATTGTCCATCATTTATTTTCAAAAAGAGTTTCCAATGAAAGATTAGCACTAACTGAATTTAATTACACTGGGGGAAAAAAAATGGACAATTTTCTAAAACTTTTAGATCTTGTTCATCGTTATTTAACAATCTAGATTTCTATATCACCTGCAGTGTCTCCCCTTTTTTTTTAAATTACTTTTCCTAGAGACCAGAAACAACTTCCATTATGAACGGTGTTTATAGGCAAAATTTTGAATCTTGACTAACTAGTCCCACTTACAGAACAAACTTTTCCTTTTTGCTAGAAAAAATGTGTGGTCATATTAACTGTTAGCAATGTATATTGCTCTCTTTAATCTTTTTCTTCATATTGGCCTATCTTAGCATTTTCCTGTTCAGCAGAAAATGTTTTGAGATTTTGGAGTTTAGGGTGGTTTTTTTTTGCTTCTAGTCTCATTCTAAATTCATCCCCATTTAATTGCATATGCTGTCTGCTATCTTAGTTTAAAACTCTTCTGTTCTTGACTGCATTTTCTATGATCGTTGGCTGTGTTTTCAGTTAAGTATAGTCTGAAATATTTGCCATTTCTATTTTTCCTGCTTTCTTTTCTAACCCTTAAACTTAAGCAAACAAAACTTACCTGATGTTTAGTTAGGATAACATCCCAAAAAGGAAAAAGACATTGTTAAATAAATGCATTCATATTGGTTCTGAGAAAACTGTCTTCTGTTTCTACTTAATTTGCCTCAATATGTTTGAGTCCATTAAATTATTTCCGTTGGAAAAAAACCCAAAACTTTGTTTATTGCAGAGTAAATACACTGACACATGTAAGTATGCATTTGGTACAATTATATATCCTTTACTTTTTTATCCTCCATGCAGAGGATGCTTTCAAGGACAGTGACAGTAAAAACTTGACACCAGTCAAGTACATGAAATTGACTGGTTTACTTTTAAAAGTCTTTAAAGATTTCTTTAGACACTTCTGTTCATGTTTCTGCAGACTGAAAAGACTTCTATTCTCAGAAACTCTCTGTAATGGACTGAGATATGAGGGCTTTTTAGCACTGATAAAATAATACCCTGTCAAACACTTGATGATGGAGGGAAGGTAAGTTGATCACTCAGGTGACTGACAAAATCACAGTCTTAAGATTTCAGGCTAGAGGGAAAATGTTGCTTTTGTTAATGCTTTCTCTCACCTTAAGGTGCCAAGAAGTCAGGTGATGTGAAACAAATCTTTTTAGGAGATAGTTTTTTGCTCAAAGCCACTTTTACATTTCTGCCTTTTACTTAGTTCATGCTTAACTCTTTTAACCTAATCTTTGGTAGAACACGAACTAATTTGCTTCAGAGTGAGTTTCTCAGTTGGTGCTTGTCACCGACATGTTTTATGAAAAATCCTTTCCTTAGGATTTTTCCCCTCCTGAGAAGCTGAGAGGCCTCAGGAACAAACTGTAAACAATTCTTATCTGCTGCTGTGGAATGCAACAGGGGGAATTTGTGATTGGCCTCGTCAGGCTGTTTCCAATTAAGAGCCAATCACAGTTGACCTGTCCGGCCGGTCTCGGTCTGGGAGAAGACCTTTGTTATTCATTCCTTTTCTATTTTAGCTTAGCCTTGTAGTGAAATACTTTCCTCTATTCTTTTAGTGTAGTTTTAATATATTATCTATCTTATAATAATAAATCAAGCCTTCTGAAACATGGAGTCAACTTTCTCCTCTCTTCCCTCATCCTGGGACCCTTGTGAACAAGACCACAGGTGCTTACTTTTTTCAATGACAGCTTTCTCATGCTGAGTTTTGAGCCATGCTCCTTTGGGCCCCAGTCATATCTCAATGCTTATGATAGACTTATAAAGTTTGTAATAGAAAGCATTAGGAAAGCTCCTGTGGTCTCAGTGACTCCCACTGGTGGTCTGAGAGTTGCAGTTGCTGCTGTTGGAGGGCATTTTTGTTCCCCTCTTTCTCGGCAAGGATCTACATCTGGACATTTGAACCTCTGATAAAGGGGTGGAGCACTGACTGTTGGGTTCCTTTTATTCCTGTTATTTAGCCTTGCCAGCCCACCAGTCACCTGTGGTCTGTCTGCTGTGCACAGGAGCATCACCTGTGCCCATCGTTCCCACTCTGTGCCTTGCTAGTGACTGTGCAGTATACATGCACAGCGCCGTTTTTGATCCAACATTTGCTTTTGCACCCATTTCAAGGTCCTTTTATACTGCCAGAGCAGTGCAACAGGCAGTGGTGGCATGGATTCTACAGGTTAAGCCCCCTCTAAATAGGAAGGGTTCAGTTCTGTCACCTGACTCATTTCAGGTAAAAGTGTTTGTAGGTTTACATGACAAAGTGCTGTTTATGTGAGAAAGGGTGACAAAATTGGGTTGCGTGTGCTTGAGCCCAGTGTTAGGATAATAACTCACTCTGCTATGGAAGAAGAGCTGTCATAAAAGAAATATTTGATTCTGGGAGAGAAGGAACAAGTCAGTAGGATAACGCACCTGGAGGAACACAAGCAGGAATTATACTTCACTACTTGTCATTATTCCCCTTCTCTAATATAGAGCTGTGTTGGCAAAATTGTTGCAGAGCTCGGGATTAGCTCTAGTGGGTTGCTGGCATCCAGGTAAACTGGATGACCTAACTAATGTGAACTGAGTGTGATTGGTAGCAGGCAAACAGGAGGCAATTTGGCTAAAATGCCTTCTATTGTATTTTCAAGGATGTTCCCCACAGAAGAAAACATTGCTTTGAAATGTATTTGTTGAGAAGAAGTTGCATCCATAGGGCTCATATTACCTCTGAAAACTCGAGACTAAAAATTTGAGAGGAATGTCTGTGCATAAGAGACTCTACACTTATGAGCTACATTTTCCCAGCCTGCATAATTCTAAATATTGAGTGATGGAAATTACTAAGGGCATTTGAAGAGTGAGACATTGAAGAGTGTTGTCATATTATATTAGTTATGGGCAATAGCTGCTGACTTTGGAACAGTGATATGAAAATTAGACCACTTCAGAAGCTCAATTTGGAAGCTTGGAGAGTCATGCAAGGTGACAGATCTGTACCAATGTAGGAAATGTCTTGGAGGCAGATAACTGCTGTTTCATGCATAAGTAGTCAGAGTCCCAATATTTTTTCTATGCAAATCAATGTCAAAATTCAGGTTAACCTGATTGGGATCATCTCCTTGCAGGAAAGGATTTTTTGCTGCTACATCACAAATAAGAATTGTAATTGCATTTTAGATGGAGAAAAGTTATGAATTCCATAATTTACATAATATGTTGAATCTAGTGGCCCTAGGAAAGTTCTTAATGTCAGTTATTGTCTGTATAGAACAATTCTTGTACAGAGGAACAAATGAGGAAGGTGCTCTTCTGTGAATTTAGGAAGGCAATTTGAATTGGTATGCATGGTGTGCATTTGTGCTGATCCTGCATTATGCATTTCTCATAGATATATCACTAACTCTCCTTACATTTGGTGAGGATACTTTGAGCATTCCAGCAAACTGCTTGCTCATCTTTGGTAGTTTGCTTAAAACAGTGTGATCTCCATAGCTAATGATGCTTAAGGTTTTTTTGTTGCAGCTCATCCCTCATCTGCATGGGGTCACCTTTGCCATTTTTGAAGAAAGACTCCCACAAAAGAAGGGTGTTCAGGAGACATTGACTGAGACCTGCAATATGTCTTGGGGAGGAAGGAAGAGACTCTCTAATCTGTGCTATAAGTAATAAAATGTGGCCAGGCAAATAATTTTTCTTCTCTGGAAAAGTTCAAATAAACCATAAGGGAGATATTATGAACTCATCCAGCATATAAAAACCCTCATGTTCTTGTTCATTCACGAGGCAACAATAAAGAATTTATTTTGTGTCTTGCATATTTATCATTTTTGGATGTCAGAAGTATTGCTTTCTGTTATCATTTTAAATGATATTCTGGTAACCCCCACACGTCTTCCAAGGAAGATATGTATTATACCAGGAAAAGAATTCTTTTGCTATCATAATATAATCTGTATTTTAGAATGGAATTAACTGTATTCACAAAAAACTATTTCTAACATCTGGTTATCTAGATTAGGAGTGTTGCCAATGTACACATAATTTTCAAATGGGAAAATTTTATAGATATGGAATTACCATGGACTACATAGTGTCTTCCTGAACACGATAAAGTGTGAGTGTGTCAGTGCTAAGATTTGCACAAGCTGTGTCTAGTTTGGAAGAAGTATGTGCTGCAGTGAGGCTGCTTGAGCAGGTTGTTTTGCTCAATACAGAACACTCAATGGTCTTGGCAAATACATAATTTCAAAGTTACTTCCCCTGATTTTTCTCAGTCTTTTACCTCATTCACCTTTCCAAACAGTGAGACTCCTATTACAAGAATAGATCTGGTGTTATTACCAAAATTAGTCCTTAGCTGATAAATCCAAACATTAATGCAATTTTTGACCAGTGAAAATTATAGAAATACTTTTCTGGATGTGCTCTTTCAAAGTAATTTCTTTGCTTCTTTGTTCCATTCCTACTTTTTGCTTTAGTAAAACCTGATTTTCTTTAAGTGGTGTGACAGAAAAATACATGGGCTGCTCTTTAGATTATTGCTCATATTATTTTAGGATTAAAATGGAAATGCTGTGTTTTACTGTGCTATCAAGTATTTACAGGGATATGCATCCTTGACTTTTAGCCTTTTTTAAGAATGTAAAAGGAAGCAAAAGTAGAAAAATGAACAAACTTTGAATACATGAATTCCTATTGTTATATCTTGTATATAGCTCCATTCTCTAAGTAGTAAGGGTCATGCTGATTATAAGTACACAAGAACTATGCAATTTTGAGTACTTAAAGTAAGGTTTGATTTTGTGTCTTTAGACAGCTCTAGCCCTTATTTATTTATATTTCAAGCAAAGTATAATATACCTTAAACTCAAAAATAAAAATGGAGCATATTATGCACTGAAGCTTTATCCATTATATGGTGGTAGGTGTTGGTTATGACAAGATTGATTTTATTATTACCTGGCCTACTTTTTGTGTAATTTATGTATTCATTTTCATAAACGTTCCCTTTCTAAGTATTTGTCTAATAGGGGCTTTAGAGATGAAATAGTGGGGAGAATTTTTTCTTTTCAAAGCAAACAGTTGGCTTTTCTCCTACAAAGTGCTGCTGGTCTATTCACATTCCTCTTTTGATAACTCTGGGGTAGATGGGTTAAACTTCAGCAAATCTTTAGTGTATACTGTTTTGCATATTTAATTATGTCTGTTCCCTGATAGACAAGAAGAACCTTAACATTACCAGTTCTGCAGTCTGAAGTTATTTATTGCATTTTTTTTTTTCATAAGTGAATGCAATGATAGTACAATGAAGCTTCTTTTCTGGAATATGGTTGTTGATTTTTGCCACCATTTGAGAAACTTGAAAACAATAGGAAACTCTTGAATTTGGTGCATTTGCATGTACTTGGAGAAAGTACTATTAAATAGGACAGCACTGTATCATTTTAAAGCACTGAAGAGGAAGTAATACAAAATCAACCAAGAAGATAATCTCTGACATTTACAAATATTTATAATGGCATTAGTTCCAAGTAAGTTAGCCGAGGCAATTTGAACCTGTAGACCTGAACAAATAAATAAACATGGCTTGCCATAAGCTTTTTCAGAAATGTACCCATATTGCTATGGAGCTTTGTGCATCTAAATAAGTAAGAAGGTCCAACAGATTTCTCTTCAGAAGGGGCTCTCTTCAGTCAAGACACTGTCTGCTTTATTAGGAAGCATTTCACAGGTAAAAATGTTATGTCACAAAATTTCTGGGCTTTCAGGAATTTGTGCTGCAGTGTTTTAGAGCTGGTCTAAAACTAGTGGGTTTACTAAAGACTTGGAGACAGGGCTTAGAAATTAGTTTTAATTAAATGTCCCACACTGGCTGGTCTGGCAATTGTTTCCTTGCTTGCCCATGAAATGACTTTGTTCTTTATGCAACTCAGTGCAATGGTTAGAATGTGCTGCCAGTGTGGGCCAGACCTTGCACTTGATCCCAAACTGGCTTTGCCAAATTCACTGAGCCCAAGCCAGTGCTGGAGCAGTTTCCCACAAGCCCTGAGGAGTGCAGGAGAATACTAACTGAGCTGTGTAAATTTTTAGCGTGAGCCGAGTGTTCACTTAGGAAGGAGAGCTAAGCATGGATGTGCCTGCTTTTGCTTTGCATTTATCCCCTGCCAGAAGGCCAATGTCATCCTGGGCTGTATTGGGAATAGTGTGGCCAGCAGGACCAGGGAAGTGATTCTTCCACTATACTCAGCACTGGTGAGGCCACACATTGAGTTCTGTGTCCAGTTCTGGGCCCCTAAATTTAGGGAGAATATTGAGGTTTTGTATTGTGTCCAGAGAAGGATGATGAAGCTGATGAAGGGTCTGGACCACAAGTGCTGTGAGAAGCAGCTGAGGGTCTTCAGCCTGGAGGAAAGGAGGCTCAGGGGAGCCCTTATCACTCCCTACAACTGTCTGGAAGGAGGATGTAACCCACTGGGGTCAGTTTCTCCTCCCTGGCAACCACCAATAGGACAAGAGGATGTAGTCTTAAGCTGTACCAGGGGAAGTTTAGGCTGGACATTAGGAAAAAGTTTTTCACAGAAGGAGTGATTGGGCATTGGAATGGGCTGCTCAGGGAGATGGTGGAGTCATAGTCTCTGGAGGTGATTAAGAAAAGACTGGATGTGGCTCTTAGTGCCATGGTCTAGTTGATGTGTGATGTTACATCACTTAGGTTGGACTAGATGATTTTCTAGTCTGGTTGATTCTGTGATTCTGTGTGAGTCAGGAGTCTGAGGGCCAAAGGAGTTTGAAGACGAAGCAGCAGACTTGGCGACAAGTCATGCTCAGAGACTGAAGTGCGCTGAGTGGGGCTGACCACTAGCAGAGACCCTTCATAGGACAATATGCATCAGGGCCCCAAGTCCCTGGATCAGCTGTGCTCCTATAACCTCTAGCCCTCCAAACTCAACTCCAAAACCTAAATATTTGCCCTGGGAACCATCTAAGATTTAAATTAACCTGATGTGGTGTTCAAAACTAGAAGCTTGATTTAAAAGTAGGGAATTTATGGAAGCACAGCTGAGAGTTAAATTTGTCTTGTCAAGCCTTTATTTCTGGTAGTAATGGTTAAGATGGAAAAAACCCAGCCTGACTTCTTGTTCCCCAGAGTGAATTTGTGGGCCTGAGATTTAGAAGGAAATGTGAGCTGGTATATTGAGGTATTTAACCTGCAAATCTATAAGAAGACAAAAATGCAATTCTCACAATGCTTTGGTTGCATTTATTTAGAGGAAAACCACATTTAGAAACTACAAACAGTGCTAAATGCCAATTGTAAGATGCATGCTTTAGTGCTGATTTCCTGCTACCATCTGTTTTGTAGCAAAAAGGCAGTCTCAGTTTCTGGGTCAGAAACAAGGCTCTGGTAGTAACTTTGTACTTGGAGGATGTCATGTGCTTTAAACCAATTCACTCCTGTGGTGCTGTGCAGTAGGAGGTTGTCTGAGAAGTTTAAGATAACCCAGGACAATTTAAATCACAGAGTTTTAGCAAGGGTCTGTTAGTTTTAAGCACTAGCACAATTTGGCTGAGGACTATGTGTAGATTGATTCTTCAAAGGTTAGTGCACATCTCAGTAGGACCTGGAGGCTTGTTGGAAATGGTTTTATGTTTATTTTTTTCAAGACTTCTTTATAAAAGTTTTTAACTGGGTAATACTTTCTGGTTTATACCAAACTTTTGTAATGGTGAAATTTAGAGTACAGGATGATCATCCATCCTGTCTGTAACTGCAGCTACAGCCTCTTGGAATATTAATCAGTTGTCCCATTTTTTATATTATTGTTTTAATGAATAACAGCTTTTTGTAAAAGATGTCCCACAAGTAATCTTCTGAGTTAATAGCATACTATATATTCAATATTTTTACAATTGAGTTTTTATAGGTACCTGAAAGGGCAAATTATTCCATTGCCAAAGTGTGTGCTCTAATGGTTTTGTGTGTATGGGGTTTGTGGGAGCTGAAAGACTCGCTTTTTGTTACCAATTTTCTGAAATTACTCTTCTGGCCTATTTTTTGTCCTGCCTTCTGTTCTTTTTCCAAATGAAGTTCATATATTCTTCATGAAATAAAATAGATATTATCACCTAAGCATTTTCAGTTGCTGAAGTACTGCTGTATCAGGTTTATTTTGGGTTGTTTAGAAGAAACCCAGGAGATCAATATTTACATATATCACCACTTTGGAAATAAATTTTGAGTATTCTAAGTAAGGGTGGAAGTGTCTTGAAATTGGCACAAGAAAAGCCACCAGCACTGAATGAGGATGTAGTCTTCCTGATGTGAACTCTTCCTTCCTCTCTCTACTGGCAGCCTAGGGAATGGAGCATCCCCAACGCGTGTTGGAATTCACTTGCACTGGGACGTTTCATCTGAGAATAAAGGAAACCCACAGGACACACAGGGTGGTCCTAAATTCCAGTCTGGTGTTGGGACTGTCACCCATCTTCCACAAGAGTCAGGGAACACTGAAAGTCAACATCTTCTACACAAGAATCAAGGGACACAGAGATTTCAGGCCCTGTTCCTTGGGAGTGGCATGTGCTTTGCTTGGCTGGATTGCCAGAGAGGCACAGGTGTGCTTCCCAGGGAATGGACTGCACTGACCCATTTCCCTTCATCTATGGAAGGGGTGGGCTTCTTGGAAGCCCCACTGCCTGTCACTGCCTGTCACTGCCTGTCACTGCCTGTCACAGTTCCCACGTGGTGCCCTGTGGGCTGGCACTATCCTGATGCAGGGTAGTGGGCCTGTGTTCTTCCCTCCCATGCCAATGTCAGTAAATCACTTGTAGCTTTTTCATGGACTGGAGTACTTGTGCTTGTCTGCCTTGTCTTGTCTTGCTCTGGGTCTTCACTTTCAGGTTCAGTGGTGGCCTCCCATATTTAGCAGCCTGCAATGTTGATAGGTGGATTTAGTCACCTAATCATATGTTATAGTAGAAAGTAACTGCTTGGATTGCAGTCTTTGACATTCAGT
The DNA here is from genome assembly GCF_022539315.1 of Serinus canaria. Classification (NCBI taxonomy): domain Eukaryota; kingdom Metazoa; phylum Chordata; class Aves; order Passeriformes; family Fringillidae; genus Serinus; species Serinus canaria. Next base: position 123,665,603 of record NC_066315.1, read on the forward strand.
GCATTTTCTGGAACTTTCTGAGTAATTTTCTGTCTTCTTTTTTTCTCCTATTAACCTTTGAATGCTAGTAATTGAATCCTGTCTTTATTCAGAGAAGCATGGTCAGTGGCTCAGCAAGGCTGCACATATCACAAACACTTGTGAGTTTACCTTGCTGTAATGGAAGCTGAGGACAGCATCCAAATGGAGTGATTAGAGCTAATCCTTGGAAATAAAATTAAGTTCACAATTTGTTTATTTGACAGTTTGGTTTATTTATCTAGCTGCTGCCATCCCATGTAGTCCACCTGTTCCATCTTGATAGAGCAATCATTAATCCTTCAGAAATATGCCTCAATTTTTTCTGTGCTGGTGCACACAATAATGCATGCCATTAATGCCATCCAGAGGGAGCAGTTTGGAAGATGAGAGGATAATTTACTCACCATGTGCATTTAGTCCTTGGCCTCCTTGCTGAGATACCCCTGCTGGTTTGGAGTCTGTTTTTGGATACGAACCTGCCCTGCCTGTGATAACTAGAAATGCAGCGAGCCTACTGGTTTAATTCAAGGATAGGATGGTAAAAATTCTGGTTTCAGTCTTTGGAAATCAGAAAGCTCTGTTCTGTTTTAATCTGCAGACAGATGCCTAGTTCTGGCATTGCTACCTCACTAGGAGTTGAGAGCTATACTAGGAAAGACTGTGAGACAATTACAATCAATAAAATATGAATAGACTTTAATTTATATTAGAGAAAACAAGCACTTTGTGCAACAAGTAGATAATAGTAATCCAAATGCTCAGTAAACATTATCTAATTATGTAAGTGGAAAAAAGCTTAAAAATGGTTGATGTACAGTGCTTGCATCATATTCGTGTACTCTGGTCTGTGCTAACACCATCACAAACAGTAGTAGTCCATAGGGAATTTAAGTGTGTTTCAGTGAAACATTTAGGATGAGTAGAAAAGTCCTCCTCCTTCATCATCACTGGAGACACTGTCCAGAGGATGAGGCTCACCTGGGACCCCACGGCTGCCCTTAGACTGGCCTTCAGGGAGTTTTTTCTCCCCTTTCTGCATTTTCCTCTCTCCTGTTCTTTTCTCTGCCCTTCTCTGCTTTTATTTTTGTTTTTTCCCCCAAGATTACTTTGTCTATTAGAGTTGATGTGTGTCATCAGCAGTGGATCCTGCTAATAAATCTTTGTGCACATTACCCTGCCTCAGCATCCTTTGTGCAGCAGGGAAATTGATGATCAAGGCTGAAGGAAAAAGCTGTAAGAGAAAGTGAAAGGTGCTAACTCAGACCAGTGAAAGCTGAAGACAAGAGAGGTCAAGGTGCAGGACTTCAGGGCAGACACAGTGCTGGTATGGATGTGCTGGTGTGGTTGTGCTGATCTCTGCTATCAAAGTGCTCTTGCTGAGGGTATGGTTTGTAACGGGAAAATTATGGGATGCTTTCAGCATTCTCTCCAAGACTGCAGTTTTTTCTGGAGTGAACACATCTGGGCAAGGACACTGGGGCACTGTCAGGCACAAGGACTTGTAGTGCCAGCAGATGTTTGTAGGGGACCAGAGTGTGTCTGTGCATATTAAAGAAGGTGGGGTACATGCAGAGGCACAGGCTTGCATCCTCAGCACAGTCCAGCATGTTTCCTCTGACAAAGTGGGATGCAGAATGTGTCAAAATTCTTCGGGTCCAGAATCACTCTGGCCATTCTAGTTTGCTTAAGTGTCTTTTAAATTGTTTCTCCTCCTTCCTGCTACAGAAGGTCATAGACATTGTGTTGTCGTGGAATCATAGAATTGTCAAGGTTGGGAAAAACCTCCAAGAGCATCAAATCCACCATTAACACATGCAGTGAGGTGAGCACCCCAGTCAGTGAGCACTCCTGAGGCTGTGTTTGCCCAAAGGCTGGCTCATGTGCAGGTGCTGCAGGGCTGGGCATTGCATCACACCAGCAATCCCTGCCTGTAACTCCCAGCAGAGCCCCCAGCACCCATCAGAAGCCTCTCTGCAGACCTGTAGGGACAGGAGCCTCTGTAAAATGACCTATTTCTACATTTGCTACTTTTTTTGCTTAGAAAAGCAGACTTAGCTTGATCCTTATTTTTAGTTTTGTTTCTCTTGTGTGTATGCTTAATTTTATATTACATGGAAAAGTATGTGACATTCACAAAGACATACAATATCAAATATAGTGGGTTTTTTTCCCCATTCATGTGTATTTGATAGAAAACAGCAGGTGTTGTATTTTATCTTTGAGCAGATAATATTCAAAGAAGAAGAAAAGAAAACCTCTTCTTTTCCCATGGGTATGGGACTGATAAATTATTCCAATGATAAATAAGGGTAGAACTCGCCCAGGTAGCAAAGCTTTGGGAAAGAAAATCACATAACAGTAATAATGATAGTAATAATAGCAACAATAAAAGATGAGTGTGTGCTTTCACTGCTAAAGCCTTGTTTGGATGCAGAGCTCCAAAGCCTTGCATGTTATTCATTCTAAAAGAAAACTTTTTATTGCCCTTAACTTAAAAGAAGCAACAAAACAAATCTACTGCACAAATGGAGTGGATTTGAGGATTTGACTGACAGTAGATGTTCCAAAGTCTTTCATTATTACTTGCTTTTCTACACTCATGTGTGGCACAAAATTGAAATCCCAGTATAAAAGAGGAATTTGTAACTCCAGCTCTCTTTGCATCTATCAAATAAGGAGAATAAATATCCAAATGCTTCTAAGACCCAAGAAAATTCTGATGGAAGGAAGTTGAAATAAGGGAAAAGTAGCCAGTCCCTATTGTTTCCATTGGCTTGCTCTTGATCATGAGAAGTATTCCTTCACCATTGCTATTGAGCTACTCTTATTATCTAATAAATATTTCATATACTCAATGAGTTGTCAAGATTAATTCAAAGTTCCTGGTCTGTTCCACAACATCTCTAAGCACATTCTCAGAGTGCCTGGCTTGAGACCAGCAACACAGTTTCCACCTGTGCTGGTTTTGCATTGGAGCCACCCCATTTTCTTGTCACTCTGAATCCTCCCTTTTTATTGACTGCTCCTGGTCACTCTGAATCCTCCCTTTTTATTGACTGCTCCTGGTCACTCTGAATCCTCCCTTTTTATTTACTGCTCCTCTGTTCATTCTTGGTGACTTGCTGGCTGCTCTTGCCAGGGTCTGCTCTGCCTGAAGATGTGTGCCAGGTCTGGGTCTGCAATCTGCTCTCCTGTGCCTGGGATCTGCCGTGTTCCTGGAGCTGTTCTCATGGGCTGCAGGATGGTGAGAAAAATCCATGTGGGGATTTTCACCAGTGAAATCCACACCTAGATCCTAGCCAAGACAAAATTTACCAGATGGTCTGGTTGCTAGCTGGAGCCTGCCATTGGAATAATTCTGTCAAAAACAGTAAAAAAATAAATCACTGATTTTTATGGACTAGATCATGGGCTCTGTGCACAGACTTATACTATTTAAAAAGTTTTGTTTTGTTCTCTCTACCCAATAAATATGAGAAAAAGAAATAATTGAAAGTTGTTCCTAATGAAATACAAGAGAATTAACTCACAAAATGGGTCCAAGTTCTTATATTTTCATGCAGTCTCTTGCTGATTACATTTTTTTATATCAATCTGAATTGGTGATGAATTTTTTCTGTGTGTTCTTCACTCCTTACCTACTGTCAGGTATATTTAGATAACTGGCTGGCTGTGGTGCTGTGCAATTAATTTTAAGTTAAATGCTGGATAGTAGAAGAGCTTCTTGTGGTACAAAATAATAAATGGAAGCAGTTCTGAGGTCAGCTCAAGAGCATTTTAGAGATCATTGTTTAGTCAGACCTAGAGGAATTGGGCACAAATCTGTGCAAGTCAATGGAATTGCTTATGCAGAGCTGAGTGTGGTATAGTGAGCTATGAGCTGGGTTTGTAAAGCTTCTGAGTGCACCCTCTGACCCTTGCTTCTTGGTCTTGGTTGAACATAGGGAACACTTTAGATAATTTGAAATTTGCTAAAAATTAATGAATGCAAAGGTGAAAACCTGTTATAATGGGACAGAAACTATTCAGGTGTTTAGGACACTAAAAGTACATAATAGTAAATAAAAGCTGCTTTCCTTGGCCTGAAACAAAGATTTAAATATAGCTGTCTCTCTTTTCTGAGATCAATACAATATAATTTGCCATTTAGCCTTTCTGTTAGGTCATTCTTCAACTGTTCTCTGACATGGTAAACAGATCTAAGACATGCTTCCACCACGAAAGTACAAATGCTTCATTCTGGAAATTTTTGCTTGTAATGAAGTTTTATTATAAATTAGGTTAAGCTTCACATTTTTTTCACCTAGTTGACTAGTACATCCCCTTATCTGATTAAGGCCTCTGCCCTGTGTCTTCAAAGCAACTTTGTTAGGGATCTACTGACTCTTTGGAGGTAAAAATGAGTGATAACTTGTGATTTTACAAGTTGGAAGTTTTAATATGGATGTCAACATGGATGTTTATATTTGATGATATATTATGTAGAAGCTCATTGCAGCTTCACCAGTTATTTAGAAGAACTCTGTTGGATTTGCCATGGAAAAATGACCCCTCTTGCTAATGTCTGTATATTAAAGACAGAGATGGGCTTATTTTGAGTTTAGCTTATTAGCAAAAAACTCAGGATCTACTCTCTTTCTTGGACTGATGGGTTGTAAATAGGCTCAGAACTGAATCAGGCGTTTTGTTTTGTGTTGCCATTCATTAAGCAGACTGAAATAAAAAGAAAGGGCTGGTGGTCTGACTTGCTTGGCAAGCAGCAAGGGAGAAATCCTGAGCTTGCAACTCTGCCATTCAGTTTAAAAATGTTGAATGCATCTGGCAAAATGGAACATTATTCCTGCCTGGTTTAATTCTTTCTAAAATTTTAGTAGTCTGACTTTCCCCAACAAAATGTGAAGGTTTCTCCTCTTCTTTGGGCAGGTCCTGGAAGATACCTGTTGTTCCCACCTGCCTTTGAACTAACTAAGCTGCAGCTCAGTTAACAAGACTCATATTTGCCAGTTGTATAATTTGAATTGATCAAGCAGGTGAGAAGAGAAATGAAAGTAACTGAGCCAGAATTACATTTTTGTGGCAAAATTTGACATAAGGAAAATGGCTTTTTATGAGTTCTGGCTGTAGGGGAAGATTTATTTTATGAATGCAAAGGAATTTTTGTTGAACCTTTTTTGTCCATTTTTCTTGACGTGAAAGGAGGGAGAAGAAATTTATTTTAAAATTAAAAACTTGACTAACAGGTAGCAAGAAATAAAAAATAATAAAATATGTCTGTGGACTAATTTGTATATTTGGAAGGTTTTGTCAGTTATTTCCTTGGATGTGGTCCTCTGTTTACCTGAGATACTACACAGATAAGAATGTCTCACTTTCTTGACACACAATAGTACAGATGTTTGACATCATAATTCAGAATTTTTAAAATAGTAATATTTTAGTAATATTTTGCAGACCCTAATTATGATTTTGAATTCTTACAGTCTTGGTCTGTTGAAAGCTTTTTTTTCTATCTGATCAGTAGTCAAAACATTTTAAAAAATGGGTATTTTATAGTAAAACATTTACATTTGCTTTCACATTTTTTCAGTGATGGAGGCCTGGTTTCTTACTGTTGGAGTATTGCATTTCACCTTATTGCCTACTCTTCTATCCAGTTGCATGCTAAAATTACTCTTCTAATACATAAAGTGTTTTGATGTTAAAATTATTAAACTTACTAACAGTAAGACTAGTACCAAGAGCTCTGCTAAAGACATTTTGACTGGTCCTGAGCCCCCTTCCCTGTCTGTTAAAAGGAAGGAGGAGTGTTGATAGTTCACCTTCTCTTCCATTCTTCTTCTAGAAAAAGCTTATTTTGCAGAGTGTTTAAACATAACTTAGATCCCACTGTATGAGAAGTCTAAGTGTGTGTTTAGAGCTTTGCTTAAAAGAGCATAGATATATGCCATTAAATCCTTTCCTGAACCAGGTTCATGGATTGAAGGTTATTCAAGGTAAGAAGAATCCTGAGAGTGTGCCTGTGCTTGTACCCTATTTTGGGGCACCTGCAAGGAAAGAGAGTTCAGAAGGCTTAAATGGTAAAAATGGTTTGTGAAGGGTGTTTAGGCACAAGGGGGATAAGCACCACACAGTTGAGAACATTTTGTTTTGTCTTGGGCTCTCTTTGGAGAAAGGATTTCATGTCTGCACAAACGCTTTCACACATCAGTGAAGAGTGGATGATGGACCTACATCAGTTCTGCTGCCACAGTGTGTCTGGAGCTTGGGCTGAGGTTCCTATTATCACACTGAAGGATTCATTTATGGTCTGTTTCTTTGATTTCATCATGATCCTGTTCCTCTGATTTCATGATACCAGGGTTGCATGTGAAACTACTCTGCAATCCTATTAAACTGGGAATGCCTTTGTCCCACTGTCTGCAAAGGAGGAGTCAGCAGCTACTGTCAGAAACTACTGAGAAATTGAGACAGTGAGTTCTTCCCTGTTTCTGTCTTGCTAAACCAGTGGTGAGCCAAAGAGCCCAGCTGGGAGTCAGGTCTGGTCTGGTCTGTTTGCCAGTCAGTGCTGACTGTGAACGTGGTGTAAATAAAAACCCGAGATGCAGCCCTGGCAAACATTGGATTTATTGGCAATCAGTGTGAAAGCAGAGTACTTGTTTCTTTGCAGAACTGGGCTGCTCATGATTGGAGTTGGTGGAACAGAGGTTAGACTGTAATTTTACTTACTTAATCCCATGCTTGAACATTAATTTAGATAGAATTTCTTTTTTCTTCCCTGGGGAGAAGATTATCTGGTTGGCTTAACATTCAGTGGTGTTTACACTATGTCTGGATGGTTCACATAATTTCATTTTAAAATCTGAAACTAATTTTTCATTTTGAATCCCCTTTCTCCCCCCACTACTCAGAAGGGAGCTGGAGATTGTTTTAGCTCTCTCATCACCTATGGGCAATTGCATTATGTTTAGTTTTAACCACGTTGTGTTTAAACAAAGTGCTTGCTCTTAGGCATTTCCCCTGAACATTGAGGAGCTAGGATTCATATTATTGTGTAGGAAATATGAATTGATAAACTCATGTTTTTCCTCAATAAATGATTAGTGGGAGCCATGTGAGGGTAGTTAGAATTAGAACTATCCAAACAGCAAAATAATTAAAAATAAAAATCTGCTAATATTTTAGTTGTACAGGGAAGAGATTATAACAAACTGTATATCCTTTCTCAAAAAATATTATCTGTATTTTAAAAACTTTGAGTTATATTTGGTGCAGCTGAGTGTTTCCTTCAGGGACTATGTATGTTGAATCTGATTTGGACCAACTCTCTATGTGGAGCAAGGCATCCTTCTTGAAGACAGCAATCACACTTACATTTATCTTCCTCATGGGTAATCACCCCCCCCCACACACACACCAAATTGCTTAGAAAGGTACTTTTACTTCTTTTTAGTTACATCATTTTTAACCCATGTTCCTTGGTGTTTATTTTCCAGTACAAACTAAGTGTGATTGATACTGTGGGGTGACTAAAAATTAAAGCATGATGTAACTAACTCTAATTGCACTTTCATTTGTAGCTCAAGCTGTTGTCTCCTTATGTCCCATGAGATTGAGATCTGTCATCAACTCCGAAGCCAATTTCCATCAGACATTTTAAACAAGACAGAGAGAGTAATGTGTGAAAATCTGTAAATTAAAAACAAAGCAAAAAATAAAAAGAGTTCCTTTCAGAGTTTGAATTAGTTTCTTATTTTTTTCCCCCAGTCTCATGTTCCATGGTGAGTGTTTCATTCTAGATAGGTGAGTATGGGAAAGGGTTTGTTGTCCCTTTAGACAACTTGGTTCAGTTTTGAGTGCAGATGAAAGCATGCCTGACATTTATTTCCAAGACTCTATTAGCAGACAGGGCTACTCTATTCAGTGACTGAGTTTGTTCGTGCTGAGAGTCAGAGCATGCTGATATACCTCAGAACCCTTTCTTGCAGGTCCTAAATAAACTGCACTTGGATTTCATTGACATAGTGTATCAGGCTTCAGCAAGGTAAACTTTGTTGAAGTCTTATGCATATTCAGTAGTGGATGCCAGTGAGTGGTCTGGTATGTTTATTGTGAGGGTGAAAATGGAAGCTTTCAGAATGTGGAATTACTGTTCTCAGAAACCCATGGAAGAATACTGGTTCTTTTTAGAATACAGAATCTTTAGAATACAGAATCTTTAGAATACAGAATTCAAAGCTAGGTAGTTTTATTGCACAGATATAACTTCAGTGAAACATCAAAAGCCCACATCTACCTCTAGCAAATTTTTTTATTGTTCCTAATGGACAAAGGATCAAATCTTTCTGGAATGGAGAATGGATTCTCTTCTGCTGTATGGAAAAGGAAAAAAGGAGGATTGCTCAGCTGCCATTATTGGTGGTGGGGAAATATGAAACTTGAAGCTGAGTGTCTTATGAGTTTGCAGTATCTTCTATTCTAGCTGGAGACTGCCAGGAAATATTGTGTTCCTCTCAGTCCCCATCACTGTTTTTAGAGCCTTTTGTAAAGGTGATGCTGAGGGTCTGTTTTTTCTGAGAGCTCCCTTTACCTGGGGGGTTATGAGAAGGAGGAATGTACAACTCATTTCTTCACACTGTGAACATGACTGTGGAAGTGGAGCATTTGGCCTTACATATTGTAGATGTGTTGAACTGCTCCTTGCCCTCAGAAACTGAGAAAATGTATATATCAAAGTTAAGTTCCATGTAATTTTGATGTTTGCTCATGTATACTCTGAAAATGTCATGGTTTAACCCAGCCAGCAATAAATCCCCACACAGGCTCTTGCTTACTCACCCCTGGTGGGGTGGGGGAGGGAATCAGAAGGGTACAAGTGAGAAAACCTGTGGGTTGAGGTAAAGACAGTGTGACAGGTAAAGCAAAAGCTGTGCAGACAGGAAAAGCAAATGGAGGAATTAATTCAGCACTTTTTCCATAGGAGGGAAGGTGTTCAGTCATCTCCAGGAAAGCAGGGCTCCATGGCACATAGTGGTGACTTGGGAGGACAAACAGCTCAGCTCTGAATATCTGCCCACTTCCTCCTTCTTTCCCCCAGCTCTTTATGCTGAGCATGATGTCATACGGTATCAGATATCCCTTTGGTCAGTTGGGGTCTGCTGTCCTGGCTATTTCCCCTCCCAACTCCCCATGTATGCCCAGCCTGCTCACTGCTGGGGCAGTGGGGGAGGTGTAGAAAGCCTTGGCATTGATCAGCAATAGCAAAGACATCCCTGAATTATCAACAGTGTTAACATAGCCCCACACTGTGAAGAAATTTAACTCTAGCCCAGACAAAACAGCAAAAAAAGTCATTGCATTGTTGACTCAATGTATTGTGAGCCAGAAGCCTTCTTTCCCAAAAAACATACAGGCTAAATCCAACAAAAGAAAGAGATGATGTGTGGGAAAGACATACAGCATATATACCATCACTGTGCACTGCATTCACTGACTGTCCTCTGTAATTGTACTTTTTATACCACTTTTTGGAAGAAATCAAGCTGTGCAGGGTGGGACACTGCACAGAACTCACTGGTTCTGGTGACTCTGAGCCCATGCCTCAGCTATCCCCGACCTAAGTGTGGAGCAGCCACTCTGTTATTGCTGGAAATCGCCAGGGGACCTCCCTCTCAAAATCTCTTAATTGAAACATAGATCAAAAAGGAAAAAAAAAATTGCATAATATCTGGTTGTAACACAGGACTGAAATTTTTAGCATTCAAAATTTTTGAAGGAATAGAAAGAGACACTTGTTTTCCACCTCTATTTTATAAGCTTATCTGAGCCTATAAGTACTAGGAACAGGTTGACCTGGGAGTCGTGGAGGTTCCTGAATATGGAAATATCTTTTTCTTGTGTTTTGATAGACTGTCTCTAGCCCTGTAGTTCAGGGCTTGTCCTTGTACTGGCCTCCTGCCTTATCTTCCCTGAGCCTGAAGTGTGCTCCAGAAAATAAATTTTCATGTGGGGAAAATGTGTTTCCAATCCTTTAGTTGCAGAGGCACCTTTAAAAGTACAAGCGAGTTAAATCTGTGTGAGCTCCCAGGCATTCTGGCTAAATCCAAAATGAAGATATAACCAAGCTGTCTTTGAACTGTGTAGAGCCTGTATAACAAGGATAGTGTGCTGAATTAAAGTAGCTAATTAGCTGTGATGAAAAGCTGATACACAGGGCTGGGTCAAGGCAGCTGCCTTGCTTCTGGACTGGCTTGTTCCAAGGAGCCTCGGGGCTCTCTCTGCAGCTCTGCACCACGCTGAGCAGGCACACCTCCAGCAGTGAAAGGTTGTACAGCTGTAAGCTGCCATTGCTAATCTTATTGAGGGGCTCTCAGAGGCTGCATCCTGGCTCCTGCTCAGGCTGTGACCCTGGAGGGCACCAGGCTGCTTCCTCCTTTCATCTCCTTGCTCTGATTTCTGCAGAAAGGAAAACCAAGCAAAGTCCTGGAAGATCCCAGATCAACAATCAAACAATCCTGGAGCATGCCCTGTTTTTTTCTTGGCAATTAGGTACAGCCTCAGGCAGTCAGGGTGGGAGTCATCTCATTTAACTGAAGGTGTCAGAGGCTTAGCTATCCATTCTGGACTGGTTGGTCAGCTCAAAAGGAGAGTGGCAGGCACTTCCAGTGAGTGCTTTCTCTCTCCTGGAACAGAAGAGATGAATCAGGCTCTGGAGGTGTCTGACTTTCTCCACTGACTGCAGAGAAGCCTCAATGGTAACACTGACCTTGGTGCTGGTCTTTGTGACAGCTGGAATTCAGTGAGGTGCATCTTTTGATATTTGAAGTGTCACCTCAGCCATGTGCTGGAACGTTTGATGTTCAGGGTATTGCAAAAGAAGAGGCATATTCCTAGTCTGAAGAACTGTACTACCTAGTATAAATAACAGCTTGTTTATTGAGGTGATGAAACAGTGATATGTGGGGATAAACCATCTGAGACCATTTAAGAGAAAAACAAACTTGAAAATGCCACAAAGCCCAGGAGTTCGGACAAATCAGTCTATGAATCTAGATGAAACAATAGCACAAGGAGCTAAAACTATTTTCTTATTAGATCAAGTCAACAAGGCACATATTATGGGTAGACTTGTAGGGAGTATGCTGCTTTATTTTCCTTGTATTGACTCTTATTCTAGTCATATATAAACCAAATGCCTTTCTATTTAATTTCCAGTAGATAGCAGCAGTTCCCAGAGAGTATTTTTTTTTCCCTTCTTTTCCAGTGAAGGTGCATGTGATTCAATGAGGATCTTAAAATGTTTCCTTTGCAATCAGAAAGTTCAGCAGCATTTTGAAACATGCATTATGTGCTGGTTTTGTCACCACAGCTAATTTCTGAGGAGTATAGTTGAAGTTTTGAATTTATCTTGAGACCGAATCAGTTAGAAGCACTGTTATTCACAACACCATGGAATTAAAAAAAAAAAAAAAAAAAAGAAGAGGAAAACAGGATTTTTCTTAGTTCTTATAAGTTAATGTTCCATTAAGTTCATTAGTTGAAAGTGAGTGTATTTCCCTCAGAGACTTGATTAAACTCAAAATTTGTTTTAGGAGCAAGAATTATGAAAGATTTGAAATGCCCTGACAAACCATGTCTGACTTGTTGAACCAAATTCTTCAGAGTTTCTGAGTATGATACACCCTGGCTGTTGCAGAGGGATATTTTTAGGGTACTAAGTTGGAGTGGCTACATCATCGTGCCCCTGCGAGGGACATCTCAAGGTATCTCTTGTAGTGATTGTATGAACCAGGTGGGAACACAGAAGTGTGCTCTCACAGGAGTTGGCTCTGTTCAGCTTCAGCCACCAAACACCCTCTTGGAACCTTTTTTTGGAGTAGATCTAGAGCTAATTTTGGGGAAATAATGAGAAAAATAACATTACTAGATCAGATCTGTAATCAGATCCCAAGAAGGTAGGAAAAATAGATTGTGAAACAGGAAAGTGAGTCATTCTCATTCTTGAGTCACATTGTGCATTTATTCCACCTAAACTTCTAATTGTACTTAACACACTTTGATTTGAATAATTTCTTCAGTCTTGCCATTTGTATAGGGAATTTTATCTACTCAAGGTTTTTTAATATGTTCAGAATTAAAACTGCTACTCACTTGTAATTGTCTGAAATTCCTGCATAGAATTTTTTTCTCTGTAAATTTGGTTCAGCTGGGTTTGGCAGAGGCAGCCAAACCTCTGAGGTGTATGCTGAGGTGTACAAGCACCTCACTTCCAATAACCAAAGGCAGTTGCTTAGAAGTCAGTTTTCTTTCATATCTGCAGAGCAATTTTGGGAATCTTAATCTGAGTATGTGTTCTGAAAGTATGCAAGATCTTTATTCAGCAGAATAGTACAAGATGAAAAGCATTAAAATAAATTCCTTTTTTTTTTTCTTTTTTTTGTAGTACATTTATCTATTGCAGTTGTTGTTATGTATTTATTGGAGTGGTGAGTTGAAAACTGAGATGTAATAATAATGGCTTAACTGTTAATGGTTTTTTTTTGTGTTCAGACCCTACAGGAGTTGTGAGGAGAAGGATTCTGCTGCATATGGTAGAATGCTTTACTGGGCAAGCAGTTTTCCTGACATAAAGGATGAGAAAATCTGACTGAGTGGAAATAGATTGAGTTATTTTTAAATTGTTGAAGTTCAATACAAAAGACTGATAAATGACTGAAATCTGCATTTCTGGTACATGGCCTAAAAACGTCTGAAGGCCAAAGCAAACAATGTAATTTGCAGCATGCTCAGGACTGAGCCTGGACTGAGATTTGCTTTATGATGATCTGACCTACCTGGCTGGCCTATCCTTATTCCAGTTACCAAGCAAATGGATTATTTATTTGGGCTTGCTTTTTCTGATGCTTTTGAAAACACTGAATACATGACTTAGCTAATTGGCATTAATCAGCTATATTAAAATTTTAGGAAAATGAGAAGTATTTCTTTCTTGTACAGTAGTCAAACTGATTTCATCATTGCTTGAAGTTTGGTTGGAGAGTTACCACTGAGCTCTGCCTCAACCACTTCCTGGGCAGGGACCCCACCATCTTTGGACTAGTATGTAAAGTTCTAGTTTTAAGAAAGAGGAATAAAAGCTATTCAAACATTTAAAATAATTGTCCAAAAAAGTGAAGGACAATTGGAAAAGATTTGAATTAATGTGTGTCTTTCTTGGATACGTTTATCAGAGCTTATTGCACAAGATTAATAAAATTTTTTGCTGAAAAAAAAATGGTAGTCCACTGCACATACAATAAGTGAAAATCCTAAATGGATCAAATTTGGTCCAGTACCAAGATCTTATTCCATTAATTTCAATAGAGTGACTGAACCTGCCTCATTGTTCCTCTTTCTGCAAGCAATGAAGCAGTTAACTCCACGTATAAACAGAAATTAAAATACATGAAAGAGCTTATATATAGTAGCTTGGAGGATTCTTCCATACAGTTCTATAACACCTCTGTGATTTTTTTTATTCTCAATAAAAATATTCTTGATATAAATTTATTTATTCTCAAGCTCCACAGATACATTAATAAGCAGATCTTTGTGTGGCACAGTAGAGCATACATTTAGGTGACTGCAGCAGTACATTTTAAGGAATTTCTATTATTTTAAGTAAATTTAATTACAGAAATACATTAGTACGTGGGTAGCATCAAGTTAGAGTGGAAGATACAGACTGGTAAAAATCCAGCCTAATGGTTGCATTTTGCTATTGTGGAGTAAATTGATTAAAAGGAGAAAAATAAAAATAATGTGAAGTTAGAGAAAAAGTGAAATTAAATATCTCATTAAAATAGTAAATTTGATGTTTGGAATGGCTCCTGACTATCAATTAAAAATCCAATCCAAATAGAAAAGGGGACACTTAGAATTTAGAAGATTATAAATCCTCACTAGTGATTACTTTTCACATTTTCATCAATCCTGTCTCTGAAGATTGCTAAATTCTTCTTATGAAAGGAAGAGGCTTAATTCACAAGTATTCACAGAGCATTTATACTTGCATGTAGTATTGACAAGTGATTTTTAGAATTTGTGTACACCCCTCTCAGAATGGAATATAAATCTCTGTTATTAGCAGAGGCAGCTTCCATGTATTTAAATGTCTGGAGTTCCTCACAGATAAACTTTTCATTATTATTTTGGCAAGCAGCAGCCAGCACATTTAGTGAGATGGCTCAGTGATATGGGTAATTCAGCACTTATTCACTGAAAGAGGAAAAATAAAACTCTTCAGCATAATGGGTAATGAATGTGTCTGCCTTCAGTGGCTACAAGGGGTGGATGGTGAATCATCTTCCTGCAAGACTGAATACAGCTTTTTTCCCCCAATACTTTCTGACATCTTTCAGGCAAGAGAATACATAAATCTGTCTTCTTTTTTTTTCATGGAGCTTGGCTGTACCAGCATCAAGCAAGTTATGCTGAACAAATCAGTCTTACTTGATGTCTGTGGTTTAAGAGTTTATTACTCTTTCAGTTCATCCTGCAAGCTATTAATTGTTACAATTCTAAGAGCACAGCTTTGTCTGGATTCACTTGAGCAGTTATTTTGCATTGCTTTAAGGATGTGATTGATTACAAAACACATAAGACATTAGGCCCTTGATATTACCTTGGAAGATAGAGGTTTTTCCCATCTTATTTCAGATGGGAGGTACATAACTTCTAACAGCTTCAGAATTATTTCAGTGTACACAGAGCTAATTCCTTCTGTTGCTGTCTGCTGGATTTACTTTCTGTGTCCAGATGAGTTGATCTATCCTGCAGCAGAATACAATCTGTTCACTTACACCAAGCAATTTTGTATCAAAACCATACCTTTGAGTTCTGACAAATTTTTTAGGATTTGTCATGCAGTCCATGTTCATTCTATCAATTCTGTCCATTCTATCTTGCTCCATGTTCTTGCTCTCTCCCAATCTTTCCCTCTGCCTGTCTTGAGAAGATTCCTTTTTCAATCTCTTTCTCTGTACTTCCAGCACTCTCCAATGAAGTTCTTAGTGGTGTATGTCTGGGACTGACTTTGCTGCTGGGCAGTGTGACTGGCGCTGTGCTCTTGTCTCTGGACAGGACTGCAGTGTGGGCTGTGTCACACATCCAGTGACAGCATTTATAAAGTCTTTTCTTCTACAATAATGTAAAGCTCAGTGTAATTGTTTCAGTCTCACTGCTTGGCCCAGACAGTTGCATAATTGGCATTATTACTTATTAATCTTATTTATCTGGGATGGTCTTCTTAGTCTAATGAATCATAGCCTCCAGTGAGGTCCCACAGGACAGCACAGGGTTTTTAAAGCAAAGGGAAACAGGCCTTATTTTTCCCTACCACAGCACTTCTGTTTTTCAGTGCCAAATACTGTCAACCTGCCAAAAATAAGCATTTATATATTACATTTATTCATCTGCTCATCTTGATTATCTCAAAAGACATGTCAGCCTCGAGCTCAGAGCTGGAATCCTACCTGCTGACAAGGGGATGTGGAAGTCATCTGAGTTAAGAAGAGACCAGATAAGGTCTTGATGTATCACCCCAATAAAGGCCCAGGGTAGGAGCTCATGGGAGCCATCTAAGCTGCAGGATCTAACTGGCCATGTGAACCTTTATTACCAACTTAAATCCCTTCAATGCCAGTCCTAGATGCAATTTGTAGGTGAGACATCACTTGACTTTGAGAGTGTTCCTGAAGGACACAGCTCTCACCAAAATGCAGTCTAATAGCTCTGCTTTGAGCCTCTAAGAAAAAGGGGATGTCAGCTTGGTGAGAGATTGCTTATAGACAGAGAATTTTTCTTAAAGCAAATTGATATTTATTGATCATTCCTTTTACAGGAAGAAAAATGCTCTGTGTAGAGTCTTCACAAAAGGCCCTTCAACACAGGACCAGGTGAAGTAGCTTTGTTTCTGTCTGAACAGCCAAATTTATCTTTTTTCTTCTTTATCTAAAACCAGTTTTTCTCCATGTGGTTTCTTTTTCAGGGTCAGGGCTTAACAGGAATTTGTGGCTGAGATTTACTGTGCTTCTAGGTTCCACTTTAGAAATAAATTATATTATTGTGATTGCACAATGAATTGGTCAGTTAATAAGCTCTTTAGCAGTTACTAAAAATATAAAAATGAAAACCTTGCAGAACTTAATAAAGGACATTAAAATATGTGATTTAAAGGAAAGATTGTTTTCTTTATCATTAAAATTTCAAAACTCAGCTTGATCTTTGATGGCAGATCTGAGTGTTTAGAGAATGACAAAAAATTGTTTGTACCACTGTTTGTTGAGTTTGTCTTTTTTGCTAAGGAAAAACTAAATACCATGAAGGGTAATATAAATTAGAACTAGCCCAGAAATTACATCAGGATTTTGTTAATTTGAGACTGAGTATGAAACAAATAGGAACAGAGTATTCAGTCCTTGTTCTTCACAAATCTACATCCAGAATCACTCATGAACAAAAGCTTCTCAACCAAAAGCTCATTATAACCAATATAGACTAAAACCTTTGACCAAATGGAGTATTAGATCCGAGGCTGGAATTATGTGGAGTTTTGATCTTGCATTAGGAAGACCTTGGCTGATAACCTCCTAAACATCTCAAAGTCCTAGCTGTGATTGTAATAAGGCATTGTGTGTGTTGTGATGGTGCTGAGTCAGCCCCACTCTGTGGAGATTACAGACCTATCGTCACCTGCAGAAAGTTAATCTAGCAGTGTTCAAGGCTATAGGAGTCTAGCTCCTTTCTCATCACTGTAAAATACTGATCTTTTGGTCTTAGTTCTTGGCAATGCAGCTGTGCATTTTAGCTACCCACTTGAAAATCTAGACCAAAGCATTCAATGAACTAATATTAGTTGTGATGAGATCATTGGACATATTACTGGTGGTTTTATAATTTTTGCATGATCTATTCTGCTGATTTATATTATGAGAAATGATAGTTTGGAGTGTTGGAATTTGGAGAGTGAAGCTTTTTTTTTTTTTTTCTGTCCTCCTTCTGCTACCCAGGACATGATTGGTTTCTCTTTGATTCTTTCTTGGCATTCACACTCATATTACCCCTCTTCCCTTAATGTTGATACATGCTTTTTGTTTCTTTTTGACCTTCAGAAAAACTCTTTTAAGATGATTGAGCTTAAGGCAAACCAAGCGTGAGGATGTGTCTTGAATGAATGCTGCCCAAGGGAGTGGGGAGGGTGGAGGGGCAAGGCAGCCTAGTGGAAACATTCAGTGTATTTCTTGATTAACTTTTCACAAGTTGTTTTTAAAATTGTGCTAAAAAAGAACAAATACTTTGGGCAGAGAGCATTACTTTATTAATTTTCTTCTTCTTTTTTTTTTTTTAAATTTTCCCTTGAATGACGTCCATGGGTTATTTCTTTGGTTGTGTTTATGCAACAGCTTCTCCTTGAAATCTTACAGATAATTTCTTTACATAAAGAACATAATGAATTTGCAGTGTATTTTTAGACACATTTGGTCATACATGAGCCTCTGGTCATGCAGACATGCCTGCAGCAAAATAACATTGGTGCTGGCAAAAACCAGGTAGGTGGTAAATATCTACAGTCATTGCTTGAAAGCTATCAATTATTTTTGTTCCCAAGCTTAACTGTTAAACTGAATATTTACCCTGCAAACTGAGAAATGGCAGCCAATCTAAGCAAGTCATTTGCTTTTCAGTATTAATTTTGCTTCTTGTGCCAGGCTCTGTAAATGTTTCCTCATGTATCATTGTGATGGTGCCATACATTTGAAATGTCAAATTATGCAGTGTCTGGTGTCATAAGAATAATTTCAGCAGCAGGGAGAGACAAAAAATACCATGCAGAGAATAAATACTTGTTTTCAGTATCTGCCTTGCCTGGTGTTTCAGTGCTATGGACACAGTAATCTAAGGGTTATTTGGATATATACAAAATATGTCCTTTGAGTCTTTTAGCCACCCCTTGAGGAACCTTTTTCTTGTACTGAAAACAAATGGTTTGTGCAGTTCAGCTGCAGTATTTCAATCTTTCCCTATGCTCTTGCATCTGAAGTGAGCATACTAGAAAGGGCAGAAAAATGCTATTCTTCTTAGTGCTTATTTTCCAATTATTGTTAATTCACTAGCCATTTGTGAGAGAATATAGTGCTAAAGCAGAGGAAGAGGCAAACTTTCAGATGACTGCATTTTACAGGCAGCACTTTATTCTGCTCTCCTGCCACCCCATTTACCATCAGATTTATACCACACTAGCACAGCAACTGAAGATTAAACAAGGATTAACCTTTTTGGTTATCCACAATTTCTCACACTATTTGGAGAATTAATATAATTTACCAGTGTGTTCTTATTGTGCTGGTGGAGTAATAATTCTAATACTTCTATGGAGGTTAGAGAAGTCAGGGCTTTGTAACAATCTATTTATAATAATAAGAAAAAAGTGATCACATTATTATTCTCAAGAGGCTTCACAGGAGCAGGGCCCTGTTATGTTTGCCATTCAGACTGTGTATTTCTACCCAAAGTAAGAGATTCTGTGCTGTCTGTCCTCGGAGCTAAGCAATGCCTACTTGCTTCCACTATCCCTGACCCCTTTTCATGTCTTCCCACACTGTCAGAAGATATAAGAAAGAGGTACAGAGCTATTTCTGTCAGCATTTTCTCTTATGGTTTGAACATTTCATGCTGGTGGAGAAGTTGAAAGGGCTGAAATCCAAATTTATTGTCCTTGGGCTTGATTGATTTGCTCATGCTTGAACATCCAGTGATGTCTGAGTTATCGAGAGTATCCAGCAGCCTCTAGAAGGAAATGGGTCCCACAGAGGTCTTGTGAAATGCATACCAGCTCCTCAGGGATTTGTCAGATACTCTGGTGTGTCTCAAATGATTCAAGTATGCATCATCATACCAGACCCTAAATAATCAGTCTGCAAATTAGAAATGTATCTTCCATTTTCTGAATATCTAATTCTGCAGGAAAGCAGGGAGGAGGCTCTGATGCTCCTGAAGGGAAAGCAATTGCCTGGCAAGATGTCTAAATGCCCCACACTATTGGTCAGATCCAGGAAACAAATACCCAGGATATTTCAGGCATCTCAGCCAACTGCTTGCGTAGGTGCAGGGATGAAGTGGAACTGTCACTGGACTGGATCCAGTCATGTTCAACCTGGAGAAAGGGACAGAGTGTACCCTCAGGAAGTTCGCTGATGTTACAAAACTGGGAGAGTGGCTGATACCCAGAGTGCTGTGCTGCCATTCAGTGAGACCTGGACAGGCTGGAGAGTTGGGTGGAGGGTACCTTAGTGAAGTTCAACAAAGGCAAATGAAGGATCCTGCACCTGGGAAAGAATAACCCCATGAACCAGTCCAGGTTGGGGGCTGACCTGCAGGGAAGCAGCTCTGTGGAGAAGACCTGGGATCCTGGTGGACAAGAAGCTGTCCATGAGCCAGCAGTGTGTCCTTGTGGTTAAGAAGGCCAGGGCTATTCTGGGGTGTATTAGGAAGAGCATTTCCAGCAGGTTGAAGGAGGTGATCCTGCCCCTCTGCTCAGCCCTGGTGAGGCCTCACCTGGAGTGCTGTGTCCAGTTCTGGGCTTCCCAGTTAAAGAGAAACAAAGAACTAGTGGAGAAGGGCTGGTGGAAGACAACCAAAATAATTCGGTGACTGGAGTGTCTCTCATGAAGAAAGGCTGAAACCTGTTCAGCTTCAAGAAGAGATGACCCAGAGGAGTTCTCACTGATGCATGCAAATATCTCCAGGGCAGGTGTCATGATGAGGAGCCAAGACCTTTTCAGTGGTGCCCAGAGACAAGACAGGGAGCAACAGGCACAAACTGAAACACAGGAGGTTTCATCTGAATGTGAGGGAAAACTTCTTTACTTTGAGGCTGGCAGAGCACTGGAACAGACTGCCCAGGGAGGCTGTGGAATCTCCTTGACTGGGGACAGTCACACCCCACTCGGATGTGTGATCCTGTGCAAGCTGCTCCAGATGAACCTGCTTTAAGAGGAGGGCTGCTTGGACTTCTCCAGAGGTCCCTTCTAATTCCAACCATTCTGTGATTCTCTTCATATCCAGATAATTTCTAGAATATTTTCAATATGCTGAAGCCCAGTATCTGAGATTTCCAAATAGCACAAAGTGCTGGATTTTATTATTTAAACCTGTGGCACATCTGTTTTCTATAGCCATATGAAACTTAAGGCCTGTAATGCAGAAAACATCTGTGAGCTGCTGTACACAATTCAGAATGAATACTGATGTGTTAGGTTCCTATTTTTGGTACCTTCACTGGCTCCTAGTGTTTCATTTTGTGATAAATCTTTTATTTTCTATAAAGTAGTCTATTTCAAGCAATATGATTGTATTATGTTGTATATTTCTAGTTCTCTGGATGTCTTTAAGAGTTTATAAAAACACATTATTGTGTTACTCAGGTTTGAAATATACAGATGTAAAAATACCACACATACTGAACAGTAAATATGTCTTTGTTTCATATATGTTTACCTATTAAAAAAAATATGGTTGAACATTTAGTATTCTTTTTCTTTAGTATTTGTTTTGATTCCAGGGTGGTTGTTCTCTCAGTGTTATAAATTATGAGTCAAACTGGAAGTTGTGGAAATATCTTTGGCTTCATGAAATGTGAAAAAGAAATAATTTGCATCCTTCTGTATTAATATTCATACATTCATACGTGTCATATTATAGTTGCAATATGGTCATGGCTTTTTAATCTGCCCATGACTAAAGAGATATTGATAAGAAACAATCAAGAGAAATCTGGAATATCATTGCATCTCCTGAACTGGCACTGTAAAAAGTCCAAGTGGAAGGGGTCCAAATACTGCTGCATTTTTTCTTAAAAATCTCTGAACACAAGGATTTCTTAACTTCCCCAGCTGCTTCAGCATGTAATTCTCCTTATAAACAGATTTTTCCTACACCTTAGAGAAATTTTCTTCTTTGCCAACATTGCTGATTTCTTGTATAGGTGATACGCAGAAAACAATTTATCACTGGTGTGTTTATGACAGTATTTCCCATAATCTCATTATCCCTCTCCTCTGTTTGAAACTAAGTCAATCCTATTGCTCTATACTCTCTCCTCACACACACTCTTCATCAGGATTGTTGATTTCTGCTGAACCTAATTTCCTGAATTGTCACCTCTGTGTCTGATGGACCACATCCACATGTCCCAGATTTGCATTTGCTTTTTGTGTCAGCATTGTACAAGAGCTCCAGTGCAGTTTATAGAATCTCAGCCCACTTCTGCTAGAGGGTTTTGGTTTTTTTCAAATTTTTAATGATGATGGTGGATGTGAGGTACTTCAAGAAGGGTCAAGAACAGGACCCAACCGTGGGAGGTGTTCTATGAGCAGAGCACATCAGACAGCTCTGCCTCCAGGCAGCCTTCTTGCACACTCCAGTGCTGTTCTTCCTAGGAAAGTGGGGCATTTCTTTGCTGTGCACTGCTTGTTGTAGCTCAGCTGACACTCTGTCTCATATCTACTACTTGAAGTTTGTTTGAATGGATTGATTACATAAAAATTCCTTCTGTTTGCAGTAGTTAGTAATAGCTGAAAGGACCATTCTCCATTCTCTGGAGAATATGAACAGATGGTTTTTCTTTGTAGCACAGACACTGCTGCTGTTTTTATTCCAGCATGTCATCAGAAAGAAGCACCTTTCAAACTATGTCTGGCATCAAACAGTTGGAATTTCTTTCTGCAGCATTCATTTTTGCCCTTGACATTTATAAAGCCTCAACTAGGAAAAATCTCACACAGTCATTATATCCAAACTGTGGATATAGCAGGACAGTCATATGGACTGGTGTAAGCTTTGCCTTGGTGATCAGGACGGCCAAGAATCCACATGGCATAGCATAAAGTATGCATTTTTGCATTCCTTGATTCTCCTTCCCCCATCTTAAAGAAGCTCTGAAAAGATATCCATTGTCTTCATCTGACATGCAGCTGGTTGGCAGAGTTAGTTAAATCATCCTGGGGATTAGACTCTTTAAAAGCCAACTAACATAATATTTCCTCTAAATCTTGTATTTCCTGTATCCATCTTTAATTAAAAATATCTCTTCTTTCTCTCTCCCCTGTCACAGACATTAAAACAAAGTGAGAATGTTAATTTCCAAAGAGGTTTACGTTCCTGCCATTGCCTGGGACCTGCCAACATCACAGACAGGGGAGATTGATTAACATGAGCGTTTACCCTGTGTGGCTTGTTCTGCTGGGAGGTAACAGTCCTGCCTCTGCTCAGCAGTGTAGGTACAGTTTTATCAGAGAATCATGAGGATTGGAAGGGACTTTGAAGATTCCCAACCTGCCCTACCATGGGTAGAGGCACTTGGCACTAGACCAGGTTGCTCAAGGCCCCAATCTGGCTTTAAACACTTCCAGAGTTGGGGCATCCACAACTTCCCTGGGGAACTTGTTTCCAGTATGTCACCAACCCCACAGTAAAGAAATTCTTTCCAATATCTAGCCTAGATTTTATCTTTTTCAGTTTGTACTCATTACTCCTTGTTTTATCACGACTGTTCCTGACAAAATAATCCCTCTCCAGCTTCTCTGTAGGCCCTTTTCAGATACTGGAAGTTTGCTACATGGTTTCCACACAACCTTCCCTTCTCCAGGGGGAACAGTCCAAACTTTCTCAGCCTTTTTTCATAGGTGAAGTGCTCCAGCCCTCTCACCAACTTTGTGGCTCACCTCTGGACTTGCTCCAGCAGTTCTGTGTCCTTATGTTGGAGGCCTAAGAACTGCACCAGCACTGTGCACAGCACTCCAGTTGGGGTCCAAAAGGGCAGGGCAGAGGAAGAGAGTCCCCTCCCGGGACCTGCTGGCCACGGTGCTTTGGATGCAGCCCAGGACACCGCTGGCTTTCCGGGCTGTGAGCGTACTCTGACCGCAGGCAGTTTTCATCGAACATCGCCCCCAGCTCCTTCTCCGCAGGGTTGGTGGCAGCAGAAAGGTGCCCTTGGCTTCTCGGCTTGGGCTGGCGCAGAGAAGCCGCGGGGCGAGCGCCGGAGGAGGCGGCGCTGTGGCGGGGCTGTCCCGCAGGTGGCGGTGCGCGGCCGCCGCAGCGACACGGTCCGCCCGTCCGTCCGTCTGTCCGTCCGCAACGCTGGCACCGCCGCTGCCCGGCGCTGCCAATGCCCTGTGCTGCCCGCTTGGCTTGGTCAGAAAGGGGAATTCGTAGGGGCCCTGCTTTCCTCCCTCGTTCCGTTCGTCATCTTTTCCGCCTTTGTTTGTCCTTCGTTGGCATAAGGGGAAGGCTGTAAAACACCCACCAGCCAGACTACGGCTTCTTTCTAGTTGCACCAGTGGGGATTTTTCCTCCTGGTAACCTTCTGGCTGGTTTTGGCTCTTTGCTGCCAAATCAGTCCAGCTACAAACTTGAACACTGGCCACATTTTCCAGCCTTGGTACCATAGTATTTGATATTTGGATGTCCCCTTCACCATTGACTTGGGGCTTATACTTCCGTGTTGGAACCCGGGAAATTCCTCTGGCTGCCCTGGAGGACTCGAGCCCCTGCCCAGGGGTCTCAGAGACCTTGGCACAGAGCCCAAGACCCCTGTGCCTTTGATTTAGCCCTTGGAAAAAAACAATTACCAAGCTTATATGGAGAATTGCAAGCCATGAAAGTTTAAGTAAAAGGATAGTGAATTTATCACAGGGTGAAAATTAGATTTTTTTGAGGTTTTTAGAATGGGGGTTCAGGGGGCAAGATGGAGGAATCTGAACGTGTCCAGCCTTTCTCCTTCTTGGCCTCCATCTTCTGGATGGTGTTGGCACTTTTAGATTGGTGTAGAGTAGAAGCTCTCTGTCTAACATAGGTGATAGGTATTGGAAAGTAATTGTAAATATTGTATGTGTAGTTTTTAGTATAAAAAGATGACACCACCCTGGGGGTGGGCAGTGTGAGTGCCTTGGACTGTCCTGCTGAGCAGACCTCGGCTGGACAGGAGAAAGAATTTTATAGATAAGATGCAATAAACAACCTTGAGACTGAGAAATGAAGAGTTCAGACTCCTTCTTTGAGCGCTGGAATGGGAAAAGAGAATTTCTAAAGTATCTCGGTGTCACTCTGACCAGCTAGAGACCCCGAGACTTCTGTTTCAGTACATTTAGAACATACTGCAATGCACTTTCTCTGTAAAATATGAGTATCTTCAGCTTTAAACACTGTCAATTTTTTCCTTAAAGAAAGTTGCATTTCCTAATTAAGCTACTTTTGCAGCTAATAGTGACATTTACAAAAGAAAAGCTCAAGAAGCTGAAGCAGACCACTCACTGAAACCTAGCAATAGTTACTATAGACTTCAGAATTCTTCATGTAATTTTATTCTGCTCTTGTTTGATTTGATTAGAAATGTGAAACAGGTAGCAATATATGAAGTTCTTGATCTTCTTAAGCCTTCTTTAGTCCTTAAGGAAATATAGAAAAACCTAGGATTTTTTTAGCCTGTATTGTTTTCTGCTGTTTTTTTGTCTGTAGATTTTAGAAACCCTAGTAAGGCAAGCAGCAGGTGTATGAAACATGGCAATGGATACTCATGGCTCTGGTAGTGTGAAGTCTCTAAAATGTGACTTGTGCAATACCATTTCTGTACAAAAATGCAAAGTTCACAAGGCTATTGTTTCCCAAGAGAAACAAATGCAAATAAGGCAGATTTGCTACTATAAATGTTGTGATTTGCATGTCTGGATGAAAAGCTGGGAGTTCGACTTAAATTTTGCAGATATAAGTAAGTAGAAGGTTTAAATGCTTCCTGATGTCATTGCTAACATTTCTGATTCAGTGATTTTATTTTTGATTTATTAACTTTTGATTTTCTCCAAATGTATGTTCCCATTATTGACTTTAAAGTATCTGATGCAGGCTACAATGTAAATTGTATTGAGTTATCTGAAAAAGAGTTTTTCATTATACTATCCTTAGGATGGTGAATCCCAGATTTTGAGGCAAAGTACATGGTGTTTGTATAATTTTATGTCTTTCCTTTTATTTCTTTGTACAAAGCTTTGCTTGTTGACTTTTACTTTTGCTAAGTCACGTATTTTAGCCAGTGCCAACTTCCTTTGCCACACTTGCATTTGATTTGTGCTTTTTTTCAAGATCATATGAGGTGATTAATGAATTGACTAAACTACGGATCTCTTTTTCATGTTTGCTTTTAAAGTAGTGGAAAGAAGTTCAAATTAATCATCAGTAGTCTATAAAGAATTTAACCAAGTAACACTTCATCCTGTGGTGTGTTTTTATCACCTGTATCAAAATGTATTTATGGTGTCCTTCTGAAATGTGTGTTCTTCTGCTCTCTGACTACAATTTATTAATCTGACAAATATGATGAACGCTCTTGGCAGCATTGAGGAAGGGCATTCAGCAAGGTTCACTCAATCTCCCTGATTTTACAGCAGCAAAGTTCCACAGGAGAAGTGCATCTTTGGTGATTTATTATATTGTAGCACTGATTCTGTGACCCATTTCTGCCTTTGTGATCTGTCTTGGGTTCCCAGGCGTTGCAGGGCACACCTTCTTGCAGTTTTGCCACTGGAAAAAGAGGGGTGTAAAGATGAGCAACTTAGTTCGACCCTGAGTTTCAAAGGTCTGTGCCCTGGGGCAAGGCACTGGACGAGGAGGTTACTGCATTTCAAGGAGTGGAGCATTTCTCATCCTTGAGTGGCACCCAAGCATCCCAAAATGTTGTGGGAAGGCAGAAAAGAGATGGGAAATTCAGGAGAAACATTTGATTCAGTGCTCTGGCAAAAGCCTTAAACAGCACAATGTGGCACCAAACTGATGACATCTAGCTGTAGTGGTACTCTCAGAGATGGTGGTGATGCAAAGAAGACTGCTTTTGTCTAGTAGCATCCATCAGAGTGCAATAGCCTTAAATAGCAATTTTGGCATAATTTACTCCATTATTTTATTATTATAACTATAATTGTATTGTTTTGATTTTAATTTTAATTTTAATTTTAATTGTAGCTTTAATTTTAATTTTAATTTCTGTCCCAGATTGACTTTGAAATTTTGTCTGTATTTCTCATTCCCCTTGCTGAATTAAGCTATATTTGAAACTCTTCTAGTGGAGTATTTCTACCATCTGGTCTCTGTAGCAATTATTCAATTATTTGCAACCCTCTGTTCCAGCAGGGGTCAATCTAGCACAGATTTCCTGACAGACATATTTTTGCCCTGCAATATGCCCCAGCTGGTACAGATCTGTAATTCTGTGGGGTTGAGTGGGGGTGGAGGGTTATGCTTACAATTCACAGGAAATCATCATCTCTTAGATTTTACAGAACGAATAAAGAGAAAGGGTGGTTTTGAAGGTTCTCCTTCCTTTACAGTCTCAGCCTGTACTAGAATCCTACAGATCCTGAATACTCTAAATTGTTCACAGCACTGAACAAAGCTCATCACCTGCCTCTTCTGGCTATTCCTTCTGCTACTGAGAATACAGGCCCCTTTTTGTTTTGTTATGATTAAAGTGCTGCAGTATTCTGCCCTGCCTCTGGTGATATTCACCTGATATAACAGGAAGAATGATTTTCCTACTTCTTACTTGTGTCCCTTTTTCTTAGTAAATCAGGGGTTTTGAAATGCAAACCCAAGGTATCCAAAGTACCAATGGATCTGCATAAACACTTCATAGTTTAATTTTTGTGAAAAATTAAAAGGAAGTCAGGAAGAGTAATGTGCATATTACTGTGAAAAGAGGACCCTTAAGCTGCATTAGAAAGTGTCATAATACTATAAAGGGAAAACTAAACACCCTTCATGCTGATGGGCATACATGTCAGCTGAGAGATATAGGCAGTTCTGGTCTATTTGTTGCCTCCTCAAGTAAGGAGCCTTTAAGAACAGTATCAAAGTAACTTCACAGCCAGCAGAAGTATTTTCAGCTTTCTGCAAGTGTTTATTCATTTTATAGACTGATGTACTTTCAAAACAACATGACAGCACTATGCAGCCTCCACTCTGCCCCAAGTTTCCAAAGCTGTGTGGGGACCACTAACACAATGTCCAGGCCCCACAGATGGACAAAATTATGAAAGATTTTAAATACAGAAATACACTGCCATGTACTATGAGAAGGGCTGTGGTTCACCATTCTTGTTCTTCCTTTTCCTATAGCTGTTATTTGTTATAGATTTATAGCATTTTTTTTTTTTTTTTTACTATTACTGGGAGCCTGGCTTTGCTTATCTTAAAGAATTGTGACCTCTTTGCATGTTGTGAAATGCTAAATGTGTATGCATGAAACATCTGTCATGAGTGCCAGGAGAGCACAAGTGACACCGCTGCTGCTTTGATACACACGCCAACTGCCCAGGAGTTTTATTTCACTCACTGGGCTGATAACCTCCAGTCCTGCATACTGCCTCACTTTTGTGGAACTCAACTGTTTTTTTGGACATTGGGACTTCTGTAGAGTTAAAATCTATTTAGGTGGCATCATCCAAGAGTTACAAGACCAAGAGAGATGGAGATTAGCCTCATATAAGGGACATAATCCCCAGAACAGAAAGCCAGCCTGAAGATCTGTGGAAGTAGATAAAAAAGCTTTTTAGTACAAGGTCAACTTGTACTTCTATTGCCATCTCTTAGAGGTGGGGCAATTTCTTCTGTTAATTTGGCCACCTGTTAAAACCAGGTGGGACAATTTTCTTTATCTCTTCCACAAATCAATCTTCCCTCCAGGGAGAAATTTTCTGTTAATGGGCTGTTGAGTCACTGCATGACTGATAAAATTACATCAACCCATTGGGAGTTGCTCTGCCCAGGGGGAGGAGCCAAGCATTCCTACCTGGATATAGTCTGAGATTTGGAACACCACAGGCAGCCTTTTCCCACTGGATTCCCAGAGGAGCAGCTGCCTTTTCTCCACCAGATTCCCAGAGGAGGATCTGGCCCATCTACACCACCACTGGACCTTCAGAGGAAAACTGCACCATTCTACAGGATCACTGCTTCAACAGAACCACATCTGTCACTGCAGGAGGACTGCAGCCACCATTTAATGGGACTGCTGCCAACACCCTGACCCACAGGGTGTCAGGTTGTATTCTGACTCTGTCAATGTTGTTTGTATTATTGTATTTTTATTTTTCCTAATAAAGAACTTTTATTCCTACTCCCATATCTTTGGCTGAGAGCCCCCTTAATTTCAAAATTATCATAATTTGGAGGGAGGGGTTTTATATTTTCCATTTCAAGAGAGGCTCCTGCCTTCCTTAACAGACACTTGTCTTTTCAAACCAAGGCATACCTGGAGAAGGTATATGTGCTCTGGTTCCATCTTCAAATGGGCTGGAGGCTAAGGCTAGGCCTAAGGCTTCTAGTTACTGCCCATCATGAGGCCACTAACAAATTTAGGAGGTTTTAATATAGCTCTAAAAGTAATAAAAAGTGATTCAACCAAGAGAAAAATGAAGGAGGGAGACGATGTTAAAGCTCGGCATAATTGGAACAGCATCTATGGGTTATCTAAATATTTAGATTTTGGCGATCTAATGGTAAATTTTATAAATCTTTGCATAAAGTAGTTCCTTAAGTTTATTGCCGTATGAAATTGTTACAGTCACATAATGAACTGGAAAAGTTTCTACTTTAAAAAGTCTCCACTTGAGAAAATTGGTAAAAATCATTGTCTTTGCAGTACTTACAAAAACATTTAAAACAAGGTCATTTCCCACTGGAGTTTTCCTTAGTGGAGCACTAAACTCAGTAGGGGTAAATGCAGTTTGTCTCAGGGCTCAGTTTCAACTAGAGTGAATTTTCTTATCACACCAAATTTTCTGAGTTTATTTTAGAATATTTTCCACATCACATCAGGGTGAGTCAGAGCCTTTTCAAGGTGGTGGAGGGGGAAAAATCTTCTGCAGTTTAATAAACAGCTTGTTGACCAGGAGAGCTATATGAGAGCATCAGAGTATCAGGAGAGCTATGTAAGATTACATGATTTGTAATAGCAGTTAATTCTGGATTTCAGATAGCCCAAAGGAGTCTTTGGTTATTTGTGGTTGAAATGTTCGCTGTCTTCTTATTTTTAGCAAAAATAGTACAGAAGCAGAGTAGTACAGAAGCAGAGAAACCTTTTTTTTCCTTCTTTTTTTTTTTCCTACAGCTACTATATTCTCACCTAAATCTTTGCTTTGGTCTGACAACACATATACACCTCTACCTTTTTTTCTTATGGTGTGCATTTACAGCATATTTTTTCTCTTTCAATTTGTCCTATTTCTTGCACCTCCTCCCTTGTACTTCCCAGGTGTCTCCTTTCTTGATCTGAAAGTGCTGTAGAATAAAGATGAGCCAATAGTTAGTCCAGTCCCAGGCAGTCTTTTGTTCAGGTAATTGCTCGGAACCAAGCAGCTCTTAAGTGCCCTGACTTCCCTGACTGAGATTGACTGATGGAAAGATTAAGTAAGGCAGAGATTTATAGCCAGCCTAGTAAGAAGAAAGCAAAAATGTAGACTTATTTAAATAAGGTGGTTTTGGGGTTATTTGCCTTTTTTTTTTTCCCCTCACTCCCCCAGTGTATTGAGGATGCATCCTGAATGTTATCCCAAATCATATAGATCAGAGCCAAGCTCCTTTGGCTGGAGAAGTGAGCACCCTTCCAGCCACTCCTGAGTGGTGCTGGAGCTGTGCTGGTAGTGCTCCCACAGCAGATGTAACACCCTGCTGGTGACCTAACTTCAAGAAGAAATTTTACTAAGTCTCTCAGAAAACGTAAAGTAATTCTTACAATAAAGCCAGTAATTTAGATTTATGCCTGATTTATTTGCCTTGGTTTCTCACTTGCTAAAGATTTTTTCTAGTATATATTGAATGACACAATCAATTTAAAACAAATTAAATTGGTCTTGAAACCTTTGTCCCCATTTTATCAGTATGACCACAGCAGATTCTGGGTAATTATTGTAACATTTTGCAAAAAAAAAGCCCAAACCCCAACATAACCTCATCTATATGTGGAAACATTCATTTTAATCCTTTCTAAAAGTTATTTAATAATTAATATTTACATTTAGCAGTCTATATCTAAGAGACATATTAATGAGAAAATACATAAAATATACTCATAAATATAAAAAAATGTCTCAGAGCTCAACAGTGAACCTGAGTAAATGTATTTGCAATATTGCCAGCAGGATTTTTTTAAAAATCTTTTTAATGAAACACTGAATAATGGAGAAACGATGCTATGTGTTAGCCTCCTTTTTAAAAGATTAGAATCTATAAAAGGACTGACATTTTTACATAGTTTGGAATCATAGATAGGTCATTTAATGCAAATTGCAATATCATAGTGTCTCCTGAGTCACAGTCAGTATTACAGCTGTCCAGCTCCTGGGTCAAACACAGTTTAGATGCCTACCCCTGCTGCAGACCAGCAGCAGAGCTCTTTTCCTCTCATCCTACACCTCATCTATATTAATTTATGCTTGGGAGGTGGGGCCAAAGCACCCCCCTTTCTTTTCCTTTGAACATCACATATGTGAGCAACAGAGAGAGGAGAACCATGCTTGGAGGTGGTGGCTTCCACAGGGACCTTGGGGGAAGAAGCCTGCAAAATTCACCACATCTGTAATTCATAGTGTGGGATGTAGAGGTTGTGCCTTCTCTAGCATGGCTGTTCACTGGCTAGAAGAAACCCTTTGTGTTGACAGTACAGAGATTTTTGGCTTAATAAGTCAAAGAGAAAAACAAAAAAGTAGTAATTTTCAGTACAAAACTTTTCATATCTGTGTTATATAGCATTAATCTTTGTGCTCTGAAGTGATAAAGATTTTTCCTCATATATTTTAAAACTGTGCATTATAATTTAATCTCTGGTGCTCATAATACTAACACTGTGAAGGATATTCCCTGAGTAAGCTGTTTGGTAAAGGTCTTGTACAGACAAACACAAATATTCTGAATTAAATATTAAAGCGATGGAAAGATAAAGAATGCAGAAAACATCAAAGTTCTTAGATTGATGTACTTGGATGGTTCTATTATCTGTTTCAAGAGTCATCCAGCATGATTTACAACTTCTATTAAAAATATCAAAAAATCAGTGAAAATCCCTCAATCTTTGTTTTGTGTCATTCTAAGAAAAAGAATACTTGTCTACCTACACACTTCACCCTCTTGTTTTCGCTCAAAGCACAGATTTAGCTACAGTAACAAAGAGGAAATCAATCTTTCTCCAATCCCTAATTTCCCATGGAATTAAATGCCTCTTTCTCTTGAGAGAAACGTTTCAGCTTGTGGGTAATCTCTTTTCACTCTTTAACCATGTTTAAAAAAATAAAAAGAGCATGCAATACTAATCTTCATTCCCTTCTATGACTTTGTCTTCTAAGCTCTATGTAAAACATTCTATTCTTTAATAGTAATTTACAGTAAGATTTTTACTTAAAGCAAATGTGGGGTAAGAACCAGCTCTGGCAAGATTCATATCTGGGAAAAAACATATCTAAACTTATACTTTAAGAATTAGTTCACTGACAACCTACTGTCTTGCTGTCACACTTAAATAATATATATATTAAAGTAAAAATAAATGTCACTGGCTGTATTTAGAAAACATTTTTATCAGATATTCTCTGGTAACAATAGAGTAAATTCCGAGGGCTAATCCAACATGATAGAATACTACCTTATTCTCTGAACAAACCTCAAACAGAACTAAATATGAAGTACCTTCAGTTCCAAAAACTGGAGAGTTTAATGTACAACTAAATATGAAGTACCTTCAGTTCCAAAAACTGGAGAGTTTATTGTACAAGAATGAATGATACTAATTTTTGTTATATATTTGGTCCAAGATATTAATTATCTAATTTTTTTTAATTGGGATATGAGAATGTTTCCCAGTCTCTGCTTTGACAGCTGAATATTGCAGATGTCTCCATAATAGTTTTCACTCCTTCTTTTTTCCTTGTAAAAGGCCACAAGGAAAAACTGAGTTTGAAGGAAAATTTGGGGTCTAAAATACTGGTTTGATTCTACAGGGAGGGTTCAGGTGGGCCCCTGTTCTATGAACATGTTCTCAGTTCTGTCTGTACGTGTGGAAGTCTGGAGAGAAATCTGAAGGTAGTCCCATGCCTGCTGGAATGTCATTAAATTCATTTTGTGATGAATTTACCCTGGTTTCAGAAAAGGAAAATATCTACCAGACTCAAATAGCTAATGGAATAAAAAAAGTGGAAATGGAGGAGTAGGGAGTATTTTTTACTCATGTGATGCAGGAACGAAACAGGGTTTATAGTCCTGTAGTGCTATTTAAAGCTGAAAGCCTGTTTTTCCAAGCAGACGTGTGTATCTGCATTTGCAGCATGCCACTGGCAAGGTAAATGGGATCAGCAGCAAGCTGAAACTGAAAGCTGCAGCTGGCTGACAGTTGCAATTTTACAAAACTCCTTTTTTCTCCTTCAGAGTCTATGCAGATATGAGTTTCAGCAATACTTGCCTCCAGCCTCTTTTAACTTTCTTTTTAATTAAAAAGCTTAATTGGGAGTAATAAAAATTCCAATTAAGCTTTTTAAATAAAACCCAAAAGCTCAAAGTGGCTGCAGTTGAAGATAACTGCTACTGCAACCCATGACTAGCACTGCTGTTTGAACAAGGCATTTGTTTCACCATAATTAATGTTGTGCTTTATGGTTGTACCTCCACACCTTTCAAAAGATACTTACTGTACCTTTAACTCTCACAGAATTATTGTTTGCATGGGAAATGGGGGCATCCTAGTGAGTTTTGCTAAGTGCAGCACAGGGGCTCAAGTCTCTGTGGGTTGCTGTGCATATATTCCCCTCAGCATCGTGCTGCACATCATACCTGTTAGCAGAAATAGAACCCATAACAAGTCCTGATCAGCCAATTTCCCAGTGAATTCATGTGGTCTTGTGGGCTGCCTAAAATTCCCAGGACTGTTCACTGCTTCTCCAACAAGTTCTTGGGGATTTTTTCTTCTTATTATTATTTTTGCCTCTTTATTATTGACTGACTCCTGGCTCTTGTTTTGAAAGCCAGCTTGTGTTGGCTCCAGGTACCACAGGCATTAGGTTCACATGCTTTTCTCATCAGCTTGATGGACCCAGGTGGCCTTGTCTTTCACTGCTGTTTTTGCTTTCATTTTCTCAGCCATCTGTTTCTGACAAGAATGAATTACAGCCCTGTTTTCCAAGAAGTACATTGATAGTTGTAGCTCAAATGATTGCAGCAAAAAAAAAAACAACCTAAAAAAACCCCAGAATGGCTTGAAAAGCAAAATATTCAAATATAAAACATAAATGCATGTAAACATTCTGAGAACTTAAAAGAAAATAAAAATGTTCATCTGCTCAACTGGTATTTAATTTATTAATAATGTTGAATATAATTGAGTTAAATGATGAATAGGGTTGATTAAAGAATGGTTACATTACAACACAAAATGCACTTTTTTCCCAAATTAAAAGCTTAGTATAGAAATTTAAACCAAGGTTTTTTACTTACTTTTTGCCCCCAGATTTTGAAAAATTAAAGTTTTTCCTCCAAAAAACCCCTTGTCTGCCATTAGAAGAGATCAATCTCCTATCTACCCCAGCCTGTGGCACTGGAAAATATTCCTCCAACCCAATGTTCTTGTGCAACAATAATGTGGTACATAAACTGAATGATGTGCTCCTGACAGATGTAATGCCCTGTGCCACCAAGCTGCATCTCTGTCCAGGAAAAGGACATTTGCCATAGGTTATGGGAATTGAGAGAGAGACCTGCTGTAGGCTGGGCTTGCTTGACTCAACCTCACTTCCTCTCAGTCAGAGTTTCATCTGCTGGATCTGGGCTCTGACTAACAGCTTTATTTGGGAGAAATTGCAGCTTGAATTACAGGAAGGCAGGAAAGATTATGGTTCAAAAATAGAAATTTTTTTTGTGGCTTTTTTTTCCTGATCCTTCTTTGAAAGCAAAGAAGGAATAAATCACAATATCTAATAAGCCAATGAGTCTTTTAAATTGGAGTTTTAAGAGTGTACCAGGGTCTTATGGAATCATGTTATCTAGCTTTTCAAATCCTCTTGAAGTTAGTTACAAAGAATAGTAGCTATATGTTCAGTCTGAAGAGTGCTAAGATTTTAGTGACTTTGGATTAACAGGAAGATTTCAAACTATCAGTGTTTAAGCTTCACCTTTCTGTCAGTCATTCCTGACAAGGCCAGAATAAGGCAGTAACTACAGTGCCTTTAGAGTGGGTGGTTTTTCATTAGTTTAAGCAGAATGTCAATTAAAAAGGAATTGAGATAAAGAACCAGCAACTAGATTAAGTTTACACTTCTTCAAGGATGATAAGAAAAATCCATTTACAGGTTCTATTTCAGACTGAATATACTTTCTAAGGTAAAGGCCCCTTATATTATAGCTTTAAAAGTCTGCTGGTAATTTCTGAAAAGATTTAATAACTATTGTGTCTGAAATATTGAAGAATTTTTAACTGCTGGAAATAATTATTTCTTAACTGAAATGAATATCCTAAAATTAATTTAAATTTAATTTAGCACGTTTTATGACAGAATGTTATCATCTTCCATCATTTCTTCTTCTGCCTGACTACTATTTGCATTCTCTAAGAAATGACAAAGCCTATTTAAAATGGGAAGGGAAATTTATCTTTCTGTGATCTCTGAATGGGGCTGATTTGCAGCTAAGGAGTATGGGACACAATGGAAGCTGACAGATACTAATTTTTTTACTTTTTCTGTGATCTATTTGCAAGATTTTGAGCAATTTAGGAGGAGCTATGAACTCAGAATTTAGAAGACTGCACGGGAACGGAGCAACATTGGCCTTTGTCTAGGTTTAATGCAAAAGAGGCTCCTACAGGGATTCCCCCTTCCATATATCCTTGTTACTCCTTGTGACAACACTGGACTTTAGGGTTCACATAAAAAATAGTGTGTCAGGCAGAATCACATAAGTGTTTATTACCTTTGACTCAAATATTCAATTTTTTTTTTTTCCTTACAAGCTCAAAATGTTTTCTCCAAAGGAAACTGAAATTGTGATTTGTTACTGTGTGCAGAGTTGGGTTAGTCATGTTTTTCTAATTTGCCCAATGCAGACCAATCCGAAAAGGAAAAGTATTTTGAGGGATGCTTCTCAGTGAGAAGAACAGTGTGGGCCACAGTGCATGACACAGGATAGGAAGGGAAGTTCAAACAGTTTGGGACTGTTGAGCACAATTGGCAGATCTTGTAAACACCAGCAGGAGATCTATAAACCATTTTTGAATGCTTTACAAAGGTAGCTTTTCTACCTTTTAATTGTAATCTGAATAGATTGCAGTTTCAGAGCAAATGACACATAAAAACTTGCACATACACCTGAAGTTGGGTAAATCATTAATTCCTGGTATTATATGAAGAATTTAGCCCTCTTTGCTGTTCCTGTAACTAAACCCTTAGCAGACAAGTCAGGTGTGGGGTTTTTCAGGAGTGAAACACCTTTCCAGTTCGGTCTCTTTGCCATGAAATAGTAAAATATTGCTAGAAAGAACCAAAACTTTCTATCATTAACAAAAGAACAGATATTTTCTCTTATAGGCAGCTTATAGGTAATCAAATTCTCTCTTTTAGGTAACTAAAGAACAGGAGCAGGATAGTCACCCTCTCTGGAGGGGAAGAGAATGACTCTTCAGAGACATCCAAAGCCAGAGGAGATGCTGCCAAACTCTGATTTTTCTACACTGTTTATACTGCCTGACAGAATGAGTCACATTATGCTACTTTTTAACAGCTTTCTCACCTTCCTGAAATGAATTACATGCTTGCAGAGCAGTGATGGTAAACTAGGAGCCATGGCAATCATTATTAGCTTTGCAGCATCCTTAGCATTCAGTACTCATGAATCAGCTGTAATATATTGTGATAAATAATCTGTCCAGAGAGACATCAGCATTGCATCTGAAGTGCAGCCCAGGCTAATACTGTGAAATCAGCTTTGAGACAGTCTGTAAAGTTAGGTCTTGCTATATCTCTTTGAATCAGGGCAAGATTCAGCTGATTCCTCCTGATCAAGAAATTATTGAGCAGCTTTTTCAGATGTACTTCAATGCTTGGGTGTTATCATTTTAAAACTGATGTGTTTCCCAATCTTTCTATTAGCTGTATACACATCAGTGCAGCAAAACCTCACCTAAAGTATGGCCATGATGGAGAGCATTCTTTTGAACCTGATATTCCAAGATTTCTTCATGGTTTTGGAGGTTTCAGCTGAATAATTTTTTTGTCACAAAGGTATGCAATAGATTTTGTTTCCACTACAAAACTGTGGCATTAAATGACCATGGGATGATATGAAGAGCTCGTGGCAACGCTAAGCTGAATCTGTAAGGTAACAGCCTGAAGCAGTTGCTGGTTACAGAAAATAGCCCCAGAAGGGGCTTGGAGAAGTCACCTACATAGTGCACATTCTGAAGGTCAGTTAGCACTCTTTTGTTCTGAGAAATGCTCATTTAACCTCTTCTTACAAATTTCCCATTAGCACTGGGGAAAGCTGCAGATTAGCAGCTTTCACCTACCAGTGTAAACCAAAAAGGCCAGAAATTGTGGTGCTGGCCAAACAGCAGAAGTCTTTACCTTTCATTTAATAATGGCAGAGCTGTTGTGTTTCAATTGCACAGAGATCTGAGAGTGCTCTAAAAACCTCACATGGAAACCTCATATGATCATCTGGTTAATGCATTCTTTTTCTAACCAAACCTCTATAATTCACCTAACAATGAAGAAAGAACTACAAAAAAGAAGACTTGCAGCTTGTCAAACACTAGTTTCACAAAACAGGTTTTATATTTAAGGTACATTAATGTTTCTTGCTGTAGTAGTACTAATGATGATGATGTGATTTAATGGGCTGTTGGCACAATAATGCTCTGTGCCTTAAAAGTGACACAAATTTCTATCCTCCATTTGGAAGTCATCAATGTCTTTACAGGCAACAGGATGTGTTCTTCAATTATGTATTTACCTATTGTCTGATGGTGAATTTAGGATTTTATGGATTTCAAATTTATTATTTCTGACAGCTTTAATTGTTGACTTCCTTTTGCCAGCACCTGATAAATTTATACCAGTGGCTGGCATAAACATACAGATGCATAAACATATCAGGTGCTGGCTGATAAGTTGAAAGTGGCATTTAGCATTTTGTGGCAAACATACATGTGTTCAGAACTCCAACTTTCTTTAACAGGCAGTGTCATGCTGATAAACTGGGTGTGCCTTCTACAAATGGACCACTACAAGAGTCAAAGTATGAAACCCAAATCTCTGTACACTGGTGCTAAAGAGTGAGGGGTAAGTGTAAGCTATGGGAATATCTGATTGAATATAGATCAGGTGTTATCTTAGTGAAATCAAGAGAGACTTTGCAGCAGTTTAAAATATAGCCTTGTGGTTTGGTTTAAAACAGAAACTTTCTTTACAGAGGGAAGCAGATCTCCTAACATGCAGGGAGAAGTTTGTCTCTCTCAGTAGTATTACATACAGACTAACTTCTCCCATCTATGTTTTATTTTGGAGTCAGATCAATATACAAATACAATGAGTGCCCTGCATCAGTTTTGTGTCTTCTCCTCAGGAGTCAGATGCAGGATGTCCTGTGTCCTGCATCTCCTGTGGGATGTGAGCTGCTCATGCTGGGCCTAGGGAAGGGGGCTTCAGGAACCCATTTCTCCTGTCCCAGAGGAGAACCAGCTGTGATGCCTGACCAGGAAGTCTGGTTGGGATGGCTAAACGAGGACAGTTCAGGTATTACTCGGAAGAATGAGATCATGACAATTAAGACAGTAGTTTTGAAGTAAGATCAGCTGACACAGGTCTCTGCCTGGCAAACACTGCATCAGCACCTTTCTGCAAGTTTGGGCAGAGGACTGCTGAATTCATTTGCTTTGGGATGGTTTGGCAAAGAATCTATTGCTTTCATTCAGCCAGTGCAGTGCTTCCCACCATCAGGATGTGGCATTAGTGGTGGATGCTATTCTGAGAGGGAACAGGCTGAAGCTGTCTAAATATTTGTTACAAAACATTAAGTACGTTTTGTAGTAAGTTCTAGGTAAGTAAGTTCTTACTTTGGGAGAACTATTAGTAGCCTTTTAGTTTCAGAAGCCAAAGCAGTATATTTATGGTGTTCATGGACTGCTAACTTGTGCTGGTTTCAATTGGGGCAGAGTTATCTTTCTTCCCAGTGACCAGTATGGAGCTGTGTTTTGGATTTGTGTGGAACACAGGGCTGATAACATAGAGATATTTTTGTTATTGCTGAGCAGGGCTGATGTGGAAACCCAGGGCACTAGGAATATTTCTCTGTCTGCTCTGGGGTGCCCTGACCCCCAGGGGAGAACTGACTTTGACCCTCATTCATGGAGAAAGTTTCCTAGACTTCAAGATAGACTAGAATCCACAAAAGTGTGCAATAGATTATAGAGAGTGGTGTAGGTGTATCACTTGGTGAGAAATTTAAGTTTTGGGATTTTTAGTATGTTGTGGATGGAAGGAAGATGGAGGGCACAGGGTGTCATCCTGGGTTTCTTCTTCCTGCTTCTTCTTCCTTCTTCTTCATGGGTTTGGATGGCACTCTGTAATTGGGCAGAAAAATCCACATTGCAGCTCTGTGGGATCAGTTATTGGGTTAAAAGGGAAAATAATTTAGGTGTCAGCTCTTAATTGGATAGTTCAGTCTTAAAAGACCTTGTAACAAGAGATTGTTTGCCATTTTGTGCCTTCTAATGAAAAGCTGCCAAACTCAGTAGTGAGACTGTTTTACTGATAAGAAATAATAAACACCTGGGTCCCAACATGAGCTACTGTCTCAAGTGCCTTCAATGCAGACCCAGAGAAACCAACTGGCTTGCACAGAACCAAGTTCTTTACAGCTGCTCATGCTGGCAAGGAGGTTGGGGATGCTTGGGAAGGTGGGAGGACACACAGCTGGGACAGGTGACCCAAACTGACCAAAGGGATATTCCAGACCACATGACATCATGCTCCATATATAAAGTGGAGGGAAGAAGGAAGAAGGGGAAAACGTTTGCAGTGGTGGGATTTGTCTTACTGGGTGACTGTTCCACAGGATGGGGCCCTGCTCTCCTGGACATGGCAGAACTGCTCCCTGCCCATGGGAAGCAGTGGATTAAGCTCTTGCTTTGCTTTACCTGTGTGCATGGCTTTCACTTTCTCTATCAAACTGTCTTTATCTCAACCTATGATTTTTTTAGCTTTTACCTTTCTGATTCTCTCCCCAGTCCTGCTGTTGGAGAGTGGGTGAGTGGCTGTGTGGGCCTTGGTGGCTGGCCAGGGTTAACCCACAACAATCCTTTTTTGGTGGCCAGTGTGGGTTGTGTAGGGTTTGAGAGAGTGACAGGTTTGGCTGGGATATGCTAGACTGAATACTGATCTGTGAGTGGTTAACTAGCAATGAGCTGGGTTCTGTGCTTGCTGTGGGGCTTACTTTCCTGACTGTATATTGGAATGCAGTGCTCATTTGTGTCCACTTTGTGCTTTAGCTTTTTGCTAGGATTAGGTAAACCTTATGGAACCTCTGTCCCCGTGTGTCTCTGCTGCCTGGCATGGTTAGTGAGGCAATGAAATAAATCTACTCTTTGCATTTCAGCTGTGGTTTGGTGGTCACCCTGGTTACCCATGTGTGTTGATAGCTAAACCCACTGCCATGAGAATTTCATAAACAAATTCCTGTTAAATTCAGGAGAAGTTGAGTTGATGTGTCCTGGAGCCAAGCTGTGGAAAACCCCACGAGAGACAGCCTGTGTACCCAACCTGTCACAAAAGACTGATTCACCAGATTTAAATTAAAAGCTTGATTTTCAAGTTATGTAGCAGGAGTCAGGTATTCAATAATACTCTAACAAAATTAATACTATAAGGATTTATAATTACAGCAACCTTTTATGAATTTTCAAGTCAGAGAGACACTGAAAAAATATTCACAATGTTTCTGCACTTCACTGGTTTA
Organism: Serinus canaria; assembly: GCF_022539315.1. Classification (NCBI taxonomy): domain Eukaryota; kingdom Metazoa; phylum Chordata; class Aves; order Passeriformes; family Fringillidae; genus Serinus; species Serinus canaria. Next base: position 123,705,692 of record NC_066315.1, read on the forward strand.
CAAAGAATATTGCTTGTAGGCAGAGCAGTGGGGCAAGGAGACACAATTGCTTACAACAGTCAAGCAGGTATGCTTAATTTTTAAGCCTGCCAGCCCTGACATAAATTCCTTTATTTTTTTCTGAAATTCTCTAATATGTCTTAATTATCTTGTGTAGTCTCATAGGATGGATTTGATAAGGAGAAACATGAACTATTAATTTTTATCTTGGGGTTTTAAAATAGCCAATTAGGCTTGTACTAAGAGAAAATGATATAAATCTTCTGTGCCAGAATACAATGCCCCGTGCCTCATTGGCATTCAGTTTATATATTCCCTCCAACCATAACCATTCCATGATTCTATGATTCTATATACTGTGCCCTCTAGGAATGTTTAAGCTTTCAAACCAAGAGGAAACTGACCTTTACAGGAGTACAGGGTGTATGAAAATGCCTGGGATAACTGACCTCCCTATCAGCAGTTTGCTATCAGCTTTTGCAAGGCATGTTTAAGATGGATTTGTCAATAAAATGATGTACTTTCAAAAATTTAGAGAGGAACAGACAACATGGTTCACGAGAGAAACACTGTAAGTAGTTAACCTAAGGGGTGTAAGGATAGTTTATAGACTGAAAATATGCCAGCCTTTGCAACCACAATTCTTTTGAGATGCAGCACAAGCCAAGGTTATATGGTTAGAAGATCTATTTTCTTCCAAAGTGCTTACAGCAAAAAGATAAAAGCAACAACGAAACTCCAAGGAAATCATGCCTCTTATGATTATCTACCTAATTCTGGCAATCAGATAAACCTTTAAGTGGGACAAGATACGTGGTTTTTTAGCTGGTTTTTTTTTTGTTTTTGTTTATTTAATGCTCTAAGTCATATCAGTCAGTCATTGCTAGTTTACATCAAGACCTAACTGATAAAAGAAGTTTCATGATGACATTACTTTAAAGTGTCCAATTTTGTTGCTAAAAGTCTGATTTCATTGTTCTGGTCAAACACTGAAGCTTCCTGTTACCTTATCTGCTGACTTAATGTGAAATGTGGCCTGATCATCTTCAATAAGCCACCATGCAGATGTCAAAAATGCAATCAGCCTCAGAGAGAAAAAAAAAAAACACTATCATAGAAATTAAACTTTTCTATTCTATAACAATAACTGTGAGATTGCTTTTTTAAAATTTGGGGTTGGTTTTTGGTAGGTTTTTTCCCTATTTTGTCATGAATTGTGAAATATTAATGAATTCTAGTAACTTCAGTCATTTGAGAAGTAAGAAGAAAGGGTCCTGAAAGGAAGCAATAAATTCCAGGGAATTAGTGGAGAAAACAGCAGAAAATAAAGATGAAAAAGACTGGGTGGTGGGGAGAGAAAGTACTGCACACGGGTTTTAGGTAGAGGAAAGTGAGATTGGTCATGACAGCGAAGTGGCAGAAAAAAGTGACTTATGACTTAGTGGTAAGAAGAATCTGTGATATCACCTGAATCAGGAAATGAAAAGATGTGTGAAATTTAAATGAGAGGTGATGGGATGTCTGCTCTTCTCTGAGTCAGAAGATCCATCATGTAGCACAGCCAATGTTTTGTCAAGCATTCCCTCCATAGCAGTGCCTGGGTAATTGAGAGTGATAACTGGCAGGAATCTGTGTGTCAGGAAATGAATTTTAAGGGATGAACAGGATCTTAATTTGGCTGATTTGATTGCCTGGATCTGCCTCTTTCTCCATTCTGTGGAACTAGAAAATTCTCTCCCTGGACAGAGGTAACTTATAAAACAACACTTTGTGTCTCTTCCTACTTAGTGTAAATCAAAAAAAATTTAAAATAGGAATGATAGGGTGGGAAAATGGATCTGAGTTAGAGCTAGAAGAATGTGTGTTCGCGGGAGGATAATTATGGATATATAATTTATTGGCTAGAAATTTGGAAATATTGGTTGTAGTTGCAAAACAAACAAAAAAGCTTCAGTTTTGTAGCTCCCTGGAATATTCTTGGAATTAAGAAGTTCACAGAGATTTGTATTTTTTGTGTGATACAACCAATACACTGGGCATCCTTTATGACACCTTTAGCAACTTAGTGGATCAATGTAATGCAGAAGCACCAGAGAGGACTCACTGTATCTTTTCAATAATTTGCAATTCAAGCAGATTCCCCCATATGAAATGAATATTTAATTAAAAAAAGATGATTTTGTTCAAAGTTGAAGGAAGAAAAGGTCACTTTCTTAGGGGGTTTTATCAATTATTTGGATCAGGTAACAAACCAATTACTTAAGGGATTTATTTTTGATTTATTTTAAACACGTGTTGCTATTTCTAAAATAAAACAGTAGAAGAAACAGCTGGTTTGATTTAAACAAAGAAAATAAGGTTTCCTTGTAGGTTTAATCGTCTTTATACTATGTATATTTGCTTCGAGAGCATGAAATCAACATTGCTTACTTGTGCAAACTGGAGACAAAATCCCAGTTTAATTTACAGAATCACAGAATTGTTAAGATTGGAAGAGATTTTTGAGGTCATCTTGTCCTGCACTCAACCTTATTCTACCATAATCACTCAAACCACATCCCCAAGTGCCACACCCAGGCACCTCTTGAACAGTTCCAGAGAGGTTGACTCCACCACTTCCCTGTGCAACTTCTTCCAATGCCAGACCACTCCTACACTGAAGAAAAAGGAGAAGGGACTGACAGCTCTTAAATAGCCATGGAATGGTTTATTTGCACCAGTGGGAATATATAGGGAGATAGGGGATATTTGTATGATCCAGTGTTGGAAACTTTGCTCAGTCAAAAGGGGAATACATTTGCATACACTTTAGAATTTAGAAATGTAGCAAACCACTCAAACATACATAAATTGAATGGCATCTTCATATTCATAGGCTCCCTGAACAACAGGGATTCTTTAGTTTTCATGGTTTATTTTGTTACTTTTAATGACACTATTAATCATACTTTCTCACTTTCTTTCACTGCCAGGATTCAACAGGGATTTTCGTTCACCTTGGGAAGGTGCCTGTTCTGAGGAGTTTCTTCTCAGCACTCGTGCACACTCATCACGCCCTGCTGAGGGAAGGCAGCTTGTCTTCTGCACAGCACTTCTCTCTGAAAGATGGCTTCGGAGCTGTGGGTTTGATCTCTCTCTTGGTAGTGAAAGACCATAAACAAATATGTCTTTCAAATTGTTTTTCCACTTGAAGCCTTTATGATTCCATCGAAGAGGAAACTGAGCTAACTCAATAAGCAATGGACCGTAGGGCAGTAAACTGATACATTGTTAATTTTTATTGCTGAAGTTTCTTCCCCCAACTCTGGTTCAAAATGCTATTCATATTTTATTACTATGATGATGATGATTTTTTTTTTATGTGTGCAATGCCAAGTCCTTCTGATATTCTACTTAATATTTTTTGTTGAGATGGGTTGGCCATACCAAGCAACAAGGCAGGGAATGTAGTAATGTCTCATTTGAAGAAATGGAGACCAAACAAGTTACAAACCGAGCTGCAAGCAATTGGCCAGGGCTACCAGAGCACCTGTCTGGCTGCTCCAGGAACCTGCTCTAGAAAAGCCTTGGAACAGCAGACTTAGGTGCCTGATGAAGAAGGATGCAAGGCTATGAAAGCAGTAAGAAATATTTTTTGTTACAGGTGCTCAACAGCCAGCTAAGCACGTATGCGAGCTTTGTTGGTCTCTTGTGTCCCAAGGCATTTCAGTGTGTTGTAACTGCGGACTGAGAGCCCACCAAGGGGCCTCAGAGACTGAGCTCTGGAGGAAAAGCTGCTCATTAGGTGGCAGAAGTGGCTGCTCTGGTTCCAGCTGCAAGGAGAATTTCTCTCTCCTTGTTCAGGTGCTTCTGCACTTTGTTTAATAGCACGCTGTAATTGTCATGGTTCTTTTCCTTCCAAGCCCTAATTTCTCATGGTTTTTTTGATTACCCAGCTGAATGAGACCCCAGTCTTGACTAGTCTCTGCCATGATCCATCTGGCCAGTATAAAACCCTGTTTAGAGCTTTTTGAGGTACTGATTTTGCAGACTTCATTCACAATGTGGTTTGTTAAATAGCTCTGAATACAGAAACACAATCTGCTTCACCAGATTGGGTTTTTGGTCCTTCAGGTCTCTTATTCTGCTGCTAGCAGTTGCTTTATCTAATGCTTCAGCAGAAGCAAAAGAACAGACATAATACATCTTGCCAACAGTATGAGGGTTTCAATAGGGGGAAAATTCTGTTTTTAATCCTATGTCATCAGCTCCTGCCCATTATACATATTTGTCTCATCAGAAAAATATTTTTTTTCCTTAAAATGATCCCTTCCTTTCAAAGTCCAATGCAAGACAGTTTAATCCTTGCAGAAAAAAATCACTGACCATCAGAAAACTTCCTGGAGAAATCTTCTCATTTCCATCACACTTACACACAGTGTTCTACTTCCTACAGATAATGTGTGTTTGAGGTTAACACAGATATTGTGGAAATCTAACCATCCTTTGAGGGTACTGTTGTAAATGAGAGAGAACAAAGTTTATCCCAAACATTAGCTCAGATTGATTTAGTCCCTATTACTCTGATATGGTCTCTGACTTGCAGATTTTGTTGTAAACTGGATAATATTCCACAATGAAATTAGTGTATGGAGTAAAAATGGGCACATCTATGCTGCATTATCTTGTGACTGTGAAAGATTGTTTTCAAACTCGTTCATCTAGGTAGCTAACATTACAGATTTTTAGGATTTGCAGTCCGTAAACTTCCTACTTGGCCCACCACCAGTGACAGATCTAATGAGGGATAAGCAGAGATTTAACATTTGAATACTACAATGGTCATTGTAGTCTCACAGTTAGACCTTTAAAGGCCTTGGTCAGTCACTGCCTAACTCTCATTACAACACTGTGCCTAACATTCAAGCCTAATATTGTCCTCTGTCACATCCCTGGATGAAAATAGTCCTAAATTGTGGGCATCAGCCTTTTTCTCCTCATCTGGTAGGGTTCTGTGTGTTGAACAGGCTGCTCAGGTGCCCTACATGAGTCTCTAACATGTCAAAGCAACTCAGCTGAGAATATTACAAAGCTGAGTTTGTGGCACTCAGGTTCCTACATGTGTCTTGTCTTAAGCAGGAAACTTTTAATGTGGTCACAACAATTTACACTGAGTGCACCTCATCTGACTTAAAAAATTACTTAGGTCATAAGACAGCAGTAGGGTAGTATTGGGCCTGAAGACATCATTCACCCTTGCTTACTTATGCATCTTAGACTGGAAGGCAAGGCAGTTTAAATTCTGGTTTTTGTGTGATTCAGATTTCAGATTTCCCTTTGGTCCTTGCATATGATGCCAAATTGTTTTTTTTTGGCTTTTTTTTTCTTTTCTATAGACTCTGTATCCTTTACATGTATTTGTAACTCTGTTATTGTATTCTAGCTAGCTCCAGTGTTTCTCCTTACCCTGCCCAATAGGCAGAAAGGCATAACACATTCCAAAAGATTCCAAGCTGGGGGTCCTAGGCTCCTACCATTGGTTTTTCCCAGCAACCCAACTTGAGACCAGCTCTTTGAGACATATTCCTATAAATAAAGATTAGTTCTCATCTAAACTGGGAAGATTTAGAAGGGTTTGAATCAGGGGGGAATTACCTCACCAATTATAATTCTAATTGGTCTTTCTTGTCAAATATGCAAATTTGCAAAACCTACAAAAATTGTGTGCTCGTTGTGCTGTGTGTGCATCTTCAGCATTTTGCACCTGGCGAATTGTGCACCTAAGCATCCTTATGAAGGTAACACCTTTTTATCACCCTAACTGTGCCTGGCTGGTAACTTCAGGACCAGCAAAAAAGGCCTCACTTCATTTAGGCCAGCAAATATGTGATCAGTAACAGCATGGTCATAACACCTCAGTTTGGAGATGAGTAGCTTCTGTTATTCACTGCAGACAAATTCCTGATGGAAAGTTTCCAAGGCGGATTATTTTATTTTTTGGAGCAAACACTGGGATCCTGATGTCCTAATATCTTCCTTGTATAGTTTTACAAACACTAGGAAAAAAAAAACCACCAAAAAATTATTAAAGCTGCAGTTCAAATGAAAAACCTGCAAAATTATTTCTGTGGTGTTTATAATTTCATTTTTATTTGCCAGGTGTACAGATGCAGTGAAATTATTGCTTAAAATTTAAAGTGTTCTTTTCACACTTTATTACAGTTTACTGAACTTGTGTATTAAGAATGCTTCTTCAGAAAGCATTTAAAATTGAATTTAACCACTTCAATAGATATTTGTTTTCTGCTAAAATAGCTGTTTTTTATAAAAACATGGATGTGCTGATTTGCTCTCCCAGTCAGTTTATGCTTAGAAGTATGCAAAGACAAAGCATTAATGTCAGTTGAAATGTTCTTGGCAGTAAGAATCTAGATTTTTTATTCTATTTTGATGACAAATCTGTGAAAATATAAAAAACTACAATGAACTATCAAATCAATAACTATTGAAATAACACCATAAAAGCTGGAATTCAGGTGAAACAGTGTGCATAGTTACCAGCTGTTTCTATTCACTGCTGATGCTCACAGAATGGAGTCCACTTACAAAAGATGGAGGATATCAGCTTAATTTATGTAGCTGTGAGGAGTAAAGGCTCACCCATTACCAATTTTGTTCTGACGACCTTAAGAAGAGATGCTTCAGTATTCCACTATCATTTATTTTCCTGAAACACCCGAATGCAAAAGTTTTAAGTTTTTCTAACATATTTTAAAATGATAAATATGAATGAAGACAGTGGAATAAAAATGATAAATAAAATCAGGACCTATTCTGTGTCTGACAGGATGAGCTGAATAGCTCCTTGTCTTCAGTACTTAACTAGCTGGAAGCATTGTTCAGCTTTTGTGCAGAAGGAGACATTGTGCAATTCAAAAGCTTTACTTTCAAGACAGTGAAAATTGACTTAGGAAGCAGAGAAAACATCATAAAACCACATCAATAAATCTACACATACATGCTGAACCCAGCCATCCACCAATTTACATGGAATTCAGGCTATCCTCTCTCCCACAGAGCAGTAGATTTTGTCTGTCCATTTCCAAAGACAAAGAAACAGAATAATTGTCTGTCAAGGGATAACTCTCTTTATAAATAAATATTCTATTTCAATATTTTAAAACTCTCTGAAGGAATCCAGTTTTTTTCCTGATCCTTCCACTATGGTGCAGTTTTTCTGTTTCTTTGCTTCCCACGGGAGTTGGGAAGAAGAGAGGGGATGCCAAAATGACCCACACTCTCTGCCCCAGTGTTACACTGCAGCAAAAGGGGTGTTGTCCTCCTGTGGTGCCCTTGGGCTTTGTTCAGTAGATGAGGGAGTCACTCAGATTTTATGAAATGATGCCTCAGCAGCTGAGACCTAGAAAGGGTAGCTTAAGTTCAGATAATACTGTCTATATACCTTGCCATCAAAGCAGGTAAGAGCACACATCCTTAGAAAAGGAAGCTGCTGTTTGTTTTCAGTAAGTGTGTGCTGTTCGACTGAAAAACAAAGCATCCAATTTTCTCAAAGGTTCCAAAAGTTCAAACCACAAAATGCTTTTGCCCTTGAACATGAAGGTACCTAATAATTTCAGGGTACTCTCAGCACTCAGGTAAAAGAACATTTTGAGCACATACAAACAAAACAAGTGTGGTAATGATAGGTGGTGTAAAATGAGTTATTTTGTGTCTCTAGAGTTATAAACATTAATGGCTTAATATATATTCTATCTCCAGACAGTTACATTAATCCTCTCAGCAAAAGCAATATAAATTTAGACTATATTTTCCAGATGATTTTGCTTACTTCTGATCTCCTTTAATGTGCTGTAGCTCTAAGAAAATGAATGCTTACAAGGGTAGATATTTACATGAGTCAGCAAAGCTGGCATAAACTTGGTGATACCTTGTGTGCCCAAAGCAGCTGAAATCCACTGTTTAATGAAAAAAGTAAAAATCTTCAGGCTGATTATAATGCTAGAGATTAATGTGCCAATGAACCTATTTGATAGCATTATCTTGTGCTTGCATAGGAATTCTTGTAACTCAGATTGCAAGAAAAAACAAATATGAACATTAAAGAATGGGTCAAGAATAACCCAGATAAAGTCAAAATACTCCTGTTCCAGCTAGTATTAGCTGGTCAGCTTTAATATTTGCTAGGTCTCTTAGGCAGCAGTTCCCTCTTTCTGAGCTTGGTCTTCAGTTGGTTGCAATTTCTACAAGGAATCTGCAAGGAATGCTCCCACTATCCCCATAATTTCACTTCATCTTGAAAATTTCCAGTTATTATATAACAACCACAGTCTGTGACTTCATGCCATGCCTGGGTATTGCACTTTTCTGCATTATTTTGCTTTTCTTTCACCCCAGGGTTAACAGAACCCAAAGGAGAAATTAAGGCATAGTAATGAACAAGGAAAAAAATCTCCTCATTGCAGATGCATGGTGTTAGATGTATTCCTTTCATGGTTGTCAGTGGGATTTCAGCATTTTACTTGTGGTGAAGATATTGAGACATGAAAGTTTCAAATTAAAGGTATTTATCAAATCAAGACATTATTTTAGCAATGAGCATAATTAAGGAATAACTCTGGAAACTGCTGTGTTCTGAGTAACTGTCTCAGCATGGGAAAGAGGAAAGATGAATCCTAAATGTTTCTAAGGTAAAAGAGCAGTAATCAGCAAGTGGGATGGGAGGAAAGAAAAAACCATAGACTCAGGAACAGGGAGATGGATTGTATCTAAGCATAACTGCAGAGCTCTGTATATTGGGGTGACCAATTTTTCATATTGTTCTCTTTTCAGTAGATATTCAGTAGAGATTTTCAGGCTAAAAGTCGTACTTAGTAATGACATATTTACTAAAACAAGCTAAGAAATCCCCTCAAGTTAGAAAATGCATGTGATTGCTTTTAGCAGATGTATTTCATCTAGAAACATCTAGAATAACAAATGTTTTTTGATTTTCAAGAAAATTGTATTTTTAAATTCCCAAGCAGACAATCTCCTTTTGCCTCAATATTCAAACAGTCCTCTAATGGTTTACTGAAACTTGCACAGCCTCTCTTAGTTGTTTTTTGGGGAGAGATTAGGTCAGATTTCACATTGAATAAGATGTGAGAAGACAGTGAAGATGAGGGCTGTGCTCTCATATAAAAAGGCTTTCCTGCCAGGCAGTTTGGGTTACAAGGAATTTTGTATATTTCCTGAGACATGATAGAAAAAGTAGGGGAACTGTGCACTCAAATGATACAAGAGAGTTCAGTTTAACTTGATTGAAAACTATTGTACTCAGCTTGCAGGGGCAATAAATCTGATTTGGGGCAAAAAATTAATCCTCTAGTAGTAGGCTATGAGGTTTCTTTTTTTTTTTTTTTTTTTTACTTTTAATTTTTTCAGAGGTTCTGTTTTTCTACTGTCAACAGCTCAAAATGCAACATTTATTAAAAATGCAAGAGAGTTCATAAGAAAACGCATAATCTTAGCTGGACTTGATAATTTCCTCTAGCTGTGACAGTCTATGGACAAAAGCCAGAGCCAGAATAGATAGAGATAATTTAGTTTATTTCTAGCTCATGTGGCCAGTAAGATTTAAAAAGCTTTGGGCACACCAATGCTTTCTCAGATCTTCAAAGGGAAGCAGAGAGAGGATGCAAAAGTAACTGGAATTTTGGCATAAAAGCAGGTGTTGACTACAATGAAGGACTCTGATGGACTATTTCAAAAGGATAAAGCAGTTAAATTTCAAGCCTTGTCAAAGTGCAGGTCGTAGGTTGCTCCTGCTGCTCTTCTGCATGGTTAACAGAAAGTGGCTTTTGTCCTCACTTTTTCTGCAAAGACCAGTGAACTTTTGAATTCTCAGCCTCTTTCTGTGTTGCTGAATAAGAGAGATGGGATATTACTTCAAGCAATGGTCTGTGTGTCATGCAGACTGTTTATGCCCCTTGCATGCACCACTAAAAGTTTGTTCTGTGATGGCTGGCACTTTCTGAGATGATTTTTGGGTAATGCTCAGAAGACAGAAGACACCATGTCCAACATCAGTGTTGGGTTAACTGTTCTTTTTCAGTGTTTTGTGTTCCCTGCCAAAGTAATCTTTTACTTGCCTTCTCTTTGCTTCAAAGAGAAGAAAATCTGTAATAAGTACTTGTACAATCAAGTTTTGAAGAATAATCTTCTAGAAGAGAATTATTTTCCCCCCAGTTATTGTTCTCAAATACGACCACAGATAACCTTATCTTTCAGATTTCAAATGTGAATATATATGTCAGGTCTTTACCATTTAACAAACTCTAAAAACCTGCTATTTAAGCTGGGTAGCTTCCACAATATAGATACAAGCAATACATAAATACAAGCTTGTAAGTCTGAAAGTTCGCAATAAACCTCTTACTCTCATCAACAAAAATCCCTTTATTTAGCTTTATTTTAAACCTGGTCTAAAAGGCAAATGGTGTTTATCTCCTTCAAGGGCCAGAGAAACTACCTTTTTCTAGTCAGATGCACAGCTTTGAAAGGCATAGAGTACATGGCTAGTCTGTCAGGAGTACAGAGAATTTTAAGTGGTTTGGCATTATCATAACTGTATTAAGCCGTGTTTGGATTTATCGTGTCGCGTTCTTTGACATTCTGCTCGGCGTGGGTGTGCTGCCTGTCAGTCAGAGAGTCAGCATGTCAGGAGCGAGCTGCCCTGCAGGAATGGGCTGCTTGGAGAATTCAGATGAACAGAAGGAAAAGGAGCAAGGAGTGCTTGACAGCTGTGAGGAGAATTTTTGAGGTGAATCTCTCAGTCCCATTAGGTGAATGGTTAAAATTGTGAATAGTGATGGTATGGCAGAGAAAAAGGCTCTGATGTACTACAAAATTCTTTGCACTGGAAATGTTTTCTTTTTGAAAAATTCTCTACAGCTTTTTACTGGTGAGAAGCTTACTGAAATGAGACAGCAGCTAAGCACAAGGATATCTTTCTAAAATAAAAAAGTAGTTCCTGAATATTTTAAAGGATGCATGTATAACTATGCAATATATACTGAAAATAGGTAAAACCAATGGATGAATTCAGCTAAACTTTGTTTTGTGGACAATTTGTGACAAATTTGTCTTGCGCCATGACTAGGCTGTGCATCTGCAACAGCCTAATGGCTCCAGAGCTTGCTTGCTATTGCGTTTTGCTGAACATTTTATCGAGACATGTTTGAAATTCTCCCTGCCTTGTTGGATGCTACCACCACTGTACACCTATGAGTAAATCAGGTGGTGTCAGGGAATGTTCCTGGGGCCTGGAAGCTGACCAACTACACTTGTGACATGTCACAGTGGTCCATGGGGTGGTTTTGCCCTTGTCAGCCATCTCTCAGCCCAGGGTCTGGTTCAGGTTTTAGCAAAAAAAGAGGAACTGGTCCCAACAGGCAATCTTGATATAGCTATCCTGTATGGGAGGTGAAAGGAAGTTGTATGGACATGGACTGGTCCATGGCATTTAGTTGTAGTGTCATAGAGTGGTGCTGTCATATTAAATTTACTCTTCTGTAGATATCAAGTTTTTTCTATATCTACTGCTAAGCTGCTGCTCCTTCAATTTCTTCTCCTCAGTTTTGGAGATCAGTGTGACTCTAGTGACTCACATTCAGAGGAACAGAGAAGAGAAACACAAGATATAGGACACATGTGATAGTTATCAATAGTGCAAGTGTTGGTAGTTTCTGCTGCACAATTTCTCTCACAATCCAGAAGACAGGAAGCATTAAAATGTACTCAGGATTGGAGTGGACCTTTGGCTTAGTCCTTCCTCTAACTTCACAGTGATGACAGCAATAGGGACATTGCTCTGTCCTGGTGTAAATGGTTACTACAAGTTACTTCTTCTCCAGAGCTTGGAAAAGGAGAGATAGAAATGGGAGTGTGGGAGTAAAATACATACAGAGATATTGTCAAGGTTAATGCTAGACGCAAGTCTGAATTCTGACACATTTTATCCCCTAATAGAAAGAATATTATTTCTCTCCAAAATGATACTAAAGATGAGTGGTAAATTCCTTGATGGAAACTTATTTGTGGAAAAAAAGCTCTGGCAAGTTAAAAAGCTCTCTGGAAGATATTAGAATACCAGACTCAGCTTGGGAAAATTCTAACAAACAAATACACGTGCAGTGCTGTAACTTTCTCTCTTCACTCTTCATGGAATTAATGTTTTGATTTTCTTCTTAAAATTTTGATGTGATTTTTATTGCAACTTCATTGGATATTCTGTTAATATGCACTTATATGTGGTAGTTTAAACCAGACAGACTGAAATCTCTAGATCCTCCAAATCATCTTCAGTCTGACATTATCAAACTCCAAAGAAAGACTGAAAGATTTGTCTCCCAGTTCTTTCATTTCCCTCATCTTATAGAGATCAGGAACAATGAAGCTTTGCTGGTGAAAAATACTGTTGTTATTTCTTCTGTCTCAGGACCCAAGGAACACTGCAAAGACTATCCCTGTTCCATTTGAAATCCAGATGTAAATAGACAGGTTTGAACTCCCAGCTTGGAGCAGATTTAGCTCCTTTCATGGAAAAACTGCTTGGGTGATAACTCAGGGAACTTTTGGGAAAAGGAAGAGATTTTATTGGTAGTGAGAGACAACTGGATAGAGAAGAGTTACTACAGGAAAGTGAAAACAGAACTGAGCTCAAGAGTGAGTAATTTTAATCAGACTAGTGTTGCTTCGGGAAAGCATATAAAGTATTTTCTGGTTTTGTGATATTTAATTAAATTTGGAAGGTTAGAAGGAAAAGGTATGTTTTCCAATTAAGCTTTACCTCATCAAAATTTCATTCTGTGTTTTAAACAGCTTTTGAGAGTAGATGCTGTTAAGCACAATCTGGTCATTTTATTTCCTGGTGTAGTTGCTATTTATCAGAACTTAACCCGGGGTATCTTTATTTTAAATTCTTACTTTGGGAATTCATACTGTTCTATGTGTACTGCCAGTGATATGTGTCATGTGTATATTTTACATCTGCAGAATATTTATCTGATTGTGTGTGATTTTTGCTTGATGTAAGGAAGACTTTCCTTTGGATCTTACCAGAAGTTGCAGCAGGGCATAATATGACTTACAAAGAGCTAGCATTTCAGAAAAGAAGGCTTTAGACAAGCACAGCCACAAAGATAAAACACTGGCACTGCTTTTCTTTGCACAAGGACAAGGTAGCCATCTTCATCCTAAAAGAGAGATTTTGGCAACCTTCATCTTTCATCCTAAAATCATCTTCCTGGATTTAGAGGTATAAAATTAACTTGTTTAAATTTACTTGCATTATGAGCATAACTCCTGTTAATGCTGATGAGAAATGTACTGAACTTACTGGAGATGAAGTTACTTAATTCTCCAAAGCAGCTTATATTTCTTTTTCATGGCTGTGATAATTTCCTTCCTCTACCATAATTATATTCCATGCTATATAGATCTCAGCATTTTATCTTGGCATTATCCTTCTGAATAAAATTCTCAGTAATATCTTTCCAGCAGTATTTCTGTAATCACATCAAAAAAAATTCCATTCTTTTCAAATATGAGAAAGAAAAAAATATTTTAAAATTTTTTTTAAACAATTCTACATTTTTTATTCCCTGTTGACATTATTTATCTATGTGAAATATTTGAAAAATACAATTTTGCATTGATAGCTGACTCTGTTATGGTCTCAGTTTGTATTATACCTCACTTTAACATATTTTAATAGCATTTCTCAGAGAGGAGTTTAACAATAAGATGTTTTAAACAAAACAGTAGTAAAAACAGGCAATTGCAAAAGATAAACCACATTTATGTTCACTTAAGCCCAAGATACTTAAAGGCAACCTACTACTGTGTTTCTTGTTGTGCAATAAAAAATTTAGCATTACACGTCTGATTTTCTTACTGTTTTTATGCCTAAGAACCTTTGCAATTTTAATCTGTTTAAAATTACACAAGAGTCTATGAAAACATTTATTTACTTTATGCTCCTTGTGACATGTAGGCAATATCTAGTCCCTTTTTCAGCACTTGGGAGCTTATGGGAAATGCTGCTGTACACCAGCCCTTGTGAGAGATGCATAGCTGGGTTTGCAGAGGGCTGGTTGTGCTCCTTGGCACTGGGCAACCTCCTGGAACTGGATCATGCTGTGAGTTGCCTGGTGAGAAAAGAAAAGAAAAAAAAAATCCTTGGTTTTTTAAGCTACTTTTCCTTTAGGTTCCAGTGTGAAGAGAAACTTTACATTTATCTGGCCTTGGGTTTATTTCCTTGAGGAATTATGTTGCAGGCTTGGTGCAAGTGCATAGTTGCCTGCTCTTCTGAAACACCTTTGGGCTTAAAAAATGCTTTACTGCAGCAAACCAAAGTATCCCAGAAAACTGAAAGCACGCCTTGGTTCAAAAATCTTTTCTTCTGAGTTTTTCTTCTCTGGAAATGTAAATGGGTAGAGAAGATAGCAGGGTTCTACAGAGGAATTTTTCACAGGAACTCTCTGGGAGGGTCTTGGCTGTCCCGCAGCTGCACTGTGAACAACATGGCACAGCCTTTAGTGCTCCAACTCCTTCCTGTTAAAATATTTCATGCCAGGTAAGGTTTAGCTATTTTGCTTCTCTTCCTTGCTGTTTACTCTGTAACACTGGAAACCTTCACGACTTCTACTGCACTTTAAAATGTCTGCCATTTTTACCTGGAAATGATACCTACCTTCTGATAGGCATTCTGTGTTATGGAAGAAATCAAATTTCTACTAAAAAGCCTTGAAATTGGGAAAAAAAGAAGAAAGAAAAGAAGGACAACAAAACTTTGCATATGTTTAGACTTTTGAAGTAGATAAACACGCGAAGAGGGCAGTTCCAGAGGTTTATAATCCAGTGCACAAATTAACTGAGGCTTAATAGATAGTCTTAAAACCCAGAGGTTATTAAGCCCGTCAATGAAATTTGTAGAATTCACTGTTTCTCTCTGAGAGATCACTGTTGAAAGATATTCAAATAACAGGGCTGCTACAACAGTATGCAGCATAGGGGTTTACAAAGACTGTTGTGCTCACAGAGACTGCTTTTTCTCAATGACTTCCTCAGCCTGAACCAGCATCCTGGGTATTGCTGAAAGATGCAGCAGGACACAAAAAGCCTAGAGAGCCTTAGTTCCTAATAAACTTTTGTCAAATAAATCTGGGAAAAGTCTGCCTAGCGAAGCAATGACTCAGGAGCCCTTCTAGACTCTCAGGACTGATTGCAGCAGCCCAGACCACCTGTGGCTGTGGGGGTCCTGCAGCACATTTCAGCATCTTGGCCCCAGGCAGAGGGTGCCTGGACTGCCAAATGCATCCCCAATGGAAAGGCAGCTCACTTGGCAGAGCAGCACATGCACTGCCAATAGCAAAGGGATCTTTAGCAAGGGGTGGCCTAACTGTTCCAGAGCAGGTTGGTCCTGTGCAGATGGGGTTACTGAAGTACCCACAAGGATTGTTGCTACTTTCACTACTACTTTCACATCAGGCCAAGACTAAAAGCCGTGTAGATATTTCTGCTTCCTAAATCCTCTTTTCTTGTTTGTTTCTTTTCTGCATAAATCCATCAAGGGCTCTTATTTTTGTTTTACTTTTCTTTAAATGCTGGCACTTTTCAATCATATAGGGCCCTAATTTTGCCTCAAGTCACTGAAAGCTGCAAAAATGTAAATGCAGATGTTTTTAGCAGTATTTCTATCCACTAGAGACTAAAAGATATCTGTAAACCCACATAATACATTGTTTAAAATCAGAATTATGATAGAGGACTCCAATTTTGTCTAAGGCTTGTAGAAAACACAGAGTTTTGTATTTTCTTATATTTAGTAGTTTAATGGGATTCCTTGAGTGTTTGAAGTCAAACTGGTCTGGGATGATTTCTTAAATAAACACAGACTTTACCTTGGGATTGAAATTAGTTTTTGGAAACTGTAATACTAGAACTGCAGTATTGACACTGACAATTAAGATAAGAGACATCCTTTGCACAGAAATTTAATGAAAAGAATTATTATAATGTATTTCAAAATTACAGTATGATCGTTTCTTTTCATTCTTTATAACCATCACATGGCATATTTTTCTAGAGGTGCTACCTAATTATGTTGTAATTAAATGTGATTCATCAAATAGAACTGGAGACAAAACTGGCAATCAGTGAGTCTTTTTCATTCACAGAATCTGTAAAATAGGTGTATCTTGTAATTAGTTTACAGATGTTTACTTTTGAACAAGCAAATCAAAATTATAATAATTTTCTTCTCGTTATCTGGTAGAATATTTTAGCATAAATATGCAGCACACAACAATGGCTTTCATGGGGTGGGACTACTAGAAATTATCAGCATAGCCACAATTATGATAATTATTCAGAGGACTTCAAAATATAATCCCTTACTGAAGATAATGAATAAGACCATGTTTTAAGTCTAGATGCAGTAGAAGAAGTTTACTTCTGTTTGTGCACACTAACTATAGGTGAAACATCATGGAATAGTAGAATGTTTTGGGTTAGAAGGGACTTTAAAGATCATGCCGTTCCAACTCCCCTTCTGTGGTCTGGGAACCTTTCACTAGGCCAGGTTGCTCAGAGCTCCATCCAGCCTGGACTTGAAGTTTGCAATTGCAATCAAATTGTAAATTTTTTTTTTTTTTTTTATAATGTTGATTGAGTTTACTTTCCTATGTAAAGTTAAGTAAATACTATTGGCAAACCACATATTGCCAACTCAGTTTATTAATTAAAAGGGCACCTTCTTGGGAGTATTTGTGGTCTTCAGTTGTCTTTCACAGAATTTGGCTGTGCTTTAATTTCACTGGCCATAATTATGCAGATTTTGGGTAACTGAGAGAAATGGGTTGGTTTGTTCCCTGGGCTGCTCAGTTGCAAAAATCTGAACAGGCTTGGTGTCTGTGTGCTGCATATTCCAAGCTGTAGTTTCAGCCCAGTGCTCACCTAGAGAAGGAGGGTCTGGATGTCACTACTGCTTTGGGGATGTCCCTGTCACGTGGCAGCCTACCATACACACACTAACTCAGAGCTGGTGGGCTGGGGTCTGTCTGCTCCTCCTACAGGGACCAAAAAAAAGACAGGATCTGGTGTCAGAATAACCCTTGGGCACTCATGGAAACATCTATCACATTTCTCTCCCCAAGACAAGACCAAAGACAGACAATGTCAGAGTGGCCCCTGGGCCCTCCTGTCCTCTTGCCTGACACCACGTGAAGGTAGGAAAGCCTTCTCAGAGAAAAGATAAAAATAAGTTAATTTTTTTTGATTGCTGGAAGTATATTTAACTTAATCAAGCTTAAAGCAGGTAATGATGAGCCAGCCTATTTATTTATTGCTCTCTGCTAGAAAATATATTTGTTTTCTTTCTAAATACAGACCCAAGCCAATCCTATTTCCATCACTCGCTGTGCTTCCCTATGTTTATCCACCCACATGGTCTATTTGAAGGTACAACCACCTGTAGGACTCAACTTCCCAGACTTTGCAAAGGCTGACTGGAGAGAAAAAACATCTTAAGTGAGCACTGTTTAGGGTTTCCTTTTTTTCCTCTTCATTTGTTTAAAGAAAATTTGGCTGAAATCTAACTTTTGTATTTTTTACAGCTATTTCTGCTCTTTCAGTAGCAACAAATCATTCATTTTTGTGACAAACTATTTCCAGGATAACCCACTATGATATGACAGAGAATTATAGCTTGAGAGAGGATGAAAGAGAAGGAGCAGATGATATCTCACAACACCACAAACAATCCTGTTGTCATGAAAAGTATGTCTATTAATAGCTATAAAGATGAAGGAAAACAGGCACCATTTACAATTTTAAAAGGATGGTTGCTAAGCTGAAGATTTTCCTAAGGACTTTGAGCTGCTTTTTGATAGCGATAAGCCACTATCTGTTCTGAAAAATGCATTGCAAGAGGCACTGAAGCAGGAGATACACCATAGGCAGACAGGGAACACTCTTGAAGCTTAATCACATGCAAATTGGAGATTAGGAGATTACAACTGACTTCAGTGCACATGAGGAATATGGTGTAATGCCTTCATGTATCTTCAATTTTAATTCCATATTAATCTTAGCGTGAATCATTCAGAATTGGGAAGATAAACCAAAGAAGCCTTGACTTCTCTGCTGCTGAGATCCACAGAACCATTTACAAAGTTAGGGGTTTTGTTACATAGACATCTGTGCATGCTGGAGGAGTTTAAAATGTGTTTCCAAAGATGACTTGCACAGCAGGGTCTAGAAGAGCTTGCAGGATTTCGGGGGCCATGTCTGAAGTGGGATGAACTGTGCATCCAGCTGCCAAGGCTGGGATGGCCTGAAACTCTGATGCTCTTTCTCTGTCTGGGACTGGATGATTATGCCCTTGCCAAGAGCACACAATCCTTAGTGAAGACCTGTGCCTTCCTAATATGTATTCTGAAATCTGTTTAGAGATAGAAAAAGATGTGTATTCACAAGGAACCAACTTCCTTTATTTTATGATTAACAGACACAGAAGACAGCTGATGATTACTAGTACAAGAACAGGCTGCAGGTCTGTGTGTGGATTGTCCTTTAAAATATTATCTCTGTCATGGGTTCACGAAAGGACCGTGATGATAAATGATCTGTTGTGTAATTTTGAAAAAAATGCTTCATTTCTTTGTGCCCTCTCTGCTCATGTGTGACATCACAGTAGTCAGAGGCTAAATTACACTTAGTATTTTCCAAGGAAACTGCTGGAGCTAGTCCAGAGGAAGCCACAAAGATGATCAGAGGGCTTGAGCATGTCTCCTTTGAGGAAAGGCTGTGAGACTTGGGATTGTTCAGCCTGGAGAAGAGAAGGATTCAGGGTGACCTTCTAGCAGCCTTCCAGTAACTAAGGGGACCAACAAGAAATTTGGAGTGGGACTTTTCCCAATGGCATGTAATGATAGGAAAGGGGGAGTGGATTCCAACTGAAAAATTGTATTTTTTGGTGAAATATTTGGAAGAAATTCTTTAGTGTGAGGGTGCTGAGGTACTGGAACAGGTTGCCCAGAGAAGTTGTGGATGCCCCATTCCTGGAAATGTTCAAGGCCAACTTAAATGGGGCTTTGAAAAACCCGCTCTGGTTGAAGGTGTCCCTGCTCATGGTAGGGGGATTGGAGCTAGGTGATCTTTAAGGTTCCTTCTAGCACAAAACATTTTATGCTTCTCTGATTCACATGTAGTGAGATGGATTTCTTTGATTTTGTTGCACATTAAGACATTAATTCTTAGTGCCTAGCTCAAAGTCACCCTACTTTGAAATTTTGAGTACAATGACTTTGGCAAGGGCTATAATATTATAGAGACAAGCAAACAGCAGACAACCTTGGACTGGATACATACTTGTTGTGGAACCTTCCTGAATTATTTAACACTCTCCCCACCATGGTTTCAATTTGTAAAATGAGTTCAGATATGGTTTCTTTCTTGTATGAGGATGAAAACTACTTTTATGTCATAATAGAACATATGGGCTAGGTTCTTAGCTCAGGATAATTAGGGATGTGCCATTGGTGATTTGTGCTAATTGAACACTTTTTTCTGAGGTTGAAAATACTTACCCATAAAAATACTTTCTTCATCCCTGCTAAATGTATTCAAGGATTTTTCTGCTCTAGTTTTTTCTTCCTTTCAAACCATGTAAGTTAATTTTTTTAGTTTTTATAAATTATTTTCTGCTAGTTCCAGAAATACAGAATTTCTGAATTAAAAAAAAGCCTTATTGTCATATATAATTAAAAAGAAGAATAATTTAGGGCCACTGATCATCATTTAGTGGCCAAAAGGAAAGAGTGTTTTTTTATACAGTAGCATTTCACTCATGCTTATCAGTAAAATGTTTTCAGAATGTATGACTAGAACTGGCAGCTGTGTGATCACAAATAAGAGAATTGTAATCATTCTGTCTTTTATACAAAAATGAATGCAATGAAGGAATTATGTACATATTTTTTCGTAGCAAGAACAGCCAATGAATTGCCAACCACAGGAATCTCTCAGCTGGATGCAGGAAGCAGTATTGCGTTTTCGTGAGCAATTTACCTGTATGCCAACTGCCAGTCTGACATTGAGGGAAATGAAAAGCATTTTCCTCAAAAGCTTTACTCCCTTGAATGAAATTCTGGGAAAAATGTTCTGTGAGACCTGTATTAGTAGGAAAGAAAGATAACCCCCTAAAATAAAAAACTCACAGGCATTATTTACAACCAGAAGCTACTCTAGGAGAAAATTTCTATTGAAAGCCCAAATGATATTGTGGTCATTACAACAGGCATTTCATTCAGTGTAGAAAAGGTTTTTTTAAAAGACATCTTGTAAAATACTCTTCCTTAGTCAAGAAATGAGTATGTAGTGTTAAACAGACCTGTATTTTCCTCATATGCAGTAGACAGAAATGGTGAATATATGCAATTATCTTCATATTGCAAGCATGGGTTCAGCATGTGTGGGGAGCTAAAAAGCTCAAAAAGGATACAGCATTTACATCCATTTGGAAATGACAGGAACATTGAGAAGGACCCAGATAGGACCCAGTCCTCTGCTGATGTAACCTGACAGAGATCCATTGAGGTAAGTGGAGCTATTATGATTCAGGCCAGCAGAGGAGCTGGTCAAGAGTGCTTTGCTTTGAGACTTGAACTTTTCTAAGATTGCAGTAATTGTAAATGCTGTGGATACGCCATTTTTTTCTTCAGGGCTACATATATATTTATTTCTTCTGCAACCTACTTGTCATCTAATAAAAAAATTAGAAAAAAAAATCCTAAGGCTTCTATTCTGTCAGTCCCTTCTTAAGGCAAAAGTCTCAGCACTCAGAGCTCAGTGAGCTTTCAGCCTCATTACAAACACACTCTGTGCTGAAAGGAGCCTTTTACTGTGCATGTAAATGCATGCTGAAGCTGGTCACTGCTGCTAGTGGGCTGGGCTCTCCCCAAGTTCACCTTCATGACTCAGAAGTGCACTGCAGTTTGACTAATACCCTTTACCTCACAGACCTGGCAGGTGTGCTTTTAGCAACCTGCTGTACATGAGCAGCTTTGGTGCTCCAGAAGGGTGTCTAACTGTATGCAATTTTAAAGTATTCCTGTATCTCAGTTGGAAGTACTTGATTTTCTTTTGATCTTGCCTCTTTTCAACAAAAAGAGTGCAGGAAATTATCTGGGGCCAAAAGGTTTCACACAGAGCCTTATCAATGACAACTATCAATGACAAGACACAATGGTTCTCTGTGCCAGTATCCTAACATTGCCTCAGTCAACCATATTCCAGTGAAGTGTAAGGCTGTGTGGGGAAGATTTTAAAGACAGTTTACACATGCTGCTTCTAAAATTTATAGAGTTTCAAAGAATCAAAATGACTGCAATCCTAAGTAACTCATTTTGAACACTTCATCACTGATAATGAACAATTCTGATTGGGCTTTTGGGCCTCTGGATGTCACTGTTGTTTTGCAATAATATAAACAATGTTATTTGGCAAGATCACACTGGCAATTTGAGATTTACCATTAATTCAGTGTAAGATATGAACAACTGAATATGTAAAATAGTGCTCACTTCACTTTAATGTTTGGTGAAAAGGGAAAAAACCCAAACCCTATCAGCTTCTCTGATGTCCCAAAATACATTTCTTTGGAAGCACTGAAAGAGGAATGAGAGCCTTCATTGTCCTGATGGGGTCCTGTCAGGATGTGTCCTGGATAAATACTGGCTTAGCAAGTCAGAACAAATGGTGGTCTCTCTGTGTGAGGAGGAGGTGAATAAGTGCCAAGGACCATGCCCTGCTGCTGCTGCTCATGGCTGCCTGAGAGGAGTGGAACTTACTTTCCCCAAGTAAAGTTGTTATGCATTTGTTACAAAATTAGGAGCAAAAAGAAGGAAGGAAAAAAAAAATCATATTTTGCTTCTTTTATAGACTCTTGCAGAGCAAAATGTTCTATGGTATGAAATTATTTATAAAGTAAATGGAGATTTAGTGATTAGGAAGAGTATTTTTCAGATTCATTAATGGCTGCAATTGCCTCAGTTATTTACAATGAAATAGGATGAACTATGTGCAAAAAGTCTTCCTTGGAACAAGGCAGATTCATCAGAAGTTTGTAGGGCAACTAGGGTGTGACAGGGAAATAAATGAAGGAGTGTACAATTTTTAAAATGTCTCTGATCTTTAGTTTTTTGTTGTCAGTTTAATGAATGAGAGTGGCTGCCTTCTGCTGGGAAGTATCAAAAATTTAACGGATATAGAAATAGAGTATTTCCATGAAGAAAACAGACATGTTTCATTTTTTAGAATCCTTGAATTTCATTTGAACTAAATCCAAATAGGAAATTTTGCCTCCAGGAGGTCTAGTTCATAGTGATCAGGAAACACACTGGCATTCTCTGCTTTGAAATCAGCAGCCACTGACTTCAGTTTGGAGAGAATTTCTTCTCTACAAAGGGATCCCATAGGATCCCACTCAGTCAGGGTCACCTTCCATGAGCACTTGTTGTGGTTTAACCCTATCTGGCAACAAAGTACAAAGCAGCTGCTCGCTCACTTCTCTCTGCCTTGGCCCTCCTAGTGGGGAGAGAATATGGAAGAAAGGCATGGGTTGAGGCATGAACAGATTAACAGCTGAAATAAATGAAATGTATTACTGATATTATTATTAATAATAGCAATGATAATTATGAATTATAATTAATAATCTAATGAAGAGACAGAGAGGCCTAAACCCCAAGGAATACAACCGATGCACATCACAGTTTCTCACCACCCACAGAATGATGTCCAGCCCATCCTCAAACAGCGATTGGTGCCTCCCAGCCAAGTCCCCACAGTTCCTACACTGAATGTGACATTCCCTTGTATGGAATACCCCTTTGGCCAGCTCAGCTCAGCTCCCTCCCAGCTTCCTGTGCCCCTACTCAGTGGCAGAGCATGAGAAACTGAAAAATCCTTGACTTAGAGAAAACTCCGCTCAGCAAGAACTGAAACATCAGAGTGTTAGCAACACTCTTCTCATCCTGAATCCAAAAGACAGTACTCTACCAGATCCTAGGGGGGAAATCAACTCTATCCCAGCCAAAACCAGGACAGCAATGAATTAAAGTAAATGCAAAGTACTTTTTGCTATCATGCCTCAGCTAGACTAGAGCAAATGTATTAAATCACTCACATACTGTAAAGAAGATGCTATTTTTAGACTGTAAATTCCTTTTCCCAGTAGCAGAGTGCTAATGTCATATCATGCTATGAGGGTGAGTTTTCATTCTTTTATCTTTTTTTAAGCTTGCAGACAAATATCTTGCCCATTTCTTTTAGGGTTTTAAACTGCTACTATTACAAGGCTGATTAATAAGGCTTTATGAGCTAATTAATATGCTTTTATCTATATGAGCTTTTATCTTTATGTGACTGATTGCTACAGCAATTCTATAACATTACAGGAAGCTATTTATTTTCAAATTAACAATGTCATCATGACCTTTTACCACACAGCTAAGTCAAGGTTCTGGCCTGCCAGGTAGCTCAGACTGTTCAGTGCAGGCTGTAAATTACATGCTGATGAGAGAGTGTGATGATATCTGTCCCTTGATGTGAATGCAGCAGTTTATTCTCCCAGACATAAGTGATGATGGAATTCTTCAACACTGAAATGTAGGATGAAGCAGTAAATTTTTAAAGTAGTGATGGCAGTAGGAGTATTAAGGAAAGTGCTTACTAGGGAAAGTGTTGGTGTACCTGTGCCAGTCCCTGGTGATGCCTGCACCTGGATCCTGGCCACCCAGGGACATCTCCAATACATCCAGGTGCTCTGTCCAAGGTCCTGTGCAGGGTGTGTTTTGGGAGGTCACAGCACCAGGCTGATGTGGATCTCCAGTTTTGATTTTGGATTTACTCCAGATCCACTTCCAAGTAACTGGGCAAAACACTGCAAGCTCCCTGTGCAAAGGAACAAGGCACAAATATTTATATTACTGTGGTATATGGGACCTCACAGGCTATGGGTTCAACTCAACCATTGGTAGGGGGCTAACCCAGAGCAGGAATTTTTTCCTTCATAGCAGGAATTTCTTCCTTCAAAAACCTTAAAATCTCAGCAGTAACAAAAACAGAGGGTTTGTAGTGCAGCCATGAAAAACAAGCTCTATCTTGTAATGACCATGATTTCAGCATTAGTTTGCATTCAAATATATTTGAGAACATTTGATTTATAACTCGTTTGAAGTATTAATTTTGTAATCTTTAAATTATCCATCATCTCAAGTCTGTCTTTAATGTGAGATGACTGGACATTTTCAATACACACAACAAATATTTAGACTTTAACGAAAGATGCTATTTTGAGGAAAATTTTATCTCAATTTTCTAGAAAAAATGACTTGTATTGATAACTCAAATAATTTAAATCACAAAAATAATATTAGTTGGGAAAATAAATATGAATATTATACTACTCATACAAAACCCCCTTGTTTTTTACTCTACTGTAGTTTCAAAGTTACAGATAAATAACTTTATAAAATTCCTTATGTTTTCTTCAAAAAGGGTTTTGATTTGGGTTCCTCAAAAGTACATAGACTGATTTCTTTTAAGGTTAGAACTGATCTGACTTCCCTCCATTAATGTTAAAACATCAAATTCCGGATGATTACACAGAGGTTAGTGTAATGTAGTGTATCTAGGGGAAAACACTCACAAAAGGATGGGAAGGAATTTATGTGGTATTTGTGCAACTATCATACAAGCTTTCAAAGGATTTCCATTGTCATTCAAGATTACTTGAGCATAAGTTAATGGACTCTTAAAGTATTACCCAAAGCTTATTATAATAGACTATGGCAGCCTCTTTTTAAAATGTTTTTTAATAATATCAAGTACAAGTCCCTGAAGACATGATATTTCTAGGCTTAGTATTTCTTCATCAAATATTAAAATAGGTCAAACAATTTGGTTTCAGTTCCTTTTCTGTTCATGCTCCTGCTGTATTGTGCATACCAAGTAGAGAGCATTATGTAGATTTACCAACTGTTGAGTTCTC
This sequence comes from Serinus canaria, assembly GCF_022539315.1. Classification (NCBI taxonomy): domain Eukaryota; kingdom Metazoa; phylum Chordata; class Aves; order Passeriformes; family Fringillidae; genus Serinus; species Serinus canaria. Next base: position 123,730,788 of record NC_066315.1, read on the forward strand.
TGCTTTGTTTCATTATGTTGTTTATTTTGCAGTCTGTACTGAGAGTGGAAGAGCTACAATTACACACCAAGGAATCCTGATATTTACTAATTCCATAAAGTTAAGGTCATCTTCTGTAGCAATTAGAGAATAAATTATCAGAATTCAATCTTGCAGATGCAGATAATCCATAATGAAAAGGCTGAGATAAGACCAAATGACTCAACAAGGTTTTTAGTTACATGATTGAACTGCTAATATCTTACAGCATGAGTAGCAATATATCTCTGTGGATCAAAATGTATTTCCCAGGAAATATTTGCATTTATCAATTAGAATTTGGCTAAATTAATGCTCAAAATTTTATTCTTAGAGGCAAGTAGTCAAAGACAATCCCCAAAAGACAAATATTCTTCCAACTGAACAATTTTCCACACCCCTTGTTTTATTTCTCAGCAGAAACAGGGATGAAGCATGTTTAAAGCTTGATTCCATCAATCAGCATTAAGTTATGTACAGAGTTTTACAAATACTTGATAAGAATCAGACCAAACAGGTCCATCCTCGAAACTTAGCTTTGGTTGAGTATAAAGAAATGGGACTATTCATACTTCCTTTATTTAAAAACTGAATGTACAAAGCAGTGCACAAAAAATAAATGTTTAAGGTAGATATTTAGAATAGAATAAAAATCTTTTGATGTTTCAAAAGTAAAGCTGCACACATCTTTTAGATATAGAACCTGGCATGAAAAAAGGATTCTTAGAGCATGAATTGCAGTGAAGACACGAAAGTGTGTGACCTCATATTTGTAGTTCACCAGTAACATTGTTAAATGTCTTTTAATCCCTTTGTTATAGAGGAGCAAAATGCTACTGTCGTTGATTTCATCAAAAGCAGGATGTGGCAGCAGGGCTGCTGCTGTATAGTACACATGGTTAAGGGATAGTTTGTCAGGTTTGGTTTTTATTTTAAGCAATCTAATATTTAGCCACTTAACAACTTTGGAGGCTGAGTCTTTTGTTTTGAAAAATGTTGCAGGGGTTGTAGAGAGCAATGTCCTTGATCCAGGAGCAGGATCCATGAGAGAGTATGTCAAGTATAGTTTGGAGTTGGCAGGCTAAAATGATCCACGAGTCTTTGATTTAATTTTGATGCCAGAGACAATCTTTTTCTGATATTTATCACAAAGACTGTCAAGTCCTTGTCAAGCAAAAGGAAAATCATGTGTTTCAGTGAGCCTATTTGCCAATTCTGGCATATCATTATCTTGGTTTACCTTTCTTCCGTGCATTTGGTTATGTTTCTGGCAAATTAAAATGCTTATCATTATGATTTCAAAGATGCCTTATTGGTAATTATATATTTCAAGATGAGCTGCCAGCTATTCTGATGAAATTTCTGAGTATCACTTTGAGCAAACTGCCATTTATTTATTTTAGTAGCTCACTGAGGAATAAACATCATAATTATCATCTTGTCATTCAAATAAATCTCAGATTTATTTCCATGCCAAGCACTGTGAGGCAAAATAAAACAAATTTTTTGAATGGTGACTATGACCAGCAAATAAAAGACCCATTCCTTAGGGAAATACTTGATCCAACATCCCTGCAAGTTACTGCAATGTGTCTTTTGACTTGCAGATTTGGATCATGATGTGAGTGTGCTGATTCAAGAACCCAACAGTAACAACAACTTTGTGTCTTTCCACTGCCTGCCTTTTTGCATTTTGCTTGGAATTTGTGGCAAGATTACATATCAAGAGCTTTTGTGGAAGGATGATAGTTTCTCATACATGTGAAGTATTTTTTCAAGTTCCTGTTGACTCTAAAATAATTGCGACTGTAAGATAGAAAAGTGAATAATCTGAATACTAATAACTGCAACTTCATTTTAAAATAAAATTTTAAATATTAGAAATTTGCAAAACTACTTATGCAAATGAAATTGCCCCATGTCACTGGCAATTAATCCTACTCAATTATGTTACTGCTAAGACATGTACATTTATAGAGTTTAGATAAATGTGTGCAATTCTTCAAAGGCTTTGTGTAATTGCTCCTAGATGTGCCATCAGCTGTACTTGTCTTTGTGATTGTATCTGTACTTGGTAGGTTTTCATGTTGTAATTGTATGTTAATTGTTTGTGATTGTATCTATGAGGTTTTTATGCAGTAATTTTGAATAGCAGTTGTCTGATTGTACCTTTGATGGAAACTTTAATGCTTCTTTTACCCAGAATGTGCTTACTAACAAGCAGTTCACATGAATCAATATACACTAGAAGGAAAATTATATAAGTAAAATGGGACAACATTTCCACAAAGATAACACATTGTGAATTCTAAAGGTAAGTATTTTAGTAATTTATGATTTTGCACTTCAGTTTATTCTGACAAAGAAGAAATGATTGAGAGAGGCTGGTAACTACTGTATGACTCAGAAGCTTTGAGGGTTTTCACAATCTTTTCACTTGTTCCTCTGTGCAAATTCCCATATGTGCTCTAGTTAATTATATCAACTTTTACAAGATACCCAGGGGCCATTGTAATTTTTTCAATGCAAAAACACAGCTTAAGAGCAGAGCCAGAACCAGACCAGTGGGCAGGCAGGCATTTTCCTGGGTACCATCCAGTGGCAGGGACTTTGGTGTTAGTGGACACCAGGCACCCTTCTGCTCTGGTCCTAGGAGAGCCTTGCTATAAGCCTGTTCTATCCAGGTAATTTTGGTGGTGAATATTCTGAATGATCTGTGTTGCTAAAACATCTCAAGGCTCTCAGTACAGCCTTGGAGCCATGGGGTGTTTTCAAGACCATATATAAGCATGGTCTGGCTGCAAATAAGGACAAACTATAGGCATATTCCATAAATTCTAATGTATGAGATATACTTTCACCCAAGCACTCACATCTGGAAGACAAAAGCTCATTTATTGTGATAATTGTCAGTAGTAGTAATTTTAGAAATAGATTTTTCGTTTGCTTATTTAGGAACTGTTTTTTTGTGATTTCATTTTTCATGGCTGGTTCAACTAGAAAAAGAAGTAGATTTTAAAAAACTCTTTTAAATCAAGAGTCCAAAAGAAGTTTAATGCTCTTGGATTACACTTTATTTAATCTGCCCCTCCCTCCCCATCATATTTCTGTTTCATCATTCAAGGCAGGTGGTGGGGAATTCTCAAATCAAATTTTTTTACTACAATATTTTAATGTTTGATTTTTGATAGTTTTCTAACATGTCCTTTTTTCAGATGGGGGAAATTGACTAAACATGCTACACTCAGCACATTTTCTTAATTGGTTGGTGCCACTCCATTCAGATAATGTGATGAAAGATTCTCCTTCCCCCTAGAGACAATTCATTCAGTTCTGACATTGCTTGTGTTTTTAGAAATGATTGGATTCATTTTTCACAGATAACACTTTTTTTCAACTCTTCCATGTTTTTCCCCCAAACAGATTAACAGTAAATGATAAAGGCAGAGGCCCCAGCCCAAGTCAGATCTAGTAATTCAGTGTGAAAATTCAACAATAAACCTAAAAAAAATGATGAACCACACGGTATTTGTGTTAGCAAATGCTGTAGTAGTGAACCATGAATAGGTGAGCAGACAAGACCAGAAGCACTATTTAAATGGATTAGGTGGGCCATTTACCCATTGTTATGAGTCATTGCAATTAATTTAATTGAATCTCTTCTTTTGGCAGTGATCCCTAAAGGCATTCAATTGCCCAGAATGCCTGTGGTAGACAAACAATTTCAGACTAAATATAATACACTTCTAATGGATTCTGTGTTTTCCTTGAATGTGGACTATCCTTACATTTTTTAAGGTAGGAACAATTTGAATGCACTGATTCTATTGCTTTTGGAGTTCTCTAGGGTTGCCTGAGAGAGACGGCATGAAAACTAAGATGGCATAGGAGGAAAGATGTGCCACTTTGGCAGGGAAAATTTCAGTATTTAGTTAAAGTAACAAGTCAGGCTTTTCTACTGTAAGTCCTGCTTTTATAGAAATGTCTCAAAAAACTTAATCAAAGATGTCAGTGTTTGTAGCTCTCCAGAGTCTGGAACTACCTCAAACCACTGGATCTTGTGAAGCTTAGCATCATGATGAATTAGAACAGTTCTCACATCTCACAGATGCCCAGTCTGGTAAAAGGGAGGGAATTAAAGGAAGGGAATTAAATATTTGTGGCAGAGTCTTTCAAGAGAGGAGTGAATGCATGGGTCAAACCTATGCTTTCTGAGTCGTTTGTTTCTTTAACACTGAAGAGGTTAAAAAACCACCAACACCTCAAATCTCTAAACCTCATCCACCTGGAATGGATTCTGGATTCTCCTTCAGACTTCATGAGATCATTCAGCACTGCCTGTGTGGGGCTGTGTCCCTTCCCCGATGCTGTCTAGCCACAAACCTGGGCTGTGGGAGTTTTTAACAAGACAAATGGGACTCAGAAGAATGAGCACAAGGAGGAAATCATCAGTGAGTCATGAAGATTGGTGTGCTCTTGTGCTGCCTTCTAGAAAAGGACAATTCTGAGTTTTGGACTGTTTTCAAAATCTGTGTTTTACATTCTTCCAGCAGACCAGAGCAGAAAAACCTTCCACAGAATCAATGGGTATCTGTACTTTCTGAGAAAGAGAGATCAATTGCTTGCTACCCCTACATGGTGGGTTACCCAGCTTGTTGTATAGCAAAATATTCTTCATTACAGGTTTTGAATTTTGTGTGGCTGAGGAAGGAACAAAATCAGTGTCTCCATTCATCTAAGACATCTTTAATCACGTGACTGCTATGCGAAAATATGTGAGGCTTCAAAAAATTATTAACAATAATAATAGTTTTGCTTCCTTTCAGATCACTAAACCCACACACAATTTTTTGCTGTAATAAGCAGATAAGAAATTGATATTTTCCATCTGAACGATTTTTGAAGCATTTATCCCTCCTTTGCCTAATTGAAAGGGTCCTGAAATTGAACCAATACATCATGCACAGCATTTCTGCAAGAAAAATGTCTCATGTCCACTTGTTTGAAGGCTTGGGACTCCAGAGAAGTTTGTATCATGTCAAGGAAAATCCACTTTTTTTAGGAGATCAGCAAAGGCTTTTCTCAGGCCCTGTTGTGCACAGGTGCCCAAGCTTCCTGTGGTGTTCTGCATTCATAGATCTCAATGTGCTTCTTGGAAAGAAGGCAATTTCAAACCTGAGGGGAACAGCTTCTCCTTTAAGCTTCATAGCAGGCTGTACTAGAAAGCCCATGTTCAAACCAGAAATAAGCATCTGCTTGAAGAGTGTATATGTGACTGCTAATGAAAAAAAAAAAAAAGGAAAATGTAGGTTAAAAGCTGAGCTAGTTTGAGGTTCAATATGGGATTTGTTTGTGTACATCTGACAGACTTTTTATAGACAGCTCATCAAATAATAAACCCTTCCAAGAAAACTCTGTCCTAAGTATTAATGTTTGCTTTCAATTGTTTGTACTCATTTTCTGAGAATAACAAAAAAAAAAAATTGGCCATTTTAAGTAGCAATAGTAAATGATATATCATAGATTCATAGAATCATCTATGTTCACTGACACTTGATTACTTTATACTAATTGCTTTGGTAAGTACCAATTATATCCCTAGATGGTTTTCTGAATGTTAATATATCAGCTACATTCCTAATTTTCCTACATATTTTGTAGTTAGAAAATGAAGCAGCAAGATTTCTCTTTCATACCTGTTAGTCATCATTACATTCTCTAGTAAAATGATATTTCCATGTAATTTAGACTGTAGTTGCCAACATTCATGTTAAATGTTAACCCATTATATTACACTGGGTAAAATCAATGTGGCACAAAACCATGAAGGAGAGAAAGCATCAGATGAAGTTATGAAATGAATGTGTTTTATACATTTTTCTGTATCTAACTTTGGCTGACTAATTCATGGAAGTATAAAGGGTTTATAATGACCTTAATTATTGATATGGCCTAATTAAGCTCTGGTGAATTTAGTAATGCATTAGTGACTCCTTAGAATAGAAGTGGTCTCACTGGGGTTAATAAAACTGTTTGGTTGGTTTTATTGAGCAATATTCTGAGGAGTAATATTCTGCTGAAACTAAAAGCCTCTTGCAGGGATATGACAAATCCAGGGAAAATTTAAGAAATGTAAAAAAATAATTGGGCTTTGAACTGGCACTTGGAAAGTAAATGGAAGTCTTCATCTAGTCTTGCATGGAGCTTTGCTTATTTTATCTAAAAATAAAGCAAATGAAAACCAATATTTATGTCAAAATGTTGATGTGCAATGACAAAGATGGACTTCTCATGCCCATCTTCTGTTTAACTTCAAGTACTAAAATTCCCAATGTCTCCCTTGATTGTTTTGGAAAAAACTATACATGTTTAACATCCACAAACAGATAAAATGAACAGCCTTTAACTTATGCAAGTATGTATTGAAAATACATACATATATATATATATATATATATGACAATAGCATTTTCCTATTGTGCCCCTGATCAGGCAGATGAGGCTAGCTGTAAGTGAATTTGTTTGAACTCCCAAAGGAGTCTAGCTGCAGTAGAATTGAACCCTATGTGAATTAATTTATCCTGCTTCCAGGCTGCTTGGCAGCTTTTGGCACTTCTGCTCCTGTATTTATGGCTGGCCTGAGGATGTACATGCTGCATGACAGTGTGCAGCACAGGCACATATCCTTATTCAGTGTTTGGGCATGGGGGAAGTTGTTACTCTGAGTTGTCAGCTGGTTATTTCTTGGAGAAGCTGTCATGGGGATTGCATGCTGTGGAATTTACATTACTATTTAAAATACTACTACAATACTATTTAAAATATGTGATTTTTTTAGATTAAAGGACCCTGACAAATAAAATATAGACCACATTTTGAATTTTATGTCTTCCCTCAATTCTTAATGTGTTTCGAATTAAAATGTTTGAATTTGTGTTCCATTTGAATTACTCTCTCTCCTGCCACACTTTGCTTTGTGTTAATCTCTGGTCCTTTGCTGGTAAAAATTTGACTTATCTTTGCTTAAGTGACTGTGTTTTAAATTTCTGAATAAACAGTTAACATAAAAACTTATGCTAATTGTTTGACAGGAAGAATGTAAATTCACTTCCAAATATTCCCTTCAGAAAGCCACATTTCATTTTCTTTTTTTTCCAAGAAAATGTGACATTACAACTCAACACAACTGTGAAGTCTTGCAGTGTGTTTTCATTGCTAATTTTTTTTTTTTCACAGTGAGGATACCTAAACTACCAGTCAGAACTGAGGCATCTATGGTAGTGGATTCAAGGACTTTGATTACTTGTTTCCAGCCCATGGAGAATGCATGAAACAAGTGAGGTACTAAACATCAGATGCATGCTAAAAGGAGAGATTATTCAGACAGCCTATGTATGCCCATAATGGGTATAAAATTATGAAGAGAGGAAAAAATAACCTTCTTCATGTACACACACACCTTCAGAATATGATATGTTAGTAAAAACAAAGGTATATTTTAAGGTTCTTTTACCTGAGCTGGGGGTCTCATAGAATTTGTATATTTATGACACACAAAGGGATCTGAAAGAGAGTTTATCGTTCTGTGACCTCTCCTTGAACAGTGTAACTTGGTTTAGAGATGGTTCAGTCACATCTGCTTTACACTGTAGCCAGGTGGATTAGCTGTGCTAGAGTAAAGATTTTAAAGTCAGCCTGGATAAATCCACATGGAGCTGCACTACAGAATTAATGTATGCTGCTGTTGTATTTAGTAAAGAACTTAGGAAAACATTAATGGGGGGAATTCCATGTTGTATTTGCAAAAGAATGGAGATTCTTCAAACTGCTTCATGTCCCTTTTGTGCTGAATAACTCCAATATTTGAAGCTGTAACCAAGTGGAATCCAATGGCAATTAGGTACAAAGATCCCCTCTCCATCCATTTTGAAGAAGCCATGGGATGTCTTGGGTCTGTGGTAACTTGTCCTCTTCTGATTTTTCTTTGGCTTGTCTTTGAAGCTGCTAAATTAGGCATCATTGGAGGAATAATCTCTTTTCCATTGTTTCCAAAAGATGGAGTAACTGAAAATTAACAGAATGGAAGGGAGAAAAACTAATATCCTCAAAGAAAAAAAAAAAAAAAGGTGCAACAAAGTCTAAAATTAAAATGTAATGAAGCAGATTTGATGCAGTACATAGCAAGCTTGAGCTAAATGGAATGCTATCAAAACTGGGAATTATTTTGCTTAGGAAAAGGAGAATCTTTTTTGACTTCTATGGTAAACCTGGCAAAAGTATTACTCATCATTATGTTAAAAAAAATAACAAGCTTACTGCAAGACTGCAGTGCAGCAAGTGGTGATTCTTGCTCACTGTCTCATGGCAGAGATAGTCTGTCTGTTTGGTGAGCTGGGCAGTGAATAAGGACTTGCAAAACCCGAGGTCTGTGATGAATTCTGCTATTTTTTGTCTTTGTGATCTCAAGTGTGTCATTCCTCAGCTGCTTTTCCTGCTTGTTTTAATGTCTTCGTTACAGAGGTAGTAAACTCATGGGAACAGTGCTGTCTCTTTCCTGGAAAGCTAAGCAACACACATGGTTTGTTCTCTGTCTCTGTCAACTCAAATTTCAAAATCCTGGCCTGACTTGCCTCTCTGCAGACCTGTTTATGCTTTCCCAACTCTTTGTGATCCTTCCTGTTCCTCCCATCTGCTCTCCCTGCTTTGAGAGCTGCAGGGCTGTTAGAGGACCACGTTCCTGATCCCAGGGAAAGCTGTCATTCTGCATTACTCTGGCTCGAGTCATTGGCAAAGTACTTTGCTGTTTCAAGCACATATTTTGATGACTCTCTTCAATATGTATTTGTATCCAGAGATGAACAAGGCAGATCTTTTCTCAGTCACATAAATCAACAAGAAATCAGTGAAAGTCTGTAAAGAAAACCACTCAGGTCTGGCCAGTCTGCTTCTGGTTTTCCCAAAGTGAATATTTTATGCCTAAATTGTAAAGCTGAACTGATTTATGACAGCTCTGGAACAGGACAACCCATTTCTAAAAAACTTTTTAATTACTTTGAAATGAAATAATGTTTAATTGTGAGGCATTCAAATATTTTAAATTCAATCAGACTCTAACATTTCTATTGCATCACAAAGTTACAGAGAGGCTAAGGATTTCTAACAAATTCTGTAGGATTTTCACTTGAAGGGAAGAGTAAGTTTCCTTTTCTTACTAAACACCATCTGAAAAAATGATTTGTAAGAAATACTTGCTTTTCTAATTAAAAAAAAATAAAATCAATCTATAAACTTATCTCCAAGGATTTTTCCCTAAGCATCTGGTTTTGAATTAATGTTAAAAAATATTATTAAAACCCCCCAATAGCTATTATCTCTGCCTTTGAAAAAAATAAATTTTTTGAAGGAAATTTGGGATTGAATAACTTTTTAAAATGAGGCCTGCCATCTCTTTACCATATGCCATATCTTCCCCAACATTCTGTTTAAATAGAATATAAGCTAGGGGTAGTTATCTGCTGGAATTAATGGTAGATTAATGGCAAGAGTCAGAGAAGACCTAGGGACATTATGTACACGAGGCCTCCTCATAAGTGCTAGGCAACTTATTCTAAGGGATTTATCTTAATGGGATGTCATATGCAGCAGGGAATAAAACACATATTTAATGTGGGTAAAAGCACTGAAATAAAATGGAGGGAGGATTAGATCAGGCTTGCAATTGCTTTTGTCTGGCAATAGCTAATTTTGCAAAGTACTTGGGGAAAACAGGATTGGATCATAAGGATTTAAGCCATCTACAGTTAAATGATTGCAAATGAACCTTCTTAGTTTCAGTAACTTTTACAGGATTGATTTATATTTAATGCCATATGTATACCTATGCATAAATTCACAGATATATGAATGATTAAAAACTGAAAATGCAGCCAAGAGAAAATGATGAGCCACTTTACTTAAATGATATGAGCTAAATTCCTTTGAAAAAGTATCAAAAATCTGATTTGTAAAACACTTTCAAAAAATCCTCTAAGATAATTTAAGTGGGTTTATTTTCCCTGAGAAAATGTAGCCAAGTATTTCTCAGAGAAGCTGAGAGGCAGAAAAAGCTTTAGCTAATAATGTTGCTCGCTGCAGAGAGCTCTTGAATTCTAGATGTGATTTTAAAACTAAGGTTCAGAAGCTGATTAAGGACCAGAATCCCTGACTGAGTTTCTGATTAACATTTTGAACATGGAGTGAAATATTCAGTCTCTGCATAATTATAAAATATAGACATCAAAGAACAAAAATGCCTTTGAGTGATCTATTCTATCTCTTTGTGAAAGCAAGATTATATTTTTAAGCTGGCAGTAACAAGGGTTTTTCCAAACGTAATTTTGACGGTTCCCACTGATAGAATGTAAACTGTTTCTCTTGGAAAAATATTCCATGACCTAAAGGGTCTTTCTGCTGTTGCATTACATCCACAGATCCTTCTCCCTTTCGATCTCAGGTGATCTCTTGTTACACTTAGTGTTTGGCTTTAGATTCCTATCAAAATATTAAGGGAAGACTGGAAAAAGAAAAGGCCTAAAAACATATAGAGTTTAAAAATATTTTAAAAGCCCGAACCTGCACACAAACAAATGCATTAATTTTTTTAAATGTTTGAGTCACAGGATGAGACAAATCAGAGATCAAATGCAAATTATCCCATATCTAGACTGATGTGAAAGCTGTGTCCAATTGCGAAATTTTCTTCTGCTCTGAAATATCTTCTTAATATTCTGGTAAACAATTTTCTGATGCTTCTTGAATTTAAATGTGGTGAGGAACTGCTTCTTACACCGTGAATAAATATTTCTTAATTATGCAGTTTTACTATTTTGTTTATGTAAAATAAAAAAATTCATATTCTAGCTTAAGTAATTACATTTGGTCTATATTTATTTCCTTTGGAGTTTAGTAAGTGAATTATTCTCTCCCAACTGCCTTAATGTAATGTATGAAGCCACACAATGTAAAAAGAAGCCAAACAGGTATCCACAGAATTAGCATATTTTTTAACACAGCCATACATATATTGATTTTTACTTTTGGGTTTTATTTCCAACCATGCAACAATTGTTTCAGCCATGATCTGATTGGCTTGTATATTTGGTATAATAATAATCATATATACTATTGATGCATACATTTCTGGTTTTATTCTGATCTGTCCTATAGTTTTGAGAGACTTCTTTTATCACATGCCTTCATGGTTTGGTTCTTTCATATGCTTCCAATTGTCCCCTCACTCTTCACTGAATTTGCTTTTTTTTGGAAATTCAATAGAGTACACTATGAAAACTTCATACCTTGCTATGTTCACAAGATGTTAAAGAGAATTAGACCTGCAGATTGTGTCACAGAGAAGGTGTTGCAAATCTTATTATGGGACTCCTGATGTGCAGACTCCCAGCTATTTTCTCAGACAATAGTTTTGCCACTTATTTTTGATCTGTCAACTTCAAGATTTTCTTAACAGTCTTCTCAGAAAGAAAACTGAAGATATAAACATCAACTGTTCTCACCACGTTCTTTTAGAAGAGACACTGACACTTGGCTTTATTTTGTTTTTCATTCACTGTAGGTGGTTGTGTAAATTTGTTGACAAAGACCAGGTTCAAGTGAGATCCTTAGAATGCACCTTGAAGATGCCAGTTGCTTTCCAGTGTTTCTGCTGCTTTCCAGTAGCACCAGTGGTCTCTGAGAACACGATGTGAAAACCAGCCCAAAATACAAGTGAATAGGTGTGTCTAGTATATACTTATACAAAATTTGAATTGTTTAGAGTTTACTTATTCAAAATTTGAACTGATTTAGAGTATGTCAGAAAGCTGACATACATTAAGCATGCAGACTTTTTAAGGCTTCTCAGAAAGCATTGACTATATTTCATAGGACAATGACTGTGTTAATTAGACACAGGAGTACTGACAGCACTATAAAATAAATGGGCATGTAGACATGTTCCACATGCTCACGTTTGTGAGCACCAAAACTTGGTATTGAGATCAATACAGCATTCCTCCTGGCAAATGTGAGCTTGGGAGTTATATGCTTTCCATAGACATAATCCCAGAAGCTCCTGTTTCCCTCTGCTCTACCTGGAAGTCATACAGCTGTTAATTGACAGTAGGGAATTCTGCAGCATTAGGCATGAAAGGCTCTTTCTGGAGGAACAAGACAAGCACCAGTAGGTTCTGTTTCAGCTCCATGCACAAGTGCAGTTACTTGAAGGCAGAATCTGCTCTCCATAGCAGTGACTAAAAAGACACTTAATTTTCTAATAATTAATGTCATTTCTGTAGGATCCAATATAAATTCATCATAAGAGCAGCTCCATCTTAAGGAGCTGATAGTCATTCAAATTAATTGGAGGATTTTCAGAGATTTGAGATTTTCTAAAGTTTAAATGAGAGATGTGAAGTCTTTCAAATCAGGGGAAACAAATGCATATTGTCATGGTATAGACTGCTGGACTAATAACTCTAGAGAAAACTTACATCAACTCTGCATGATTATCTGCTTCTTGCTTGTATGGGAAAGAGTGATGGTATTTTGGAAGCATGGGCAATTTCATCTAAATTATGGAGGATATTTTTTATAGTCTTTATTTTCCTAATCGTAATGACAGTAGGGTTCCCTTATTCTGCTCATGGGGGAGTAAATGGAAACAACAATCCAAATGATACTCAAACTCTTATATTTCTTCATTCCTCACATAATAATCTGTTTTGGATGTGAAACATAAGACCTATTGATCTGACTGAGTTAAAAAAAATTTTCCTAACATAATAATTCATTTCTTGAAGCACTTAGGTTTTATCCATTCTTTGCAAATATTGCAAGATGACACAGGCAAAATGTTTCCTATCCCAGCTTCAGCATCAAGCAATAGGTAGGCTGCTTCTGCTAAAAGCATATGTAGTTTCTAACCAACAATGACAAGCCATTTTCACAAGTAACATCACTGTCAGTACTTGCTAGAACCTTGCTGTATTAAACTTCAGCTTTGCTGTATCTGTGATCTGTTATGGAATTTTAGAGATTGGACAAATGCATTTGTCTGAAAATAAAGGTTGAAATAGTTCATTCTTACATACTATGGAGCTGTATTTCCAGTAGGAATGCTTTGCATTGCTGCTTGTTTTGATTTGGTGTGACAATGTGCAAAACAGTGAGGGATCAGAATTGCTACCTGCCTTTCTAATATCTAAATGCGTATAAATATTTTGGCATGAGGAGCAGAGATTTTAAAATGCTAAGCACTACAGCAAAATGGATTAGCCTTTAGTAAGGGGAGCTTCAAATTGCAAGTGCCAGGGGGTTAATGGAAAGCAGTGTGTCATATTTCCTGATTTACCCTTTCACTATCTTGTCCAAAACACCTGGGTAATGTGTTGCCCATAAATTATAATTCAATAAGCATACTTTGAGTTTCAATCCATATTCTTTTCAAAAGTTACAAATAAGCTGTACAGAAATTCTGGCTATGTGGGAAAGTGCTCTGCTTTGGTAGTGCTGTAGCAATGCCTCATGGGCAGAATGAATGTAAGGTAGAATTGATCAACCTTTTTGATAACTTCAGAGTAGTGAAAGATCTAGAGATACTCTAACATTTTCCTAGTGGACTCATGGAACCAAATGTATTAATTTTAAATGATTTTGAAATATTTATCTCTTTTCATTTGCTGGGAACACAGAAACATTTTGTGTGGGACTAAGTTTGAAATATATGGTAGCTTTATTATGTCCATGATCAGAGTTTACACATGTGACATAATACCTTGGTGTTGTACTCTTATCTTGGATTTCATCCTCTCTTCCTGACACTCTCTGACTGCAGACAGAGAGTCTCTCACCTCTGATAGCAGACAAGCCATGGGAGATGACTGGCTCACAAAGGATTTACCATACATCTTGTTAGCTTTGGAGATGGCTGTGGATGCTGCGCTGCCAAGGCTGAAACACCTCAGCCACAGCACCACATTTGTGCCTTGTAAAGCTAGGATATGATGAACTGGAATCAAAGGGTTAAAATGCTTTTTTATATCTTAAGAAATATTTATTAGCTTCCCCCAGCTCTTGGGCAGAGGTAAAGCTCTCTGTCCCTGACCAATTTGCCAAATCTGAAGGATTTCTGGAGGCAGGGAGAGAACATTCTGGAGAGAATGGTTCCTGCTGGTCAAAAAAACATGGTGGAGGGAGCTGTCCAGTGTTTTCTGTTATCAGGGAGTCTTTCTAGGCAAAGAATTTATTTTCTTATACCTTTTGTTATTAATATTGTAGCTGTTTCTCTCTGTTTTCTTATCTCATTGCTGTTTCCAGTAAATTGTTTCTATCTCAATTCATGGTCTTTGGTGCCTCCAGTTGGAGGGAGAAGAGGAAGTGGTGCATGGTTTTGGTGGGAGTACTGTATTGGAGAATACAATTTCTAAACCATCACATCTCCCCATCTTGTTCCCCAGGAATTTTTTTACCTCTCCACTCATCCCACTTCCATCAGCCTTTGCTAGTGCCCCTCTTTGCCACTCAATAGAGCAGTGGTTTTTTCAGCTATAACACCAAAGAAGGACCAGGAAATAGAGCAAAGGGAATATTTGATCTATGTAAGTTCTCAAGATCAGATTCCCAGGAACATTTTTGGCAGACAGACAGATGGTGCTGCTACCACCAAGTGTCTCGTAAATTGTTGAAAAATTACTCTGGGTGAGATTACTTGCATTTCCATCTTCACATACCGCGTTACTCATATCCTGTAATACAAGATTCTCATCTGGCTGCTTGGTATTAGATGTAGCATAGAGAATTTATATAAATATTTCTAACTGCCTTTTCACCTTCCTGTATTTTGATTGATTTTTAAAATCAATCAATTCCCTGTTTTACTTTCTGATCTTCTTTTCATTCTGCTCCTTTCTAAAATGAATATCAGGATATTTTTCTTTGATGTTGCACTTTCCACTCTTTCTCAGTTTCCTTTGCAGGTCTTCCAAGAAAAAATGAAATCCAACTTTTTTTCTGATAATGAATTTACTAGATCTCTCTGCCTTTTCAAAGAGCTTTGTAGTATTGAAGGTACCTCTCAAAAGCAATCCCAAATAAACAGAGTTTTTCGAGTGAATTTAATAGACACAAAGAACACTGACAGTCTCATGCCAAAGAAATTAATGGGATTTTGGCCAATAATTTTCTATGAGAACACTATTTTGTGCTGGTATACAAGATCCAATAACCATCAGTGGATGAAGTTGCATTAATTGTGTTCCAAATGAAACAGCAGCTTAAGGCTTCAGCTGCTGCTCACGAAAATATCTAAATCCAAAGATTTTGTTTTACCATGGAATTTTTGTTTCAACATGCCCTGTATTTTTGTACTTTTTTAATACAAAGGCTATGTTGATTATTTTTCTGTTATTTCCCCCCCAATTATTAGCTTATCATATTGGGAAACATAATGTTATTAATCATTGCAATGTGACAGCATCCATATCACTATATTGGCTCTTGAGCAGTCTTATCTTACATTCTGATTCTCCTGCTGACAGGTTTTCTCTGGTATGTATCACTTTGAGAACTCTGCAGCTCAGTTATGCATAAAGACTGGTAAGCTAAGAGAAAAGGGTAAAACCTGGAACATGGCAGCAGACATGTTGAAAGGAAAGCTAGAATGCCCTCAGGATCAGAGCCTTTAATCTACGTAGTAATTTAAAAGTTGTATGGAATGATAGCTTTAGTTAATTTATTAAATTTAAATGTGTCTTATCATGACTGTGCATGAATTCTTCCTCACTATCTTGTAGTGAACCCTTCCCTGAGTAGTTATTGCATACCAATTTGGTGGCTTTTGGCTGTAAATTTCCACCATTAGGTATAGAATAAGACTTCCCTCATCAAAAAGATTTCCCATATCAATTTTTCTGATTGAATGGAGAGGTAAATCCTCTGTGTTGATGTGGAAAGTGGGAACATATCACCCTGTTGACAAATACATGGAGAAGCTATGTAACTGCAGCAGGGAGTCAGCCTGGATGATGGGGCAGATAGCAATATGTAGTCCAGATAATTAAAGATATTAAACACAACTAGACTGGATTTTGCACTTTTTCTAATTTTAGTAGAGATCTTGCTTCTCTGCTATTTCACTTATAGGAGCTCATAGATAATATTCCATCTTAGCCTTTCTGCTATATTTATATTAATGATACTGAAAACTTTATCAGACATTGTTCAAACCCTTATATAATATTATCTGTACTATATACATACATATATATATATATATATATATATATACATATATGAAATTTATTAAAACATAGCTTTTTTTTCTCAAATATCTAGACCATTTTTGGTAGACCAATTAGCTCTAGTGTTTCTGTTATATTTTGTTTTTAACTTTATGTTCTTTTATTTTTTTCTTTTGCTTCCTTTTTTTTTTTTTTTTTTTTTTTTTTTTTTTTTGTGCCTCTGGAACTGTTTATTACATAAAATTTAAAATGCACACTACATTTACTTTGTGATATGCAACAGCTTTTATTTGGCTTCTTATACCTTACTATATTTGTTTTGATGCTACATAAGAAATCCTTGTTTATTTTTTTTTTAACACTTTAAAAGATTTTACTTCACACTTTATGAGATATCAAAGAATTTTTAAATAAAAGCAACAGATCTCATATTTCACTTTTTTTTTTTTTTTTCCAAAATTCTGGCCAGCCTGAGGTTACTTTTTAAAGAATGGTGAATAGATTGAGGCTATGATTGAGAGGTTTTCATCCTTACCCTCTGGAGACATACAGAACTCACCAGATCACTCTGATCTTTTGCAGAAGTGTTGGAGAAAACGAATTGTTTTGTAATACAATTTCTGGTCCTACAGAGACATACATAATTCAGTACTCAGAGGAAAAAGGTGGTGACCACAGCTTTTTTTAGAGCTGCTGAGGAACAAGAAACACACCAAGATAACTTTTTGAACTTCAGTCTTAAAAGCAAAAGCATCTATTGAATATTGTGCTTACAGGTTTTTTATTTTCTTCTTTTTTTTTTTTTTTTTTGGCAAACTGTACTTCCACATTTTTAATGAATAGTAGGTCACTGACTAGATGGAAACCCTTTGGTTTCTGAAGCCCCAAGGAGCCTTTGAAAAGAGGCCAGCTACCATCCCTCCAGACAGGACAGGGCTGTGCTCTGTCCTCATCATCTTCCTCATGTACTCTGCAGTGTTCAGGGTGAAAATGTATATTGAAAGAGGCTGTGAATTTAAGGCTGAAAGCCAGCATTTCATAAAGATATTCCTCAGTGTCTAGAATTAGTGTGTGCTTAGTTTTGCCCGTTTGATTTAGGGCCTTTGGAAACCCTACCTTGGATATCTGAGGAAAGACACTTCCTGAACAGCACAGGCATCTGAGGCTGGACTCAATGCTCAGCAACAGCCATCCCTAAGCTGATGTAACTGACAGAAATCAGTTGGCTTAAAATAATATGAATAATATTTTTAAGCAAAAGCTGGTATTTTCATGAGATCATGGGAGGCCTGTGCCAGTGTTTAAAGCCCAGAATAATAGATAATGTGAATAAAGTAATACAGAAATAGAAATGGAATTCTGGAATGGTTTCCCCTATGCTCAACAGAGAGAAAATGAAAATTTGTGTAAACCACAGAAAATGTTGTTACAATTATCTGTCATGATGATGCAAATAGTTTGTGCTGGCCACAGTATTCAGACTCACACAAAGTTATCTTGTTTCTTACATCCATTTCCCACCATGATAAAAATCTACATCTTATTTTCTGTGTAGGCAGAAATTCAGAAAATAAGATGTATATTATAACCACATGGAGATTAAATTTATCCAGGCAAGTAATCACAGACCAGAACATTATTTATAGGTGGCTTGCCTAAGACATTTATACAAGAAAATTACACTATAGACAGGACAAAATTTGCTTTAAATTAGAGCTCAAAAATTAGAATGATGGCCCAGTTTTGAATGGAGGAGATGGGAAATTCTTATCATAAGAATTCTGAGGATTTGAATTGAGCACAAATGAAACCAGCACCTCAGGATTTTTACTGAGAGTACTAAATTACAATCACCAGTGACAAAGATTATCCAGGACTTGGTGGCTCTGACTGTAACAGTTTGGAGTAGCATTGGGACTGCAGCTATAGTAATGAAGGACATGAAAGCAATGCTCAGAATTAGGATTTTTCATGGTAGTTAAGATGTCTAGCATGTGTTGAGAGGAGTCACAGTAACAAGTTGTTGTAAGTGCTTTTTTTCCATGTGTCACCAAATATTGCTGAGATTAAATGAAAAAAATCCCTCTTTACACACATTCAGCTGCTGATCACTAGCACCATCACTGTCTGTCAAGACTTTTTCCCTTATAAACACAGGGGAGCCCTGCTGCAGTCACTGCTGTGTTAAATACAACATGCCTTGTCTAGCAATGCATGTAACTACACATTTACCTCTCAGAATTTCCACCTCTTTTGTACAGAATCAAAGCCTCAGTGCACATTTACTCAAAACTCCTCTGAAACTATGCAGCACTGGCACCTTGATTTGGTAAAAATTTATGTGTGTCAAGGCTCCAGAGCTTCAAGGCATGAGTGTGTGGGTTTAAGGTTAAGTTTGCATTGCTCCTGCAGTTCACATGAAAAACCATCCTAGTGCCATTGGCAAGTGCAAGACATCAATCATCTGCTTCACATGGGGGCACAGGAGTAGGCATGTGTATGTAAAGCTCCCACAGAAATTCTTCCCCTTTTGACAGCCCTAGTAAAAGTGTAGCTACATCCAGTTTTAGCATATTTTTCCACAAGGCATGGACCATTAAGCCAAGTCACAAAATAATGGTCAGAGGTCTAAAACTTGTGTGTAAAGAAATATTAGGAAAAATGAGATTGCTCATTTCAGAGAATGTGTCAGGAAGGCAGAGTAACCAATTTCCAAATGTTTCCATAGAATACATGAAAGTGAAAAATAGTACTTTCCTTATGCAGGATGTTGGACATATGTTAATAATGTTGAAAAAAACAAATATAGGTTATAAACTAAACAAATTATAACAACAACTAAATACTAAAATAAATTGACTAGGAAAGTTGTGGAATCTTCTGCCATTTAAGGTTTCAAAAGACAAACTGGATAGATATCCCTCTGGTGTTTATGTGGGGGAATAATTATAAAATAGCAATTTGCCAAAATGACATGTAGGTTAGGAAGTAGAACCTGAAGTTGAAAATCTGTGTGATGTCACCAACATGTTTTATGAAAAATCCTTTCCTTAGGATTTCTCCCCTCCTGAAAAACTGAGAGGCCTCAGGAACAAACTGTAAACAATTCTTATCTGCTGTGGAATGCAACAGGGGAATCTGTGATTGGCCTCGTCAGACTGTTTCCAATTACGGGCCAATGACAGTTCACCTGTCCGGCCGGTCTCGGTCTGAGAAGACCTTTGTTTTCACATTCCTATTCTATTCTTAGCTTAGCCTTGTAGTGAAATCCTTTCCTCTATTCTTTTAGTATAGTTTTAATATATTATCTATCTTATAATAATAAATCAAGCCTTCTGAAACATGGAGTCAACTTTCTCCTCTCTTCCCTCATCCTGGGACCCCTGTGAACAAGACAACAGTGTGATTTTTTGCCAGGTCAAATTTTAGCAGATACAGCTTTGTCTGGTTGGGCTTTTAAGTGATCCTTAAATGTTTAAGTTTTAAGTTAAGTTATCCTGCTGTAATGCCAGGGGAGAGAGAGGGAGCCCAGAGACCATGATGACTCTGAGGGACTGGTAGGGACTGGCAGTGTGGTTCAACAGTGGAGACAGGCTTAAGCTAAGGAAAGGAAACAGCAGCAGTGAGTTTTTGACTACAAAAAATGATGGGCTCTTGGACTAGGTTTCATGCCATGGTCACATCTAATTGTATGATGCCTGAACATTTTCCATTAAAAAAAGAAAAAACGAAACTTTGGAACTGTGCAAGTGAAACACTAATATTGTACTTATTTTCCTTTGGGATTGTCAAGAAATACAATTTTATGGAACACTGATATTTGTTACATTTTTGTTTTAAGTAAATATTTTAAAAGTAAAATACTGGTTTATGCAGACTGTTAAGCCTACAAAAAATTACATATTAAATGTCTTAGCCTTTGTAGGGCGCCTTTAAATTCCTTATTATTAGAAAATAAATTCTACCAAGAAATAGGATTGCATAAATAAGGACTTTTGGCAAAAACAATGGCTTTGTTTCATTTTTAAATTAAAGCTGTTTATACCTCTAGATATGTCCAGAATTACTAATTGCAAGGACAAGACACATTAAGTATGTTAGAGTAGTTTTCCAAAGCAGTTTTGCTGTAGTCTGGCCCAAAGCCAAATGGAAATTTATCAAATAGATTAAATGGTAAAACTAATGGTAGCATTTCAGACCTCAGTCTTAAATGGGATATAAAGGTTCCACAGTAAATTGGAAAGTTCATCTGTAAATGGTGACTACTTAAATAGGCAGTGTGCCTACAGTAGCCCTTTAATATAGCTATAATTAAGACATATGGAGAAAAATGTATATTCACTCTTGCAGCAATAATCAAATTAATATTTAGTTAACATTTTCAATAAATAGCATTGGTCAGTGTCAAGGAACAAGTAAAAGACAGATTTCTTCAACAAGATGATATAGAAAAAGATTGTGAGGTCAGATGATCTCCTCCAAGTTGATTTTTTTCCCTTCACATTTTAAGTCACTTCTCATTTCTTGTCATTTTTTTTCTCAAGGGTACCAAATATTTCTTCTTCTGTTTCTGGTCTGTTCTCCATCATTTCTAGGTGTGGCCATTTGATCAAATTTATTATTTGCTTTGCAGCCGTATCTTTAACCATTAAAACTTTCCACCAGAAAAGTTATTTCCTGTAACATGGACATCTTTTGGGAATGATGCACTTTATGAGTTACTCCCAGGAATGTCCTTGGGCATAACTCTTCCTCCCTTCCATATTTGTTCAGACTTGGCTCTGGACCTCATACTTCCCCAAGCTGAAGACTCCAGCCCTTGCTGGCCTCACAACATCTCCCCCACTGTCCTTCCCCATTTCCAGAACTAGGTGCTACTCTTTTGGCAGTGCTCAAAATCCTGTCAGCTTTCACTCCTGCAGCCCAGAAAATTGAGCTTAATACTTCACAGATTCAGTTTACAAATTTTATCTGCCACCTGTCATCTTCATCTTTACAGATTTCTCTTGCTCTCTACTTTTTTCTCCCTGTGTTTTCTGAGTCTGTCTTTCTTTATTGGAACTGTCTTTTTTTGGCATCTGATTTCCTTTTATTGCATCCTATTAATATTATGATTTTCCCAGCAAGTCTGGGACAGTAAGGATCTTCAAACTGCATCTGATCTTAAAAAAATAGGGAGAAAGAGAGGTGATGAAGACAAATCTGATGGATTGAAATGACCTTAGCACCAGGATAGTGGAAATACAATGAACTGGTGAAAAATTTTGAAAGAAAATACTAAAACCATGACTGAGTGATGATGGTATTTATCAGAAATTTTCCTTGGAACCAAGTCATCTGGTACTAAAATTAATTTTGTTTCAGTGGAAACTGGAATAGACTGTTTTTAACCCACCACAGAAAATTCAGTGGGGGTTTGCTGAAAAACCATATACATTGCAATTCTTTCAGAATTTTGATAATTCTTGTAATACTTTCTTGTTTATGTTATTCTAGCTGGTTTTTTGGTTCTTTTTTTTTTTTTTTAGTCCTTTGCAGTTTTTAGCAGTGAAAGTAAAGGAATTTTTCTAAAGCAAAGTGGCTGTTGTTGTTATAGTTGTTGACAATATTTGCATTTGGAAAACTCTATCTTGTGTCACATTTACATGTGTGTAGTGATGCATCTTGAAATGTCTGTGATTTATGGATATACACCTGCATTGTCATGTGCTGACAAATTCACTGCACATGAAATATTTCTTCTCTATTATAAAGAGGCTGACTTCAAAAACTATAAACACCCCATAAACATTTCTTTGGTATTCTCTCTGAGATGCTGCTTTTTTTTTTAATGTTTTCCCTCATGTGAGGCAGAATCTTAGAGTCCCTTTGCTCTCTTCTATTTGCATTGTGATCTGTCATTGATATTCTCTTGTGAATGAAGATGTCTGCTATACAGCACCAGTCAGAGTGTAGGGTGTCAATAAAAAGAGTAAAATGCATGTTTGCTATTCAGGGAGCAGTATTCCTGAATCAGAGACTTGGTGTTAATTCACAAAAGCAGGGAAGTCTGAAGGCAAGTTTTGTGGCAAGTTTATATGGAGAAAATGTAGGTAATTTGGACATGCTACAAATGCAAATTGTTTCATGGATACTGCATAAATAAAAAAAGGGGATCACTAATTATTTAAATGATGGAAGATACTTTAATCCATAAAAAAAATAAAAAGAAAAATGAAAAGATTTGAACCTTCAACTGCTGTGAAATGCCTCAAATGGCATTTGAAAGGGTTTCCTTTGTAGAATGTGAAGTTATAATCCAGAGGGGTTTTAGTTTCATTCTTAGGCCTCATGTTCACATTGTGTATGTTCTTCTGGACCAGTACTGAACAATTAAGCTTTTGAGGATTGAATAAAAAAATTGCATTATCTAAAAGCATTTAACATAAGAAGTGCTGCAATGAGGTCAGTCTCCATGAGAATGCTTTAAATTTCATAACAGTCCTGGTCATTTTTGGATGAAGTGTGAGGGTTTATTCAGACATACTGACATGTTTAGTAAGGGAGCAAGTGAGGCATTCAGGGGCTTCTTATCTCAGCTGATGCTTGAATATAGCTCCACAGTGTTTGGCCACAAGTTAGAACAGAAGGTGTTACAATTGGTCTGCCAATGAAAAACATCCTCTTGATTATCTTGCTATTAATCTGGCCTAGATAAGGTGATAGAAATAATTTAGATAGAGCAGAAATAATTTAGATAGAGCTTAGTGCAGATCAGGATGAAGAGAGGGTCAGAAAGAGGTTTAGAAACTCTTAGGGTTTTTTCTCAGGGAAAGAGACTTAATGTAGAAGGTGTTTTTGTGCCTTTGAGTGATACATTGTGTAGTTTTAGTGGTTATGGACAAGTACTGATAGGCAGATGAGAAGTTTTGGAGGATATGTGAAGGGAACATAAATTGAATAAGGAATTGAATACATGCAGAGGATCCAATTACAGTTTTTGATTCCCTAAATATACCATTGCTGTTTCAGAAATACAGAGGAATTGGCAAGGTTAATTGGTTCAGAGATTGAACAAAAGGTTTCTGCTTGAAATACAAATCTTTGGATCAGCTGGCTGGATGGTCAGACTGTAAAGTCATAAATTTTAATTACTCTTGCTCCTATGGAGTTTGTAGAAGACCTAATCCCAATTTCTTTATGCACCAAAATGTCTAATGACTTCTGAACAAGTGAGTGTGCAGAGAATGCACAAGCAGACCTGGAATGATTATACAGCATTGGATCTTGCTGCTGTTTTCTGTGCTGTGAACTGACTGTTGATTTTATTTAGCCTGGAAAAATTATGTGAATGAATTGATTAGCTCTGCAATTTTCTGGATTTATACACAGCACTGTCTTCTTTCTGTTTCTTTCAGCTCAAATATTACAATACAGCCTTGTCAAGGTTTCTTTGGGATGACTTTTCTTGAGGACTAAATTATTAAGTCATGCTAGGAAAAGAGGGGGAAAAAGAGTAATTCTGGTTGTTTACCATTGTTTTTCTGAAAATTATAAGTTTTCCCACCATAATCAAAACATTTTATATTAATATGACTGCTTTCATACCTGTGTTATCACCTTTTCTCCTTGGATTGTTTTATTCAGGAGCTTTTTGCTACGTACAGAGAAATTCTATGCATTTTTTAAGATCAGAGCAGATATTGCAGCTAAAACACATGAGGGAGAGCTGAAGTTAGTGAGCTGTTAGGCTGATCATCATCACCTACAAAAGGGGCATGATGAGTTTTTGCTGGCCATCAGACAGGTGCAGAGGGGTCCATGCCTACTGCCCCCTGAAATATCTGGGCTGAGTTGGCATCTACAATTCTCTGATTGTTGCTTTAGGATTTTTTGCATATTCACTTCTCTTTTTTACCACTTGGTCCCTTGGGCTTATCATGGGGCTGGGAGGGCCAGTGGCTCTCACCCCCCAGTGAAGACGAGGGAGCTCCATAGCTCTTCCTCACAACTTAGCATCCTCCTCAGAGGTCAGAGGCTGCACAGCAGGGCCACACCAGAAGAGGTGTTGGATGACAGAGAAATGAACATCCAGGAAAGAGGAAGATTGCCAGGCAAACCTCCAGGTTGTCGGAGGGTGACTGCTCTTATCTTCCTTCTGCCACCTGCCCTTGGAATTTCCTTGTGATAGAACCTTTTATTGAAACTGGGGACAGTTTAGGGGGCATTAGCTACAGATGGGCTCTGGGGTCACACTTGGCACCCATGGTCTGCAGGCCCCTGTCCATCTGCATTAGAAACACTCCCTGCAGTCCCCACACATGGGATTTTCCTTTTGTACATCCAATACTGTAAAAGTGGCTCTCGTATATTAATGTACTGCAGCTTCCTCTGTGTATTTGTGTGACATCTTTAGAATTTCTTATTTATCTTTTACATATCTTTTTCCTTTTTTTGTCAGGAGCATTCATATTTCAGGCAAAACTAAGTAGCATTGCCTGTTCCCGAGGTTGCCAAGCAATCTCCTTGATACATACCTTTTTTCAGTTACTTATAACTCAGCCAGACTCTAGCTGTTTGTGATGAATTTTTCCATGCCAATTTCTGCCTCCAGCTGAATCTTTGCATCAAAATGTTTCAAGCTTTTCTGAGAATGATGCTCGGGGAAAATAGGTTGTTTTGTTCATATGATTCAGTAGCTTTGCTTTGAAATACTGAAATATCTTTTGTTTGGAGGAAAGGGAAGAGATGAGGAAGAAGCAGAAAGACTGCAAAATATGAGAAATGTGTCTTTTTCTTTCCAAAAAAGCTAGTGGACCAAAAGTTTAGCAGAGAGATCCAGACTTTGGAAGATGGAATCCTGGGAAGATATATTGGGCAATCAGGTAAATGCCCAAGGAATGTGTATGGGAAGTTGGACCCAGGAATCAGCAGGGGCATAATGTGACAGATCAGGGAGGGACCCAGAACAAATAGACCGGTTGTCCAAGGTAGCATTTGGAGCCAGGCATCCTGGGAAAGCAGGATGTTTAGGCAAGGATACTGAGATAGAAACAGCCTCTGGAGTCCTGGGATAATCAGGCTGGTGCTGGAGCCTTGTTACATCCCAGGGCAGCTGGGATGTAACAAAAATATTTTTTAGTGGGGTTTCACTGCACAATCACTGACTACTTCCCCAGAGCATTCCAGTGTCATTCATTGTGCAGGAGGCATCTCTCCATGCTATTTTACATTCTGTTAAGTAAAGGAGGGTCTTGTTTGCAGGATGTTATTCTCTTTACTTTATTTATGTATTTAATTTCATAAGCTGGAAATAGTCACAAATAAGAAACAAATTGTGCAGGATCTTGCAATCCAAATTTTCTGCAGTAAAAACAAGTTAATGAAACAAACAGTGAAAACAACCTCTGCCTTTTAATGTCATCCAGAGCCTGAGGTGGCTTTGGAACTGGTGTTCAAAATGAAGGTGGTGCTACAAATCAACTAAAGCAATTGTAAGATTCTAATTGAAATTCATTATAAACAAGAGGATGTTTTCTTCTGCTGACAGTTCTCTTTTCCTGCCTTTGCCTTCTTAGGGATGTTTTCCTTTTTCCTGTTTTATTCTTTTGCCTCTTAGTTAAATACAGAGACTGGTTTAACTAGCTGAGATTTCATCTTTTGTAACAGCACTGTGACCCGTGACCAGAAGGGCAGCTAACAGCACTGGCTTAAAGAACCTGACTCTGGCATCTGCCACGTCTTGAAGGGGCTGATAAGACTGTGTGAAAAAATAGTAGAGTAATAAAGAATAGTATTTCTGTAAATTGATCAGTCAGGAAATTTTCTTCCTAAATATTCTGTACAATAAAAATAAAGGAATAAGAAATGCTATTGAAAAGGAAACCCTTGGTAAACAAGTAAAAGCCTCAGTATTCATTATTTGAGCATTATTCAACAATCTAATGTTGTCCTATCCTATGGTCATTTGATACCTTTGACCATTTAGGCCCATTTAGCTTCCAAAGAAACACAGGGAGAGAAGGAATAGCAGTAAGTAAATTCATGGAATGGTGCTCCAAAAATTGGGAGTTTTGTTCCTAGCTTTGTCAATTGACCTTTTCAATTAATCAAGAGACCTTGATTAATCAAAAAACCTTGAATCAAAAAACTTTTTCATTTACTGTGTAGTCTTTAGTCTTTGGTTGCTGAATGTTTGACTTTGTATCCCAAGAGTTGATCGGCACAAGGGCTGAGTGTCTCCAGTGCAATTGAAAGTGATGTAAAATGCAGTTTGAACATTTAAGCATCCTATATAATATTAAATTGCTTTGAAAAATCACGGCCTCTTTCACAATTTGCATTCTGTTCCCCTGTTCTACATTTTCTCATTTGTAGGAATGAAGCTAATATTATTTCCTCTAGCTCACATTCATTCATCCTGGTAATGGCTGGTAACGAAGACAATGATTATTCAGAGCCAGTTGTAATTTTCTGCAGCAGGTGAGATGGATCAGTGGGCCCTGTCTATTTCTCAGAGGGTATGTCCTTATTTCAATGACAGTATTCACCAGCATCACCTTCCTTGATAAACCTGGGCAGGCAAGTGACACATTCAATTGGGCTACAGCAGATATTTTACTTTGTGGATTTGCAGATACCCAAAAATTTTCCAGCAAGAGTACAGGTATGTGGACTGAACCAAAGCCTTTTGAAAAGAAAAACTTTCTTGCCTCTGCTTACCCTTCATGGATGCATTAACAATTGTTGACAGTCATGCAGAGGTCTCTGGACTGCAGGTTAAGAGCAGCTTTAGAAACTGAACTTTCTGACTCAGCTCTCTGCAGACATGAGGTTTTCACTGCAGATATCTGCATTGCACAAGTTCTGGAGATAAAAGGAGATTTTTATGGAGAGCTCTTCCTCCTGGACCTTCAACCTGCTTTAATATCTTTATTTTCAAACCACATTTGCACTACTTTTATGTTCATTTAAGGCATGTTATGTTCATTTAGTTTTCCCATTAGGAACTGAAGCATGCAAAATGAATGTTGGGAATTCTACACAGTATAAAGGATGAACACAATAAATTTATCCTTATCCATATATATATATATATATATATATATATATATATATATATATATATATATATATATAGGAACAGCATTCATTCAAATATGGTTCCCAATGACTTTCCTGCTACCTACACATATCAAAGGATGGACTATGAGGAAGAGGCCCTCATACTGCATTAGCTGAAATGGCAGTCCCATTTTGCCATCAATTTCAACCTACCTAGGTAACAAAAATGTGCTTTAAATAATGCTAGAAGGGAAATAAAGAGAAAAAAAAAAGCTCTGGGTGCTGCTAATTTGAGAAAGGAATCAAAGACTAGTTAAATAGCTCTGTTTTGCAGTCTCATTTTAAATTATTCATTGTGCTTGACCTGCAGAAAGAATGACAAAGCACATGGGATATGCTTTAATTAGCCCAAAACTTTACTAACTTCGTTCATCTGGGAGTTATCTGGCAGTAATTTGTGCAGTATAGATTATAATGCCATTTTCACTCTTTATGACCTTTTTAGAGGGGTTTATCTTCAGCCTCATCCCTGTCCACACCCACTGGTACAGGCTCACTGCAGCTGCCAGCAAGTTTAGTGGCCTGTTAATCCCCATATTTTACTTTTGTCAGTCGTCTCACACATCACACTGCCTGTTGCAACCTGAAAAGATCCCTTTCAGACTCTTTATTATGCCCTGGGGAAAGGCACAGGGCTTACACTAAAATATGACAGTCTCCTTAGTTTTCTGCTAACCTGTTCCCAAGTCCCACCAGGTACAGGTGTGAGATTATAGAAATGGAATGGAGAGTCTCCTGTATCTCAGCTGGAAATGTTCACTAAAATTTCTTAGTTGCATGCAATCACAATTCCATATATACCCTTACAATAATCTCCAGGTGTCTGAAGAGGATGCAGATGATAAAATGTCTCACACTGCTTAGTTCTCTTTCCTAATGTGGTGGAGAGTGGACAAGTTCATATGTGACCTGTGCATGCTGGTTTCTCTGCACTGTACACAGTGCAATTTTGCCTCAGTCCTAAACCAGACAGCACAAGCTATACTTGAGATTGCTCAGAAATAGAAGTAGCCATAAGGAATGAGATGTTCAGAACTAGAATTAACCATAAGGAATGAGACTCCCATTGTCAGCCTCTTTCAGCAAAATATAATCCCTGAATGCCTCAGCTAGTATAAATAAAAATTAATGGAAGTGTCTTGAAGTATTTTCTTTACCTTCCCTGCTTTGTATTTGGTACCTCCAAGTCAAAAGACCACTCCCCTCCTGCACTTTGTCTCCATACCTCCAGATGTCCAAGCCTTGCAAGGCAGTTACTTTTTTTCTGCTGTAAACAGTCCACAAATGCCACCTGGAATGTGATTGAGTGCAGTGAAAACACATTGTTATTCTGGCATACCTAAACTAACCAGGGACAACAGATGTTCTTTAAAGAATACTAGGATAATTCTTTTGACTTGACTAATTAACAGGCAATTTAAAATGGTTCTGGTTTCCATTTCCATTTCACTGTGCTCATATGCATTTCTGATTGAACCTTTGCTTCACTTGAGATTTTCTTTATGAGCAAGTAATTTGAAGGATCTGCTTAGCCTGACATCCTTTAACAAATTTTACCCTGAAGTTCTGACACAGAATTGTGAAGATTTCTGTAACGCACAGCAAAGCTCCTCTGAATAGTAAGTCCAGTCCTGAAGGAGAGTTGAGAAAATTCGTATTCATTGGGGAGATGGAAATAATTCAAAGTGTAGGCAGCCTTCATTAGGCAGCCCAAGCAAACTTTTTATTTTTATTCTTAGGTAATAGGTCTCAGATTTCCCTCTGACTCATTGGACTGAAACGAACAGACAACCTGGTAAATATGAGGGAACTTGCCTCCCTGCCAGCTGTCAGGGAGCTAACCATAAGTTGTTTGGATTTCCTCCAAACAGATATTTGTTGTATATGTGGTATTATGTGCATGGAATGGAACGCTTGAAGCGCTTGATACTTGATGTTTGAACTCCATGTTTTTTGCTTGACTGTGATGGATTTACTGTGAATACTAAGAGTGTTGTTTCTACTCAGTATGCAAGCAAGAAAAAAAATGTAAACTGAAGAAATGGCTTTATGAATTAGTAGATTTTCACTTAGTATAATAGGATAGAATAGACTATTTCTGTTGGAAGGGACCCACAATGATCAAATCATCCAACTGTGAATTAATTCAGGGCTGACCAAATGTTAAAGCATGTTTTTAGGGCACTGTCCAAACACCTCTTAAACACTGACAGACTTAGGGCATAGACCCTCTCAAGGAAGCCCATTGCAGAATTTGACAACCCCCTTGGTAAAAAAATGCTGCTCACAGTTCAGACTGTGCCTCCTTGGCATAACTTAGAAGCATTTCCATGGGTCCTGTCACTGAATACCCGAGAAGAGCTCAGCACATCCCTCTCTATGTTCCCTCCTCAGGAAGTTGTAGAGAAAAATAAGGTTACCCCTCAGCCTCCCTTTCTCCAAACTGGACAAACCCAAAGTTCTTAGCTGCTCTTTATAGGACATTCCTTCCAGCCCTGTCAGCAGTTTTGTTGACGTTCTCTGGACATGTTCAAGAACCTTCACATCCTTCTTAAACTGTGGGGCCCAGAAGTGCACAGAGCACTCAAGGTGAGACTGCACCAGCACTGAATACAGCAGGATGATCTCCTCTTCTGACTGGCTGGGGATGCTGAGTTTGGTGCACCCCGAGTTGGCATTTGCCCTCTGGGCTGCCTGGACTCACACTGCTGACTCCTACTGAGGCTGCTGACAGCCAGCACCCCCAGATCCCTCCAGCCACTCCTCTACCAATTTATATCTGTTCCCAGCATTGCTCTGTCCTAGGTGTAGGATCCAGCATTTTACCTTGTTTAATTTCATCCCACTGTTCATTACCCAACTCCAGTTTATCCAGACCTCTCTCAATTGTTTCCAGTCCCTCAAGAGGGTCAACAGCACTTTCAAGTTTGGCATCAACAGGTACACGAAGGCAAAAATCTAAGGAGTATCTGATAAATAAAATTTGAAGAAATAAAACTTGTCGCTGTAACAAACACGAAAAAAATTGGCATATGTCACTTTTGGTATTTTTTTCCAGACCAGGAGAATATTAGTAATACAGAGTGTTTGAAGGATAATTGGATAATTGCTTGGATAATTGCAGGTAGCATCTTAATATTTGAACATCTTGGTCCTAACCACACCAAAAAGCTGTATGTATGTATCAAATAGGACATTACTGCTCAGTAGACTCTCTCAAAGGACTTTTAAATGTCAAAAAGTAAAATAAGGCATTGTTTCTGTATGATGCCTTATAGAAGCTAGCTTCTAATAAATGAGTACTTTAATGAGATGTTAAGAGAATTAAGGGATTTTTGACAATTAATTCCTGTAATGAACAGAAGCAATCATCAGTGCTGCATAGCTGAATTTTGCACTTTTTCTGGGCAATGGAGTCCCTCAAGGGATTGCCTGGAATTGTCCTCAAACATGTGTACAGCTCCATGGAATCTAAAGCAGGGTCTGGCTACCTCTTTCTGAATTACTGAACATTACTGAGATGAGGAAGCTGCAAAACAGGTGAATACAAAGTGAGAGCAATGTTTTACAACCTAGTGAGCCTTAAGCCTCTGCCTTTAGGTATTTCAGTATAATCAGTGTTTATGTAGCCTTTTTGAATAGCACCAGCTTTGACTTACAGCTCACATGGACAACAAAGTCTATCAAATCTGGTTTCAAAATGTATTTGTTCTGAGTTTCAGAAAGACTATGGGATGTTGAAAATCTCCAAAGATCACTTAGCTGCACAATAGAGATGAAGATATGCGATGTCCTTGACATCTCTTTGTACAGAGCAGCAGTGCCTGATGAAAGTCCTGTTTATGAAATCCTCAGTGTATAGTAACCAGGAAAACAGTAGGTACTTGAATGTATCAGGAAGAAATATTCTGATATAGAAAGACTGACTGACATACCCAAGGAGATATCTTATTTCAAGCATTTGAAGGAAAAGAGTAAAAAAAAGAGGAAGGTTTAGCACTTAGTATTCATGAGTAGACTTGTGCAAATAATAGATATTTTGGTTCAGTGGTCTTTCAGAAATGTATATAAATAAAATTTCTTGAGTTCTACTGAACATATTCAATCCCCGTTTTCTTTTTACAATGCACTTACATATTTCTGTTTGACAAAACTGAAATGAGGTATTTTGTTTTTTCAACTTCTAATTCCTCTATTTTCTGCTTGAGACTATTAATCAAATAAAATCAACAACAATTTTATTGCTCCAAAACTATTTCTTCAGCATTCTTTTTCTGCAGAGTACAATTTAAACAGCTCTTCTTATGAATATTTTGTGCATAGGCAAAGTGTGAATATTTAAAACCCTGCTTTTATCAGGAAAATTTAAAAATAACCAGTAAAACCTACCGGTCCTGAAAAGGTAAGCAAAGTATATTCAATCCATACACATGCTAAAGGATATTTCAGTTTTAAGCATACTCTAGCATATGTAAAAGTTCATAAGCTAGGACAAAATCAACAGCTTTTTAATGAATTAATGGTGCTTGGCTTTGGAAAGATGTAGGCATAGACTAACATAGGAATCACAGAGAAGTAAAATATTTTGGAATAGTTGTTATAGGGACTGTAGGAATGCAGATCAAATGGGAAAAGTAGGTTTTGTGAATGATCTCTGCCAAGTATTTTTTTTTTAGGATGAAATACCCAAGTTATTTAGTAACAATAAAGGATGTTTATATCAGTTAGTAAAAATGTGGAAATTTCTAGCATCTGCAGAATCATAAAATTTGTCTCTCTTACTTAAAAAAAAAGGTCAATTCTTCCTGCCATATCTATTGTTAAACAAAGGCTTGATCTAACAACAATGCTAGGCAATAGAAAAATCAGACTAGTATTGATGCCTTGAGTTTTAGCTTTTATGTTTTTCACATCTTGTACTGGATGAGTATATAGCTCTGAACTTCATAGAGAGTGTTAGTAAGTTCTCATTATATTTTGGTCAGACTAAACAATCCTTCTGGATTGGGCCTGGGAACCAAGGTCACACCATTTGCCTCAGGCCCCAGAAAGTATAAACATAATATGAATTGGGAAGAGCAGCAAACTAGGATAATGTTACTTCATTACCTAAAGCTATAATTGGACAATTAAGCTCTGATATGCAAACAGACCAAAATTATATCAGTCTGAGAAAACTCCTGACTGTTGTCCATCTTGGGAGTAGCCTCTGCCAGGCTTTTGCACTGCCCAAGGTGTATCTGTTAAAGGCCTTTATTAAATACCCACTTTGTTCTCTAACTCTAGCCTCTGTTCTAGGTAGCCTCTCCTAGCATCAGTGCAGCCACTCATGTACTAGAGTATACAGAGGATGTTGTCTGCAACAAATACAGATTTGAA
This sequence comes from Serinus canaria, assembly GCF_022539315.1. Taxonomy (NCBI): domain Eukaryota; kingdom Metazoa; phylum Chordata; class Aves; order Passeriformes; family Fringillidae; genus Serinus; species Serinus canaria. The sequence continues at coordinate 123,763,562 of NC_066315.1, forward strand.
ATTATTAACTGAAAAATTAAACATTGATGAAAGCCATTCTGGCAAAAATATAAGGCATGGATGCTAAGGTAATTAATTCTAAAATTCAGTCTGAATTAATTGGTGATCCTCCAACCTTAATGATTCTATGAGATATGGAGAGCATGAACATGCTTGCATAAAATGAATAAATTCTTCCAAAAAGCTATTTTGTACAGAGTATGTTCATTACCACCGGTGACTCACAAACTGGTATACTGGTATATATATATTTTTCAGTGATATGAAAAATAAACAGGTCCAAAAAAATTAAGTTTGGAAGGGATCTTTGATGCATAGATGTCCTCTAGTGAGCACCTTCTCAAAAGAAGGCCAGTTTCAATGGGAGGTGTGGTTGCTCAGGGCCCTGTCCAGCTAAATCTTGGATGGACCACACCAGGCTGTGTCATCCTGTCCCAGACAGGACATGAATCTCCCAAAGATGAGAAAAGGAAGACATTCAGTATGAAATGAAACAAAATAGGACAGTGAAATTCCCTTCTTATTCTGAGCATGACAGCTGAAGTGGTTTGGATTCTTTTTTGAAAGGCAGTGTGTGTCAGTGAATATTCTGGGATGGCATGTAAGCAAACATGTCCCAGTGGGGATGCTTCTGAGCGCTGGGGTACCTTAACCTTGCTAACACTGCTTGCAAAGCACTAAGAGGAATTCCCTGTAGCTGTTCTGTGGAATGGGGGACACTTCCCCAAGCTTTTGTTAACAGTGCTGTAGCTCATGAAAAGTGCATCAAATACTTTGAATTTATTAGCCTGCAATTCTGTGTCTCCATAGTTGCAGACATTTGCACCAAATAGGTCACTGCTGTTTAATTGGACATTGAGATACCTTTCTGGCTAATTTAATTGTATCTGTAAAAGAATTTTTGTATAAGCAGTATTTAGAAAGTCTGTGTTTAGTGGTTATATTTTATTTCATATATTTATACAAGACTTATTATAATGCTGGGTATACAGATGGACTAGAGCTCTTATTCATTCCTCATTTGTCTAATTAATTGTCCTTTTTTGGCTTTACTTTGTACTTTATACCAATCCCCTAGCCTCACACTCATAGTAAGAAGAATAACTAAAAAAAATTGAATGAGGAAAAAGAATATACAAATCTCTCAATGGCTAAAAATCCAGCATTACAATGAGATATTCACATAGCACCTAAGCTTATGTGCAGTTATGAGAAAAAAGGTGGAATCCCAAAATCCCTTAAAAATGATTGGTGGAGGAGATAGATGTTGTGGAAGGTGAGTCAGAGCTTGTAAGTGAGGTTTTAGCAGTTATTCTTTACTCAGTGTTAGAAAGACTTCAAAAGTGGTTTGTGAGGACACTTTTCCTGAAATGAATGGTACATTATCAGTTTATCCATTGATATACACTGTCACTTCCTCTATTAGAATTAATTTATTCCTACACTACTATCTGTACTGATATTTACTCAGGTCTTTTATCTTCCCAGTTCTCTTCACTGGGTTCTCTGCTCTGTATCATCATCAGTTATACCAGGGCAGCTCAAAGAGTAAATGTACTTCTGACTTCAAATATTATTCATTTTTTTGGTGAGTGTTTTTCTTTGCTTTTTATTTAATGGCAGTCTGAATCCTGTGTTTATGCCCCTTCTGATTAGTACAGAATAAATGGCAAAGATAAGTGACAGCATTTGACTTTGCCTGTTGAAACAGTGACACAGGGTAGGAGACAGGAATGGATGAATAGCTGTTTGAAATTAGACACTCTCTGTGGAAACAGAGATGTGTCAGCCAGGGAACAGAGCATGGTCAGGTCTCAGACCTCTGCTACCTTTAATGGGACCAACTTGCTTGTGGGGAGAAACCTGAGGAATATTAAGTGGCTCATAGAACAAATAAAAGCTTTTGGAGAACTGCTTTGAAAAGGGAGGGCTTTCTGGCAAATGAAAGTATACCTCAGTTGCATAATACTGCTACATCCAGCAGGCTCAGAGCAGCACAAAGAGGGCAGCAGTGGTGTTGTATAAGGGACAGAAGATAAATGAAGTATTGATTTCAGAACTAGCAGAATGCCACAAAAGGGACATACAGTATTTCTACGGGGCCAGATCCTCACTTGCTGTAATTTGGTATTGTGCCATTGAAGTCAAGCTGATTTATGTCAGCTGTAGTTCTGGGCAGGTGTATTTATAGCAGGGAGGCATAAATAAAAGTCATGCTCAGAGTGCTTGGTAGGAGTTGATTTCCCAAAACTGAATGATGAATACAAAAGCTTTACAGTTTATCTGTTCTTTCAACTTACTGCAGTACTCACCTTCAGATAATTTCTGGTCTGTCTTTAGCCTCTCTCAACAGCTCTTTCCCTTGCTTCCTGGGGTCCTGTTTCATACTGATGTTCTCCAACTTAAGAAATTAATTTCCTGAAGTGGTATAAAGGCAATTGCTAACCTGTCCTCTGCAAGCTCTCCTGGGTCACACCATTCTTTCCTTTAGCCCCACAAAAAAGTTCATTGCATTGAGGTCTTCATTTTGGGGTTCCTTCCTACCTGGTGGAAGATGCCACCAAAAAGAGAGTGGCCAGTGTGGAAACAGCAGTATAGAATGTATCAGTCTTGTCTGCATGCTGAGAGAAATGGATCTTGGAAATAAATAACTTCTACTGGTTTTAAGAAGGGGTAGCACTATGTGAGTGACAGGAGTGTGCTAGCAGAACATTCCACAATACACTGTGTCAGAGTACTGTGGGATGCTCATCAGAAAGCCATATATTTGTAACTTAAAAAAAATAAATTAAAAAAAAACCTGTGCATGGTGTGTTTTGTGTGCAGTGTTTCATGTTTGGATGGCTTAGCTGAGACAACCTAGAGTGCCTGGGAGTCTGCTTTGGTCTGAGTGACCTAAACAAGAGACAACACTCTCATTTTTATCTAAATGAGATAGGTTTAGAGGGGATTGTGAAAATTCAAAGGAATATATCTCTTTGAAATATTTCTATTAAATTTTCCCTGAGAGAATTTTGGGCAACCACTCTGAGGTTTTTTTCTTCTAGCAGTCATGGAAATGGCACATGCAATTTCATTGTCACTACACTTAATACTTGATTTTCTATTGATTTACTAATTGTGAAATGAAAATTACACAGCAGGTTACTAAGTATTGAAGTGCATTCATGTTACTGTTGAAAATATTTAGGCATGCTCTATAGAATTCTCCAGGTCATATGTTTATAATAATTTTAGGTTATTGATGAAAGAAATTGAAAAAATTTTCCCTGTAGATGGAGTTGCTTTGAAATTAATTACTGAAGTTCTATGATTTTTTATGTTATAACTATTTGTGTTTAGCCAATTTGTGTTTAGCTACATACCAACTAGAATAGCACATGATTCTTGTATAATGTCAACATTTTACTTGATCTCTTGATTGAAGGCTATTTGCACGAGTCTTTGAATCAGAGAGGATGGAAGAACACAAAATCCTGAGCCTTTTTATCTATGTTTTTTTTTAAAAAATCTGTCCTCTTAATCCACTTTGATGTACAATATGGGAAACCAACAGAGGAAACTACTTAACCCCAACATAAAGATTCTATTAGTGTGTAAAGCAGACTCATAAATTAGAAAGCCTGTATTGATTAGTTAGCAAATATTTTCCCATAAAAACTGCAAGTCTTTTCAGTTGTTTATAACCCATGTTGGTATAATTTAGCTATAGGGCCCACTAGGGCATACTGAGAGAAGGAAAGAGAGGAAAAAAGCTCACTCCACTATTTTAGGGTAAAGAAGTCTCTCAACTCGTTAGCTGACGTCAGAACAATATTTTATGATGAACAAGCAATTTCTTGGCATGGAAAACAAACTCTTGGTCCAAACATTTTCTTCCTTTTCCTTTTCCTTTTCCTGTTCCTTGTTCCTTTTCCTTGTTCCTTTTCCTTTTCCTTTTCCGTTTCCTTTTCCTTTTCCTTTTCCTTTCCTTTTCCTTTCCTTTTCCTTTTCCTTTTCCTTTTCCTTTTCCTTTCCTTTCCCCTTCCTCTTCCCCTTCCTCTTCCTTTTCCTTTTCCTTTTCCTTCTCTCTCCCTTTCCTCACAATGAATGCTTCCCTGGGGAAAGTGGGAATATATACATGGCAAGGAGCAGACAGACATGCAAATGAAATTCACCTTTAAGGAGAGGGCAGGAAAAGTAACCTTGTTGTAGCCATTTACTCCAAATAATACCTATTAATTTACTGAAGAAGGAGAAATCTTTCTTCCAGGATGAACTAGTTTAACAGTAGAAGTTGGGAATTTCCACAGTACAGGAGCTGACCATGAGCAAGGAATAAATTGGCTCAGCTGCTTCCTGGTGAGTCTGTATCTGTCTCTTGGCCATTGCCACCACTGACAAAACGAAATCCATTTAAATGAATCCGAAGTTTGTTGAAAGGTCAGTGGCAAGAGATATTCCTGAAACCATGGAAATAGTAAAAGCAAGCCAAAGAGTTCACTCTTTCAATAAAGAATGGTTGCTTTTCCAACTAGTTATTTAAAAAAATGTATATGTAAGTGGAATAAAGAAAAGAATTTGGGGGTGTTTGGGTTTTTAAACATTTTTTTTCAATAGAAAAAATATGTCAATTTTTAGGAAGCATATCTCAGTACCAGGAAATCCAGAAAATTTCAGCTTACTGCTTTTAGGCATGTTGGTAACTTTCTCAACTGAAAATTATTTCAAGTAACATTTTTATTGATTGATTTCTCATACCATTGTGACTAAACAGTACAGAATGGAGGTATTCCTAATATGTCCTGAAGGAAGCACTTACAATGATAAAAAATTAAAAAATTAAACAGCTTGGTATTTAAAATGCATTTATAACTTATATGGTATTGAAGATGTCCATAAAGTTTTACAAACATGTGGAAGGATCTGTAGATGCTAACAAACTTATTTAAACAAACACAGCACTGTAAGTGAACAAGTATGCAGGCACAGCTGAGATAGAAGATGCTTTAATACCAGTGGATGCATGTGACATGAGTCCTCAAATCAAAAAGCTTCCATGGCCTATCCATAGGTACAAACTGTCATTTCCTGGGAGCTCTGCACCTACCTTTCACTGACCTAGGATATCAGTTACTGTCATTGACTGGTTATGATTTCAGACAGGCATTTTTGTGTTCTCTCCTATTTCACTTGTCTTTTGAAAGAACTCCTTATAAATATAGGTAAGGGAGTTCTCTTTTAAATGTCTCTTTAAATGTTTGCTGGCAGTCATGTCCTGGAAAACTTTGTAAAATGATATGTCTACTTCTGTGTTGGGACTGTCACTCACAGTGTAGACATCAAATGTCTTGCCTTTTTTGTGTCTTGGTTTTTTTCTTTAAAACTTTTTAAACTTGCAGAAGAAGAGAGGCTTTTTTTGTGTGTTTGCCCAGTGTTGTTCTGTTCCATGTCTGGTATTTGTTGAAAAGAAAAATGAAAAATATACACCCCACCCTCAAATACCAGTGGGTTTTAAGGATGGTATAGAAGAAGAAAAGAGAGAGAGAAAGAAAAGAAGGCAGAAAGGTGCAACAGAAATAAATTTGTGGGTTACTCAGAGTCAAGTTATTTGGAAGAAGAAACAGGGGATGTAGACGTAATAAAGTAAGATAGTCATTGTAAGAGCAAAAGGGATGACAAGGTTGTGATCCAAAGGACTCTGTGTTTAACTCAGTTAAATTGCACAGAAGAAAATATATTTTGGTACCACAGAGTTTATAGGTACCAAGTTACCCCTGTGACCCTTGTATTATATATGTCCCTTTAAAATACCACATCTAAGAAGCAATCCACAGATAATCCTAGTGTGTGGCTTTCCTTGCAAAGTGGCCCAGAATATTCAAATTCCTCTGCTTGTGTTCCTGGGCCCTTGTCAGTGATGAGGAGATAATGGGATAATGAGAGCAGGCAGTGGTGGAACTCAAATAATGAGGTATTCAGCAAATGAAAAATTTCAAGCAAACTTCTACTTGTACGTATATGCTTAATGCTGAATAATAAAAGTGCTTTCTTTGGTTCTAATGGAAAATCTATGAATATCCTTAGGAAAAAATACTTTCTGTTCTGTTAGTAAGAGTCTGACTAACTATTATGTCATTGTAAAATGGCTTCAGAAGTTGAGAAATGCATCAGTGAGTCACCAGAACAGAAACTGTGGCTGCAGGAAAAGGACTGAAAGAAGTGGAAGACTGTGAATTCTTGAATGTGGTCCTGCCTGCAGCTTGCATCTGACATGCCTAAGGCAGTGCTCCCTGAGAGCAACTGCAGAACTGGCTGTGATGCTTCTGCTTCTGTCAGAAATTTGTGTTCCTTAGTGACAATTACATGAAAGCTCATCTATTCTGCTCTCTGATCTTGCTGTGCTGCTGTAGCCTTTGGGCAAGGCTACAGCATGAATCCTGGCCAATACTTAGTGTAGAGGTTGGGCTAGAATTTTCACATGTGTCACTGGTCTACCACTGGCTGTCAAAGAGTCCAGAAGCATGAGAAAGAAACTGCTTCAATGTTTTTCAATTTACTGTAGGAAAACTCATCTTTTCATCTGTTCTATTTAAAATTCAGAAAGCATATGGATTTCTCTCTATAAGCACAGCTTGGAGTAATATTAATTTTTTTTTTCATTTGACTTGCATATTTCTCTCTAATTATTTCCTGTTGATCTGCCATACTCTGGGGGTTCTCTCACTCTGGAGTCTACAGCCTTCTGTCATTGTATATACACACAACTTCAATGCCTCATAAAAAAGCATCTCATTGAGATGAGAGCCTGGCAATCATTTACCTAGATCTTCACAGCTTTACTCTCCACTGCTCACTCTTTGTTTGTCATATTGATTTTGTATTTTCAGTCACCCGTTGGCCTTGAGGAGGATGAATGATTGTGCATTGTTTACATTGCAGCAATGCCTCATGGCAATGGCAATGCAGTCAGAGAGCTGGAGCCTGTACAAATGTCCAGCTGGATGGATAAACCCTGAAAGAACAGTCTGCCAGAAAAACAACAGTCAAAACAGGTAGAAAGGATCAACTATTCCACACAAACAAACTGCAGGATAGAGTCCCATTGGTTTTGTTATAATAAAGAATAAGTCAGTGCTGACATAGTGAAGTAGTAAGAGGTTCAGAAGATGAGGATTTTAATGAGTTTTAGGAGAGAAAATAAGCTAGATTTTAACTTTACCTTATTAAAGGAACACAGAACTACAAGTGATTGGCTTTGTCACAGTGTCTTGTCCTTGTCAAAGTCTTTCTGCTGCCCCAGTCAAGCCAACCTTGGCATTTTAACCCCTTTGATTTTGTGAGGTGCCTTTCTTTTAGTAAGAAACATGAAGTCACTGGAGAGGACTAATTATTTTTTCTCTTCAGGAATGAAAATATCTCCATTGAAGTCTCGCATGTGTACTTTGGTGCCTCCCAAGTTGCATCATTGCTGTGTTCATAGCTTAAAAGATGAGTCCAAAATTGAAGGTGCACCCCATAGTTGCCTCTGACAGCTGGGATTTAGGGCACAAGAAACATATTACATTAGCTGCTCTGTGGCTTCTCTGCTTTCCTTTTCACTTCAAGTTTGTCAGAAAGGAGGAGATGTCTCCCTGGTTTAGATCTTAGGTATGTGAGAAGACACCTTTTCTCCCCTGTGCAATCTCTAGCTGTTGAGCTAGCCTGCCAAGGGAGCAATCTCTGGCTTGAACACTCTTGGAACATTCTGATCATGCATCTGATCTTCACCTGTGCAAGTGGCTTCCTCTGTTGGTTGGGTGTATTCCACATCACATCAGAGTGCCTGGGAGCTAAGGGCTGTGCTCAGATTCTGATGGCACCACTAGTGCTGCTGTGTGGATATGACTGTCCATGTGCTCCCCAACACAGAAATGGGAGTGGATATGGATTATACTGCCTGGTCTCGGGGTGCAGCCAAAGGGCCCAGCCTCAGCTGAGCAGAGGGATGAGCTGTCAAGCTGGCTCATGACCATTTTTCTTGTTGCTCTCTGCAGCTCCCAGTGAACATGAATGCTGGGAATCAGGCTACAGAGGTAACTGAATCATAGAATCATTTATGCTGGTAAAGACCTCTAAGATCATTGAGTCCATCTGTTACCCCAGCACTGTCAAGTCCCACATTAAACCATGTCCCTAAGTGCCATATCTGCACACCTTTTAAATACCTTCAGAGCTATTTACTCAACCAGTTCCCTGGGCAGCTTATTCCAGTTCTTTGCTGTTACAGCAAAATTCTTCTCCTAATATTTAATCTAAACCTCCCCTGTCAAGACTAAAGGCTATTTCCTCTTGATTACCACTCTCTACTTGCAAAAAGAAACCGACACCCACTTTTTTACACCCCCATCAGGCATTTGTAGAGAGCAATAAAGTCTCCCCTGAGCCTCCTTTTCTCCAGGATAAACAACGCCAGCTCCCTCAGTCACTCCTCATAAAACTTGCACTCCAGACCCTTCTCCAGCTCCATTGACCTTCTTTGGACTCACTGCAGCATCTCAACATCCTTCTTGCAAGGATTTGAGCTGTGGCCTCGCCAGTGCCACAATCATTGAGGGGGAAAAATCACTGCCCTGGTCCTGCCCACTGCACACTCAGAGCAGACAGCCAAAAGAAGCTGCGCCCTGCAGAAACTGGCCCTGCTTGTGCAAGGGTCTTTGCCCTTGGCAGCTAGTGGCAGCCTGCATTTGCATGGTTTTTGAGGAGTCTTTCCCAATGACCAGAACTGCAGTTTAGGAAATTTCCTCATAGTGGATCAGTCACCTTTTTCAGGCTACTTTGTGGATGGAAAGAATGACCCTAAAATCTGCTCTGGAAGAGCACTGAGAAAGGGAAATCTGCAGTGCTTAACTTTTTAAATGTTTTTTTTTGCGTTCTTCATGTGTCACTAATCTTATTCAAGCTTATCAAGCTGCTCTCCTGCTTCAGGTGAATCTTCTGAGATGTAGTTATGAGGTAGAGCCCTCTCTGAATTTTATGTTGCATTTCTCCATCAGGTTTGTTAGATTCCAAAGTTAAAGACTGCCAGCTGGGGAATCTCAATTTACCATTTACTTCCAATGTGTCCTTCGTAGTTTAGCTGATAAAGCATCCAAGCTTGCCCTGGAGAACACACCTAACAGCAAGAAACATCCAAGAGGTTGCTGCTGATAGGAAATTCACTGCTTCTTGAATGTTTAGCTGCTAGTAACTTAATATTGATACATGTCTGCAATTTGGGAGGATGGGAGTTAGTAAGTGAACTTCTGACTCTATAAACACAACTACACACATAATCAAGACTATTAGTTTTCCAGTCTAGTTGGAAAATCTTGTCATAAAATGCCACACTTTCTTTTTCATTACACCAGAGGGATATTTTTTCAGTGTGAGGATTTCTGCACCTCACTTTCAGAAATATACCTGACACCACATCTTAGTGGAAGGTTAGCCATCATGTGCAAATCACTTTTCTGCAGCTGTCATTCCAAAGACACGTTAATTCCCCTAGCTAGTTGAAGTTAAAATATTAATCTAGTCATTGAAAAATAATGGATGTAGAAAAACATGAACATGGTTTTTCTATGTTCTGAAATCTAAAATGCCTAAAGCTGCCCTGATTTCAAGCTCATGAGTCATCTAAACTCAAGCTGTAGAAATTCCAGGGGCCATGTTGTTAAATAATTCACAAGTGATGTAACTTTACTGTGTATCTCATTAGCAAAAAACTGCAGGAAAGAATTAGGGAAAAGTACCTAAAGCAATCCTAATCTTTTTTTTTTTTTTAATTCTAGAACTGTCATATCTAAAGAACTAATTTATAAGTGACAGGATAACAGTTTGTGTTAAATTGTGGCATGAAAATCTCTGTCAAGTAATGAGAAAAAATTAAGAGAATCCTTTCTGCTTCAAGTCCTGCACCCCAGTATGCTTTGCACAGTCTTCTTTTGCAGATTGTAGTATGTATGAATGTGTGTACCCACTTAATTTAAAATCACATATGTATGGGAAGGCTGGGAGAGATGCCTTTTTCAGGAAAATATGTCCGCTGCCTTCCATACAAAAAAATAATTAAAAAATAAAAAAAAAAGATAACTAAAATACCACTTGGTCTCAAAGTTATTAAAGCCTTTTTATTATCTCTAGCACTGTGGAATAGTCGAGTAAGCAATCAGGTTATGCAAATAATAATCTTCTTTTATCTAGAGGTATGCATCTGTAATTAAGAATGTCAGTCACCTTATCTTGTAAACAGTCTGCTCTCAGTACACAAATACGGGATCTGGTGCAGATGTGTCTGTGTATGCCAGAGCACCAATATATCATTTTTGCTGCATCTAAAGCCTGCAATTTCATGCTTAGCACTTGGCATTGTAACCATGGTTATCTCCAGTTAGATGCAGAATACAGAGGCTTCAGCAGATGGGTTTTTTACTTGGACCCCTGGCAATCAAAAACCAGAAAATCTCCAGAATAGATAAACATAGCATATGGTAGATATATTAGTACTACTTACTACCAGATACATGAGATTTAGACTTTGTTGGAGTTTTTCCCTCAAATTCTTCACAAGCCAAGAGGACTTTTAAACCATTTCTAAGAGAAATGAACTTCTTGTTCTGTGAGAGTTTTCCCTATGCAAGCAGTAGAAGCTAAAAGGCTCACACTAATTTCTCTAAGTGTGAAGTTAAAGTGACATGTTTTCTGTAAGCATGTATATTTTCAAAAGCTTTGTTATCTTTTTTTAAATTTTCCTTTCAGAGAAACTAGCATGTTGTTTCAAAATTTTTAGAAGATATTGGAAGTTCCCAGCATTGATATTAGCCTAGAATTTTCTACATTTCTATGAGTCCCCATATGGCAGTGTTGAGCAGAAAGCATTTACAGCAGAATAAATTTAACAGATGACCAGTGCATCTTTGCAGGTTGAAATAAGTTACTCCAGTTCTGAGGAATGTTTGTGATTGTGTTTTTTTCTTTCTGAAGACTGAGTGCTTATATGCATTGTCTTACAGTTTTACCTTCCAAAATGTAAAGAATTTTCTGTAAACCTAATGTGTTCTGTGAAAAAGTGTAATAATACCAATCCTTATCCTCAAAGAATTCTTTCTAATTTCCAGAAAATCTGTACAGGCTTGAGTGGGCTGGATATTTTTCTTAGGAGTCACCAAGTACCATGCTGTAAACACTACATGTTTTCTATGCGGCAGCTTAAGAACATTTCTTGTCAGGAACAGAAAGGAGAAATAAGATCCTTCCAAAATAAAATTGGATTATGCTCTTAAATGACAATATCTACTGTAAAGAAAAAAGCTGGGGTGAGCATTAGCTCAACCTTTCAAACAAAACCATTTACTCCATATCTGTTATTTTCATTCATTTGCTGTAGCCCTGACCTGGTAAATGGAGGTTACTTTGAAAACTGTACTTGATAACTGCTACTGTTGTTCACTATACTCTATACTGAATGAGTGAGACACGTTGGAAACATCACCAGAGTCAAGAGTCAATTCCAGAAGCATTTGACACCCTTGGCATCAGTCTGTCACTGAATTTTGTGCAGAAGAATGGTGAGCATGTGTACTTGTCAGCATTCAAAACAGCTGGCAATGCAGCCTGCATTGGATCTCTGCAGCTCTGAGGAGGCAGCATGCAGCAGGGGAAGAGCCAAGCAGGAGCTGCAGCATTGGAGCAGACGTGGAAAGGCGTTGGAGCTGGAGCTGACCCACTCGCAGTCATGCATGGAAAAATCCACAAACACTTAATGTGAGGCCACAGACAAAGAGTGCTTGTGGTGCCTGGAGGGGAAATGTGGCACTAAGTTAAAAAAGCCCAGATTAAAGAAATCATGGGAGTAATTTGACTGCTTCAGGGTTTTTCTTAGGGCTGATTAGTGAGGGACTGAGTGTGAATGTAACGAAGCTCCAGGAACAGCAGCTGGAAATGCCAGAAGACAGAGAGACAGGTTCTACTACATCCTAGTCAAGTGCAAAACCCCACAGGGAAATGCAGGATTCTTTTCAGGTTTGAATACATTCCTTTAAACTGTGGCATACTCAACAGATCCAGTTTCACCATGTATTTGTGTTATTTGTGTTATGGTACCAAAGCTAAAGGCTGCTTTCACATCAATTCCTTTATGCTGAACAGATAAACTACCAAAAGGCTGGGACCTTCTTCAAGAGCTTACAGACATGAGGTATAAAAATAGATCCCAAAAAATAAGGAGAAAACAACAAGAGGAAATGGAAGGTTTTCAAATAGATCACAAAGGAAATCTTCAGGGTTCTACAAAGATGACATTTTCATCATTCATGGAGTAATGGCTATAAAATGAAAGAGGAGAGACAAAGGTTAGGTATTAGGAAGGAATTTGTTATTGTCATGGTGGGGAGGCACTGGAACACGTTGCCTGAAAATATTGTGGATGTCCCATCCCAGGAAGTGTTCAAGGACAGGTTGTGGTTCAAGCCTCAGTGTGCTGTTTAGTATCTGCTTATCTTTCAAATATGCAAACCTTGCTCTGTTTCACTTCATTTGAAAATTTAAAAGTTGTAGGATCTTCATTACAAAATTCAGTAGGTTTTGAAGTAAGTGAAAAATATTACACATTGTGGTTGGAGTCCAATGGTCAATATGTCCTGGAGCTCAAAATTTGGTTTAGGTTAAGGTAACACTTTGTGAAATTTTGTAGTGACCAAGCTCTGGACTGTCCTCTTCTGTTCAAATACTGAAATTGATTACACCTACCTCTTTTATACAGACTGCAATGGAAAAGAGGATGTTGACACTTTCAGATGACTTTTGCTTTGAATTTTTGTATTTGTCTGAACTTGAATTTCAAAGCAAAACTCAGAGTGTCTGAGATCAAATAAATGAAAAACCAAAAGTCTGCATGAATCCCTGTAACATGATATAACTGAGTCCTTGCACAGATTTGCTTACTATCTAAAAATAGTTCAGTCTCATCTGTTCAGAATCTCCTGTGATAGCAGAAGGAGTGATATAAAGACCAAGGGACACGTGAGAGGGGAAGTCAGAGGCTTGAAGGGAAGGCAAGGAAAAAGAGACGCTGTAACTGTGATGTGAACTTTGTCCCTCCTTGAGATGGCATTTAAGTGCAGTGACTGTGGTACTTTCTGTAAATGGATTATCACACACCCTCCTAAAGCTGTGTGTGTGCCCTCTCTGAATGATTGAGGTGTATGTGCTATCCAGGTAACAGACTAGAGTTCTTTTGCTTTTTAAAAAAAAAAAACAACCAAAAATATTGTGTAAATATGGTGGAACAAAAACAACAAAAATGCGAAGGAGAACCATTTACTACTACTACTAATAATATCTAATAATAATCTTAATAATATCTAATACAATTTTAATAACAACAACAACAACAACAACAACAACAACAAATAATTAATATTAATAATATTAATAACAACAACAACAACAACAACAACAATAATAATAATAATAATAATAATAATAATAATAATAATAATATTAAAAGTCTTCCGTAAGCAGTTCAGTACTGTTGCTGTTTGAAATGGTTTCATTTGCCTGTGAATCTGAGGCAGCTACCATCAAATTATTTATCTTTTTTTCTGCTGGGCAATCCTTCAGCTGTTGTTATTTATATAGCAGCCTAAATGACATTTGCTGCCTTGCAAGGGAGAAGACAGATCACCTGCTGCAGACTGAATCCAGGATGCACCAGGAAAGAGAGTAATGGAACAGTGCAGAAAAAAGGAGAGTTTTTTTGATAGTTAAATCTGCATGCATGAAATGCCTCCCTTTTATAAAGCTGATTTCTTTCATCCCTTTTATTAGTTCTTTGAACATGTTTTAGTTGTGTATGCAGTCCCTCATTAATTATTTTGCCATTTTGATCCAGATTTGGCCAATACTTAGGCACTTATTGACATTTCAGCCAGCTGAGTGTTGTCATGGTTGAACCTGGGCTGTGTGTAACTATTTGCAGGGTCAGGACCTTTTTTCAGACATTCATCTTTTCCCTTCTATTACAGACAGCTGAACTGATTTCTCAATATTTTTTTAAACAAGCGTCTAATATTTTCTGTCTAGCACTGTTGACTAATTCCCATTTTTCTTTTGACTGGCTGGTCTCTTTAGTTTACAAAGAACAACTTCTTAATTTATTTACAATTTTGCTGTGAGTATATCCCACTGATTTAAAATGTTCCTAACTATTAAGTTTGCTCTTTGGGACAGACTTTCTGGCGTTTTATTCATTTGTTTGTTTTTAAATTACAAATAAAATTTCAGAAATCATACTCTAAATGAGATAGAAGCCAGATTTTTATTTTACTTTATTTTTCTGTCTGTTGTGTTTTTAATTTCTCCCACTTCTGTAACTCAGGGAATTTTTAGTGTTCTGCTAGTCTTGCAAATCATCAATGGCCTTACTATCTAGCCAGCAACGACAGCAAAGTCTCTGCCACAAAACAAAAGAATATATTTTTAGTTCTTGCACACAGAGTTCTGTACAGAAGAACTGGACTGTTCATACACAACTACTGGTAACTGTAGGATGAGAAATTCCACATTCATTATCAGTTTGTACAGTCAGATGGGAAATATCTCAGGACTCAGGTGTTCATTTGCAGTTCAACTAATAACTTCCTAATTTTTTGTTTTTAGGATTTCAAATAACCATTAAAATGTAGGGAATATTTATTGAAGACCATATGCAATTGTAGAGTTCCTTGACAAACATGCCAAACAGATTTCCATCCTTAGCTACAGAGTAATTTCAGATTCAAACACAAAGGGAAGCTGTTTAATGTTTACCTTATGTTATAAGCCATGAGAAGTTGGAGTCACTAAGCAATGTGATGGGAAAAATCTTCAGACAATTTTTTGTTTTACTCTCTGTTTTACTCTGTTATACTGAAAATATATAAGTCAAAGACATTTTCTGTGCTGAAGCAGCAATCATAACTTTGGATTTATGATATTATGACCAGCTGGAAAATTTAGTTAATGTAGCCAGACTTCTAATTGCTACCTTAGACTTTGATCCTTATCATTATGGTAATCCTTTCACTATAACAATCAATCAATTAATATTTTTCCCCACACAGTTATATTTCTATTAGATTAATATGTGTTTTCAGGATATTGTTCTGATAACTGAATTTTTATTTATATATAAAGAATTCCTGACTGCTAAAGTGCATCAAAGAAACGTAAAAGTACACAGTAAAATGCTGTTCACTGTTACAGGATAGGGGGTTCATCTCCCAGAGGGCTTCAGCTCCTGTGAGAGGCAGATCTGTCCTGTGCCAGGCAACTTGCAGGTCTGTGCCACAGTGCTGGAGCCTGCAGGTTTTGGGATGATGTGGGGAGCACCACTCCTGCTCTGAGCAATACATTGCTACAGGTCAGTTGTGCTAAGTGTAATACTCCCATGCTAAGAGCAGCCAGCAGCTCTGGGGTTTCAGGAAGCTTTCCAGAATGGCTTTTTTTTTTTTTTTTTTTTTTTTTGGGTAAATGATGAAAGTCTGCAGAATTTAGAGGGGCTGATTTCTTTTGTGCGGGAGTGCGTATTCTATGAAGTGAAAGTTTTCTGGAAAATGAAAGTTGATTGAAAAAATGGAAATTTATTTTCCCATCATTCTGCTTTAAATAGTTAGGATTCTACCAAGATGTCACTTTTTCTCAGTCATTTCCTTAAATCCAAGCATTGGAGGGAACTGGGCTGCCATCTGGATGTTGTGTTGTTAGTTCTTTGGGAAGCCTTATATGTCAAAGTCTGTACTTCCACCTGTAAACTTAAGCAGATTGAGGACAAGCGAGTGGTCAATCCTGTACAATCAGATGAAAGAGTTAAAGTAGGTATAATACTTATTTCTGTAAGAAAACAGCAAAGTCCTGACTTAAGCAGTCAGCAATGGGTGGGGTCAGCTTAACCAGTCACCAGTCAGCAGTAAGTGTAGTTGGCTGGAGGATGAAAGCTGAATAGTCAGAGCTGAGCAGACTCAACTTGTTTCCCTAATTTAGAATGATTCAAACATTTTACTTTTGATTTTTTGCTTAATTTCTGAAAGCATCAGAAAGACAAATAGAGTCTGGAAGAGAGGAGAGCTGAATAGCTCTGTTGTATTTGTACAGAGAATCCAAAGCTTGAAATCCTTTCACAGGTGGGCACTGTGCGTTTTACCAAATATATTAACTCACACAACCATTTACACAGAAAAGTATGTGAAAATAAAAATTTTAAGTGATGTGATAAATGGACACAGCTTTCAGACATTTTTAACAACCATTCGCTTAGATTGACTCTCATACCAGCACCTTAACCTCTGAACCTTTAAACAGAGCCTAATAAAGGCAAGTATGTGTTAGGAGAAAAAAGTATTTTTGCCTGCTAGGAGAGAGATTAAAACAATAGACAATGACCATCACCTCCTCCAAAAAAATAGATAACAGCTGTTTCAGGGCTTGAGGAATGAGTTTCTTCCTGGGACCAGCCTCACCCCTGATTGATCCCAGGTGTCAAGGGATTTGGCATGATGATGCTTGTTGGTTTCTTCCAGCTGAAGTTATTTTAAATCTGTGAGTGTGGTAGATGACTGAACCATGTAAATAATGGGGAAATAGGACTAAGTTTCACCACTTACCCACAAAACTGATGTTTTCTGAAGGTCATGCAAAACAAATGAAGCAAACTTGAAAACAGATCTTCAGTGTCTCAAACCTCAGTGTGGCCAGACAAGACCATTTTACCTTTTTTCAATCTTTACTTATGAATTGAAAATTTGATAGCTACTTGTTTTTCTTTTTTCTTCCATGTCTTTACCAAATTCCACTGCTAATTATTAGTTAAGGGCATCTGCGCCTGATGTAGATACTCTTTACAAAATAAGTGGAAGTATTAAAATGAGATGTGGGCAGCAGTGCCAGCACACCATGAACAAAATAAATGGTGAAAACTAAAATTCAGAACAATATATTTACCTGTTGTTGACAGCAGCAAGGGAAAATAATTACATACATGTTAGTATATAAACAAGTTAATTCAAAGAATAATATGTACTTTTTTTTTCTGTTGGACATTTAAAATGAATGTTATATGCAAATCCTATTTATTTAGATCCTCAGAGCTCTTTCTAAAGGATATAATCAATGCCACTAAGTAACACATTCTCACTAGTTCTGATGCTAAGCCCTAATACATCAGAGTGACATCCTATTGAATAATTTTCTAGTTGAATATATTTGTGTCTATGAGCATGTTTTGGATAATAGCAACACTTTTCCAGTTCTGCAGTAGTTAATAAGGTCAGATATTGATGTACAATTCATTGCAAAAAGATTGCATTGCTTAATTACATTCTTGTGAGGATGTAGATACAAAAGGATAAAGGTCTTATCTAAGTGTATCTATTTCCCCACAGGGAAAGAAACTCTGCTCTTCTTCAGTACATGTACATTCACAGATATATTAGAGTTGTGCTCACACTGAGAAAGGCAGTACCATAAATATTTCAGTAGAAAAATACATTCCAAACAGAAATAATGCTGGTACAACCTCTGTATGCATGCCAGACTCCACTGACAACAGCTTTTTCCTGATTCCCACCATAACAACATCAATAATTGTGAAACTCTTTGGAACTAATGTGGCACATGAGTGTGATTCTGAAGGACAATCCCTTCACTGGCTGAGGATTATCTCCAACAAGGTGACTGGGACATCTGCATTAACAGCAATGCAAGTAGATGCTGTGGATAGAAATGAATGTATCATCCCTGGTCCTGATTATTTTGGCACTCAGATATATACTAACTTTCAGTTTCAATGGGCTATTTTAAAGGTTATCAAAACTTCATCATGAATATTGTCTGCTGAATCCATAATCTCTTTTAGAAGGCATTTTTGTGAAGACTTCCAAGCTTTTAGTTGTGCTCTATTTCTTGTTCTGAAACTCCAGATAAATGGTTTAGATAATATTTACTCTATTTTAGTGATGGGGAAAAGAAGTAGAAAGAGATATCTTGCAGCATGTTTTTCCTCTTTTAGATATTTTTATTCATTACTTTTTTAAATTTCAGATAAAAAGAAGTCCCAGTCTTTTCAATCCTTCTTCAGAGAAGTTTTTTGTATATTTTTGTGCAAATTACTATCATTCCTCTGTAAGTCCACTCTTATTTCACATTCTTCCATCTCTTTGGACAGTATAAGAGAAAGGTATTTCAGATACTGCAGCTCTGACACACCTACTGGTACTGTGACTTTGTCTGCAATATTTTTTGTTCTACTCCATTTGCCCAAGAACTCATCTTTTTGTAATGTGATTTTGTATTAAATGGAAATCTCTAGTGGGCTAGAAACTGAGTCCATCATTTCCTAAACTGCTACTGTTAATATAAAACAGTAAGTGCAAAAGTAATTCAAGTTTCCTTTTCAATTCCTGAGAGTGTCTATATCTCCAGAAATCACTATTCTGAGAAGACTCCTTGAACTTGAAAGGATAGCAGATAGGCTGGTTATGACACTTGCATATCATCTTCTGAGGTACATTAGCCATAGACTGTACTTAACAACAATTTCAGATAATTGCATTTGCTGTAGGCAAAGTGTTCCACTGTGGTCAAAGACCCTGCTGACACACACACATCTCCTGGTGAAGGTGTCTGGGATTGACTTGGGACTGAAGGAATGTTACTTCTGCCTCATCTCAGGGATCCTCTGAATTTATGCTGAGAGATAGGAAATGCCACACATATTCTATTTCTTGACTCTTATGTATGTTGTTCCATGAATAACTTCCTCAAAGAGTAAGTACAAGCAGAAATCTGACTCCAATTTTCCATTGCTATTTGAATGATGGATGTTGGGTCATAGAAATGACCAATTAGAAATGTCATAGGAAATTTCTAATGCTACTATACAAGGCTCTGAAGTTTCCCCATGAGTCTCCTTTTGGTATGTTTGGCTAAACAGTGGGACATGGATGGACAGAAGTTAAATGCTACAAACCTTGACTAATTCAAAATTGGGCAAAATGAATTGTTATCCCTGGAATAAGGGAGAGAGATAGAAAACTAGAAATATGGGACTAAACCTGAGTTTGGTAGCAGTATTAGTGAAAAGCTAGTGGTAGATACATAGATGTTGTGGTTGCTGCAGAATGAGCCTAAGTAATGATTACATGTTTCTTACCTAAGGCAGATACTTTCAACAGGAATGGAAATATATGAAAGAAAACCTAACAGTTTCTAAGTATTTCACTGGAACTGAGGTCACACCTTGAAAGGAAGACAAAAATTCAGCAAGAAAAGGAAGGGATGATAGTTCACTAATTTCTTCATTTGAAATTCCTGAAGTCAGAGAGTTGTTCTCCAGATGAGATACAATTAAAACATGCAAAATTCCTGAAAAAAACCTAGTCTGTTGCATAGTTTTATGTCAGAGCTGGAACTGATAATTGACTGAATCTGCAAGCATGTTGATATATGTCAGGGAATGCAGCAACTCAGCTTTGCTTTGTGCATGTAGGACACATCCTAAAGAACTTCTTCCTATTCCAGTGTTACTACCCACCTGCACGGTGTCCTTGCTAAACCAGTTTGTCAAGTGCCAGAGAGTAAAGGTGGGTGACATCAGACAATCTGAGCTTTGCCCAGCTGCAGCTCTGGCAGCTGATGAGGTGCACAGAACCTTGGCCTCACCTGAAGCAGAGATGACTTCACTTAGGTTTTATTTTGCAGTTTAAATATCATATTGGAAGGCAGAGTGGCATAGTTCATAAAGAAAAAAATAAAGAACTAAGATGAAGAAACAAATAAAGAAGAACTAAGATGAAGAACTTGGAAAGATGAGGTGCTTGGAGTTTGGGTATAATTTTCAGTAGAGTTAGAAAAGATTGAAGACTTGGGGATGTGAGCCTTAGTGATGGTGGAAAGACAGCACTCCTTTTCCAATGCCAGCTGTTTCACAGAAATGCTCTTGCCATGCAGGTCTCATTTTTGGGAACAGGAAGAGAGAGGGAGTCCCTGGAGAAGCTGGTAATGAGATTGGGAGTCTTAGAGTGCTGTGAAGTAACAACTAGACATCCATAGGTTCTACACGTGGTGGGAAAATGACATTGCAGCAAAACCATGGCAAGAGGCCAGAGGATTAGGAACAGTCCTTAAAGGGGAAGCATTTAAGGAAGGATTCATTAGAAGGTTTTTTCAAATAATCTGTGATTTGAGTGTCACAGGTTACCAAAATCTGACTAAACTGAAAATCTCTGACTGGTATATCTCCCCATGTATCCAGGACATTTTTTTATGTTTTCCCTTGCTGTCTCTTCTCAGTTTATCACTGCAGACACACTCAAGGAAAATGGGAAAATATTAATTCTTTTATATGTTTAGACGTGTAAAAACCTTTTTTTACAACCATTGGCTTTTCAGCTTGTCTCCTTTTATATATTTTTCCTTCCTTCCTGTATTATAATTTCCCCCAGAAGCATTGCCCAATTTTTACTGCTTTGCTATGATCTTATAAATCTGATTTTTCTTTATTTTCTATGTTTCTGCTCAGGCAATAACATATTTTTTTCCTGATGTGAGGTTAGCATCAATGTTTCTTTTTTTTTTTTTTTTTTTTGATTTACCTCCTTCTTTGGTAAAAGGGTTGTAAAAAAACCTATAATTTTCATTTCAGATGCCAGGAGTGAGTTGACAAAGAAGACTTTCTGCATACCCTACTGCTCTGCCTGGAAGCTAAAAAAAAAATAATCCTTTTGTACGCCACATGAAGCAGGTGAAAATCTTTTGCAATGAGAAGGATGTGAAAACTTTGTGAAAATGATGCTGTTTAATGCTTTCCCATGGCATAGGTTAGCTCCTACACGTGTGTGCTGGTTGAATTATGCATTTTCCATTAAAGCAATATGCTTCAGAATGATTTTGTAGCTGATGACACTGGAGAAAATGTACAGTGTGTCACTGAATTTATTAGCAATGCTTGCCACAGTCCTTGGTTGGGTGCTGCATATCACAAAATACAGAGAGGCAGGTCATAGTCTGTTCAGAGACTGCTTATTTCTAAGATGCTGGCATTTAAAGGAGCAGTAAAGGGCATATTATTATGCAGACTTTCAGACATATTAAGTCGATTTGGAGAAATATGATACAGATATACTGCTAGCAATCCACAGAGGCTATAGGCAAGCCATGTGCTGGAAAGTGTGGATTTTACAATATGGGAACAAAAATTGATTCTGTGAATGCTTAGAAGTAATACATAGAGTCTAGCTAAGCCAAATTAAAAAAAAAAAAAAATTCTTGCATCCATTT